>NC_064616.1:55957500-56582500 GCF_023898315.1 Schistocerca nitens
CATTTCTTTACATTGTTTTTTTGTATGCTTCAATGACAGTATCCTCTTCGCCAATTTCAAATTTGTTTCTTTGCGTTTCGGCTTTGTTGCAAAATTGTATTACACCTTTATGCTCGACAATCGAGAGTTACATTAAGTAAGTCGAAAACTAATTATTAAATCTGAACAAATTTTGTATTGATTCGAATGCCAACAGAGCAGCGGTCAATGTGTGAAGAGAATTAGAACACCTTATTCCCGAGTGAGGTGGCGCAGTGGCTAGCACACTGGACTCGCATTCGGGAGGACGACGGTTCAATCCCGCGTCCGGCCATCCTGATTTAGGTTTTCCGTGATTTCTCTAAATCGCTTTAGGTAAATGCCGGGATGGTTCCTTTGAAACGGCACGGCCCGTCCTTCCCTAATCCGACGAAACCGATGACCTCGCTATCTGGTCTCCTTCCCCAAAAACAACCCAACCCAAAACACCTTATTAATTGATGATCTTTTTGTGGAAGTAAGCAGGCGTACTCCAGTAGGCCTAATGATATGTCATTACAAAAGCTGTTTTTATGGTAGCAGTGATTCGAGGGATATTTATTAGCCAGATGCAGTTACGCTAGACATCTAGAGATGATAGTTCAGGCGAAATGCGAGACAGTGGGAAGTACCTCGTGGATCTCATAGTGGGGAATGCATACCGGTGTTGTAGTTTTTCGGGAGAACTGTGGCTTATTTTAGAAATGAGTTGCTCAGAAACCTTCATCTTTTACTGAGGTTTTTGCGGATTCTTGGTGAGTGAAGAGAGGGCGGGTTCAAATAAGAGCAGGGCGATTCGTGATGGGCTCGTTTGATCAACAGGATATTATTAAAGGAGTGCTAAATAGCGTCAAAGAGAGTTATCGAGAAAAACCAACCTTAAATCCACAGTCCCATGTCCACACCGAGTGTAACGAAATAATAGAGCCCTCAACGACACTATCGGTCAAGGACCACCAAACTGCTATTAGAGGAATTAGCGCGCAAATCGAAGACGAAGACAACAATTTTTCCGTGCAACGTGGCGGCTGAGGGGGTGCACTTCGTCTCCCCAACGCACCTCAGATATTCTGTACAGCATTCAGATCTACAAAACTCACTGACCACTTCATCCAATGAGTATCTTTACCCGTAAAAAAAATTAGTCCACCACAAGAGACTACCGTCCACGAGGTGCCACATATGTGTGTTCCGGGCCCTAACACTGTATGTCTGACCACCAACGTAGACCTGAACCAACGTACCCCATCCAGCATTATGGCTCGCTGCAAGAACCTAATTGGTCTCCTTCCATGACGTTCCGATTACTTCTCTACTCCCAGAGGAAGAAAGAATTTAATATCCGGTCGATAACGAGGTCTTTAGAGACGGAGGAGAAGCTCAGATTAGGGAAGCATGAGGATGGAAGTCGAACGTGCCCTTCTGAATGGAGCCGTACGGGCATTTGCCTATAGGTGGTTGCGGGAAACCATGGAAAACCTCAAGGGGATTTGAACCGGAGCTCTCCCCACTGTGAGACTAGTGTTTTACCACTGAGACGCTTGGACCAATTTACCTCAAGAAGGATGTGCGACGAGATCGTTCTGCAAAAGGAAGCGAGGTTGATGCAGTGAGGTGACGGAAGTCATGGGATAGCAATATGCACATATACATATGGCGGTGGTGCCTCGTACACAAGATATGAATGGGCAGTGGCGGAGGTGTCATTTATACTCAGGTGATTCATGTGAAAAGGTTTCCGTCGTGATTGTGGCCGCACGACGAGAATTAACAGACTTTGCAAGCGGAATGGTAGTTGGGGCTAGACGCATGGGATATTTCGTTTCGGAAATCGTTAGCGAATTCAATATTCCGAGAGTCACTGTGTCAAGAGTGACGTAAAGAGTACCAAGTTTCGGCATTACTTTTACCGCGGACAACGCAGTGGCCGACGGACTTCATTTAACGAGCGAGAGCAGCAGCGTTTGCGGAGAATTGTCCTTGCTGACAGACAAGCAACACTGCGTGAAATAACGGCAGGAATAAGCGTGGGGTGTAATACGAACGTATGCGTTAGGAGAGTGCGGCGAAATGTGTCGCTAGTGGGCTATGGCAGCAGACGACCGACGCGAAAGCTTTTGCTAACAGCACGATATAGCGTGCAGCGCCTCCCTGGTCTCGTGATCATGTCGGTTGGATCCCAGACGACTGTAAAACCGTGGCCTGGCCACATGAGTTCACATTTCAGCCGGTAAGAGCTGATGGTAGGGTTCGCGTGTGGCGCGGACCCACGAAGCCGTGAACACAGGTTGTCAACAAGGCATTCTGCAAGCTGGTGGTGACCGAGAGGCGTAGCGCAGTGGTTAGCACACTGGACTCGCATTCGGGAAGACGGCGGTTCAAACCGGCATCCGGCCATCCAAATTTAGGATTGCCGTGATTTCCCTAAATCGCTAAAGGCAAATGCCTTAATGGTTTCTTCGCAAGGGCACGTCCGCTTTCCTCCTCCATCCTTCCACTAGCCGAGCTTTTGCTCTGTCTCTAATGACCCATTTGTCGACGGGACGTTAAACAGTAAGCTCTTCCTCCTCCTCATAATGGTGTGGGCTGTGTTTACATGGAATGGACTGGGTGCTCTGGTCCAACTGAACCGATCGTTGACTGGTAATGATTATGTTCGGCTACTTGGTGACGTTTTGCAGCCAAACATCGATGGAATTTTTAGCCAAACAACAATATAATTTTTGTGGTTGACAGTGCACCATGCACCAGGCCACAGTTGTTCGCGACTGGATTGAAGAATTTTCTCGACAGTTCGGGTGAATGGTTTGGACACCCGGATCATCCAACATGAATCCCATCGAACATATATGGAAGGGCGACTTCGAACTACTTGCTGAGTAGAGCTGCAGCACTACGCTGGGCAAAAGGAGGCCCGATACGAAACTGGGAGGTATCCCATGATTTCTGTCACCCCATTGTATATTCACGGCGCGTTTCTTCATTCATTCGTGGTCTGATTTGAATGCTGATGACCTCGCAGTAATCGGGACTGTGTCGGCATAGCTCTAAGAGTGACATACACTTGTTAGATTTGTCAAATAGATCAACTGTTTTGAGTCTCCTGTACACTACTTTTAGGGAAACAAACTCTTCGGGCACATGCTGCTCCTGCAGACTATTTTCATGCAGACTATCTTCTTGTTGTGGAGTTCTTACTCTTAGTTAACCACGTATTTGCCCAAAACTAACGTTTCTTGTATCTCAGAACCGTCGGAGAAGGCTCGAATTCACAGTTTACAGCACGGGCAAAAGCGGAAACCGCTGGCTGGGTTCCACATGGCTTGTTTGTGGTTTTACGTTATAATTTTTACAAAGGTAACAAGCGTTTGGTGACAACGAAGATTCGTAAACGGCTAAGACACGTCTAATGTACCGTTTTACGTTGTCTTTCAGTATCGTAACTACTGGAAACAGGGAGTAACAGTTCTCACATGCAGATACCACTCTTTCAGTTCCTGGGGAAATGTTGATTATCATTTATAGTGATTGTTGACTTTTTCTGTTTCTGTTTTCCTCTTTCACCGGGACATTAACGAAAAGAAAGTGGTAATTCCTTTAATTGCTTTTTTTAGCCCAAAGCACAAAAATTGTAGGTAAATTAACTTCGTTGCGCGTGTCGTGTTAATTTCAAATGGAGAAAAGGATGTGTCGTCTCGCTTCCTTCGTCGCCCACTTTCTTCTAACGTCTGCCGCGTTGGAAGTCATCGTACTCCTTATCATTGGGGGAAGAATTTATCTGAGATGTATAAAAACGCTAACTAATACGGCTCAATGAATTATCTCTTGCTCTGGGCTGAGCCGGAACGGATGATTTTTGCCGGCGTTTGTTTGATTAATAATACGACAGGCTTCCCTGTAGAATTTTATCACGGCGCCTAATGACATACGACTGCAAGCGGAATGATGGATGTAAACGAAACAAAAAGCGCGGCTGGGCAGTGCTGGGTGCAGGGATCGGACAAAGGCAACCGCGCACCGCAGCGCCGCAATGCAGCGGAGTAATTTTAGCATGGCCGGCTCTGCCGCGCCAATATACGGCCAGCAAGGTAGCACTCCAGATACAAACTCTACTTCCTCTCTTATACTGCGCGAGCCACTGTTAAATGCGCGGAGGAACTAACCTGTAACACAATGACTGCCCCTTCTTCTGTTCAGTTCACGAGTAGCGGGAAGATTAATGCACGAATGACGAATTTTGTGCTCCAGACTTTCTTCTACTGCCTTTACGGTTCTCACACGAAAAGGAAAGGTACGAGTAAAGTAATTACCTTCGTATTGTACCTCCAACAGACAAAAGTATTGACTACGACCACACAGGATATTTATTCGCTAACGAAATTTAATGTCAACGTTATGTTGATCATTTTCACGCAACTGAATAAAAACGCTTCATCACGCAATAGGCGTTGCGCCTTTCTTTTTTTAAATTTTTGTAAAATATTTGTTTTACATACTAGGCACTGTATTTTCAGATTAGAAACCGTTTTGGCTTTTTCTGACTTTATATAGCGCAATAATAGTTCAAATTTTTACTTACAAGGTTTGTAACTGCTGCTCTACATGTGTGCTGCTTTATCAACATAATATTACACGCAGCTGACGGCGACAGGACAAAAAGAGTTGAACGTGTTGATATCAACAATTCATTCGAATCTAAGAGTATGAGCGAAATTCTTAAATACGAAACTAGACGAGGGAATTGTCCGCGCTATTCTCAAGGTCACGCATTCGGGAGGACGACGGTTCAATCCCGTCTCCAGCCATACTGATTTAGGTTTTCCGTGATTTCCCTAAATCATTTCAGGCAAATGCCGGGATGGTTCCTTTGAAAGGGCACGGCCGATATCCTTCCCAATCCTTCCGTAACCCGAGCTTACGCTCCGTCTCTAATAACCTCGTTGTCGACGGGACGTTAAACACTAATCACCACCATCTCAAGGTCATTGGTTTCCAACCCTTATTAGACTATTACTCTCGAAAGAAATCTGCCATCAGCCAGTCAGCCGAACAAAGTTTAGAGTGTAACTAAAATTCGAGGTGAAAATAAAATCAACTCTCCTAATTTTAAAGTGAGGAATGATAAATAAAACTTACTTAACGTTTGAAGAAAAAAATGTTTTTTACAAAAACAATGTTTCATGAGTCAAGGAGACAGTTGCTTCTACTTGATTCTAGCAACTAACAGAAGCATCAGAATGACCTGCAGTGTCTTCATAAGTTAAATAGAATTTCAAAATCAAAGCTTCCAATGTTGTAAAACTATATGTTCAATCTATATAATTACCAGTGTAGTCATATGGCAGTGCGACATGGGATATCAAAGCAGAAACCATTCAAACACTGATAGCTGTTCGACGAGCGAAGTTGGGAACTACTAAGAGGGACAGGAACACCAACAACTGGACCAGACAACAGACTGGAATGTAGGACGTAATTATGAAATGGAGATAGCCGGTCATGCAAGTAGCACAATAAAAGGCAGATGTACCAAGGAAGTTCTTCACTAGTTCGCAAGACATAAGGAAAGCCCAAGATTATGACCAAAATAGAGACTGAAATGGGTCCAAAAGTCGAGTGGTGGCCTTTATCCAGCATTGGATGCAAACTGGCTGCTGTTACTGATGAAGGGAATGATGTGGTAATCTCATAAATACTAGGGTCTTACGAAGTAGTGATAGTTTATAAAAATAATTTATAGCGGTCACTAAACCATAATCGAAGTAATTTTGTTTGTTCATAAAAATACTCACAGAAAAATTTCTCAATTACAATTCCAAAGAAAGCTGTTGCTGACAGGTGCTGAATGCTACCGAACCACCTGTTTAATGAGTCATAATTACACAATATTGACACCAATTATTTACACAAGAATAGAAAACTGATACCGTCAGACCTCGGGGTACCAAGGAAAATTAGGGTAAAAATCGTGTAGCCGCAAATTTTTGTACAGTGATAGTAGAAAGTGTCACGAATAACAACTAAAAGTCCCCAGTCAACTGACTGGCGCAGAACAATTTCTACATGAGAAAAAATATGCGACAGCAAGATGAATCCGAGAAAACCTCGACACGGAAGCGAAGGTGGCCAGGAAATAGTCACTTTATTTCCGTCCAGGCAGCATTCTACTGTATGTCTACTGAGGTAACAGTGATTCATGCGAGTTGACTACTGTATTTGACGCTTTTCGGGAAAACAGAGAACCATCTGCCTCTAAACTTATTTGCATCTGCGCTAAAGGATGACAGAGAGTGGACGGGGTGATCGATTGAGATGGAGCTGTAACGAGGTACGATTTAATGGTAGACTGATGATGCATTCTATAGAGGGAGGGAGATTTGGCGCAAGTCGTTTGACCTTATTTCCCCTGCTCTGTCAGGATGCATCAGTCGCGTGACTCAGCCTGCTTTCGACTCGTATACAACCACGTGTTCTTTTCAAATTTGTGTGAAATCTTATGGGACTTAACTGCTAAGGTAATCAGTCCCTAAGCTTACACACTACTTAAACTAAATTATCCAAGGACAAACACACACACCCATGCCCGAGGGAGGACTCGAACCTTCGCCGGGACCAGCCGCACAGTCCATGACTGTAGCGCCATAGACGGCTCGGCTAATCCCGCGCGGTACGTGTTCTGTATTTGAATCAGAGCACTGTCTACTTGCGATTGTTAACAGCAAACCTCTCCCTCATCAGAGGACTTCAATCTCATGTGTAATGAAACGTGATCATTCCTCTAAACGAACGAAGATTTATGCTATGTACTCCATTCCCTTGTCGCATCTTGGGTATCAAATCGATACTCCAGATAAGATGATTCTAAGTTTGAAACACTGCAATTCCCATGTATACATCTGCTTGACAGATGTCCTGTTTACAGAGTTAGAGGCGGCATGACGTGTAATTTCACATGTTCGACACCGCTGCTATGCGTTTATCTGTTTCCTTGTAAGAGGTATTCTCCGTGACTAACGATCAATTTAGGTCCCGGCGGAGGTTCGAGTCCTCCCTCGGGCATGGGTGTGTGTGTTTGTCCTTAGGATAATTTAGGTTAAGTAGTGTGTAAGCTTAGGGACTGATGACCTTAGCAGTTAAGTACCATAAGATTTCAAACACATTTGAACATTTCTTCGATCATTTTATATAGGACTGATGCGAGCACAGTATAATTTCCGAACCGCGATCGGATGTGAACAGTGGACGCTATACATCTCTGGAAAGCTACATAGTGCACGTATCACACAGAATCGATAATTTAAGGAAGCGTTTTTTTCATTTTACAATTTGTTACCATAGTTTATCGTAGAGAAACCTTCAGGAAGGATGTATGTCATGCGCTGGAAATATATTTCTTACATTGGAATGATAACAGCGCTGCATTCCACATGACTGATAGGTAGGAAACTGAAGCGATCTAACATTATAGCCTGCTTTAAGTGCAGAACCATGTAGTCTTAGGAGTGCGTGTGTTTATGTTCCGTCTTACGAAAACCCTCCTGTTACTGATCCCAGACACTAGAACAATACTTTAAAATTGATAGGATAGTTGATTTACGTAATTTGCTTCGAACTCCATCCGTCTGGAGCTCCAGCATGTATAAAAACCATCTGTTTCTTGTTTTTCTTAACCGTCTGCTATTACATCACAGCACTTTCAAATCTACTACTATACACCGATAAGCGGTGCTAACCTCCTCGACATGGGCGTGTCTGGAGAAATCTTGTGCACTTGGACGGGTGAGGACTCTGCAAGCTCCATTCATTCACGGGACGTGAAATGTGGCGGTCTACTTCTGGTCAGCTGCAGATTAAATCGGTAATTGTACTGCAGGATGGATTGGTAAAGACAGTGCGAGGAGGTCTTTCAGTCTTTAATTTTATCCTAAGACTGCGAGAATGCTCTGTGACTCCCATCCGCATAGAGATAAAAAAATGGCTCTGAGCACTATGGGACTTAACATCTCAGGTCATCAGTTCCCTAGAACTCAGAACTACTTAAACCTAACTAACCTAAGAACATCACACATATCCATGCCCGAGGCAGGATTCGAACCTGCGAGCGTAGCGGTCGCGCGGTTCCAGACTGAAGCGCCTAGAACCGCTCGGCCACCAACGGCCGGCCGCATAGAGATAGACCGTAAATTATGCACTACACTCGAGGTACTAGAAATATGTAGAGTGCTGTCTGGTATACTTTGATGATGTATATGTTCGAGAATTAACGATGAATGGACGTACTGTACAGTCATCTATCTACATTTGCATTGATCCTCGCAAAGTAGAGATGGGACGGTTTGGCGATTATACGGAAACTGGGAAACATGCTGTCGCATCACTGGTCGGTGTTGAAATTACTGTAATATTTCTAAAATTTTCTCACTATCAACTGCGATGCTTATTATTAGAGTACATCGACGATATTTTTTCCACCCCATCCATCCACTGGTACGCTGCTGGTTACCACATAATGATTGACTGACATTGCTAGCACCGAAACAGTGATCGCGTACATGATTGCAATATGAGGAATCAGTCGAAACGAAACGCAGAGCCATCAGCTATTCTGTCACTGTGACAGATGAGTTTAAATGTAGAGGTTGTCAACCACCTTCGGACAGCAGTTTGGAAACACTCTGCAACGCCGCCAAACTCTTCCACTTTCCTTGTGTTGTAACTGTCTTGCATTTAAAATCGTCCAGTGTATGTGTGTGTGTGTGTGTGTGTGTGTGTGGTGTGTTATAGTAGCAGCAGTAGCAACATGATTTATACCGTGCGACGTCTATAGTTTTCTGCGAGAATCAATGGATCAGAATGTGTTAATGTCACATTAGACCCTGACACAGACCTCGAAGTCGTGGCGAAAAAAAAATGTATGGCAGTGTTCAAAGCGTGTTACAGCAGAAAAAGCAATGTTTCAAACAACGACACAGGGTCACAGGGAGCGTCTCTTGCGACCTATTATATAGTTTGTGGAATACGGTCATCCTCCTATAGTACAGGCGATGCAACTTTACACTGGTCTGTGCAATGAATCAATACTTGTATATTTAATATGATCGTAACATATGGTCGATGCCGGCACGCAGATAGCTCGTAATTTTTCTCTGCTGGATGGTACAAAATAACTATGATAGAATGTTTGGGTGATAGACGTGAATGGATCCTGGGGGACGCGGATCTGCTTCGATATTGAGTCTTCCTAATTTTCCCAGCAATAAACACAATCGTAGCTATTCGTACTGTCGTCGTGTTACAGGAGCAGGCTTCATTTGACTCTGACCTTACACATCGTACTCAGGTGGTGGATCTACGAGAACATGTTTCCACTTCCACCAAGTGGTCAAAACACGCTCCCAAAGCATTAACTCAGCTAATTCTGTTTCTAAACACGTTGGAGAATGTGATGGATATTGCTCTCTCCGACTTCTTGGAAAAATTGCTAAAATTGATCTCGCTATCAACTGCGGCGTGTATTACAGTACATCGCTACACATCAATGGCGTCTTTCCAATCCCGACCGTCCACTGGGTACGTTGTTGATTACTGCATAATGATTGACTGACACCACTCCGTTGAGATGGAGGAAACCTTGACGGAACACTGGATATCTGCTACTTGTCGCTGTGGAACATGGCATTAAATGTAGAGGTCATCACCTTAATACAGTTGTTTGGAAGCGTTCCTCACTGCTACAGACTCGTCCTATTTACATATGCTGTGATACCCTACACGTGTTTTTATTTTTAGTTTTTTTACACAAAAAAAAGATAACAGCACCTCTTTTTATTTGTGCTACCTCATGTGCATTGTGAACAGCTACTTCCGGTGATTGTCAACATCGGAACAGTAATCATGTATATGACCGCAAAATGAAGAAACAGTGCTTTTCGAAAAGGAGCATCGAGACATCCGCTACCTTTTCGATGGGAAGATGAGATTAACTGTACAGGTAATCACCTCCGAATAGTTGTTGGAAGCGCTCTACAATACCGCAGACTCTTCCAGTTCCCATATGTTGCGATGTCTTCCACATTTTTGTCAATGAGAAACATCACGTCTGTGTTTTATTTCTGCCAGCCTGTGGTGTGGTAGCTGTACAGTTTATGCCATGCGATGTTCCGTTTTCTGTGAGAACCAGAGGATCGAAACGTGTTAATGTCGGTTTAGCAGCAGCTGACACGGGTCTCTAAGTCATGGTAGAAAAATCACAGTGTATGGCAGTGTTCACTGATTGGATGTATTACAACCGAAAAAAATGTATTAAACTATTTATGAAGGAGCAATACAGGTCTTACACACTGTACATGTTTATTAAGTCCCATAGCGCTCAGAGCCATTTGTACATGGTTGGTGGACATATGACATCATATTCCCATTTCTACGGAGTGGTCAACACGCGCACCTGTAGCATTAACTCAGCTCGTCCTGTTACCCTGCAGGATGCAGAAATCTTAGATATAGCGCTCTCCGACTTCCGTACAGGTCAGACTTAAACTGGGGGCGATCACATAGACTAAGCTGCATGGATGGCGGGGGCATAGATTTAGGTGGAGCTTCTGTCGAATGGGATCCTTAGCAGATAGGTTCGAAAAAGGTGACTCATTTCGAGATATGAGAGTACCACGAATATGATTCACCAGTGGCTGTAATCATTAAAAGATGTCTCTACAGGATCCAACGCAAGTGAAGTGTTTGAATGGATAGACTAGATTCAAAATCGCTGACAGCATTTCTACCAGACAGCGTAACATTATCAGCGGCTCTTGTGTGTACCTATAGGCTCAAGACCGCTTTTTATGCAGAGTGATGATAACGTAGTCGCGACGATCGTGTTTTTAATAGCACGGTCCTTACGCGAAATGTATGTCGTGTGCTGTAGAATCCCTCTGTGGTCAGCTTTAGATATCATTTCTCAATAGTGTTCCTCGAAAAGAACATCGTGTTCCCTCCACAGATTCCCATTTGACCTACCTGATGAGTGTAATCCGACTACGAAAAAAAAAAACAAAAAAACAAAAAAAAAATTACTCCCCATGCAAAGTAATTCTCATGATCAAATTATTTTCGAAATAACTAGGACATTCTGCGGTGATCGGTAGTTTTCGCATAAAATAGTCGAAGTTTTTTCCCTGATTTTACGCAGGGTGGGTATGTCTCTGCTGATCATTTGTGATCGGTGGCAGTACTCTCCGCTGCACGTCACAAAATAATGAGAAGCGAGTGCAGTCGAACGTAAAAAACTATACCGATTTTGCTCATATAACTAAATGAAAATGGACTTTGTCTGTTTCATGGAAAGAGGACATTTATTTTCATCGCGAGTACTTTTTTCCTTTTTTTAATAGTTGCTTTATTATAGGAGTCGAGTTGATGTTAAATAGTCCAGCGCAGAACGGCGGGCGAGTTCCTTACGAGACCATGGCTCTCCCTTGGTCCCATCTGGAGCGTCCTACGTGATGTTAAACAAAAGTGTCTTCCATCGCAGAACGAGAGGCATATTGGAGACATTACTTTATTACTAGATCTGTGTCGTTTACCAGTCATGACTGGACAGACTGCGTCAAGATAATTGGGGACCTGTCTAGTCTGTGACAGATTGTCGCCGCAGGTGCGCCCCCTAACCATTAGGGGCGGCTGTGTCAGTATACTTTAGACGACCAAGGTGCATTCGGGACAGCCGTTCTTTTATCTCCTATTGTTTAGTTAACTATACTTGCTTTTGTGTTGGCGAAGGACCATCGCCTCAAGGTGGACAGTGGTCAGCACGTGTCGCGAGGCTGTCGGCGGAGTAGCTCCCTCCCTCCCTCCACTGACGCCGTAGATGGTTGGAGGGAGGGAGGGGAGGGGGCCTCGATATTCAGCAGTTTGTGTTTGTAGATTGAGGAGAATGCACGTTCAACTACCGCCTCCTCTGCAGTCTTTTAGGACGACCTTTCTTCCCAGTACATGTGCCGCATTATGACCCGTTCGTTACAAGTACTAATCTTTTCTCATGACAATTTCGAAGTGTCATTAGAACTGTGGCGCAATTTTTCCATCAGCTGTGTGTATTGGCTTCGGTTAGCTGGGCTGTAGGGTGATTTTTAGTAGGTGTCTGTAGCGAACTCTGGCGTCAAACAACGATAGATACTGTATGCTTGCAGGTAATATACTTTTTCAACTCGTCTATGTCAAATACCAGCATCTCGTCAGTTGAAAGTATTTCTCGCCAAAAAGAATAGAGATAGTACCTTATACCACTGCCTTTTTCCCGCCAGCTTGTAGGTGCAGGGTAGAGTTTGAGTGTTTCTGTAATTAGTTCCGAGTGGTATTACAAAATTTTTTCCCAGCAGGATAACACCACTTGTATGGTATCGTCAGTTTTAGCGCTGTATTGCGATTTTATGCCGTCCTTGTGCAGCGCTATGCATACAGTTGTGTAATTAGGACCAATCCTTGTGATTAATTACGTAATTAGTATCGATGTTTGCGTCAGTTTCCCGACCAAAATAAATAAAGTATACTAAGCTAACCTTCCTCTCCCCTATCTGGACAGTTTCCATGTGTAAGGGCGTGCACTTAGGCTTTCCATCCAGTAAAATCAGGGTTCAAGTCCCGGAAAGGGCACCGCCATTTTTATTTTCCCATCAATTCCAAGCACCTCTGGTGATTTAATTGTGTTAGGGGGGTGCATTTGGGCTTTCTGCCCGGGAGGACCAGGGTTTGAGTCGTTTATGCATTGCGCTTTTTATGTGCACTGAGGATTTGTGCACTGCATTATTTTCGGGTGTTTAAGCGTTGTGAGTGTGTTTGTATAGCATTACATATGCATTATTTTGTTGATCTACGAGTAGTTTGCATGTCTGCTTGCTCTGTACTGCATTATTTCGGTAATTTATGAGTTGTTTACGTCTCAGCACATCAGCGTACTGTATTATTTACGAGTAGTTTGCAGGTCTATAGACTATGTAATGCCGGCCGAAGTGGCCGTGCGGTTAAAGGCGCTGCAGTCTGGAGCCGCAAGACCGCTACGGTCGCAGGTTCGAATCCTGCCTCGGGCATGGATGTTTGTGATGTCCTTAGGTTAGTTAGGTTTAACTAGTTCTAAGTTCTAGGGGACTAATGACTTCAGCAGTTGAGTCCCATAGTGCTCAGAGCCATTTTTGACTATGTAATGCGACCTCAAGCACGTCAAGGTGATTGTTCTGTATCAACATAATAAATAAACTATGTGAAATCCATCCCTAAATATATTGTTCTAAAAATTAATAAAGTTTCTCCAGCAGCCCTGAACAGGCCGAGTCCTTTTCCCATCATATTTCCCTCCCAGGCTGCTATCTTGGATTATTACATCACGGGAGGAACGAAGGCGCCCTCTGGTGGCAGTGCTGTGTACTAGATCAGTTGGACTCCAGACTCCATGGTGAACACACCAGATGTATGCACTGCCTCAAATTGTTTAAATAAAGACATACATCCATTCTATCCAGCACAGGATGTGTCCGTTTCCTGCCAGTTTCTTAGGTTAGTGGAGGTAGCCCAATTGATCTATCTTCCTGCCAAAATTTGAACTTCCTGCCAATAGGGTAGATTGGGGTGAGAGGTGGGGGTGGGGGTGGGGGAGGGGGGAGGGGAGGAGGGGGCTGGGGCACACATGCAACTGGGAAAAACCTCTGATGTCATCCATAGGTGGGGATGGGGGTGGGTGGGGCTGTGGGTGATTAATTGATCAATTTAATTAATTTGCGTTTAATTTTATGTCAAAATTGCACATAGGCCGCCACTACCCTACTACTGTCAGTGAGGTTCTACAAAGTACAGACAGGGATATGGAACAGTGTCAGCTGCAATGCTGTGGCTAGCTGCACTAGGTTTCATGCTTGAGGATCCACAGTGCACACAGACAAGTCGACGTGGTCCCACAGATTCTTGGTTGGGTTTAAATCTGGGATGTTTGGTGGCCAGGAGAATACAGCAAACTCATCCTGGTGGTCTTTGAACTACCCACGTACACTGTGGGGTGTGTGACACATTTCATTGTCCTTCTGGTAGATGCCATATGCCGAGGAAAAACAACCTGTATGTAGGGATGGATGTGGTTCCCAAGGATAGATATATCCTCGTGTTTATCAACTGTGCCTTCCATAATGATAATATCACCTAGGGAATGCCATGAAAACATTACCCAGACCATAACACACCATGCACCAGGCAGGACCACTCCAACGATTGTTGTAGGGCCGTACACGAAAAAAGCCATCTGTCCAAAGGAGCATAAAACATCATTCATTTGAGAAGGACCTGCTGCCACTCAGTGGACATGACATTGACGTACTGCCATGCAAATTCCAGCCTTCGTCACCAGTGAAAACTCGTCAGCATGAGTGTACAAACCAGGCGCCTGCAGCAGAGGCCCATATGCAGTTATGTTCGCTGAACAGTCGTTGAGGAAACACTGTTGGTAGCCTCTTGGCTGATCTGGGCAGTCGGTTGCTCAGCAGCTGAACGTTTATTTGCATGTACACATCTCCGCAGCTATTGCTCATCCCTGTCTTCTATGGCCTGTAGTGCAACAAAGCTGCCTCAGCGCTGATTTTGAATAGCACCATTTTATCGTGCACGGTATACGTCAACCACAGCGGCACGTGAACAATTTACTAGCTTAGCCGTTTCAGAAGTGCTTCCACCCTTCGCCCGAACGCTAAAACCCATACCCTTCCAGACGTCAGATAAAGCGCTTCGTTTCCGCATTACGACAAAGAGCACACTGTTTTCCACGTCCCCCCGACACGCTTTATATACCCTCCATGTCTACTGCTGCCACCTGCCGTTTGTGAGTGGTTACTGCGCGTTGTAGTCGAGCACAGACGGTGGTCACATTAATGTGATTGGACCTACAGCTGTTAAGTGAGCTTTAATGAAATACGTTCCTATAAACAATGGCTGAATATTGCTTAATACATAAGTGTGACGCTGTCAGTGACATTTGTAGTGTTGGGGGAAAGGGATTGGATTGATAAATGTGGCAACTTGATGCTGTTCCTGCTGTCTATGGTTGACAACCTATTGAACCTGTGTTGTCACTTGGTGGTAAATTAATGAACAGAAAGTTATGGAACTTCTCTCACTATTCTCACTATTAATTCTGCTGCTGGTAGACTGTATAAATCTCTTCCATTTAGGAAGTGGGCTGCATGGAATGGAGCCACCTACCATGCGTCTACTGCATATACTGAGGTGAAAAACGTCATGGGATGGCTCCGCCAGTGCAGTGCCCTATTAGACCTGTTGTACGCAATACTGCCGCCATTTGTATACACTATGTGATCAAACATATCCGGACACACCCAAAACGATACGTTTTCCATATTAGGAGCATTGTGCTGCCACCTACTGCCAGGTACTCCATATTAGCGACCTCAGTAGTCATTAGACATAGTGAGAGAAAAGAATGGGGCGCTCCGCGGAACTCACGGGCTTCGAACGTGGTCAGGTGATTGGGTGTCACTTGTGTCATAAGTCGGTACGCGAGATTCCCACACTCCTAAACATCCCTAGATCCACTGTTTCCGATGTGATAGTGAAGTCGAAACGTGAAGGGACACATACAGCACTAAAGCGTACAGGCCGACCTCGTCCGTTCACTGACAGAGACCGCCGACAGTTGAAGAGGGTCGTAATGTGTAATAGGCAGACCATCACTCAGGAATTACAAACTGCACCAGAATCCACTGCAAGTATTATGACAGTTAGGCTGCAGGTGAGAAAACTTGGATTTCATGGTCGAGCGGCTACTCATAAGCCACACATCACGCCGGTAAATGCCAAACGACGCCTCACTTGGTGTAAGGAGCGTAAACATTGGACGATTGAACAGTGGAAAAACATTGTGTGGAGTGACATATCACGGTACACAATGTGGCGATCCGATGGCATGGTGTGGGTATGGCGAATGCCCGGTTGTCATCTGCCAGCGTGTGTATTGCCAACAGTAAATTTCAGAGGCGGTGGTGTTATGGTGTGGTCGTGTTTTTCATGGAGGGGGCTTGCACCCCTTGTTGTTTTGCGTGGCACTATCACAACACAGGCCTACATTGATGTTATAAGCACCTTCTTGCTTCCCACTGATGAAGAGCAATTCGAGGATGGCGATTGCATCTTTCAACACGATCGAGCACCTGTTCATAATACACGGCCTGTGGCGAAGTGGTTAAATGACAATAACTTCCCTGTAACGGACTGGCCTGCACAGAGTCCTGACCTGAACCCTACAGAACACATTTGGGATGTTTTGGAACGCCGAATTCGTGCCAGGCCTCACCGACCGACATAGATACCTCACCTCAGTGCAGCACTCCGTGAAGAATGGGCTGCCACTCCCCAAGAAACCTTCCAGCACGTTATTGAACGTATGAGTGCGATAGTGGAAACTGTCATCAAGGCTAAGGGTGGGCAAACATCATACTGAATTCCAGGATTACCGATGGAGGGCGCCATGAACTTGTAAGTCTTTTTCAGCTAGGTGTCTGGATACTTTTGATCACATAGTGTATGTGCATATTGCTTTCATTTTTAGTGAGATGATTCATGAGAAAAGGTTTCCGCCGTGGTTATGGCCGTAGGACGGGAATCAGAATTACATCCTCATCTTACCCCGCAAACCACCTAATGGTGTGTGGCGGAGGGTACTTTTTGTACCACTAACTGATCCCTCCAAGCCTGTTCCACTCGCGAACAGCGCGTGGAAAGAATGATTGTCGGTAAGCATCTGTATTTACTATAATTTCTCGTGTTTTCTTCTAGAGTTCAGTACGCAAAACGTATGTGGGGGGAAAGTAATATGTTGTCCGACTCTCCCCCCAAGTGCCCTCTCGACGTTTCAATACTAAATCTCTCCGTGGTGCACACTTTGAACGAGGAACGGTAGTTGGAGCTAGATGCATGGGACATTGCATTTCGGAAATCTTTAGGGAAAGCCGCATTTCGAGATCCACAGTGTAAAGCTTGAGTTGAGAATACCAAATTTCAGGGATTACCTCACACCACAAACAACGCAGTGGTCGACGGCCTTCACTTAACGGCCGAGAGCAGCGGCGTTTGCTCTAAGTTTTCTGTACTAAAGACAAAGCAATACTGCGTGAAAATACAGCAGAAATCAGCGTGGAACGTATGACGAACGTATCTGTTAGCACAGTACACCGAAATTTGGCGTTAATGGGCTTCATCGACTGGAAATGGTTATGTTCAGGTACTTGGGGACCATTTTCAGCCATTCATGGACTTCACGTTCCCAAACAACGATATCATGTTACTGGGCCACAGTTGTTCGCTACTGGTTCTCGACAATTCGACCGAATAGTTTGGCCGTCCAGATCGCCCAAAATGAAATACATAGAACATTTATGGGACATCATTGACATGGCAGCTCGTGCACAGGAAACACTTCCGCGATTATGGATGACTATAGGGGCAGCATGGCTCAATATTTCTGCACGGGACTTCCAACCACTTGTCGAGTCTATGCCAAGTTGAACTGCTGCACTACGCTGGGCAAAAGAAGATCCGACATGATATTAGGAGGTATTCCATGACTTTTGTTATCTCAGTGTATCTTCCAAGGTGGATGTGAATATGTCTTACGGTATGGAACTGATAGTGTTCAAGCCAAGAAGAGTATAAACTGTAATGAGTTGTCTGGCTTATGGTGAAGTAGTCCCATAACACCTAGGAAACCAGTTTGGGTGACAGAGGGAGACAATTTAGGTCCAGGGCCTCTCCAGATGTTGGGCGATTTATTTGATACCCCTCAAGCTGCGCAAACTGTTCAAGCCAGTGACAGTGGAAACAATGAAATCGACATTGTCGAATTCATATTGAGATCATGTTACACTTGGGACAGGCTTTTCAGTGTGGTAGGGAGTTGAAAGCTCCAGTTGTTACATTTTTTTTACGTAATAGGAAACTTAACATCTGTAAATGTGTATTCTTTTAATAAACTGAAAATAACTCCACTGTATAAACACGAGCTCTGAGAAGTCATTTTATCTGCTCACATAAGGGAACTGGACAGGAAATGCTGGGAAGGTAGAGTCTGTCGTCAAAATGAAAAGCGAACAGTGCTCGAAGTTACCTTTTCTGGAATGGTCCTACAGCTGCCGTACAGGATGATTAAGAGTCAGTGTCCCCTCTCACAGTGTAGAAGGGTGTGCGCAGATATATGTTGTTTCGATCCATAGGCGTTTCTTGTGTATCTTAATAGTAACTCTTATCCGCATTTCATGTAGTGTTAACACAGTCTGTGACAAATAAACACCACCAGGCATGTTTGCACACTTCGTGGGCAATGATTTATAAAGCACAGTGTGGAGGGTCGCTGTAACATTGTAAAATACCCTGTAGTTGCTTCCTGTGACTCAGTGGGGTAGATGGAGTGTGGAAGCACCTGTTCGCCATTCAGTTTGCAGACACACAATTGCATGATCACAAACTGACGACCCATCTTTCCTCTCGCTTCTACTCTTGACACCCACCTCCTCCACCATTTTCACCCTCAGTGTCCCTCTACTGCACTTAGACGTTGTACACACATTTAGTATTTGTTCTTATCCCACTTCTGCTGTGGCCGACCACTTTAGACATCATAGAGTCTACTGCATCAGCATCCCACTTCACGTCTAACCAACACGGGATGCCTGCATGACGGGGTGTATATTCACCAGGAAAACCTACGTCGTCTGTGTTGTCAACACAAATATTTACCGGAGGCCACAACACCAGATCTCCACCAATGGCCGCCAGGGACCGCTACCCGTTCGTGGTGCTTGCAGAACAGCTTCAGCAGAGGTCGCAGCTAGCCCAGGAACTACTTTGATACGCCAGGCACGTGATCGCAAATAGTTCCGCCAAACGGGCTTTATAGGGCGGCGCACTGCCAGCAAAGGGTACGACCTTATTCCGTTCCCCCACCTCTTCCTTTTCCTCGAACGGATACGGATCCTCTACACCTCCCGTAAACTCGATCCTCCTCACCCGCTTGTCTCTCCCATCCTCTCCCGCCCCCGTCCGCTGCTGCGCCTGTATTTCCATGTCCCATCTGTTCTCCATCTCTCCACTCTCCTTACCCTCTCCCAAGGTGGCTTCCGCCAATCCCCTCTCCCTGATGATGCCCTCCTCCCCTCCATCTACCCCTCCTATCAACTTTACTACTCCCCTCCCTCTTCCTGTGTTTGTTCCTATGGGCACCCTCTCTCCCTTCTCTCCCCCCTCCACCCCCGGGCTTCCCCTACCCCCATACCTTCATTCCTCCCACCATCTCTTCTGCCATTGGCATTTGCTCTCCCCTCTCCCTCCCCCACCACCTTCTTCCCCTCTTGGCAGGTCCCCAGACTCGCACACGTTAAGTGGACATTCACATGCCAGAGATCATCGCCATCAGTTTCTCGTGTGTGTGCCATTGTGCTTGTGTTTTAGTGTTTTTCGCCGCCACGCTCCTTCGTTCACTTGTACCGTCTAAGTCATCAGTGTTTGTGCACAGTGCCGACAGTTTTTGGTGTTTTTTCGTCGAGTGTGAACGGCTTTGTGTTTTTAATATTTGTCTCTACTGTTTCTTTAACCACCGATCTGTTACGTTTCTTTCTTCATTTTCTCTTTTACTGTAATACTTGTGGCTGAAGAGCGGAATAGATTTGTCTGCTGCCAGCCCACCTTTGTATAAGGTGAAAAATAACAATAAAGAAAAAAAAAACAACAAAGGGCAGTTCGACACTCCATTTGGAAGTACACAGAGTTGCTACCCGAGCAGTCACGGCCAGACGCCTCTTCTAGCTGGTCGCTCTCTTGCAGAACATCTTGACATTGTAGAATTGTTTGATTGTGATCTCCCCCCATGAAGAGTCGGATTTTTTCTATTATTATTTCTTATTTTATATTTGTGACACAGTTGGGGTCGAGTCTGTTGTTCTTTTGGAGATTGATTGTTTCGTTCTGGTGAATCCAATAAATTGTTGTCGGACTTGTTTTCCGCATTTCTGTTCTGCAAGCACAGATACTTCAACTTTATTTAACAGAAACAACAATTTTATACCACTGCAACTCTATATTTAATGATGTGCAAGTTTTCATCCCCTGCAAAGTATCAGTTTTACAAAAAAAAAATGCGAAGGAACTTTCCTTTTAGGAAATTTAACATGGTTTAATTTTTTACTGGGAAACATTTTCGCTGGGACACGCGGTTTTCGATTTATTCAAGAAAAGCTTAAAAAGAGACCTTTAAACACCTCACCACCCCACACACATATCCCACTGGTGGGGATTTTTGGTGTGTTGTTGATGACACTCCCTCCTACCACTGTACAAAAAAATTTGCTTCTACACGAATTGGATTTTGTGTCTTCTACCATGGGAAGTAAGTCGAGGGTGTTGTTTGGTGGCCGGTATCCTCTTTCCATAACACAACTGCACGCATGTATGAACAGGGTTCTTTATTGATAAGAATAAAAAAGCTACTTAACTTAAGATGGTCCAGGTGTTGTGGTACAAGCTCTTCCACACTAGTCCATGTTAGCCTCACTGCTGGTGAAGTACGCTACGTACACTACTCTGGTCACTATGTGCTACCCGAGACTGAGACTCCGATTGCGTCTGTGAATGCCAATGACTGGGCTGCGACTGATGACTCGGCACGGTGACTCACTGGATGACTGCAACTGATTGGGCTCTCTGGTCCGCGACGGCGATCTAAATACTGGCGGCTGAGAGAGCGTTGGCAGCACGTTTCTTGTGAGTCTGTCTTTGGCCTCTTTCTTGATAGGCTCGCTTGATCCAGTGTCTGTTATCGATCTTCTCGCAACCTCTTCCTGCCCCGCGTGCTGGCGTCAGGTTGCGCCATCACATTAGACCTTTGTTGGTGTTCCTTGACTAGACTAATAAATGGGGAGTCATATTTGAGAGGGGGAGTGAGACAGGATTTCAGCCTATGGCTGATGTTAGTCGGTGGGGAGGTGGTAAGATTTATAGGTGGAGACAGTCATGAATACAGTAAGCAGATTCAAATCGATGCAGGTTGCAGTAGTTACTCATAGACGAAGAGACTTGCACAGGATAGACTTCGGACTGAAGACAACAACAATAACAAAATTTAATCCCCTCTCCCTCGCATGGTAATCACATCAGTATCGACGGTGTCTTCGTCGATCGCACACGGTGCATCGAGCGCCGCTCTCATTTTCGCAGAAGAGTTAGTTAATCAGCTGCCGGGGGCGCTGCTGTAGGGGGACTGCCATACACTGTGAGATGGCGCTACACATGCCACGAGAGTGCGTCAAATTTTTCATCACCTCACTGCCTGCAGTTGTGACTGGTTTTTAAGCTGCCGCTCTCAAACCCAAACCTCCAGATGTCAGACACTCAGATCGGTAGGCCTGCCAAACGTTGCGCGTACATAGAGTATAAACCAAAACACCGATTTAGTTCCTGCTGCGTGCTGTAGTCGACAAATTTGGAAATTTGTGGTAAGTTCCTATGGAACCAAACTGCTGAGCTAATCGGTCCCTAGGCTCCCTAGGCTCCCTAGGCTTACACATTACTTCATCTAACTTAGACTGACTTACGCTAAGGACAACACACACACACACACACACACACACACACACACACACACACACACACACACATGCGCGAGGGAGGACTCGAACCTCCGACGGGGAAAGCCACGCGAACCATGTCAAGGGGCCTATGACCATGCGGCTACCCCGCGCGGCTCTGTCGTCGAGTAGAACGGGCGCAAACGGTAGTTAAGAATAACACGAGAACTATAGGGCACAGAAAAGGCGTGTCAGTGAATGACAGTTTTGTAGATCTCGCCTGGGTGAGTTGGTAGAGCGTGAGGTCGTTGTGCCAAAGGTCCAGCTTCCAAACCCAGCTGATGACAACGTTTTTTGTTTACGCGTGAAATTGTTGGGTGCGAGAATATTTTCATTTCCCTGAAGTGTAAAAGAACTTGTATGTTGCAATGTTCTTTTGGTAGTCTGCTTTCGCTTCGTTAGTTGAAAGTTACAAACTTATATAGAGTACATTTGTAAATATAGATGTGGTGTTCTGTTGGGCATGTGCGACAGAACACCACATCTATCTATACAAATGTACAATAAAGGAACAAATGCATCGTACGTGCGGAAGTATTAATAGTGCCATATATCACTTTCACGCATAATACAGTAAAAATAAATTGTCATCATTGAGGTATGAACTCCAGACTCTTGGTACAACTATCTAACTCTCTACCAGCTTGTCCACGGAAGCTATAAATATTCCTTACTCACAGCTATGTTTTTCCTTTGCTCCGTAATTTTGATATTAGCCGGCCGCTGTAGCCGAGCAGTTCTAGGCGCTTCAATCCGGGACCGCACTGCTGCTATGGTCGCAGGTTGGAATCCTGCCTCGGGCATGGATGTGTGTGATGTCCTTAGGTTAGTTAGGTTTAAGTAGTTCTGAGTCTAGGGGACTGATGACCTCCGGTGGTAAGTCTCATAGTACTTAGAGCCATTTGGACCATTTGAATTCTGGTATCACTTTTAATTAACGTTTACGTCCGTTCTGCTAGACGATAGCATGTTGTACGAACTAAATCGGAGATTTCGTTGATAATCCGTCGACATACAACGTTTGGTAGCGTCATCTGAGTGTCTGACATCTGGAGGTTTGGGTGTCAAAGATCCACCTCAGAATACCATCAAACTGATATCAGATGAAGCTGAGCGTACGGAGCACAGTGCAGTGAGACTACCGTGAGGACTCTACGAACCTAGTACGACGCTGTTGCTCCTAAACTAGCTCTAGTGGGACAGACAGAGAAAGACAGACAGACTACAGGATATGTGAGTCTTATACTCAACATACCTACACAAACAAAAATGTAAATGTTCTTCTCTTCAAAATCTTGAAGCTCCGAAAGTTCTTCACCGATTGTTTTGAAATTTTGTCACAGCGTTGTGTTTAAATACTCACGTATTTGTATGTGTCTACTGGAGGTCCCGGCGGAGGTTCGAGTCCTCCCTCGGGCATGGGTGTGTGTGTTTGTAGGTGTGTTTTTAGGTTAAGTAGTGTGTAAGCTTAGGGACTGATGACCTTAGCAGTTAAGTCCCATAAGATTTCACACACATTTGAACATTTTGTCTACTGGAGTGCCAATATACAGGGTGAGTCACTAACTATTGCCACCTAGAATAACTCTGAAAATATGATAGTAGCTGAAAAGTTTGTGGGACAAATATTGCATGGGACAACGGGGGCCATAATATGACGTTGGTTTTTTGTTGCTAGGTAGGATCGCGTCAGAGATGTGAAGGTAAACTTTCTTTTTCAAATGGGATGCTATGGTTTGATACTTATTTTCTGAAAGCGGATATCGAGACGAATCCAATGATGTGTAACGGTAGGGTCTTTGAAGGTCAAAAAAAAAAAAAATGGTTCAAATGGCTCTGAGCACTATGGGACTTAACATCTGTGGTCATCAGTCCCCTAGAACTTAGAACTACTTAAACCTAACTAACCTAAGGACATCACACACATCCATGCCCGAGGCAGGATTCGAACCTGCGACCGTAGTGGTCACGCGGTTCCAGACTGACTTTGAAGGTCAACGAAGGTCACAAAGGTGGCAGGAACGTCCATTTACAGGTGTTCGAAGCGATGACCATTGGTATCTGTGCTGCTGTCTTATCATGGATTGAGTGGTATTCCTTATCACTTCGGCACTTATCGAAGCACATGCTTTCACAATTCTCTCTCGTATATCGCGCAAATAGTAATTATTTGCCGAATACGGAGTATCCATCTAACTTGCCATTGACATGTAAACACCATTCCACGATTTCGCAATACAATACTACCAGGAACGGTAAGACTAGTACCGTCGAAGAAAGCGAACGTGAATGATGTATTCCTTCGAAGAACAAGTCGATATGCTTCTCATTTTCGGAGAATGCCAACGAAATTCAGTGAGAGCTAGAGACTTAGACGCTGAAAGATATCCTTAACGTACCCACCCTACACGTCGTACATTTAAATATGTGTATGATAAACTGAGAACAACTGGATCTTTAACGCATCTGAAACATATCCAGCAAAGGAAAGTTACTAACGAGGAAACGGAAATTGGTACTCTTGTAACTGTGGTTCGAGATCTCTCAAAAAAATGTTCAAATGTGTGTGAAATCTTATGGGACTTAATTGCTGAGGTCACCAGTCCCTAAGTTTACACACTACTGAACCTAAATTATCCTAAGGACAAACACACACACCCATGCCCGCGGGAGGACTCGAACCTCCGCCGGGACCAGCCGCACTGTCCATGACTGCAGCGTCCCAGACCGCTCGGCCAATACCGCGCGGCCGAGATCTCTCCACCAAGAATTAACTGATACGGATTGTATGCGTCGCATTGAATTCTGCCGATGGGCTCAACTTCAGATTCAGAGGGATAACCTATTTATTAATTTGACTATATTTACTGACGAGGCTACATTCATGACCCATGGAAATGTTTATTTGCGTAACGAGCATTATTGGGCAACTGAAAATCCATGTTGGCTGCGGCAAGTTGCAGACCAAAAACCGTGGTCGATGAAGGTATGGTATAGGATTCTGGAGGATAGACTTATAGGCCCCTATTTCATCCAAGGAAATCTTAATGGTAGGAAGTATATCACATTCCTGCAAGAAACAGTATGTTTGTTATTGGAAGAAATACCTTTAGGAACAAGGTGCAGAAGGTAGTATCACCGTGGTAGGTGCCCGGCACATTTTTCGCTGACGCCTCTGGATTTTTTCTTGTGGGGATTCGTAGAAGACATTGTTTATAAAGACGTTCCAATTACACCTGAAGATATGCGAGAGAGAATTATCAGAGCATGTGCTTCGATAGGTGCCGATGTGATAAGGAATACCACTCAATCCATGATACGAAGATTGCAGCACTGCAGTGATACCAATGATCATCTCTTCGAACACTTTCTGTAAATGGACGTTCATGCCAACTTTGTGACCTTCGTTGACCTTCAGACCTTACTGTTACACATAATTGGATTCGTTTCGATAGCCGCCGTCAGAAAATAAGTACCAAACTATAGCAACCCATTAAAAGAAACAAAGTTGACCTTCATATCTCAGCAGCGACCCCACCTAGCAACAAAAAACCAACGTCATATTATGGCCCCAGTTGTCCCATGCAACTTTTGTCCTACAAACTTTTCAGCTCCTATCATATTTTCGGAGTTATTCTTGGTGGCAAGAGTTAGTGACTCATCCTGCATATAAAAATGGTTCAAATGGCTCTGCGCACTAAGGGACTTAACTTCTGAGGTCATCAGTCCCCTAGAACTTAGAACTACTTAAACTTAACTAACCTAAGGACATCACACAGACACCCATGCCCGAGGCAGGATTCGAACCTGCGACCGTAGCGGTCGCGCGGTTCCAGACTGTAGCGCCTAGAACCGCTCGGCCACTCCGGCCGGCTGCATACGAAAATAGGGAAACACTGTTAGGAAAAGTCTTGAAAAGCTCTTCACCGATTTACTTCAGATTTTTACACAACACTCTAATAAACGTTTGACGAACATATGACACATATTTTTTAATATACAGGGTGTTAGGGGTATACGTGCAAATGTTGTGGTAATTGGTGCCTTAATATGTGCCCACTTCAGTGAGTACTTTTTTTTTTCTCTGCGTCTAACAGTCTTTCCGCAAACACGTCACGTACTTTACTATCTAATGTTTTCTCCACGGTCATAACTGCGCCACTAAGTGGACTACGTCTGGCAGTATACACTAATCGTTTTGCGTCCATGCGTCCGTACTTGAACACTTGCCGTACTGCCCAGGGGAAAATAAACAGTAATGGCTTGTTGTTACCCATGTACTTGGAGGTACTAAACAACCTAAACCCATACTACTCCTAATAGCTATAATTATTAGCTTGCAAACGAAGTAAATACTGATGTAATGTTGTTCAGTACACTGTCCTTAGTCACCAACAGAAGTATCTGCGCTTTTATCACTAAAAGCATGTATATGGTGCACAAATATCGTGCAGCCGGCCGATGTGGCCGCGCGGTTCTAGGCGCTACAGTCTGGAACCGCGCGACCGCTACGGTCGCAGGTTCGAATCCTGCCTCGGGTATGGCTGCGTGTGATGTCCTTAGGTTAGTTAAGTTTAAGTAGTTCTAAGTTCTAGGGGACTGATGACCTCAGAAGTTGTGCCATAGTCCTCAGAGCCATTTGAACCATTTTTGAATACCGTGCATGTGATGTATATAGAGTAAACGTTGCTAGCAAAAATCTCCAAACGATCTTGACCGATTTACTTCGAATTTAATCGTCCGGAAGTTTGTGATCCCACGTGTTCGTAGACTAAAACTTTGCTACAGACTGTCATTAAAGCCACTATCCTCACAAATCGAGCATCTGGAAAGGTCTCTCTCATCGCTTGTAAGCAATGATTCCAATGATCGCAACGGATTTACCCATTCATATGCAGTTTCAGAGCCAACAGATCCTAATTTGTCTAGAGAATACAAGAAAACTGTTGGAAACTAAGCAGTCAGCAACGGGTGGAGCACAGAATTCCTGTGGGCAGGTGCTGCCACCTCTCTTCCGCTCTTCTGATAAGAAACAAGAGGAATTGACGGAGTACTGCATACAGCTCAACCAGAAGGTTCCATGTTACAAAATCTTTTTCCTGGGGAGGTGTGCACATCTTTCGTTTTAGTGGGAAATTATTCCCTCGAGTAGAGCCCCAACCGGTACTCTTTTAAGAAACCGTTCGTAAGCTAAATGAATTTTTAGAAGTGCAGAGTCATGTAGCTGCTGCTCGTTTCAAATTTTTTCGAACGCGTCGTCATTGTAGTCAGTATTAAAAGGAGTGGATCGCTGAACTCAAGAGTATATCTAGAAACTCTAAATGTAACTGCACTTGAGGAGCTTCTTCAAACGCTTCATGATGACGTTATTCAGAGCTAAGCATTTAGAGGTGATCCGGAGAACAAATTCTCCTAAAAGTCTGCGAGAACCACAGGCAGTTCTCGGCTAATGGACCTACTATAACAAATCTGTTCCGAACTCAGCACCAATTGAATCGCCTCCGGCGTAAAAATGTTCCTGTCTTATGGACTGTGGAACGCGAACAATCATTAAAAAAGTCGAAAAATGCATTGCTTAGTCGCCCATTCCTTGTTCATTTCGGTCCCCAAAAAAACAATAATGCTTGCACCTGATGCAGCATGACATGAAATAGGAGCATTATCTCACAAGATCGTCTTACACTTTGTCTTGCTTACCTATGGGAAATGTGGTCCCGGCGGAGGTTCGAGTGAGTCCTCCCTCGGGCATGGGTGTGTGTGTTTGTCCTTAGGATAATTTAGGTTAAGTAGTGTGTAAGCTTAGGGACTGATGACCTTAGCAGTTAAGTCCCATAACATTTCACACACATTTGAACATTTTTGAACCAATGGGAAATGATCCGGAATTCGATGCGTCCGAAGTTGCTCGTCTTCGAATTGATCGATCTGATTCGCAAGCACTGCAAGATTTTCCCACTGATTTTCGGTAGATTTCACAACCGGATAGATCACCGTGGCTGATCAAGTATTAGATTCGGATGGGCTGGCCTCATAACCCGGAATCAGTTTCAGATGCAGTAATCCGCAAATACATTGCGCAACGTAACAGCCTTTTTTCGGAATGGTGTGATTTTTATTACTCACTCCTAATGAAGAAACGTGAGTTATGGTTCCCACATCGCTGAAGCAACATGTTTTGCAATTATTACCTATAGAACATAAAGGACATTGGGGAATTATTAGAATTAAGCAGCAAGCGCAAGCATTGTACGTGGTTCGAGCCTGACTAGCAGGTAGTTGAGGTGACTGCCCACTGTCAAGCATGCGCGGAAGACCACACAGGACCGCACCAGGAATTTATTCAGTTGGCCTCGACCTGATGATCGTTGGCAACTCACCGACATTGATTTTGATTGTCTTTTCTGGAACTGGTTGATTATCATTGTTGCACACAGCTGGGTCACATTTCTCATTCCGATGAATTCGACAACTAACGCTAACACTATAAAAGCACTCGCTTCTGTCTTTTTTAGGAAGATTTTTCACAAGCTATCGTTTCTGACAACGGTCCACAGTTTTCTACGTTGGAATTCCAACAATTTTTACAAGATACTGGGATTCATCACATCCCAACGCCACCATTCTCTCTTCAGTTGAATGGTGAAGCTGAACATATCGTTTGCATTTTCAAGGCTCAGTTGACCAAACTTCGTGCTTCGGACTCGAGGGAAAATACCTCGCTGTTGTTTCTCAGCACATGTCGCCCTCTGCCTTTTCACGACGCTTCGCCAGTGGAATTATTACATGGTAGTCGTCACCATACACGTCCGAGATTCAGGTAACAATGAACTAACTAAAATGATCAGATAATAGTAACGGTAAAACATGTAGTTACACGTTTATAAGAGATGTTGGAAGTGGTGGCCATGGGTATCCGAGAATCGCTGACTTCGTGCGATACGCTCTGCTGCATTTATTTTACCCTCGACTGCCCGATTCAGACACGGACTTCTCAAAGAGTTTCCACACAAAGGACTAAATTTTCTATCACTTCTTTAAAAAGCATCACAACTGGCAATCCGGCATCGTCACTCAGACGACTGGCCGAACTCCTACTTTCGTGGCAAAACAAGCACCCGCCGACGGTAGCAGATTCAACTACACTCGTGTTCAGAAAAGAACAGAACACCTTGAAAGACTAGAGAGAGTACGTTCGTATTCACAGGTATGTAAATTAGTATGTTCTGCAGAAACGATCAGCACTTGAACCATGTCAGCCCTCAGGTGCAAGGTCAACATCGGCATCGCGGCGCAACACTACCTACAAGTAAAATGTGCTTTCAGCTCTCCTTGTCCCTACAAACTGAAGGTAATGGATCAGTGTGACTCGAGCATACGTACAGGATGCCTCGCAGACACATGCGCGAACCGTACTGTCAAATCAGTGAGTTTGAAAGAGGGCGCATTATTGCATAAAAAATGTGATGCATCCATCCTGGAAACTGCTGCTCGTGTGGGACGAAATGTTTCATCAGTGCAACGGGTGTGTGCAGAATGGTTGACGGAAGGTCGAGGAACACGACGAGGTGGGTCAGGTCGCACCACCCAGAGCATCCCCCTAGAAGCTGGACCCTCCATCCGAACGGCATTTCACGACGGATCTGAATCCCCTCGGCTCCGGTGCAACAGTGGAACACATCGTACACAGACAAGGGTGTGGATCAGTCGTCGTTTATTTCGGCATGCGTTACGTGCGCGACGTTCACTTCTCCGCCTACCTTCGACGAATCTGCAGAAACATGCTAGATGGCCACGGTATATGAAACGGCGTCACTAGGGACGGGAATGACACCAGATAGTGCTTTAGGACGAATCAAGGTTCTGTTTGTTTGAAAATGATGGCCCCGTTTTGGTTCGCCGCACACAGGGGGAGCGGCATCACAGAGACTGCATTCGCACAAGACATGTAGAGCTAACTCGAAACCTTATGTTGTGGAGTGCTATTGGGTACAACAACAAGTCACAGTTGGTGCGTGTTCAGGGCACTGTCACCACTGTGACCTACGTGAATGACATCCTTTGACCGGTCGCCTACACCTTCTGCACAACACCCCAGACGCCATTTTTCACCAACACAATGCACGACCACGTGTTGCTGCACGAACACGTGCCTTCTTGGTGTTACTGGATGTCAGCCTTTTGCCCTGACCCGCCAGATCACGAGACTTGTCGCCAATCGAAAATGTGTGCGATATGGTGAAACTACGGGTGCAGCGCTGTGACCCAGTCCCAACCACCACAGATGCACTTTGGAACCAGGTGAATGAAGCACGGATGGCTACACCACAGTACGCCATCCGCGCCTTATACGCGTCGATGCTATTACGCATTGATGAAGTAATCACGGCCCATGGCGGACCCCGCAAAATACTAGGCAACAGACACATGCTGAACCGAGGTGACTTAAACGCCAATCATTTCTGCAGAACAAACTAATGCACATGTCCTGTGAATACAAACGTCCTAGCTCTAGTCGTTCAAGGTGATCTATTTTTTCTGAACACGAGTGTATATTTCCGTGATTACTGTGATCCTGCCGCAGATTTTCATGTTTCAGAAACACTACCTGCATGCCAGACTGATGTCCTCGAGCAGCCCTTGCCGTTTCCTGACGTCTGGGCTCGTGGCTCTTTAGATGACTACCGTGGACGTAGACCTCTACTGGTGCTGCCTCTGCAGCGACGTCGGTCACGGACATGGCGCCTACAGCAGCCATACACAGTTCGGCGTCCACAACAGCGCCATTGCTGCACTCATCTAGCTGGCGCACTCTGCCGTGGCGCCGCAACCAACTCCATCAGCAGCACCACGGCACAGATGTCCCCCTCCCACGTCGTCGAGATCGCTGACACTATGCGACGACGGTGCGCAATTTGGGGGGGGGGGGGAGGAGGAGGAAAACATTGTCGACGGTGTCTTTGTTGACCATTCATGACGCGTCGCGAGCCGCTCAGTACTCATCTTCGCAGAATAGCCATTTTGATCCGCGAGCCGCTGCTACAGAGGGCTCGCCATACGCCGCCAGGTGGCGCTACACACTCTACCAGAGACGTCGAATCCTTATCACTTCATTGCCTGCGATTATGATTGATCCGCGCATCTGTTTAAGTTGCCGCACTTCCTGGTCCGACTCAGATAGTCCCAGGATAATCTTCAGACTATCCTCAGATTACTCGCGGGTCTCGCTGAGCATATGGAGACAGTGTAGTGAGAGCGTAGTGAGAACTTTGCGAACCGAGCATGACGCCGTTGTTACTCCGATTGTTAATGACTATTTCAAATCCGTACCAGAGAGAGAGAGAGAGAGAGAGAGAGAGAGAGAGAGAGAGAGAGACTGCTTGATTCTATGTATGATTTGTGCTGCATGTGTTGTAACAACATACATTTATGTTTTAAACATTCTATTGTTCCAGAGTGGTTATCCAACTCGTTACACCGATGGATCCAATAGTCATTCTCACCACACCTACACTGAGAACACTTCCGCAGGTAATATAACTTAGACGCAGAACTGCTGATCTAGTTACTTACAAGGGAACCTCCCCATCGCACCCCCCTCAGATTTAGTTATAAGTTGGCACAGTGGATAGGCCTTGAAAAACTGAACACAGATCAATCGAGAAAACAGGAAGAAGTTGTGTGGAACTATGAAAAAAATAAGGAAAATATACAAACTGAGTAGTCCATGCAGAAGATATGCCCCATCAAGAATGGTGTGAGCTCAGGAGCGCCGTGGTCCCGTGGTTAGCTTGAGCAGCTGCAGAACGAGAGGTTCTTGGTTCAAATCTTCCTTCGTGTGAAAAGTTTACTTTCATTATTTTCGCAAAGTTATGATCTGTACGTTCGTTCATTGACGTCTCTGTTCACAGCAATAAGTTTAGTGTCTGTGTTTTGCGACCGCACCGCAAACTTACAGTTCGGAAAATATTACCTTGTTATTGAATTCGCGAGCTATATTTTCTGGATTCATATTGCCCACGGAATACATCTCACGTATTTAATGCACTCTCGTCCAAACTAACGAATAGTCAACTGCCAGCCAGGGAGCCTCGTTAGCAGGAATACTCTCTCTTCCGTGCGCTGTAGTCGACTGACGTCGTGTGTTTCGATGTTTGTTTAGGTGTAGCGCCCCATAATACGGCGCAGTTACCTCGCATCGGACGAACGGACGGACAGATAATAATTGTCTGAAAGTAAAAAATTAAACTTTCCACGCGAGGGAAGACTTGAACCAAGGACCTCTCGTTCCACAGCTGCTTACGCTAACCACGGGACCACAGCGCTCCTAAACTCACACTGTCATTGATGTGGCCTATGTTGCGCATGGACTACTCAATTTGTATATTTTGCTTATTTTTTCATAGTTCCACACAACTTCTTCCTGTTTTCTCGATTGATCTGTGTTCAGTTTTTCAAGGTCTATCCACTGTGCCAACTTATAACTAAATCTGAGGGGGATGCGATGGGGAGGTTCCCTTGTTAACAATTATAGATGCTCTCTGCTAGACTGCTGACTATGCCACTGAGCTGCGAACGCATTGCTCTATAGCTGGCGACATTTTGATACTTCTTACCGCTCTGGACTGAACATCACGAAATGCTTTTATTAGGTCTGCAATGCAACGGATGACGCGGCACAGTCTTCTCGCGTGACTTTAGAGAGTGCATCCTTATGCTATGACTCAAAAAGATGTTAAGCGCTCTACTACACTCGTAATTATAAGTGTTCTTTACTCTTATGAGCAGATCTGTAGACCCCAAAATGGGACTGGGCACAATACGGCGGGTTCAGAGTTCAGCCACGATCCGTGGCTGTTGACCCTGTCGATAGCAATCTTCACTGTATCGAGGTATACTAGGACACTGTTGACACGATAGTGCGTTAAAGCGCAGTGATTGCCCGAGCTCGGAGACAGTGTGTGCCACGCGTAAGGCACACATGATCTGACCGCTGATATCGCACGTCTTGCCCATTTCCACGCTCCACTGTCACGCTGATGGCCCGAGCGAAGTCTGATATCATCTTATCTGTGGTGTCGTTTGAAGAACGAGCTCCCAAGAAAGGCTGGTTCCTCGAGACGGAAAACAAGTAAGCATAGTCCCAATGACCAAAGGGTGACTTCGGCGTAGACGCGCCCTCAAGAGTTCCATACGCCACTGCTGAGGAAGGCTTGCTTACACCAGAGCGGAGTATTGCTCAGCCAGTTTGCAATCACCGCCGAATACGATAGTATCCTGTCTCTTCAGCCAGCAGTGTAATAGTTATATTAGACAGACTATGCGGCAAAGTTTATGAAATATCGTACTTTGAGAGAAGAGACTATTATCTGGTACGGTATCAAGTGATGCGTTAGTGTTCAGTGACACTAACAAATATACACTGAGGTGACTAAAGCCACGGGATAGCGATACGCGCATATACAGATGGCGATGGTGTCGCGTACACAAGGTATGAAAGGGCAATGCATTGGCGGAGGTGTAGTTTGTACTCAGGTGAGTCGTGTGAAAAGGTTCCCGACGTGATTCTGGCCGCACGACGGAAATTAACAGACTCGACGCGGAATGAAGGGATGTTCCACTTCGGAAATCGTTTAGGAATACAATATTCCACGGACCACAGTGTCAAGAGTGTGCCGAGATTGTCACATTTCAGGCATTACTTTCCACCACGGACAACTAAGTGGCCGACTTCACGACCGAGAGCAGCGGCGTTTGCATAGAGCTGTCAGTGCTAACAGACAAGCAACACTGCCTGAAATAACAGCAGAAATCAGTGTGGGGCTTTCAGTGTTAGTCCATTTTATATCCTTACAAAATATAAATTGCATTTTATAAGTAATGAAAATTGGTTGATCGCGTAACTTCTTTGCTTTTATATAAACAAAGCAATTACTTTTGATGCAAGTACAGTTTACATGTACATACATAAGAAAATCTATTTTATAAATGTTGTTTTTTGTCCTCAATAGAACGTTCATCATCATGATCTAAGGCAAGAGTTTTTTGTAATTACTGATAAATGTGAAGAAGGTTGTTTACCAATAACAGAATCATATTTTATGTAAGCTCGGTGAGGTTTTGAAGCGTTGTTTGATATGTTTTAATTTTGCATTTTGTTTTTTAATTGTACCATCTTTACCTTTGAGTAAATTGCGTTTTCTGGCGCTATAAGATAAATTTGTGTAGATATTTTATTTTTACTACAACACCCATCTATTTCAAATTACAAATCAACAAATTTTGAAAAAAAACTTGAATAGTGACAACTTCAATTTTGCTGTAAATACTGCTTATTTTCAAGTAACAGACAGGAGGATAACTATCAGAACAAAAATGTTCCGTAGCTTATATGTTCCTTGATAAATCCTCACTCAGTTTCTAGTTGGTTCATTGATTCCGATTTCCAGGGAAATCTAGTAAGCCACTGCCTGCATACACAAACAAAGTGCTCGAAATGAGGTAACGCCCAATAGGTATGCAATACACGAAACATACAGCTAATGCGACCAAAGGTACCGTGGTCTATGCAAACTTTTGACAGTTCACGGTAGCCTACTGTGGCTTTACAATTCTAATTTTCTTCAAAGTTAAGTATTTCGTCTTGTTCATGTAATAATAAAGTGATCTAATATTCTTTATGTGTTATGGTATCGTCCGCAGCTCGTGGTCGTGGGGTAGCGTTCTCGCTTTCCGCGCCCGGGTTCTCGGGTTCGATTCCCGGCGGGGTCAGGGATTTTCTCTGCCTCGTGATGACTGGGTGTTGTGTGATGTCCTTAGGTTAGTTAGGTTTAAGTAGTTCTAAGTTCTAGGGGACTGATGACCATAGATGTTAAGTCCCATAGTGCTCAGAGCCATTTTTTTTGTTATGGTATCAACTCGGTCTCCTCCAGAAGTAAATCTAAGAACCCACCACTGTGCTGACGAATGTTATTTCTCCTGGTACATTATTCACATGACATGTCGAACCATTTCATTCACCGTAATGACAAGAGCACTCACTCTCTCACACTCTCACACTCTCACACTCTCTCTCTCTCTCTCTCTCTCTCTCTCTCTCTCTCTCTCTCTCTCTCTCTGTGTGTCTCTCTCCTCTATACAGCAGCCATCTGTAATTCCATTGCTCATGAGTGTACACACTGACAAGGCAGCATGCTGGCAATTTACGGGTATGTACCTACCTACTTTTAATCAGTTGCCGGCCGTGCGGTTCTAGGCGCTACAGTCTGGAGCCGAGCGACCGCTACGGTCGACGGTTCGAATCCTGCCTCGGGCATGGATGTGTGTGATGTCCTTCGGTTAGTTAGGTTTAATTAGTTCTAAGTTCTAGGCGACTGATGACCTCAGTAATTAAGTCGCATAGTGGTCAGAGCCATTTCAACCATTTTTTAATCAGTTCATATAGAATTCAAGAAAAGATGTTGAGGCTAAATAACTTCTGTCTGCATCCAAATACACCTTTTTTATCTCTGACATCTCATTTCTATGGGTAGATTGTCAAGGTGCTTCACTGCTGTGCATTTCTTTCCTTTTTTGTACCAAAGTTAGATTCAGTAGACAGAATTTCAGCTCCTGTAATGTTGTACTTCTTAATATCCCAAATTCAGACAGTTTTTTAACAAACATGCGAAATCATCAGTGAATAAATGAACTGAGATGTTTTGGTTAATATTAACAACTACTGGAATGGATGTTTGTGAGAGCCCGCCCCGGTAGCTAGGGGGTTAGCGCACTAACCGTAGGGGACCGGGTTCTATTCCCGGCTGGTCGGATACTCTCCGTTCTTGGGGACTGGGTGTTGCGTTGTTTTTATCCTCGTGCTGTCATAAAAAATAACTAAACTCCGTCCGAACAGGCCTCGGGAGGTCCTACGGTACCGACCGACTGCCGCGTTATCGTCAGCCGACAGGCGCCAGTGGATGCAGATTTGGAGAGTCACGTGGTTAGCACACCGCTCTCCCAGCCATTGTCAGTTCTCGTGACCGGAGCCGCTATTTCTCAATCAAGTAGTTCCTCATTTGGCCTCACGAGGGCTGAGTGCAACCCACTTCTCGACAGATCCGGACGATCACCCACCAAAGCCCGAAACCACTAAACTGACGGGAACTGGTGTCACCACTGCGGGAAGGCCGTTGGGCTGTACCGTCGTAACCGACACAAAAATGGCCTGTATACAGTCACATGACAAAGCCTACGCCTATGTAACTTCGTACCGGGCAACTGCTTGTCCCTAGTGAACGTTCTGGAAACACGCTGTTGTGTCTTCCACTGATGTGATGACTGTATGGGCACGTCCCGAAAGCCAGTTAAAGAAAAGATAAATAAATCTGTAAGACGGTCGTTTGTGTGTGTAGGCAGTACAAAATGCCAATTAATTTATTTTCTGCAATGAATGCGAAGTTATCGCAATTTATTATCCCGTAAGCCAACAGTACCAGTATATGAAAACACAGAGAAAAATGTTAAATTACTGTTTCTACATCCTCAAAAATCGTAATTATTCGAACTGGTTATGACATTTTAACAAGTTTAAAATATGGTTTCCTAGTTTAAGTTTCTGTCAATATGTGAAACTATGAACTTACAGGTTTCTACCATGATTATTACGTATTCTTGGTACACCACATTTATCAGGAGCGGATAAGTTTTGTCTGTGCTGCAGTATATAGGGAATATTTTTTCAAAGTTTCAAGCTAAGAAATTTTTGTGACACCGGTTAATAACTATAACGAAAGCGTCATTTACTGATCACTCAGCATCCATTTTTATGACTTGCGTAGCAACAATATTTGTCTCATCGGCAAAAATAATAATTATGGCCATTGATTCAAATGAAATGTTGAAACGGAAATCCTCAAATGTCAAAACGTTAGGTGAGTTTTAAATGAACACAGGCAATTCCCGTTTTCTCCGCCTGTTAAATTAAGTTTCATTTATGCATATGTTAGGTTACTATAGTAACACCAACTTTATTATTCATTTAAAAATGTAACGTTTCCGCTTGTAATTTTAAAAAAGTAATGCTTTCTTCATATTAAATAGGAAACACTTCCCTATGTTCCACAAAACTCATGTTCTGCCAAGCACTGACGAAAAAATCAATTAACGTTAACACTTTCTTTTGTAAACCCTCTGTATCCGTATAACTAATATCTCTGTAACTCTCACTTCGTTTTACCTGTCGTTGCGAAAGTCAGTTGTTACCTGAGAATACGAAAACCAGTTTCTGATGAAATATGTAACATGAAGTTGCAGATCAGGAAAATGTTTCTTTTTTTTATATTCAAATCGCGATCGTTAACATAGACCAACATCAAGAGCGGGTCAGTTATCAAACATTATAAAACTGTTTGACAATCCACTCACGGCCGTGGAATATCTGATCGACGGCAGTAGAGTTTTAAATGCGGATTAAAAATTTCTTCACCTTGACTGCTCCTTATATTCTGTAGGTATATTTGAACGCAAGTAAACAGTCGATTACGAAACTATAAATGGTCAGCACGTAGACATATAAGGATACATTTTGTAAATAAGTGTGTGCTATGTCGAACGTAATAACATTTATCGTGAAACTGATCTCGGAGCATGTCACTATCTAACACTGATTGTCGAAGTTCCTTCAATAACTCTTCGAGAGTGAAACGTCCTCTTCCGTCACAAGGCATAACCGAGATTGTCTTAAATAAAGCGTTTGTGTGTGTCTTAGTGCTACAGAGGCTCGGCTTGTTGGTTACCGACGCTCAAGCCCCGCGCTTGATTGCCGGTGACCGGCTCCAACTTTTCTGTTGGGGAAAGAGACGGAGCGATGCACCCTCAGCCTCGTGAGGCCAGCTGTGAAGCTGGTTCAATAAGTCAGTGGTTACAGTGTCACGAAACTTGACGAGGTTGCGTAAAGTAAAAAAGGCTTTCCCTTAGCTACGTGCTACATGACATATATATTTAGCCGGCAGGTCATAATTTCAGTTATGAATTAATTACAGCACCTCGTGATAACAGAGTTCCGGGGGACCATTGTGCGAGGATAGGACACTGGAGAGTCTTGTAACACATGCTATTTGGGGAGTCTTTTTAATGTCTCTCTTATACTTTTCCGCCAGTCAAACAATACTTTGAACATTCGCACCGTTCCTCTTTGTACACTACCTGTGTCTCCATCCCGTTAGACATGGTATGGGTCCCATACACCTGAACACTATCCAGGTACGCGCCGTGCAATTATTTGTTAACAATTTCTATTGTAGACAAACGGAAATTCCCCTGTATACCAGCAACGAATCATAACCGGCCATTTGCTTTACCCACAACTGAGCCTACATGACCGTTCAACTTCTTATCTCTATACATTGTTGAGCACATTGAGCACGTATCTGTATGACATGATTAATGCTGATCACATTATAGTTAAATGATATAATGCATTCGAATTTCGTGAACTGCATAACTTTGCATTTCTCTGTATTAAGAGATACTTGCTAGTCTTCGACCGTTGCTGATGTTTTGTCGTTATCTAACTGGATATTACTGCAAGTTTTAATTACATCCATAGCCAACTAAATCATGTAGTAACAGTTTCCCAGGATAAATAGTGTTGTTGCAGCAATGTTGTGTCAGCAATGGAAAAAGAGACATCAGATGTGTAATGCGAAACGCGCATACGGTAGGTTGCATGAGAACCTCAACACTGGATGTTACTACAATGATTCATTGGTTGCTGGCCGCGGTGGCCGTGCGGTTCTAGGCGCTCCAGTCCGGAGCCGCCCTGCTGCTACTGTCGCAGGTTCGAATCCTGCCTCGGGCATGGGTGTGTGTGATGTCCTTAGGTTTGTTAGGTTTCAGTAGTTCTAAGTTTAGGGGAGTGATGACCTCAGCTGTTAAGTCCGATAGTGCTTAGAGCCATTTGAACCATTTTTTGATTCTTTGGTTGCAAATTTAATGAATGCCTGAGTCATTTTGATTTAGTATCATATCTTTAACTATCAAAAGTTGGAGTGAGGATCATGTTGTTAATCAATATCTGATCAAAAGTATACGGACCTCTATTAGTGGACATTAATATGGAATGTCTGGTTCCAAGCGCCGTAGGTTTAGAATCCGCGCCAGACGGCATGGAACTCGATGACCACCAGAGGTCTCTGCAGCAGTCGCGCCGTAAGCCGCGGCTGCGCGCGCTCCTGGCCCCGAGTCTAACGTGAGGGCGCCACTGTTGAGGGCGTGGTCCTAGCAGCCAATAGTGACATACCGTGTTGTGTATTTAGGTGGCTGCCTCTCACTCCGTGAGCATCCCTCCAAAACCCAGGCGATCATTGTAGGCAAACCCACCCCTTCCTTCCGCCTTCTTGATTTCTACATCACCCCCCTTCCCCCACCTTCTCCTTTTCCTTGAAAACATCTGCACACTATACAGGGTGATTCAAAAAGAATACCACAACTTTAAAAATGTGTATTTAATGAAAGAAACATAATATAACCTTCTGTTATACATCATTACAAAGAGTATTTAAAAAGGTTTTTTTTCACTCAAAAACAAGTTCAGAGATGTTCAATATGGCCCCCTCCAGACACTCGAGCAATATCAACCTGATACTCCAACTCGTTCCACACTCTCTGTAGCATATCAGGCGTAACAGTTTGGATAGCTGCTGTTATTTCTCGTTTCAAATCATCAATGGTGGCTGGGAGAGGTGGCCGAAACACCATATCCTTAACATACCCCCATAAGAAAAAATCGCAGGGGGTAAGATCAGGGCTTCTTGGAGGCCAGTGATGAAGTGCTCTGTCACGGGCTGCCTGGCGACCGATCCATCGCCTCGGGTAGTTGACGATAAGGTTTCATAACTAACCTTTTTCGTAGGACTCTCCATACAGTTGATTGTGGAATTTGCAGCTCTCTGCTAGCTCTGCGAGTGGATTTTCCTGGGCTGCGAACAAATGCTTGCTGGATGCGTGCTACATTTTCATCACTCGTTCTCGGCCGTCCAGAACTTTTCCCTTTGCACAAACACCCATTCTCTGTAAACTGTTTACAACGTTTAATACACCACCTATCAGGAGGTTTAACACCATACTTCGTTCGAAATGCACGCTGAACAACTGTCGTCGATTCACTTCTGCCGTACTCAATAACACAAAAAGCTTTCTGTTGAGCGGTCGCCATCTTAGCATCAACTGACGCTGACGCCTAGTCAACAGCGCCTCAAGCGAACAAATGTACAACTAAATGAAACTTTATAGCTCCCTTAATTCGCCGACAGATAGTGCTTAGCTCTGCCTTTTGTCGTTGCGGAGTTTTAAATTCCTAAAGTTGTGGTATTCTTTTTGAATCACCCTGTATATTGTCCGCTGCCTTGACCCCCCTCACCCCCTGGTGTCGCCCTTCCTCTCCACCCCGTACCAGTTGCCGCGCCTTTACCATTGTGTCCCACCCTCTCTCCATCTCCACACCCTCCATCTCCTTTCCCAACGAAACTTCCACCATCTACCCCTCCTGGATGATGAGCTTCGCCCTGACATCTACCCTTCCTACCAACTCTAACCCCATCTTCCTGCCTCCTCCTCAGGGTTCCTCCTCCCCCTCCCTCCTCCTGAGCGGCTTCCCCCTCCTATTCACCCTTCATCTCTTGTGCCTCCTTTCAGTGTCTCTGCACTTCCTCCTGCCTTGTCTTCCCTCTTCATCTCCCGGCCCACTTGTCTCCTGCCTCTTCGTGTACCCGCTGACGCCTCTACTCTCTTCATCCCGCCGCTTCCCCTGCTGCCCCTTGCTCTCCCCTCTTTTTCCATCCTCTCTGACCTTTCCCTCGGCAGGTTCCACCTGGAAGTTTTATTCTTCGTTGTGTGTGCTCCAAGTGGGTTTTAAGTGTATTGTTCAGGGGTGTTTTTAATATTGTGACCGACTTTTAACCTGTGCATGGGCATTCAGTGTCTTCTCTGTGTTTTAAGAACCGCCAACTGTGTTTTTTTTGTGACTTTTTTAACTGTCCCCCATGAACGTCTCCATGTCAGTGTCTTTTTACCTCCATTTTCTCCCCTTACTCTGTTTTATGTTCCCCTTTTTTATTGCCTTATGTATGTATCATTTTATTCTTATTTTAGTTGTCGTGTCATTCGGCTGAAGAGCGCCGGATTGTGCCGCTGACAGCCCTCCCCTGCCCATATGGGGCAGGGAATGAAATCTCAATAAAGAAAAAAAAACTCAGCGAGGCAGTCTGATATTCGCATTGAGTTGGTTGATATCTCGCTTACAGACATCATGTTTACATTGCGTGTGCTTACTGACTGTTTATGAGTGGACGTTGTTTTGATTTCGTGAGGTTACCTCTTGTCACCCCGTTGCTTAATACTTTGTTGTTGATCTTGGTGTCTTGCTTGGTTGTCTGTCATCATGCTTGTACTTCCATTCCCGTTTGTCTGTCTTGTTTGTTCGTAGCCCGCTCCCATTCGGTCCCACCGCATTTTCGTTAGTGGCCACCCCGTTGACCATTCCTGTCGTGGTTACACCCTTATGGCGATAAAGTAAATGGTGGTAGTTGTTAGCATGGAGGCTAAGTTGGTCTGTCTTGTGGAACAACAGCAGCAGCTCATGCAGCAGCAGCAGCTCCAGTTAGACATCTTACAAAAGTCGATGCGGTTGCTAATGGACAAAGTCGATGCCCGGGACACATGACCGCAACAGCTTCCGAGTCCTCGGGTGTCCGATGCTTTCCCATGTCCGCCGTCATTCCCACCATTTAATGACGCTAAAGAAGAATGGGAAACATACTTACATAGGCTGAAACAACACTTCACAGGTTTTCAATTCACAGATGACCCCTTGCAACGATCGTTGTTTTTGTCTTGGGCGCACCCAGACACATTCTTTCTTCTCCACAAGTTCGCACCCTTGTCCAATCCTGTGGCTCTATCTTTTCAGGAGGTATTCCATTTGCTGACAAACTATTATTCACAGCGCTTCGATGTGGTGTCCTCTCGGCTGGAGTTCCACCAGTGCCTTAAACAGCCTGGTCAATCATATCATTTCTGGGTCACAGACTTGGACAGTCTCAGCTATCGATGCGGTTTGACATGCACCAATCAGCAGTGTAATGCTTCGTATGCGGACTCCCTGATCCAGGATGTGGTGGTTCAGCTGGCTCTCGATCCTGAGATCTGCACTGCAGCGTTGAAACTCGATAACCCTCGTTGGAAAAGATTCTCCGCATTTCCCACTCATTTGAAATTGCTCAGGCGGCTAACGAGCGTCTCATGGCATAAACGCAAGTGGCGGCGATCGATGCGTCTCTGGGGGTTCCGCCCTCGCGACGTAGACGTGGCCTGGCCAACATAGGCCAGCACCATTGGGACTCTTCATTGTCCGAAGTCTCTATAGCTTCAGAGTCTCCAGTCGCCCCTCATCGTCGATCGAGCGGCTTGGTTCCATCTTGCCCACAGCGTTTTACCATACACTCTCGAGCTGATTGCCCCCACCGCTGGAAAATGTGCACGCTGTGTGGGAAGGAGGGCCACATCTGATCTGTTTGTCATAGTCGCTCGACTCCCTCCCGTCCTGCCCCTACTGGGCCTCAGGATACAGTACATGCTCTGCAATCGGTCGTCTCACTGGAGGACCCATCAGCACGGAAGCTATTCCTCACACTCCGCCTTTTTACTGAGGATGTCAGTTTCCAGGTCGACACTGGGGCCGCCGTCCCCCTGATTAATATTGTAACGTATACCCGCCTGGACTCCCCTGCGTTGTCATCTCCCCTCTCGGCGTTTGGCCGCCTACGGCGATGGTTCCATTCCCCTTTGTGGGCAGTTGGTCTTCCAGGCGACATACAAATGAGTTCCCCAGCTCCTTAGCCTATTTGCTGTCGACCATCTGTCAGCTTCGAATATTTTTGGCCTGGATGCGTTTCAGCTGTTTGGCTTTTCAATTTCTGATGAAGTTAAGGTCATTTCCACGGCTGTTCCTTTTCAGGACTTGGACGATCTGTGCTCGGGTTTTGCATCATTGTTTGCAACGGATCTTGGGTGTGCTTCATGTTTTCAGGCACACATCACACTACGGCTGGATGCGCAGCCTCGCTTTTTCCGAGCCAGACCCATTCCAGTGGTCTTACAGCCAGCAGTCAAGCAGGAACTTGATCGGCTCCAGGCTGCTAGCGTCCTAGAGCCTGTGACATGCAGTGCTTGGGCGACACCATTGGTGATCGTATGGAAACCCAATGGGTCTCTTCGGCTGTGTGGGGACTTCGGCTCTACTGTCAATGCCCTGTCCTTAGTAGACACTTATCCCATTCCCTGACAGGAAGACTTTCTTGCCAAGCTTGCAGGGGGCCAGTACTTTTCTAAGATCGACCTGGCTGAGGCATACCACCAGTTACCCTTGGATGCCGATTCCCAGAACATCATGGTTATCAACACACCTTTCAGATTATACAAGTACAAGCGGCTTCTATTTAGAGTCTCTTCAGCGCCAGCAATTTACCAGCGTTTCCTGGAGCAGCTTACGCAGCCTATCCCAGCCTGCGTGAATTATCTGGATGACATCTTGGTCACCGGGCGTTCCTACCAGGAACATTTGCACAACCTCAGCGCCTTACTTCACGCTCTACAGTCTGCAGGTTTAATCTGCTGGCTGCACAATTTTTGTTTCTTCAACCGGAAGTGTAATACTTAGGGCACTGGCTTAGCAAAGATGGCATTGCCCTTTGGATCGCAATTTTGCGGCCATTGAGGCCCTTCCTTGTCCCAAGGGCTTATCTGACCTACAGGTCAAATTTACTTATTACTTAAAGTTCTTACCCCAAGCTGCCTCCGGCGTCGCAAAGGGGTGACTCTTGATTCGACTCCTGCCTGTGACCAGGCTTTTCTCCATTTAAAGAGGATGCTGAAGTCCGCCCCTTGCCTTACTCCCTTCTCTCCGGACCACCCCGTTTGTGGCAGCTGATGTGTCGGCATATGGCATTGGGGCAGTCCACGCACATTGGAATACCGATGGTTCAGAACAGCCCATCGCTTATGCATCTAAAACGTTAACCCCAGCACAACAGAACTACTCCCAGATTGAAAAGGAGGCCCTGGTGATAGTTTGCTGTCCAAAAATTTCACATCTATCTCTTTGGGGCCACGTTCACCCTCCTGACAGACCATAAACCCTTAGTTACACTTTTTGGACCCCACTCTCACCTTCCAGAGCAGACGTCTCAACGTCTCCAGCGCTGGGCGTTATTTTTACGGAATTACACTTACACCATCCAGTATAACCCCAAAGCCCACGATGCTAACGTGGATGCTTTGTCACGTCTCCCAGCAGGCCCCGATCGTGCGTTTGACCAACAGGAGGTCCACTGCTTTCACAATGATTCTGTCCGCCGGGATGTGCTGGTCGGTTTGCCTCTTATGGATGCTCGCATTGCCATGGCTACACGCCAAGACTCTATCTTGCGACACGTTCTCTGCTACGTGGTCCAGTCCACGGTTGGCTCTCCTATGTTACTCATCGGATGTGGACCGACTTCAGCCCCTGGCGCCACCTGTCCCACAGGCTCTCTGTGGTCGATGATGTCCTTCTGTTGGCCACAGAGTCGGATGCACAATGGGTGGTAATCCCTCCAGATTTTCGACATCATGTGCTCAGTTTGTTACACCGCAGGCACTGGGGTATGTCCCGCATGAAAGTTTTAGCTCACCGGCACGAGTATTGGCCCAGCATCAATGGCGATATTGACTGCATGGTCCGCAGGTTCATTGTGTGTGCGCGTCACCAGGCAAGCCCCCCTCAGTCATTCACACCCTGGCCTGTGCCTCGCCAGCCCTGGGATTGTATCCATCTCGATTTTGCGGGCCCGTTTTTGGGGTCCATGTGGTTACTTATCGTTGATGCCTACGCCAAATACCCTTATGTCGTTCACATGGCCTCCACCACCACAGAGGCCCCACTCATGGCCCTGACTCAGGTTCTCTTCATTGAGGGCATGGTTCAAAGTTCAAATGGCTCTGAGCACTATGGGACTTAACTTCTGAGGTCATCAGTCCCCTAGAACTTAGAACTACTTAAACCTAACTAACCTAAGGACATCACACACACCCATGCCCGAGGCAGGATTCGAACCTGCGACCGTAGCAGCCCCGCGGTTCCGTACTGCAGCGCTAGAACCGCACGGCCACGGCGGCCGGCATGAGGGCATGCCTCACACATCAGTCTCTGATAATGGCCCCCAATTCACGGCATCCTCCTTCCACAACTTCTGTCAGGCCAATGGTATGAAACATATCCGTAGCCTGCCTTTCCACCCTTCCTCCAATGGCCCAGTGGAGAGGCTTGTCCGCACATTTAAACAGCAGTTGACAAAGGCGGTTGAAACATCTCCAACCACGTCAGCCCTCACCCTGTGCTTCAGCACATAACGCACCACGCCAATTGACGGCCATAGTCTGGTGGAGCTCCTCCGTGGGCGACAGCCACGGACCCTGCTCCATTTGCTGATGCCGTCACCCCATCCACCCCCGCTCCCGGCCCACTCAGCGTTACACTCTCGTAGTGGTCGTGTGGGCCTGCGTGTAGGGGGGCAAGGTGGGTTGGATGCCCGCCACGGTCGTTGTGGCTCATGGGCAGCGTGTGACATCAGTGCAGACGTCGAAAGGGTTCGATAGCCACCACCATAACCAGCTCCACCCACGTATACCTGCTTCACTCCCGCCGCCGCCTCCTCCTACACTACCTCCTTCGGGTACAGACGTGGTCCTCAAGTCGCCGCCACTGCCCCCAGTTGCTGCCTCCCCGCGAGCCCGTCGCTGGCCCTCCCCACCCCCAGGCGGATCAGAGGCTCCCTCCGACGCCCTGGCCTCTGGGTCGGCCGTCACGGACACCTCGGACGTCCCTTCCTCTCCGACAATGGCAGTTGCCGAGCCTGGGTCTTCTCCCATCTGTCGACCACCGTGGCACCGTCTGGAGCGTTTTCACCCTTACGCGCAAGTTTCAGGGTGGAGGGATCTGGTACCAAGTGCCGCGGGTTCCGAATCCGCGCCAGACGGCATGGAACTCGATGACCACTAGAGGTCTCTGCAGCAGTCGCGCCGTAAGCCGTGGCTGCGCGCGCTCCTGGCCCCGAGCCTAACTTGAGGGCGCCACTGTGGAGCACGTGGTCCCAGCGGCCAATAGCGACATACCGTGTCGTATATTTATGCGGCTGCCTCTCACTCAGCGAGGCAGCCTGGTATTCGCACTGAGTTGGTTGATATCTCGCTTACAGACATCATATTTACGTTGCGGGTGATTACTTTCCATTTACGAGTGGACGTTGTTTTGATTTCGTGAGGTTGTCTCTTGTGAACCCGTTACTTAATACTTTGTTGTTGATCTTGGTGTCTTGCTCGGTTGTCTGTCGTCGTGTTTGTCCTTCCATTCCCGTTCGTCCGCCTTGTTTGTTCGCGGGCCGCTCCCGTTCGGTCCTGCCACGTTTTCGTTAGCGGCCACCCCGCAATCGTTCCTGTCGCGGTTACAGCAGAATGTGTGCACTCTTTGCCTTTATGACGGGTTGAACTGCACTGGGGACACTTTCAATGAGGTATCTGAATGTCTTTGGAGGAATAACAGCCCATTCTTCAGGATGGAAACCATACAAAGTAGTGATGTTGGACGCTGTGTCTGGAACGAAGTCGACGTTCTGGATCACCCCAAAGGTACTTCATTCGGTTCAGGTTGGGCTCTGGGCAGGCCAGTCCATTTCAGAAATGTTATTGTCCACAAACGATTCCATTACAGATACTGCTGTATGACAAGGTGCTGCGACACAGCACGCAGTGCTGAAATGTTTCATATCCCTCCATATTTAACATTTCTTTAAGCACAATAAGGGGACCACAATCTAAGCACCGAAAACACCTCCATTCCGTAACACCAACTTCTCGGTTCTTCACTGTTGGTCCTATACACGATGGCAGGTAACGTTCTCCAGGTATTCAAATCCAAACCCTTTCATTGGATTGCTACAGCGTATACGATGATTCATCACTCCAAACCACTTGTTTCCTGCCATCCACTGTCCAATGGTGTCGCTCTTTGCAGCCACCCCAAGCATCGCTTATGAGGAACTGGCATAGTCAGTGTGCAGCATGAACTGCTGGTCGCATTCTGGAACTCGCGAGTGATTCCTTCCGCTGATTCGTGCAATATCTCGCAACCACCCTCCGCAATGCTCGACGGTCCTTTTCCGTCAGCACATGAGGTCTGTCTGACAGTGATTTAACTGTGGTCGTTCTTTCGCATTTCCATTTGACAGTCGCACCACCAACAGCCGACTTGGGCAGCTTTAGAAGGGTCTAAATGTCTCTGATGGATCTGTTACGCAGGTGACATCCAATGCCTGGTCCGAGGTCGAAGTCCCCGAACACTCCTGACCGATCAGTTCTGCTGCTACTGCTTGTAGTGACAGCACGATACTCCCCGCCTTCTTTTATATGGGTGGATACGCCTCTCGCGACTTCTAGTGGTCAATTCCGCATTACGTAGGCGCGTTCGGATACTTTTGATCAGATAGTGTACATATTTATTACCGTAGCAAGGTACCGATTCGTGTCCGTATGTTTTAAATCGTTATCTACTCGATATGCTATACACACCATATGTACGTATAAGTTCCAATGCACATGTGTCGGTTACTTGCAGGATTTTTGGTCTGAACAGAAGAGGCTACGTTCCGCACGAAAATTGTTTTCTAAAGTTGAGATGATTTCAGATAAAAGTTTTTTTCATTCTGAAGATATGTCGTAATCAGTGAAAGACATTTACAGATTAGGTTACTCAACGTAACGAAATATCCATTCTGTCACTACAAACGGAAGAACTTATCGAAATTTGCTATATAAATACTGTATCAAAATTTATAGCGTACCCTATTTTATTGGAGGAAATAATGGTGGCGCTGTCGAAGACGAGATAGAAGGGTTCTTAGCAGACTAATGCTTTCTGGAAATTCTTTCACGAGTTATGAAATATGATGCTACATTTCAGATGTTTTGTCTCATGTCTCTTGTTTTTTCGTTTGAGCCTCTCATATAATGCACAGATTTTATTACAACACAATCTGCGTGGACTCAGTCGAGTGTTCTTCCTCCCACGAGAACTGCCTAATGTCTGTATCTATTTATGGGCCAGAAAAAAATTTTCCTATGCACTGACAGACAAGTGAATGAGTGCAATTTCTTTAATTTCGTGTCATTCATTTCACAAGCAAGTCCAATACACCGTGGTTGCTGATCACAGAAATATTTTGTTTCGGCCTGTTGTTGTTAATCAGATATTAATCTAGTACGTCACTTTCCTTGAACTTTAGTAGTAATTAAAAAAAATGGCTCTGAGCACTATGGGACTCAACTGCTGAGGTCATAAGTCCCCTAGAACTTAGAACTACTTAAACCTAACTAACCTAAGGACAACACACACATCCATGCCCGAGGCAGGATTCGAACCTGCGACCGTAGCGGTCGCGCGGTTCCAAACTGTAGCGCCAGAACCGCTCGGCCACCAGCGGCCGGCTTAGTAGTAATTACATTAAGAATTTTTCGCTTAGTGATTTATCAGGACCCGTTTTTAAATTATTTTCGAGTTTTATTGTGCACCTAAGAGGACAACACACTTAGAATTAGAGTTTGTGTAATAGTAGACAATAACTGTTTCAGAGTGAGACCAGGTGAGTTGCATTACTAAATACATCACGATTTTTTTGTTCTTCATTATGAGATAATTAAACTGATCTACTTACCGTAGGTCATTGAGCACCGGAAGCAGTTTGAGACCTGCAACAGAAAGTTGTTTGTTACGAGAGTTCAGAATATCCACAAACAGTCCATACACGAAGAAAAATGTGAATCTTTAGACTCGTTAAAACTTAATTTATCCACTAACGGAAATAAATGTGCTATTACAACACTTGGGACGAAAAGACCTTTGTCGCAGGCAGATTAAGGGTCACGATAAAATGAAATGTACTGTTAGTAACATGAAATTCACAGTAAATTGAAAATGATATTTGTTGTTGTGTGTATACTTTCATGCATTCTTGATAAAGGTGCTTTCATTTTGAAATGTTTCACGAGACTGCTATTGTGACTGCTGCTTGAATGCGGATTATATGTGACATAGTTTGATGAAGATGCCAGACGGATCGAAAGATTAAAAGTAAAGCACTAACGCTGAAGTGGAGAAAATGCTGAAAGATCACATAGTTCAACTGACAGAAAGAAAGAAGGTGCATGTCGCCCATTGTCGATTACCAGCTGCTGATCCAAATCATCAAAAATTATGTATACCTATTGCTAAATTGATGATACCTTGGACTGTCTGCACACTGGACTCGCATTCGGGAGGACGACGGTTCAATCCCGTCTCCGGCCATCCTGATTTAGGTTTTCCGTGATTTCCCTAAATCGCTTCCGGCAAATGCCGGGATGGTTCCTTTGAAAGGGCACGGCCGATTTCCTTCCCCATCCTTCCCTCACCCGAGCTTGCGCTCCGTCCCTAATGACCTCGTTGTCGACGGGACGTTAAACACTAATATCCTCCTCCTCCTGGACTGTCTGAAGGGAGCAAAGTATTTTTCTGTATGAGTTTGCAGACTGTCTGTTGACAGGTCGAGACTGATAAGACAGACCTGGAAAAAACTGCTTTCGTAACATCTTAGGGCCTCTGTAAGTTCAAAGTTATACCATTTGACCTGTGAGATGCTTCAGCCACCTTAGAACGCGTGATGAACAATCTGCTTAGTCGTTTTAATTGGACAAAGGGTCATTAGTATCTTGTTGACATTATTATTTTCTCAAAGAGAAATGTTTGATCAACAAGGAGAGGGAGGAGTAACAACTCGTATAAAACCATGGATCACCTGGGCCTGGTGACAATACCTTGTAAGGGCCCCTTGTCAGGGTTACGGTGAAGTCCTAGACGGTAGCGAAGGCAGAGATGAAGATCATTGGTACAGCTTCCTTAAGTCCTTTCGAAATATTACGGAAAAAGTGTAGACACGAGAATTGCTTCTTATTGAAATGACTAAATTAGTTCCAAAAATATTTCTGCATCAAAAGCAATTTACTAACCACAGTGCCGCAGTGGTATTTGCCAATCGATGCTTCAAAAATTGCGAGAAGTAGGAAATGTAACTGTGTTCAGTTAACATAAATGTACTACCTACTCGAGGTCTAACATCGTCGAACATTTTGTTAAACTTAAAGTCAAGTCTCTTATGATATTATTAGAACAAATGTTCTTCTTTGACAGTTCGCTTACGAGAGCTGGCACACTTTGAAGACTGGTGACCATAACACAACTATTTCACAAATAGTATTTAAGATTCAAAGCATAGTAAATTTGATAAAATTGTTGATATGTTCAGCACGAATAAACAGCATGTAATGTCATTGCTCAGACGCAGTCTAGAAATATATCATATGCTCGTCTCGAGAATTAAGATTTATTAATAGTTACAGTTTCTATGTACGCCGGTATAAAGATTATTAGAGTCGTGGGTTGTTGAATGAGGATGCGACTGTGATCATTGCTGTCTAATGAAAAGCTTCAGTATTAAACATGGCTGACGACGATCCTAAATTAGGAATCCGCTCCTCCCTTCGAATTGTTAGAACGAAGGGAAACCAATGTCATACGGTGTTGCTGGCTGGGAGGCTCCCAGGGGTAGGTTCAACCGCCTGATTGGAGAAGTTTCCTTTCTTCCTGCACAACTGCAGCTTTCTTTCGCGAAGTGTATGAGTTGTGTCTTGAAAATTTGTAAATATCTATGAAGTTCTGACTGTGACGACTGAGTGTACAGTTACAGAGTCGTGTTCGTGTTGTTGATGACGATGAGAGGCAGAAGAGAAAGGGTGAAGACCGGTGCCTACACATAACCTATTAATCGCTAATAACACGAAGAACGCGGCCTAGTTAACATCTCTATCCCACGTATGGCTAACCGTCAATAGTATCGTATGCCTCCACTCCATCGGCCGAAGTGGCCGTGCGGTTAAAGGCGCTGCAGTCTGGAACCGCAAGACCGCTACGGTCGCAGGTTCGAATCCTGCCTCGGGCATGGATGTTTGTGATGTCCTTAGGTTAGTTAGGTTTAACTAGTTCTAAGTTCTAGGGGACTAATGACCTCAGCAGTTGAGTCCCATAGTGCTCAGAGCCATTTGAACCATTTGAACCTCCACTCCATCAGGCACTATAGGGAGGTGTGGAATTTCATGCAGACCACTGGTGCAAAATTTGTCTGTCACTTTCTCCCCGCCGCAAACTCTTCGCATTGCCGTCCAAATACTGGCGACGAAAATTTTACCAGGTTTATTTGTCTACATAGCTTAATAGTGCGCATTATAAGAAGGAATCTGACGTGGATACCACAAGGCAGTGCACTGTAAGTACCTAAAACAAAAAACTTTCGGGTTCGTAAATGTTTTTTCCCCGATTACTAAATTTCCGTTCAAATGGTTCAAATGGCTCTGAACACTATGCGACTTAACTTCTGAGGTCATCAGTCGCCTAGAACGTAGAACTAATTAAACCTAACTAACCTAAGGACATCACACACATCCATGCTCGAGGCAGGATTCTTACCTGCGACCGTAGCGGTCGCTCGGTACCAGACTGTAGCGCCTAGAACCGCACGGCCACTCCGGCCGGCTAAATTTCCGTCATTTTCGCCAGCAGCACTAGTACTGCATCTAGCTACACTTGGTCCACAACACAATGTTCTTGTAACACCTCCATCTGATGATGAGCCTGCAGTGGTTCGAAAACATGTTCGTGGCTGAATAAATCGTAAAAAAGCGACTGGTTGCATATTTAATATCAGATAAATGCCAATTTAAATCACAGCCGCAGTTCGTCATCCACAATGGATATACTGAAATGATCTAGTAAATGTTCAGATATCGACAGTTATCGAGTTAATAACTGACTGCTTCATTTTACTTCAAGAACTGGTGCAGCGGAATTTGTGAAGAGATGGCGACGGCACATTTACTAGTCGCAATCTCATGTTTTTGCTCGTAGAAAGTGGCAGTTAGAACGAGACAGTGTGGTCACAAAGAATCTGTAACGTAATGCAAAAGTTGTTAGCAGTGGAGTGACAGCTGAGTAATGAAGACGAGCGGGGCGTGTGATTCAGCGTAGCGCGTTCATTAACTCATGCCCGTTTAGCTGCGTGTCAGAGGCTACACTGTTCACCCTTCAGAAACGCCCCGCTGTTTCACAGTGGCCGCATTCTTAACTCCGCACAAGACTTATGTTTTTTGCTGTAAGTGTGCTTGCTCCAGTGTCCAGGCTCAGGTCACATGAAATGTTCACCAAGTTGACACTATTTCTACATCAGCAGCGTTTTACGTTGGGTTTGTGGAGGGGTATTATATGTAAGTTATATTATATGCACGGGGAAAAAATTATTGTGCAGAGGCAGTCACGTTAGAAGTATAAAATTTTATCCTTGTATGAATATTGACTTACTACTGAAGAGGAATTCCGCCTTATGCAAGACATTTGTAGCTTTGTTTTCACCCAGACATGTTTCAGCACATTTTGTGCCATCTTCTGTGGGTTTATTTGTTTATTTTCCTTATGCAAAATTGTTGTTGCATGTTAACCTTTAAAGAAACTTTCGGTACGAAATATTTTCATTTGTAAAATGAGTGATTATTGGCAAATATTTTACACTGGTTTGCATATAATAAATAGCAGAGAGACGTATCGATGAGTTGAGGCATGCTATGTTGTTTATTTATATGTCTTAAGTTTCTAGTTTTGTAGTACATTTGGAAATAAACTGGATGTATGCGTTTGTTTACGTACCTCACATTTAGCTATTGGATGTTTATGCTAGTAGCTTTACTTTTGCTATGCAATCTACAACTTCTCATCTACAAACGGCAAAAATATTTTATTTTCATGTTTATCATGTATTTCCGACCGAGGATCACTATATATGGTGTTATTTATCGTGTTACTTACGGTTTTTGATGTTGTGGTGTTTCTACTTCGTTTGTGTCGAGGTATCACGCTTATTTTTTCGCTTTAGTCGCTACACACGCATTTTCTAAGATTTCTTTTCCAAGCAGAGAGTTTTCGCCGCCAATACGTGTTGTTGTGGCTGTGCAGTGTTCATTTGTTTTGTGGCACGTTTGTCTGGGATGTGTCACGCGGATTTGGAGTGTTGTTGATGTCTGTGGTGTTTAGTTTGTGTGTGTGTGTGTGTGTGTGTGTGTGTGTGTGTGTGTGTGTGTGTGTGTGTGTGTTTCCAAGATAGGGGGAGGAGGGGTGAGAGAGAGGAAGGGAGTGAGAGGGAGATAGGGAGACAGAGAGAGAGAGAGTTGTGGATAACCATGTGGAGTCAGTGGTGTACAGTTTGGAGAGAAGGGAATTTAATTTTAGAGGCCGATCATATTCAGTCTTGGGGTGGATGTTATTTATATAGTTCCTGTGTTGTCGCAAAGAGGGTTTTATTGCACAGTAATGTGTAGTCGTTTAGTACTTTCTTTCCTTGAGCTATTGAGTTTTGTATGTAATAGTTTACTTCTAGTGTTAATTTTCGGTAAAGGCTGTTACTAGTTTTAAGGATTTTTAAGTTGGATATTGAGCGTGAGCTACTGCTTTTCAGTGCACTGCGATGTTCTGTATACCTGGTTCTAAAATTCCTGTATGTTCGACCCACATCTACGGGCTAACAGCAGTTACGAGTTAGTTGGTATGTATCAGATTGGCTGTATTTGTCAGTGCTGGTGGTATTCCCTCCAAGTCTGTTCTGTATTGTGTTGCTGATTCTGTATGCTGTGTCTGGGTGAGAAAAAAATTACAAAAGTGTCTTGCATAAGACGGAATTCCTTTCCAATTTTTGAGCAGGCACGGAAATAAGAAGAACTGAAACATTCACAAGATGAGTAACGAGTTACAAAAGAAGTAGATGATGGAAAACTGTGAGATATTCGTTACTACCACATTTACTCGTAATTTAAAAAATTCAAGGCATATGGAAAGCTTCTTCAGTGATTAAAGATATTGTATCACAACTGACAGGAAGATAGGTGCTTCGAATGTTACTATCGCAAGTCGGTGGAAGTCTTAGATTTTAAAGTTATCGAACGTTGCGATGACAATTACTACGGTTTAGTAATAAGATTTATTTGAACCAGTAAGCTTGTTTCTTAAATTCCACTCAAACAGTACATCTAAAACTCGGAAAAACTAAAAGCCGACACGATAACGTAATTTTTCTGAATGCTAATGAATGCTCCGTTCGAAACTTTAACCAAGCTCATAAAGCCGGCGTTGACCGCCTTCATAGTCTATTGCTTATTGATAGTGGATAGAGGCACAGACGTCGCCTGGTCACGACTCAGATCTTCCCGAAGTCGAAAGGGAAGAAGGGGGTCTACGCCTCAATGTCATATCGGGAGCTACTAGAACAAATATGACACCGAAGTGCTGTCAGGTCGAAACAATTGCACTATATTAGGAACGACACGTTATTTACACAACCAGAAAAACATTACTACACTCTCCTTGAGGTTTCTAATTCACTCAAGATTTGCCGGCCGGTGTGGCCGAGCGGTTCTAGCCGCTTCAGTCTGGAACCGCGCGACCGCTACGGTCGCAGGTTCGAATCCTTCCTCGGGCATGGATGTGTGATGTCCTTAGGTTAGTTAGGTTTAAGTAGTTCTAAGTTCTAGGGGACTGATGACCTCAGATGTTAAGTCCCTTGGTGCTCAGAGCCTTTTGAACCATCACTCAAGATTTGTTGTTGCAACAGTGCATATGGAGCACATGGAATAATTACATTTACAGATCAATAGCACAAGCTGTTCTATGATACTAGGTATAGACTCATGCTGAAAAATCACTATTAGTACGTGATGTAGCCTCCATGGGAGGTAATGCAGGCACTGAATCTGGCAGCCTGTCGCTCGTGCAGATGCAAAAACTGTCCTGGGATACGTTATGCCACGCCTGTCCGATCTATTCAGATAGTTCTGTAAGAGTTGCTGGTTGACGAGTCACTTCTTGTCCCATCATGCTCCACACGTGCTTGATTAGAGACAAATCCGGAGATCGTGCTAGACAGAGAGGTTGCTGCACTTCTTGCAGAGCACGTTGTTTCACGGGCAGTGTGTGGGCGAGCATTATTCTGTTGGAACAACACATCACCTTCTTGTTGCAATAACGACGAAAGAATCAGTCTAATAACAATCTGCACATACCGAGCGCTGGTTAGCGTCCCCTCCAGAAACACCAAAGGTGACCTAGAGTTGTGGCTTATCGCACCCCAGACCATAAGGCCTGGAGTGAGACCAGAGTGTCTTGGACGGATGCACTCTATGAGACAATGCTCACTGCGTCTGCGTCGTACCTGTAAACGACCATCACTTGTGCAGGCAGAATCATCTTCCACTGCTGAATACCCAGGAGCGCCACTCCATCTTCAAAGTGATCCTCTGACAGTACTAGTCAAACCACACATGTCGATGCTGTGGGGAGAATGGTAGACGGGCTAGAGGTGTGCATGCCCGTAGTCCCACTCCTAACAACCAGTTTGCAACAGTTCGTGTTGACACCTCTGGACTCACAGGCCTTCTCGTCTTTGCTGTGGTAGCTCTTATAATATGACGATCCTGGCGGGTGTCTGTGGATGCGTGAACTTCCAGATCCTCGTCTAAGGGTGTGAGAGTGTTCACGTGCCCACTGACATCAATGACGTTGCACAACTAATGTGGCATTTCGAACATACGAGGCAGGTCTTCCAAGGACCATCTCGCCACTCGGAAGGCCAGGATTTGACCCCTTTCAAACTCGCTCGGTTGGCTGTAGGAAGCACTAGTGCATCTCCGTGACATGGTTTCCTGCTTGCTTCATTCGTTTGCACTACACTGAGCCTTGTGGCTGTGAGCAGATGGTGCTCTGGTACCTACGCCACTATGCTATCTGTTGGTGGAAGACGTTGAAACCATTGTCAGTACATTTAGTATCCTCCAGGTTGCATATGCCATCATCGGGTCAAACTCGATATCTTCTTTCCAGGCGTACTAATTTTTTCTATTTTTTTCGGGCAGTGTATTTACCTACAATGACATAATCATGTGCGTAAACTGTTTTGCGAAGAGAATTATTACAAAGTATTTTCAGACTCAAAAAGGAAGTCCCAGTTTACTGACAAGCAGCTGTCGGCATTTGGACGGATATTTTCTGGGTCTTCAAATGTTTCGGTTTCAAATTACATCGCGGAATTCTGAAGTGTATACAATATAAAAGGCTAAAGCAGAGAATAAGAGATTTATGCAACGGACGGGGTTTCTGCCAAAGCTTAGGAAGGAGATTTAGGGTTAATAATCCGTCGATAACTAGATCATTGGAAACGGAGCACATGTTCCCAATGGGGTAGTAAATCGGTTGTGTCCTTCCTTCGCATTTGTCTGGTTTGAAATTCAGATGGCTGTTTTACGACTCTAACTTCCATTGAATGTAATTTTTTTTAATTCAATAAACAAATAAGGATGGAGCATTTTCCTCCAATTTTTAACCTTTGAAAAGTGAGATTATTACGAATAAATTATTATGGCTTACCGCACTGAATTATTATTGTTGTGTATTTTTTCGATTTATCCGAAAATATCGGCTCTCCTACCACGCCATCAAAACAATTATATGTGGACTAAATGGACGTATAGGATGGAAACTGAAGTTTTCGCCGGCTTCCTCTGTCATCATCGTCAGGACTTCCACACTAACTGAAAAAAAAAGTGAAGTACCCAGAAGACATGGTCGAAAGTCAATGTAATTTCGCACATCGGCGGGTAAGTAAATTTCTGGAATTTCAATTCTCTGTGACAGGTAGAATTGCCACCAGAGTGGATTAGTGTGTTGGTAATAAGCATCCCTGAAGTAGATAAACAACTGAGAGAGTTGAAAACAAATAAGACACAAAGTCCAAATGGGATCCCAGTTCGGGTTTTCAAAGCGTACAGCACTGACCCCTTACCTAGCTTGTATTTATCGCGAATCTCTCGCCCAGCACACAGTCCCAAGCGACTGGAAAAAATAAAAAAAAAAAAATGGTTCAAATGGCTCTGAGCACTATGGGACTCAACTGCTGTGGTCATAAGTCCCCTAGAACTTAGAACTACTTAAACCTAACTAACCTAAGGACAGCACACAACACCCAGCCATCACGAGGCAGAGAAAATTCCTGACCCCGCCGGGAATCGAACCCGCGAACCCGGGCGTGGGAAGCGAGAACGCTACCGCACGACCACGAGATGCGGGCTGGAAAAAAATCACAGCTGACTGCTGTACATAAGAAGGACAAAAGAACGGATACGCAAAATTACAGACCAGGATCCTCTAACACGTTCTCAGTTCGAACATAATAACTTTCTTGAGGCCGGGAAAATTATGTCCATGAATCAGGATGGGTTTAGGAAGAATCGCTCGTACGAAACTCATCTTCCCCATTTCTCACATGATTTACTGCGATCTATGGATAGAGGGCAACAGGTAGATTATATATTTCTAGATTTCCGGAAAGCTTTTCACACGGTGCCCCACTGCAGGCTATTAAAGAAGGTAAAAACATATGGAATAGGTTCACATATATGTGAGAGATTTGAAGACTTCTTAACCCAGTATATTGTCCTCATCGACGAGTATTCATCAGAGAGAAGGCTATCAACTATGGTCAATTTCGGTGTACTGGGAGAATTCTTGAAAAGTGTAGTTCGTCTGTAAAGGAAATCGCATATAGGATGCTAGTGCCACCTATTTTTACTATTGCTCAAGTGTTTGGGATCCGTATCAGTCGGATTAATGGAAGGCATAGAATCAATTCAGAGGCAGGCTACTAGATTTGTTACTGGTGGGTTCGAACAACCTGCAAGTGTTACGGACATGCTTCGAGAACTCAAATGGGAATCCCCGGACGGAAGGCGACATTGTTTTCGAAGAACATTATTGAGAAAATTAAGAGAATCAGCATTTGAAGCTGACTGCAGAACGATTCTTCTGCTTGCATCATACATTGCGCGTAAGGACAACGAAGATAATATACAAGAAATTAGGGCTCATACGGAGGCATACAGACACTCGTTTTCCATTCGCTCTATTTGCGAGTGGAACAGGAAATGAAATGACTAGTCGTGAAATAGGGTACTCTGCCACGCGCCGTACGGTGAATTGCCGAGTGTCTATGTAGATGTAGATATGTTTCGAGTGTTGTTACCAGGCCTCGTAGGGACCATTAGAGGCGTAAACATCGTCTGATGTTATCAAAGTGCAGGTTACGGAGATGATGGGTACTCACTTGAGAGAGCATTATCAGCAGCTGGCAGAGTTTAAAAAGGGGCCTTATTGTGAAGTTTCACTTGGCAAGCAGGGCGAATCGTGCAATACTGAGATTTGCGAGGCATTCGGATGTGACAGTGATCCGATGTTGGACTGCTTACAAGGGAACATCCCCATCGCACCCCCCTCAGATTTAGTTATAAGTTGGCACAGTGGATAGGCCTTGAAAAACTGAACACAGATCAATCGAGAAAACAGGAAGAAGTTCTGTGGACTATGAAAAAATAAACAAAATATACATACTGAGTAGTTCATGCTTAAGATAGGCAATTAGGCAATATTAAGGAGAGTGTAAGCTCAGGAGCGCCGTGGTCCCATGGTTAGCGTGAGCAGCTGCGGAACGAGATGTCTTTGGTTCAAATCTTCCCTCGACTGAAAATTTTACTTTCTTTATTTTCGCAAAGTTATGATCTGTCCGTTCATTCATTGACGTCTCTGTTCACTGAAATAAGTTTAGTGTCTGTATTTTGTGACCGCACCGCAAAACCGTGCGATTAGTTGACGAAAGGACGTGCCTCTCCAATGGGAACCGGAAACATTTGATCGCAAGGTCATAGGTCAACCGATTCCTCCACAGGAAAACACGTTTGATATATTCTATACGACACTGGTGACAGCATGTGCGTCACATGACAGGAATATGTTGTCCACCCACCTAACTAGTACACTTGGCGAATGGGTAAAATGATTCTTCTACCTTGCCCGATTTAGGTTTTCTTGTGGATGTGATAATCACTCCCAAAAAAGTGATGAAAACATAAGAGTTTGTCACATAAACTGAAAACAAAAAGTTAAATTTTTCACTCGAGGGAAGACTTGAACTAAGGACCTTTCATTCCGCAGCTCGCTACGCTAACCACGAGACCACGGCGCTCCTGAGCTCGCACTGTCCTTGATATAGCATATCTTTCGCATGGACTACTCAGTTTGTATATTTTGCTTATTTTTTCATAGTTCCACACAACTTCTTCCTGTTTTCTCGATCGATCAGTGTTCAGTTTTTCAAGACCTATCCACTGTGCCAACTTATAACTAAATCTGAGGGGGGTTGCGATGGGGAGGTTCCCTTGTTAGGAACGTGAGGGCAGACATACACGGCTTCAAGGTTCCGGTCGACGACGTCTGACCACCACAAGGGAATAGGAGGATAGTTGTACTGTGGACCAAACACATGGTGACCCCTTCATGTCACAAAGTAACGGACTCCCTAACAACATTTTGTGTCATCTCGCACCGTTGGTCAGAGAGTCAGCGGCAGTCGAACTATGGAGATTTTCGTTTCATCAAACAAAATCGTACGTTTATACTTCAAGATGTGTTCGGCAACTGCAGATTTGCCGAACTCGCGGTGTTTAATGTGGCGTAAGTGCTCTGGGTAAAGTTCTGAAATCGCAAATATAGACTGATCAATGTAACTGCTACCACATTCAACAGGAATGTTATAAATTCGAGGAACACTGAGGTCAAGTCTGTCTTTTACTGGGTGTAGCAGCTGTTTAATTGTCTTAGGTGGTCGAAAAACTTGTCTACCTGGGACTCTGCCTGCTTTATTCGTTGTGGCTCAGGAGAAAAGAAGGTGTTCTATAGCTGATAGTCTTGTGATGTTTTCGTTCCTTAGAGATCGCTGACCCAGTATCTCGTTCACTATAGTCGTTCTTCCGGAACACTTTTTTCAGATTTCGGAGTCCTGGTTAACTCGAGGCATCAGCACACTTGAAATGCTCTCTTTTGAGCTGGATGAGAAAAGCTTTGCGCATTGATTTATATGTCAGTAGGTCTGAGCAGAGTGGACGAATCAGATATCTAATTTTCGTTCAACCTGAACGCCTAAAAGGATAATTTTCCTTCTCTCTTTATTTCAGCAGTGAACCTGATTTTAGTTTGCATACTATTCATACACTCCTGGAAATTGAAATAAGAACACCGTGAATTCATTGTCCCAGGAAGGGGAAACTTTATTGACACATTCCTGGGGTCAGATACATCACATGATCACACTGACAGAACCACAGGCACATAGACACAGGCAACAGAGCATGCACAATGTCGGCACTAGTACAGTGTATATCCACCTTTCGCAGCAATGCAGGCTGCTATTCTCCCATGGAGACGATCGTAGAGCTGCTGGATGTAGTCCTGTGGAACGGCTTGCCATGCCATTTCCACCTGGCGCCTCAGTTGGACCAGCGTTCGTGCTGGACGTGCAGACCGCGTGAGACGACGCTTCATCCAGTCCCAAACATGCTCAATGGGGGACAGATCCGGAGATCTTGCTGGCCAGGGTAGTTGACTTACACTTTCTAGAGCACGTTGGGTGGCACGGGATACATGCGGACGTGCATTGTCCTGTTGGAACAGCAAGTTCCCTTGCCGGTCTAGGAATGGTAGAACGATGGGTTCGATGACGGTTTGGATGTACCGTGCACTATTCAGTGTCCCCTCGACGATCACCAGTGGTGTACGGCCAGTGTAGGAGATCGCTCCCCACACCATGATGCCGGGTGTTGGCCCTGTGTGCCTCGGTCGTATGCAGTCCTGATTGTGGCGCTCACCTGCACGGCGCCAAACACGCATACGACCATCATTGGCACCAAGGCAGAAGCGACTCTCATCGCTGAAGACGACACGTCTCCATTCGTCCCTCCATTCACGCCTGTCGCGACACCACTGGAGGCGGGCTGCACGATGTTGGGGCGTGAGCGGAAGACGGCCTAACGGTGTGCGGGACCGTAGCCCAGCTTCATGGAGACGGTTGCGAATGGTCCTCGCCGATACCCCAGGAGCAACAGTGTCCCTAATTTGCTGGGAAGTGGCGGTGCGGTCCCCTACGGCACTGCGTAGGATCCTACGGTCTTGGCGTGCATCCGTGCGTCGCTGCGGTCCGGTCCCAGGTCGACGGGCACGTGCACCTTCCGCCGACCACTGGCGACAACATCGATGTACTGAGGAGACCTCACGCCCCACGTGTTGAGCAATTCGGCGGTACGTCCACCCGGCCTCCCGCATGCCCACTATACGCCCTCGCTCAAAGTCCGTCAACTGCACATACGGTTCACGTCCATGCTGTCGCGGCATGCTACCAGTGTTAAAGACTGCGATGGAGCTCCGTATGCCACGGCAAACTGGCTGACACTGACGGCGGCGGTGCACAAATGCTGCGCAGCTAGCGCCATTCGACGGCCAACACCGAGGTTCCTGGTGTGTCCGCTGTGCCGTGCGTGTGATCATTGCTTGTACAGCCCTCTCGCAGTGTCCGGAGCAAGTATGGTGGGTCTGACACACCGGTGTCAATGTGTTCTTTTTTCCATTTCCAGGAGTGTATAATCAATGAACTGGCGAAGAGCTTCGATGACATGAGACCAGAGACCACGCTGATACATAGAGCTAGAAGTGTTTGTGCTAAAACCATCTTGTGGTTTCCGAGACCCCTGAATAGGGACGGGGAAAGAAATCGGCCGTGGCCTTGCTGGAAGAATCATCTTGGCGAGCGTCTACATGATTTAGGAAATCCACGAAAAACCAAACCAAGAATGTCGGAAGAATATTTGAATATCGCTCCTGCAAATATGAGTCAGTGTTTTACGTACCACGCCGCCTTGCTTTAAATGAACTGTGATGCTGTGGCTAACTGCATTTTCAACATTATTCAGTTTAACTATAAATAGTATGGCCACCAGAATCACCTCAACCTCAGTAGCTCACTTAAGGTTAATTTTATCCAATGAGCTGAATCTAAAATCTGTTAATGTATGTCCTGGTCGGTTCACAAACTATCGATTTTGTGCTGGCAACATCACTATGTTTCTCTGAAACTTCATTTTTTTTAAAAAAAATATCGCTCTTTCGGCGTGTGCATTATAATTTACGGCACGCTGAAGATCCTTACACTATGTCAAGAATTGAGCACCCATAGGAACCATGTCGACTGAGAGAGAGTCTGTGTTCGCTTGTGTATTTTGTCTGTCCGACGCAATGAGTTTGTCCTGTCCACTCGAGAAGTGTGCGTTGACCGTCCTGGTAAATGGGGGAGAAGGATAGCAGTCACTTCTAATAGAATGTCTATCTATAAGAGTTCGGAGTAATCTCAAATGGAAATTACCCTACTGCCATCAGGGTGGTAGATTGGTTGCCTGACAGGCTAACGTGTCCAGCCAACGGACGATTATCATTCTTGATTATTTATATAAACTATCTGAGTACCTGGCGCTGCCCAGGTATGCATTTATTCTAGTCTTCTATTAGTCCATCTCCGTTTTCTTCCTCTCTCTGTTCATCTACTCTGCGCCCCTCTCTGTCCACCTTCCACCTGCCCCCCCCCCCCCCCCTCACTCTCAGTCAATCTCCTCCTGCCCCTCCCTTCGTCCATCTTTTCCTACCCCTCCCTCTATCTGGTTGTCCCACCTCTGTTCATCTCCCCCTTCCCCCATGTAATTCCATCTCCTCCTCTGTCTCACTGTCCATCTCCTCCTCCCTCTCGCCTGACCATCTCCTCCCCCTCCCCCTGTCCATATCCTCTTTCCCCCTCTCTGTACCAATCGCTTCTTCCTCCCTGTCTCTGCCATTTCCTCCTCTTTCCTTTCCCTGTCCCTCCCATCCTCTCCCCTCTCTCAGTCCATTTCCCCCTCCACTCTCACTGTCCATCGCCTCCTCCTCCCATATGTCTATGTCCATCTCCTCCTTCCCCCTGTTTGCCATTCCGTCTCCTCCTTTCTCCGTGTTATCACACCCACCCCAATAGGAGGGTGATGTTTCTCACCTCCACAGTATTTCTTTCCAGATCGTAACTAACATGTATATAAAATTTGGTTGAAAACGTTCAGGAGGCTTACGATGAGCTTACTATCAATGGCTTTGTTCGCGTACACATATATGAATTATATTTCACACGTATATAATATATTTCGCACTTATTTGTATACAAATTTCACCTGTAGGTATAGCGAATTTTGCCCTGCAGTTTTATTTTCAGGCAGCTCAATGTTTATGACGTCGTATTCCTGAACTTTGTGTCATAGAATGATGTACTGTTGCGCGGGGTAGCCGCGAGGTCCGTGGCGCCTTGCCACGGTTTGCGTGGCTCCCCCCATTGGACATTCGAGTCCTCTCTCGGTCATGGGTGTGTGTGTGTTGTCCATAAAGTAAGATAGTTTAAGATAGATTAAGTAGTATGTAAGCCTAGGTACCGATGACCTCAGCAGTTTGGTCCCATAGGAACTTTCCTTTTTTTTTTTTTAAAAAAAAGATATATTTTTGGAGGTATATTCAGGGAGATACTCTAATACTGTCTGCGAAATCTGTCGCGAATAGAGTTACTAGTAAAGAAGCAATAAATTAAAATTTCAAGTTGGAGTTTTACTGCGTGAACAGCGAAAATGTAGTAAGCGTTAGCCATTTTTCTTTTCATCATTTTGTGGGGGTCGTCAGTAAGAAAACGTTTTGCAAAGATTTGTATTCCCTATTAAAGGGTAGACATAGATTGCGCTCTGGTAGCTATGCCACTACACTATCTCTTGGCAGACGACGTTGAAACCGTGCTTACTATCCCCCAAGTGGCACATGCCGTCATCGGATCAAAACCGATGTCGTTTTTCCAGGTGTAGTAATTTTTTTCCGGCCGAGTATATCGATGCGTGAGAAACAGAGTTCTGTAATCGAATTTCGAACTGGAAGAGTTCATCCACACATGGAGCACCATTTCCTTCATCACCACAATGTCGCACCACACACGAGCGCTGCGACATCTGCAGCAGTCAGACTTCTTGAGTTCACTCTCGTTCATTATCCTCTATACAGTCCCGACTGGGGTCCACATGATTTTCATCTGTTTCCAAAATTTAAAGGACCCCATCGGGGATTTCATTTTGATAGTGATGAAACGGTGCAGGCAGAGGTGAGGTTGTTGCTTTGTGCTCGTCTCTAATGACGTGGTTGTCGACGTTACGTTAAGCAGTAATCTTCATTTCAAGCTGATGCACGTACCCGACTACATGCGGTGGACGGAGTGACTCAGGTGGGGCTCTGACTTCTGCGGTGGTTCTGGATGGTATGGCTGCTCAACGGTCGCTGTCATCCAGAACTGAATCCGCGGAAGATTTACTGCACTGTATCCCGTCTATCATTGTTATGACTCCCGATAAACTTGACTGCATTTGTCACGAACGCTTTGTTGCCCAGAGAGTTTGAGTCTAGCTGCAGTTGTTTTTGGATAATTTAATCGGGAATTTGCAACTATCGAAATCAAAAGCGGAGCTTCTTTCATCTATTATTCCGAAGGACTGAATTCACTCTATTATTCTTGTACAATATCTAAATACATGAACATACGTAAGAATTTTGCTTGCTTCTACGAAATGGAAGAAAATTTACATTTCTGTTCTGTAAAATTTTTCAGCTCATGTTACAATAAAAATATCTGGAGAAATCAATGACTCGTGGAGAACTTAACACATGGGCGTCATTCAGAATGCTGGTGCATGGGTTTCTAGGCAAGAAAAAAAGTGTTTCCAAAGGTGAGTGCAATTTCATTTTTGTTATCCTAGACGCTTTCTCAAAGCATGTACGATTTTATCTGATCTGTCACGTAAATGCCAGAGTATTGGCAGAGAAAATGGTAAAAGATTTTATCCAAACTGATAAATCGAATTAACTGGTGTCGGATGATCGTCCGCAGCTATGGCCCACAAATGTGAAGAAATGTTAGTTAGAAACCAGATCAGACATATCAAGATTTCCCCCATTCTCTGTTGGGTAACTCAAGCGAGCGAGTGTTGAAAGAATTAACCAGTTGTATCGTACCTTTTGTCAGTGGAACCAAGTGATCAGTTTCATGTCTTACGAGTTAATGTTTGAACGGGAATCCACAAATATTATTGGAGAGAGGCGGTGAATCAAATTCTTATTCGAGACGAGACAGAGAAGTTAGCAAAGGAGAGAATGTTAAAGAGAGGCAAGGTGAGACAGAGAGAGAGAACATGATAACAAGGCCAAGCCAACATTTTTCAAGCCAGGCGACTTGGTGTTGGATAAAACTAAAGAGATGTCTCGTAAGGTATCCCAAGAACTCAAGTCCGCAACTCTTGGTCTAGTGACTAGCATTGCTGCCTCTAGATCACGGGGTCCTGGGTTCGATTCCCGGCCGGGTTGGGTATTTTCTCCGCCCAGGGACTGGGTGTCTGTGTTGTTGTCATCGGCTCGTCATCGTTCGGGAAGTGCCGAGACTGGCAATGGAAAGAGTTTGAGCTTGTATGACCACGATGTTGAGCGCCCCACAAACCAACATCATCATCAAGAAATCAAAAAGTTTTTACTAATTTATCATGGTCTTTCCTGGTGGGAAGCTCATCACATGCCACTGATTATCGCTTGGTCTGACCTAAAATCCAGAGAGTTTTTGGTTTTAAGGAACGTGCAGGATTTGAAGAAATATGTTCAGCATAGGGGGTTTTCTGGTCTTTAGAAAGCTTCACATGGTGGAGACTGCGTGCACTAGAACTATTTAGAATAATTCTTCCTTTTCTTGTTCTGATCTTTTCAGTATTCCATTTTCTTTATGGGTGTATAGTGTTTGATTAATATGGAGTCTTAAGGGATGGTGAAAGATGAAGAGAAAAGTGGGAAGAGAATTAGAGTTAAAAAAAGGGGGAAACATTGAGTGCTGAGTCAATAACAGTGTAAGACGAACAAGGTATAAATAATTAAATGGGCGTAAAGTCGGAGTAAAGAGGAGACTAGCGTGAACTAAAGACAAGAAGTAGCGAGAAAACTAGCAAATCTGAAATGACGGCAACGACGCCAGATGCTCCTATACGAGTAAAAGAGCGTGGAAAGGTTTAAGTAAAAAGGTTGTGTTAGAAATGGAAGACAAACGAAAATGGGACGTGAAGTTGAGGTAACGATCCGAATTGTATATGGTGTATCAGTAATAACAGTTGTTATTACTGCCTCCATGAAGGCAAATTGAGTACCTTATTGCCGTCCCATTATCCCCTACTTTAGTGTTTTCTGCAACTCATAATCATAACTTCGTCAAGAAGCTCAATCAGGCACGTGCATTAGTTTTTGACTTGATTCTAGACTATTTCAGGTCAAATATACTAACCTTGAATAATGACCATCTATTTCATATGGCCCGTATTGCCGGATGTTACAGATTAGATATAGATTTGTTCATAAGTTCAATCATGAGTATTTGTGTGCTAAGTCAATAGGATGATCATGCGTTGTAACCATAGCTAAGCAAGTGCTTAACAATTACGTCTTAAAAATTTCTAGACCTAGTCATAATAATGACGATGTTGGCTTTATATTATCCTTCCCAATCCTACGTTCTTTTTAGGCGATTAAACTTCGTGCTTAAGCACAAAATTTTCCTAGACAGGCCATACCTTGTAAGCACATGCCTTCCTCATATCATGACTAATGAATACTTCATGAATGTTAAGACAGTCGATCTAAGTACGTTCTGCACAGGATAACATATACGCCCTTTTCCTCAGCTGTACCTTTCATTTCACTTTAATAGTAAATTCAAGGTCAGGCGTTAAGTTCGCGCCTTGTCCCAACAAGTAATTACACTACTGGCCATTAAAATTGCTACACCAAGAAGAAATGCAGATGATAAACGGGTATTCATTGGACAAATGTATTATACTAGAACTGACGTGTGATTACATTTTCACGCAATTTGGGTGCATAGATCCTTGATACGCCTGGGCATTGAGTCAAACAGAGCTTGGATGACATGTACAGGTACAGCTGCCCATGCAGCTTCAACACGATACCACAGTTCATCAAGAGTAGTGACTGGCGAATTGTAACGAGCCAGTTGCTCGGCCACCATTGACCAGAAGTTTTCAATTTATGAGAGATCTGGAGAATGTGCTGGCCAGGGCAGCAGCCGAACAGTTTCTGTATCCAGAAAGGCCCGTACAGGACCTGCAACATGTGGTCGTGCATTATTCTGCTGAAATGTAGGGTTTCGCAGGGATCGAATGAAGGGTAGAGCCACGGGTAGTAACACATCTGAAATGTAACGTCCACTGTTCAAAGTGCTGTCAATGCGAACAAGAGGTGAGCGAGACGTGTAACCAAATGCACCCCATACCATCACGCTTCCAATGTGCGTTCACCGCGATGTCGCCAAACACGGATGCGACCATCATGATGCTGTAAACAGAACCTGGATTCATCCGAAAAAATGACGTTTTGCCATTCGTGCACCTAGGTTCGTCGTTGAGAACACCATCGCAGGCGCTCCTGTTTGTGATGCAGCGTCAAGGGTAATCGCAGCCATGGTCTCCGAGCTGGTAGTCCATGCTGCTGCAAACGTCGTCGAACTGTTCGTGCAGATGGATGTTGTCTTGCAAACGTCCCCATCTTTTGACTCAGGGATCGAGACGTGGCTGCACGATCCGTTACAACCATGCGGATAAGATGCCTGTCATCTCGACTGCTAGTGATACGAGACCGTTGGGATCCAGCACGGCGTTCCGTATTGCCCTCCTGAACCCACCGATTCCATATTCTGCTAACAGTCATTGGATCTCGACCAACACGAGCAGCAATGTCGCGATACAATAAACCACAATCGCGATAGGCTACAACCCGACCTTTATTAAAGTCGGCATCACAACAACGTTTCACCAGGCAACGCAGGTCAACTGCTGTTTGTGTATGAGAAATCGGTTGGAAACCTTCCTCGTGTCAGCACGTTGTAGGTGTCTCCACCGGCGCCAACCTTGTGTGAATGCTCTGAAAAGCAAATGATTTGCATATCACAGCATCTTCTTCCTGTCGGTTAAATTTCGCGTCTGTAGCACGTCATATTCGTTGTGTAGCAATTTTAATGGCCAGTAGCGTATTATAGGCTTGCTATACCAGCGAGACATGGTTTCCTACACTTGTTTAGACAAATGCTTGGTTTCTTCCACATTACGGTATCATAAACACAACGCTCATAGTTACATTATAAATACACAACGAAAAAATTTTACGTGAATCACAAAAGGATGTCACATGCGATGCTTCTCCATAATGGTGAATTTCGTTTGTGGTGGCAGAATTTAAAAGGAAGTATTTGCTGAATCGGACAAACGCCGAAGGAAACGAATAAGAAGAAAAAGAGTTGCAGAGTATACTTCAGCAGAGTATATGAGTTTCTTCCTGAAAAGTGGCGTTCGTTTATCTCTTCTTGTTTCTGATAACAACGCTTTATGTGCAGCCTAAATTATAAGTGGAGTCTACTACAGTAGCATATTATATTAAAATATTTGCTGTCCCGTATTCTTCTAATATGCAGTGGCCTTTTCTTGGCTTCTTACGAAAGCAGATCATTACGGTGGCAGACCTACATTCAGAAGCACTGGTCGTGTATACCAAGGGAAAAATAAATATGCATGCCTAGAAAACAGTTGTACGTATACGACTTAGCACGATTAAAGGATATACCACACACTTACGAGCAGTGGAAATAATTTCTCCTTGTAGTTGTCCATCTGATGTTGAACACAGGCAAAGGTCCCGAGTTCGAGTCTCGGTCGGGCACACAGTTTTAATCTGCCAGGAAGTTTCTTGAAGACTAAACTTCCCACCTTTCTTCCACCTTACAAATAGGTTATGCTTTTTCGAATCTCGACAATAACTGCTCTAGAGATAACTAGCGACGCGTTACTGTCCATTCAGTACCACTGGACTTCCAAATGTAGTTGTTTCAGTGATAACTCTCTTAGATGACGCACGGAACTCAATTTGGTTGTGCGTGAGTCCATGACTATCCACAGGTAAATGGATAGCTTTCTTCGACGAATCGCTACAACAAAAGGGAATAAAGGATAACGCTTAAAAGAATAAGTCATTTGGCCATTAATTCCTGAATGGAACGTTCAGCCTGTTCTAATTTTAACCCTGTTGAGGATTTGCGATATGGCTTAAGTCGGCAAGTGACTAGCCGAGTTCTCCCTTGTTCACAAAACATATAATGTTTGCAAGTTGCTTTCAGAAGACTCCTGCCTCCACTACAGAAATCAATAACGCGCGCAAGCAGAGTGCTTCTCTACTCGGAGGTAGCCGGTTCGACTACTCGTGATGGTAGAAATTTTCTTCATCACCATTTGGCCGACAACAGGAGGAGAAGTGATAGAGTGAAGCTGCTCGGCACCAGGCTACAAGCCCACGTACTGGGCTAAAGGTCAAACCTTTCCGCGTTATTTGATGGTAGAGAAGCATGGGACTCTTGATGGGAATCAGTCCGTCGTATGTGGGCATTAATTTCGGCGGACACGTTGATACTATGTAATATGTGCCGGCACCGGCTTTCACTACTCCTGTTTCGTTTGGATAATCACTCATAAGAAAATAAACGCAGTATCATACACTGACCAGCTCGAACATTATGACCACCTACTTAATATCCGGCATGTGAACCTTTGGCACGGCTACCAGCGAGGACGCGTCGCGGGGAAAAAAAAAAAAAGTGGCTCTGAGCGCTATTCGACTTAACTTCTGAGGTCATCAGTCGCCTAACTAACCTAAGGACAGCACACACATCCCTGCTCGAGGAAGGATTCGAACCTGCGACCGTAGCGGTCGCTCGGCTCCAGACTGTAGTGCCTAGAACCGCACGGCCACTCCGGCCGGCGGCATGGAAGCAATGAGGCCTTGGTAGGTCGCTGGAGGCAATTGGCATCACATTTGCAAACACAAGTCACCTAATTTCCGTAAATTTGGGGAAGGGGGCAATGAGCTCTGACACCACGTTCAACTGCATCCCAGATGTGTCTAATAGGTTTCAGATCTGGTGAGTTGTGGGGCCAGCACATCAATTATAACTCGCTACTATGTCCCTCAAATCACTCCAGCACACTCCTGGCCTTGTGACATGGCTCTTGAAAAATGCCACTGCCGTCGGTAAACATGATCGTCATGGAGGAGTGTACGTGGTCTCCAACCAGTGTACGATACTCCTTGGCCGCCACGGTGCCCTGCACGAGCACCACTGGACCCACGGATGCCCACGTGAATGTTCCTCAGAGCATAATGGAGCCGCCGCCAACTTTTCTCCGTCCTGCAGTACAGGTGTCAAGGTGCTGTTCCACTGGAAGGCGACGAATTCGCGCCCTCTCATCGGCATGATGAAGAAGGGATCGGAATTCATCAAACCATGGAACGCTCTGCCACTGCGCCAACGTCTAGTGCCGATGGCCACGTGTCCATTTCAGTCGTAGTTGCCGATGTCGTGGTGTTAACAGTGGAACATCCGTGGGTCGTCGGCTGCGGAGGCCCTTCGTTAGGAGTGGTCGGTGCACTCTGTGTTGAGACACACTTCTACTTTAACCAACATTAAAGGCTGATGTTAGCTCCACCACAGTTGGTCGCCCGGCCTGTATTACCAGTGTGCCCAGATTACGACGTCCGACAACTGTAATGATGGGTGGTCGACTCATGCCCACGGCGTCCGGACGTGGTTTCACTTTGTTTTGACACGTGTTGAAGACACTCACCACAGCACTTCTCGAACACCCAACAAGTTAAGCATTTTCCGGAAAGTTTGTATCGAGCCTCCAGGCCATCACACTCAGCCCTAGGTGAAACTCAGATAGATCGCGCGCCTTTTCCATTCTACACATGGACGGCAAACCCACTGATACTAAATGCACCGTGTTTGTGTCTGAGTGGCAGTCGGTTAACGCCATGTGACGCTGCTATCGCCTGGAAGGGTTTATATCGATAGTAGATCGGTGGTCATAAGGTTTGGCTGGTCATTGTATTTCACAATAACTCAAACCGATAACCCGCATGACACAACACACAATACAGATCTAGCTGAGTATATCCCACGAACACACGTGAAAATCGGTAGTAACTTTTAGATTCTTATAAAGAATTTGACACGATAATCATATATGACCACAGTGAGTGGTTTCTTGTAAATTGGTTCATTTGATGTGAGCCCTTTGATTGGGCTACTCACTTTTTTTAAATAACTGATGAGATCGATCTTACGTTCATGTTTCTTACTAATACCGTTGTTTTATTGGATTTTTTTATTAATTCATTGTTTATCCTTATGTTTTTTTGGATTGCAAATAAGCTATGCGGACTTCGTAAAACAGTTTCATGTATTTTAGTTTATGACTTAAAAGTGAAACTGAAAAAAAAAACTATTTTTGTTTTAGAGCCGGTGTACACTCCTGAAGAAAGAACCAGCCCTCACCACTGAAAGAAAGTTTCTCGTATTGCTGTGGGAAAGTATGTATTTCAGTGGCATAGTATGGATCACTATGTCCACGAACAACTGTGGCAAGATCTGAATCGTTAGCAGTCACCTTGAGTTTGGCATGTATTTCTAACACTCAGACGTATGATGAGTCTGTTCGTATAAAGAGCTTTAAATGCAGGTAGGAACATAGAAACCGTCTGGTAGGCTAATTGTATAGTCCGCAAGTAATTGTAGTGCTATTTCTGTAAGTGTGATGCAGAAGCACTCGGTAGCAGTTCTAACGTAAATTCGGAAATCCAGTACGATATCTGGACACTATTCTCAGATGAGAACATAAATATTTTTGGAAATTTTACAGCTATGCGATCTTTGTTGCTCCAATTAAAGGTTATCATATCATATCGAGAAAATTAGAGGCCCAGAATTCACTCTCATAACCGTCTAAACGTTGAATGCGATTTATGAAGTTTTCTCGACGTGAGTGATTGATGGTATGTTCTTCGGTTCCATACGAACTTAGTGTCCTATTTTCACTTACCGAGATGTCGCAGTGGTAAGACAATCGACTGATTTACAGAATACGACGGTTCAAATCACTGTCTGACCGTCTAGAGTCAGATTTTCTGTGATTTTCCTAAATCTCATCAGGAAAATGTCGGGATGGTTCCTTTGAAATCGTACGGCTAATTTCCTTGTCAGTTCTTCTTAAATCCCAGCTTGAACTCCATTTCTAATGAGCTCTTCGTCAACATGACTTTAAGACCTAATTTTCCTTTTTTATTCCTATTTTGGTACAGTATTTCGACGATTGACCAATTCGTTGTCTGCTGGAAACCTGACAATGAACCATTAGCCTTGGCTAAGGTTTCTCTGTTAAAAAGTGGTGCATACGCCACAGTGCTGCTTTGGGTGATTTTTGGACTGTAATTGAAATATTTTCAGGTGTAAAACAATCATACCACTCAAAATAAATGGGATAACGTGAGGAGCAGAGGCGCGTGATTTTAACGACAAATATGACATGTCTTATTTAGGTATGAGTGCCTGTCGCTAAAGTTTATGTCTGACATTACATTTGTATTTGCAAACATCGTCATTCTCTCAGTAAAGCGAAACACTGATGAAACTGCGAACTTACATCCGAATGTTTATTATTAGCGCACTGATATTTCGTTTTTAGGTATAAATCATGCGCGATACTACACTCAGACCTCAGTCTTCGACTCACACATGTATTAAATATATTCGCAATTGTAAATATGGGCAACCATCAGCTGTAGAATGGAATAACGACAATGAAAATTTATGCCTGATCGGGACTCGAACCGCTATTGCCTGCTCATCGCGAAGTTTCGCCTCACCATTTTACTATCCATGCGCGACTCACGGAAAGACCCAAAGTTCCATGTGTCGTCGACCATGTGTCTACAACCTGTACTCATACATCCATTATATATATTCCTGTACAGGCAGACATTTTACTTGAATATTGCTTGCCCGTTGTCGTCGAATAAATACAATATTTCCAAGCCTATGTTATTCTGACTTAGATGCAAAGTTCCTTTGGACGTGCAATCAGAATAACACAGGCACTGTAATATCGTATTTATTTGCCGACAACAGGCAAGCGACATTCAAGTAAAATGTCCCACCTGTACTGGAATATACGTAATGGATGTACAAGTACAGGTTGTACACCCGTGATTGAAGACATACTGCCGGCCGCGGTGGTCTAGCGGCTCTAGGCGCTCAGTCCGGAACCGCGCGACTGCTACGGTCGCAGGTTCAAATCCTGCCTCGGGCATGGATGTGTGTGATGTCCTTAGGTTAGTTAGGTTTAAGTAGTTCTAAGTTCTAGGGGACTGATGACCACAGATGTTAAGTCCCATAGTGCTCAGAGCCATTTGAACAATTTTTGAAGACATACTGAAGTTTGGGTCTAGCCGTGAGGCGTGCACGGATTGCCGAATGGATGACCACGGCCTACTGAACATGCCTGCCAATGCCTCGATATCGAGACCTCTTCGCCAACATGTTGAATCTTGTTTTCCGTCGGCAAGGTGTTGGTTAATTTGATTTTTCTGATGACAGGTATTTTCCTTGTTATGTATATTTCCCATCTGCTTTGCTTCGGTTTGTTCTCTCCCAGTTTACCTGCTCGTTTTGTTTAGTGTTTTGACTCAGTATCACTCAAGTTCTATTGTAAAACGTGTATAGATGAAGTATATATACACGTGAGCGTATACAGTCCTTGAAACCACATTGCAATTTTTTTTAGCTTGCTATTAAAATATCATCAGATTCGTTGTCTTTCTGCTTTTAGATTCTATATAGTACAAAATAAATTAAAAAACTAAATAAATATTAAAAACTATAAAAATTGTTTATACATATCATGAGAGTCTAGTGGTGGATTTTCGGCTATGTTTTCGTTTTTTCTTTCTTTTCTCCTTTTATTTTTGTTTTTTTTATCATAATTAGTTTTTCTCCCATTTGCAGCTTATATTATATGATGATTTGACTATGGTCTACTGAAGTTTCATATTGGTACCAAGTCACCAAGTCACTCAGACAATTAAAAAAAAATGGTAAGGCAACCGCTTGCTATAAGCTGGAAATCCGGCACAAATTTTCAGTGTCGTCATTCCATTCTAGAGCTGCTGATTGTCCATATTCGCAATTGCGAATGCATTTAATATGTTTTGTAACGGCCGTAGTTACCGCAGTACCTATTCCTTAAGACATGCATGCATGTCCAAAGGAACTTTGCGTTGTAATTCAGAACACAGGCACTGCAATATCGTATTATACATGTATGTCTCCCTTGGGGATCACCGGAGTCCTCTCAGAACAGTGAACAACTGTATTTGATTGCACTTGTAAGCACAGTGCTCTCTTCTCCTGCATTTTTGTTTCCTCCTCTTCATATTGAAGTTGATCTACTCTCAGTTCTGTATGAAAATGCGCTGGCGAGCAGCCAGAAATGCAACGTACAAACAAGCTTCTGCTAAGGTGACCTCCTTCCCAAAATTCTACGAGTATCTCCTGTTCAATTTTGTTTCAGCCGCTCTCGGGAGCTGCGAGAACAGAAGTGTTGTAGGTCGACATCGTCCCTCCACTTAGTTTTTTGCAAGTTTGTTGTCTACTTGACAATAATTTTATGATGTTACATCATACGAAATTGAACACTCGCTGAAAATGACTTTAATGGAGTAGCGCATGCATTCATGGGAATCTGGTTTGTAATTTTTGTAAAGAGAGAAAAATTAGAAATAACTACGTCCTATTGGAAATGGAGAACTCACAGAACCTGAAAATCGGATGATAAAAAAAGAAATAGTTTCGTTTCTGGTTCATTTACTCTTTATCTATTATTTTTTGAATAAATCAGACTAAATCTAGCGCAATTTAAGTTACCAGGTGTTGCGTTTTATCAGTAGGTGGTAACCTGAAGTACTCGATAGTGTGCCCCATTGATTCAAGTTAGTGCGGAGTAATTATACGTTGAAGTGGTTGATATATTCACATAAGTAGTTACAGTCATACAAATTATCAGACTAGACCATTACGTCTGCTCTGAGATTTCAGCGGAACTAATGATAGATTGCAGTAGCAGTGTTTACAGCACAGGAAAGAAATTAGATTCATTTTGGAAACAGATCTACAAAAAACACAATTTTTTACGGCACTTATCTACATAGCACGTAATTTTTTAGCGCTTCTGTTGTGAACAGCAAATATGCAAGTATATAACTCATAGTCAGAAACATAATAGTATCTAGGGAAATTGAAATATTCTGTGGTCTAGAAGCCTTTTCCTTCGTTAACACTTAGACTCGTGCACCGAAGTTCCCCATTTTTCGCGTATCGGACGAAAAACATAGTCACCTGGACGCGATATATTCGTAACTCTGGTATACAGAAGCCTTACCATCTCTTTGTTAAAGTTGATGTACCAAAATAATGGAGACTGACAGCTTTTGTTCTTCGCGCCGTATACTGGAAACAGATGTCTTGAGTAATAAAACGTTAGAACTAAAACGTATGTGTAACACTTATGTAGCAGTTTCCAGTTTCAGAAAGTGACACTTGACACACCTCGCCTAGAAAAGTTGTCTTTCAAGTTTCGGCAGTAGAGTTGCGTGTTTCATGCGGTCAGAGTCATTGCCAAGCGCTCGGGCTCCTTCTTGTTTACGAGCTATTCCCAATCTTTATCAAACAACGCTCTAACACTGAATACACTATAGGATTACATATTCCACATTTGTAGCTGTTAACGGTTTTAACTTTAGTGCTTATGTTACTGATGCGTATTTAAGTCCTTCATCTTTATAGTGGTACAATAATTAAATTGCCATAAGATGTCGTCAGATTTGTTCCTGTAGAAATATTTGAAAATAAGTTTTAGTTTCACTTGATTAACACCAAGAAGTGCCTGTGAATTAATTTTTGTTTACTGGTGGTTATAATACAGAACCGAAATTCCCTAAAAGTTCCATTATAATCCTTTGCCAGAAATCCTTCATTTCAGTCATAAATTTATGCGTACTGCGTTTCCCATATCCAAGTTATGCGGTAATATTTAGTGGTTCTTTAATAATGTTCTTGCGCTTCACCAAATACATCTCTTCTGCTTGGCAGTTATTTTTTATGCCTTTTTCATTTGGTGTTCTGCAGCTTGTAGAAATTGTAAATATGTCATATTAATAATTAATTGTTTCACAGAAGATGCTTGTTGGTAGTAGTTTCGTTTACCGGACTGGTTTTGGTCATTGTGCATGATAACTAGTATCTGTATTACGCAAAACACATATTTCTTTCAATACGTTACGTACAGTGTATGTAGTAGTGCTTTATGCTTATCGGTATGCGATTTTTCAGTTCATTGTAATGTGACTTGTCTTATACACAATGTTCTCTAGCATATGACAATGATAGTATTTCGTAATATTCTTGTAATAATATGATTATATGACTTATATATACACATATGTAATCTGAATAAAGAATTTCTTTACGAAAATGTGTGCAGTTGTTATTGGTAGCTGCTGGAAATGCAAAGATTATTTTTGGTGTATATCATAGAGTGCAAGTATAACACTACTCGTACTTCTGATTTCACAATAAGACTTAAAGAACATCTGAACCTAACTGGCCTGCCTTAATTTAATACACACTTAAAAGACAAAACCACACTGCCGAAGACTTGACACAATGCCTGTCACTGCTACATATAGCCGAAACAGGCATCTTAATAAATATTTTGACAGAAATAGAAATTTTCGCACATATAACGATACATCTCGACATTATTTTAAATGAATACGCCAATCAAAAAAATCGTTGATAATTTCGTTGATATTCTTTAAGGAAAACACATTTCTTTGGTCTGCTAACAGAGATAATGCAAATTAGAAGTAGCATTACATACGAACTCTATGGTGTATACCAAAATTAATCTTTGCATGTACTTGTTCAGCAATTTCCAGTGGCAACTGCATATATTTTCGTAAAAAATTCCTTATGCTGTATATATATATATATATATATATATATATATATACTACACTTTTCCCCCCAGCTTAACCTGCGTATGTGTTTCATACATGTATTGAACATTCCCTTTCGCCAGCCGAAGTGGCCGTGCGGTTAAAGGCGCTGCAGTCTGGAACTGCAAGACTGCTACGGTCGCAGGTTCGAATCCTGCCTCGGGCATGGATGTTTGTGATGTCCTTAGGTTAGTTAGGTTTAACTAGTTCTAAGTTCTAGGGGACTAATATCAGCAGTTGAGTCCCATAGTACTCAGAGCCATTTTTTTAACATTCCCTTTCCTCCTCTCCTCCCTGTGTCCACCTCTTCCTGTAACTACCTGTCTGCCTCATCCTCCCACCTTTATCTATCTCCTTCTTCCCACTTCTCTATCTCTTCATCTACTTCTCCTCCTTTTTGTCCACTTCCTCCAATCTCTCTCTTTGACCATACCTTCCTTCCCCCTCCCTCTGATCATATTCTCCTCTTCATCCTTTTTTTCCATCTCCACCCCCTCTTTCTTTTCCACCTCCTAACTACCCCTCTACTCCTTCCACCTGCCTCATGTATTCCCCCCTCCTCCTCTGACCCTGTCCATTTACGCATCCTCCTCTCTTTGTCCATCACCTCCTCTATTCATCTTAACCTGTCCCCAGCCATTCCCATCGACTCGTGTAGCCCCTGCCATACAGTTCAACAAAGCAGTCTGATACTACTCCCACAACATACTTGTCCTGTAGAGCAGGTTACACATCCTGAAAATCATTTATTTGCTCGTGACATGCAGACTATCACACAAAAAAGGTCGATAAATCAGGCCAATGCCACTCCATCGCAACATGCCTTTCATGCAGCGCAGCCTACATTTCAGGGCCCAGTAAACCATTTCTTGCTCATGACATGTAGGCTACCCTGCAAAATGAGTTGATTTTGCACGCTGATACTCTTCCAAAACTACATGCTTGTTGTTCTGAACAGCCCACATCCCAGTGGCTGGAAAAACATTTTTTGCATGTATCTCTGCTCTTATTGGAGCTAGGATGATATAAACTTCACATTGTTGATATCTGTTAGGCATGTTGTTTCTGTGCCAAAGTTGTTTGATATCGTTCCATAGGTTTGGGTGGAGATACACATATACACACACCATCTCTGTTTTATACATGGTGTTTCAAGACCTTTTGGGTCAAATTGAAACATGTTATAGTGGACCCACAACCGGTTATACTGAGATAGGGAACTTAAGGTCAGAAATGCATATTTGTTGTATTTTAGACATACAAGGCATATGTAGCATAACAACAATGTATCTCATGGTAACTGCTCATAGTGATGACCGCAAGTCTCAATTTATGCATAGCAATGATTCATGGACTTCTGTTGCACTATCTTAGGGATCCCAGGTGTCTGAGGTATCAGGAAACAGGCAGCTTGGATCCATTTCTGCAGGGGTTCCATACACCAACCTCTTCATGTAGCTGCAATTGAAAAATTCCAGATGTGTGAGATCTGGTGTTTGTGATGGCCATGGGACAGGACGTCCCCTTTCAATGCAAAAATGAGAGTACAAATTATTCAGGTGCTCGTGGATGTTGACATTGAAGTGGGCTGGTACACCATCGTGTTTAAACCACATTCTTTCATAAACAACAAGGGATACAATTTCCAAGAACTGTGGCAACACATCTCGCAGAAACGCCAGGTAACATGGACCAGTCAAATAGGGAGGTGCAAATCAGTCCCATTAGGTGGTCTTGGATATTGACCGCCCATACGTTGACAGAGAACCGTTGCTGGCGGCCGCTGATGTCAGTGGCGTTGGCATTGTCCTCACTCCAGACGTGGCTGTTGAAAACAGAATCACAGGTGAATGAGGTCTCATTTGTGAACAATATGAACTGTAGAAAGCTCGACAGTACAGTATTGCGGTGTATAAATAACTGACAGAAGTGAACACCAGGCTCAAAATGCGTTGGTCCCAGTGTTTGCACACGTTCTTTATGACAGTGGTGTAATACTTGTTGTACCAGTACTCTCCACACTGTGTCTGTTTCATGGACAAGTTGATGGGTGCTTATTTGTGCTAGGTCGGGACTCGTGTGCAATATTTTTACCGACTAAACCATATTAATATTTTCAACTGTCTTGTACACTGTGAATGCCTCAATAGCTTTACGAGCAAGCTATCTGTCTACTACAACAGCAGAACACAGACTGATGGGATTAAAGCGTACAGGTAAACAGAAGAATCATACCTAAATTATGTGTGTGCTTACAGTTGGTATAATAGGGCAGGTATTTGTCGAACCTGTTCTCCTGACGGCCAGACAGTGGTTTGCGGCGCTGTTAATTGATAGTTTTTGATCAAATCCTGTGGTGTCACCGCTAGACACCACACTTGCTAGGTGGTAACTTAAATCGGCCGCGGTCCTGTAGTACATGTCGGACCCGCGTGTCGCCACTGTGTAATCGCAATCCTAGCGCCACCACATGGCAGGTCACAAGACACGGACTAGACCTCGCCCCAGTTGTACGGACGACATAGCTTGCGACCAGACGTACGAAGCTTTCCTCTCATTTGCCGAGAGACAGATAGAATAGCCTTCAGCTTAGTCCATAGCTACTACCTAGCAAGGCGCCAATTGTATCAGTGCTAATAGCGTACTAATATTCAAGAGAGATGTATTCCAACAAGAGAATAAAAGTTAAGTAACATCTACGTACTTTTCTTCTTATTCATTAATAAGTCTCATGTTCCAGAACTTCAAGCCCGTCTGCGTTAGTTTAGCGTGCACCTAGCTACCTCATTGTGTCTATGCTGTAAACAAGACACAACAAATCCCATACATGTTATGTCGTTAAGTTCTCTTAGAAGCTACTCTGAGGTGCCTCAGAGAGAAGAATGAAGTTCCATAAGAGAAAAAAAAGAGACGGAGTGGGTGTTGTAATTCGGCGACTATTATAACCGAAAAAAATTACTTGCGAACGTCAGAAACGAAGTAATATTGTCAGCTATAACTTGGTGAAAACCGAACCTCAATATATTTACTCATAGTGGATATACACATATCGAAAAAGTTTTGCATCATCTCGGTTCCGAGAGTTCCGGAATCTGTACAGAAAATTGGAATAGAGATCAACATAAACATCATTTCCGTCCTTTTTACTGCTAATGAAAACTACAAATTGCACGTTGTACCACCATACAGCGAGACCTTTAGAGGTGGTAGTCCAGATTGCTGTACACACCGGTACCTCTAATACCCAGTAGCACGTCCTCTTGCAATGATTTATGCCTGTATTCGTCGTGGCATACTATCCACAAGTCCATCAAGGCACTGTTGGTCCAGATTGTCCCACTCCTCAACGATTCGGCGTAGGTCCCTCAGACTGGTTGGTTGGTCATGTCGTCCATAAACAGCCCTTTTCAATCTATCCCAGGCATGTCCGATAGGGTTGATGTCTGGAGAACATGCTGGCCACTCTATTCGAGTGATGTCATTATCCTGAAGGAAGTCATTCACAAGATGTGCACGACTGGGGTGCGAATTGTCGTCCATGAAGACGAATGCCTCGGAAATATGCTGCCGATATGATTGCACTATCGGTCGGAAGATGGCATTCATGTATCGTACAGCCGTTACGGCGCCTTCCATGACCACCAGCGGCGTACATAGGCCTCACATAATGCCACCACAAAACAGCAGGGACCCTCCACCTTGCTTCACTCTCTGGACAGTGTGTCTAGGCGTACAGCCTGACCGGGTTGCCTCCAAACACGTCTGGTTGAAGGCATATGCGACACTTATCGGTGAAGAGAACGTGATGCCAATCCTGAGCGGACCATTCGGCATGTTGTTGGGTCCATCTGTACCTCGCTGCATGGTGTCGTGGTTGCAAAGATGGACCTCGCTATAGACGTCGGGAGTGAAATTGCTCATCATGCAGCCTATTTCGCACAGTTTGAGTCGTAACCCGACATCCTGTGGCTGCAAGAAAAGCATTATTCAACATGGTGGCGTTGCTGTCAGGGTTCCTCCGAGCCATAATCCGTAGGTAGCGGACATCCACTGTAGTAGTAGCCCTTGGGTGGCCTGAGCGAGGCATGTCATCGACAGTTCCTGTCTCTCTGTATCTCCTCCATGTACGAACAACGTCGCTTTGGTTCACTCCGAGACACCTGGACACTTCCCTTGTTGAGAGCCCTTCGTGGCACAAAGTAAGAATGTGGACGCGATCGAACCACAGTATTGACCGTCTAGGCATGGCTGAACTACAGACAATACGAGTCGTATATCTCCTTCCTGGTGGAATGACTGGAACTGATCGGCTGTCGTACGCCCTCCGTCTAATAGGCGCTGCTCATGCATGGTTGTTTACATCTTTAGGCGGGTTTAGTGACATCTCTGAACAGTCAAAGGGACTGTGTCTGTGATACAATATCCACATTCAATGTCTATCTTCAGAAGTGTTGGAAACTTGGGTGATGCAAAACCTTTTTTGATGTGTGTATTTGGGGTTGCCTTTCTTAGCTGCCTCGCCATGTATAGCAGATATTCTGTAGGGTTTGGAAAGTAGGAAGGTGATGCTGTCTGAGCTGAAGTTGTAAACTGCAGTCGGTTAATGATTTCCGCGAGAAACACAAAGCAATAAGCTTGAGTTCAGTGTGGATTGGTAGTTTTGATCTTCAGGATATTTCACCACCCTCTTCATCGAATTATATCCAGTTCTTTCTCTTACTGGTAAAAACGTTTGTCGTGGTTTTTCATTTTACATTGAGGTGACTAAACTCATGGGATAGCCATATGCACATATACAAATGGCGGTAGAATCGCTTACACAAGCTATTAAAGGAAGTGCGTTGGCGGAGCTGTCATTTTGACTCAGGTGATTCATGTGAAAAAATTTTCCGACATGATCTTGGCTGCACGACGGGAATTAACAGACTTTAAATGCGGAATAGTAGTTGGAGCTAGATGCATGGGACATTCCATTTCAGAAATCGTTAGAGAATTCAGTATTCCGCCATCCACAGTGCCAAGAGTGTGCTGAGAATACCAAATTTCAGATATTAACTCTCACCACAGACAACGCAGTGGCCGAAGGCCATCATTTAAGGATCGAGAGCAGCGGCGTTTTCGTAGAGTTGTCAGTGCTAACAAACAAGAAACACTGTGTGAAGTCATTGCGGGACGTACGACGAACTTAACCGATAGGACAGTGTGGTAAATAATGGTGGCGGGTGGCAGAATTAGATTTGTTGAGAGAACTGTGGAAAAGTGCAATAACTTTCTTAAAGAAGCTGCATACAGTACTCTAATTCGTCCTATTATAGCCAATTTCTTCAGTGTTTGGGGTCTAGTTGGCTTGAAAGGAGAATTCAAAGACGCTATTGATCGAGATACTCCGTACGAACGTTTAGTAGACATGCTCAGATAATTTAAATGAGGATCTCTGGGAAACAGATGATGTTGTACAAATGGTTCAAATGGTTCTCAGCACTATGGGACTTAACATCTGAGGTCATCAGTCCCCTAGAACTTCGAACTACTTAAACCTAACTAACCTAAGAACAGCACACACATCCATGCCCGAGGCAGGATTCGAACCTGCGATCGTAGCAGTCGCGCGGTTCCGCACTGAAGGATGTTGTACACGCGGAACCGTGTTGAAACGTAAGTTGTGCAACAATTCTGCTACCGTCGTTATATATCGCGAATGGGAGAACGTTGAGAGAAAGATTAGCACGGGTATAGAGCAATGCAGTCAGCGATTTTTCCTCGTTTCATACGAGAACGGGATAAGTGTGCTGAAGTACCCGCTGCCATGCACTGTGCGACGGCTTATGGAATGGACGTATATTATAAATGCAGAGTGATTGGTGCCCTGTTTCGGAAAGTTAGGAAACCTCATGCTGTCATATCCGGCAGCTGTTAGCCGCCTACCCCCTCTACAAGAAACAAAATCTTCACAGTTCCATCGTGCCCCTCCAAAGATACAGACGCAGCAGTTCACTTTCAGTTGCGGGTATATAAGCACCGACATGTAGGCGAGGGAGTTGTGTGGTATTCGTGTCTTTTCTACGTGCAGGCGATAAATGCTGAAACGTGAACTATGGCGACGTTATTATCAAATGCGTCTTTACAGGACTAGCGTTCTATTATTCTTTTCTTGTCTGCCTAAGGACAAACACCGGTAGACATCCATCAGAGAAGGACAAACGCCGGTAGATATCCATTGGAGAATGAAGAATGTGTGTGGGGTGACATGAGTGTTGAAAACCTCCGTTGTGGAATGAGTTCCACGCTACTTCCTAACAACCCACATCCCCATATCGCAGACGTCGTAACGCAGAAGTTACACCCATTCATGTGGGAGACTCTGGAGCACCCACCTTATAGTCCTGACCTCTCCGTATGGGGTCCCTTAAAAAAGGCATCGTAGGGTCAAAGATTTGTGTCGGACGAGGATGTGCAGCATGCAGTTACGGGCTTTTTCAGGCATCAGGGATAGTGTTTTACCAAAGAGATATTTTCAACCCGGTGCTTCGGTGGGATGACTGCCTCAGTGCCCACGGGGATTTTGCCTGACTGGCGTACCGATTCTGGACTGTATGACCTTCGAACAGAAACTTGTTTTTCGTCCTTATATAACACTTTCAATTCATCGACAGTGAAAATGTTCGTACCTTTTGCTATGTAAGATCCTCTATATTTAGCAATATAGCTTATGCTGCAACCTTCACTGACTGGGACTGGACTCTATATATCTATATCATTATAAATTATAAAAATATATGTATTTATGCGTGCATGTGTATTCCACATCCCCTCCTAAACCATTTGGATTGATTTCTACCAAACTTGGTACATATATAATTTACTATCTGGACAGAAGCACTTTTTAAGAAACACCTACCTTCCAAATATGTGGGGGTGAAAATGGGGTGACATAGAAGCAAAGCTCAGGAATGTCTGGGGCAATTTCAGTCTAATTTGATACAAAATGACTCATTCTTTATGTAAAAGTACTGTTGGAACAAGATATCCCTACTATCCCTAGGGATGGGGATGAGGACGAGCTGGAAGTGATATGTAAAAATATTCTGAAACGAGTTGTTGGTATTTCTTTCCTGTATTTAGTTGACAGTTCAAAAATCTGAAGTGCCATTTGTCTTCCTACAAACATGTCACATAATTTACTACCTGATGTTTTCTGCACAGTCGTAACTGCGCCACTAACTGCGCTATGCCTGTCAGTACATACTAACAGTTTTGAGTCCGCACTTCCACTCTTCAATACCTGCCTGACCCGCTGTTCAGGAGAGCATAAGTATTAATGGCTTGCTGTTGCCACATGTGATTGGAGGTACTACCCAACCTAAAATCATACTACTCGAAATAGCTATAATTATTGGTCTTCAAATGAAGTAAATACTGATGTAATGTTGGATAGTACACTGTCCTCAGTCACCAATAAAAATAGCAGCACTTATACGGCTAATACCCTGTATGTATGTGCAATATATGTGACATACGTTTAGGCAGCCAAAGCTGTGGGTAAAAAGACAGAATATTATAAAAATGTATGTATATGTGTTCCACATCTTTTTGTGAACCACTGGATCGACTTCAACTAAACTTGGTACACCTATCACTTAGTACCTTGAAAGGCACACTGTGGTGACAAGGACCACCTACCTCGCATACGGCTGGGGTTGGAAGCAAGTGGGAGACGTCATAGAAGCATAAGACAGCAACGTCTGGCGACATTTTAACCAAATTTTGTGAATATGTGATTCGTTATAAGTATTATCTGCATAAAAATACAATATCAGCCATAAAGGTAGGGGTGGGAAGCCGTGACGTGGAAAACATATTCTATAACAACCGACATCAGTGTCGAATACACAGTATTTGGGGTCGCCAGGGTCATTGGTGACAGTCCTGATGACGTTTCACCCCTAGGAGAGGGAAGGGGTGGGGTTGGGAGCAAAGACAAGGACATACCAGCATCTCTCTGCAACATCTGAAGCAATTTCTACCAAAGTTGGCACACGTGTCTCGAATATATATATCGTGACAGTAACATATCCCTATGAGTGAAGGTGCGGTGAGATCGGCTTATGTAAAAGGATAACACAGGAACTCCTGGAGGAGTTTTAACCAAATTGGATATACACCCCTCTCATTGTTTTTTATAAAAATGCTATGGAAATAAAATACACAGACTACCGCTAGGAGAGGGGTTGACTGTGAGAAGTAATGACATATAGAAACGTCCAAAAACAATCTATTCGTATTTATTTCCTGTAATTAGTTGACTTGGAATACTTTGAAAGTATGAAACGCCATCTGTCTTTCATATAGTTCATGTTGTTCAGTGCACCAACCATATCATAAGAATGAACACTACTGCATGCAACTAATTTTGTCATCATGTTTTAGGCCGAATATCTTGCCACATGGCTGCATATCTCAGATACATTTAATGTCCTCTCTGGAGTCGCATGATGTAAAACAGCGGAGAAACAGACAGGTGTCAGCGTGAAATACATGTACATGCGGGAGTAGCCGCGGGTAAGAATCTAATATTATGACCTAAAACTGTTTAATCCAGAACTCTGGGTCATATACGAAAAGTATAGGATATTTAAATTCCAGGTTTTGAACCATATCGTATCAGCAACTGGAAAATCATTAGTCCAAGAGGTTAACACTTATTGCAACTGGTTGGAAATTAAACATCTCACATGGAGTGTGAGAGAGAAATTAAACTATAATTTTGATTGCAGAACCATCGAATTGCCGCGTACTGAACGATGCTGGCTCAGAAGTGATGTAGAGTTTCAGGAATTTCCTGGTGCTAGCTTGTTACTGTGACTCTCCAGTAAGAAAGACAGCTCTCTACATAAATTTCCCTTATAGTGGAAGGGTTCACAGCTAGCGGCAGTCTTGTTCTTTCCACAGCGAAATTTCATCGCAGCTAACGAAGCTACATCTTTATGTGTCACAAAGGGTCATCAGGTAACGACAAACACTCCCACTTTTCATACATCAAAGGCACAGGATGTTAACGCATGCGTATATCCGTATAAGAAAAAAAAAGTATAAACACTTTATTAATTTTCAATATTTTTTGACCTGAATCAGGGACACTATTTCTAGTGACGATACTTTACTCGCCGAGAAAACTTCGAGAATCGTACATGATTGCTGTACTGACAGAGACGTGGTAGGATGAATTACTTCCGACTTACACAGCTTCAATCACAACTGCTAACAAAGACCATCACATGTGTTCACACGTATCTGACTGGGAAGTTCTCTTTCTTAAGCAATATTTGTCTAAGTGTTCAATGCTATAGCCGCACTTGTCGTTTCCCATTGTAAGTGCTTTTCTATGGTACGCAACAGCTTTATGAGTGTGTCAAATCCGAAGGCATGGAAAGTATCTTCGTCGTAGATTTTCATCATTCGAATATTCAAGGTCTCCATTCGAGTATTTCACGTCCAGGAAGATCTTTAACGAGGTAATTTCACACGTATCGGAGGTAATGGGGCAGTGTGGTAACCTGTTAAAAATAAAATTTCTCTTGCTCGTAAATTCGTAGAGTGCACGAAGAGTGGATAAGACGAATGCGAAAAATATGGTCTGATACGCTAAGCTACTTACTGTGTCTTTAAAAAAGAATGAGGCAATTACATCTATTGATAATAATGTACCCAATAATACTAGTTATAATGATTTACTTGTGCAAAATGTTAAAACTGTAAGCTGTATGAGTTGGCAGTATCATTGCCCTGGTTTTTATGTCCATGTTCATTTTGAGTTTGCCTCATTTGATCTAACATTATTAGTATGAAGGTCTCACATTCTTATGCACTGTTCTGAAACCACTCATTGTACTGATTTTTTGGTCAGTGCCGTTTGTATTTATTCTATGAAATAATCTTGGGGTGTACATTTCAAATACGACTCTTTTGAGAATATGACGCACTCTGGTCCCGCTACACCTCGGCTAACCCACATAACTTTGTTAGACTTTTGCACTTAAAGTGCATAGTATTCCATTATAAGGTGGTCATGTCATTTTGATTTTTGTATGTTGTCGATGTGCTCGTCAGAGAGAGAGCAAGTTATGATACTGTTAAAACAATCTTTGGTCTTGTTGTGGCACAGTCCTTGCCTCTGCGCAGCCTGACAGGTTATTAGCTGATGTGTGAGAGGTGATGGACGTATTCAGTAGTGCTGTGTTCACTTGTGATTGTATCTGTTAGATGAAGAAAGATTTATTGTAAAGGACAGAAAGGATTAATAAGATGTATATACTGGAAAGCGAAGAGCATATAAATTCTGAATGATGCTATTATTTTTGAAGAGAAGATGTTTGAGGTAAGACTGCAGCACTGTGCACCTAGTTTATAGAATAATTATTGCCAGCTAGTTAACTTGCTCAGAGCAGGAAGAAAGACCACTCCACTTCCCTGTGCCATGCAGTCAACTGATAGAAATTCTCTGTTAACATTGTAGCCTTTCCAAAGCATTGTTTACTTTGTTAAGCATAGTATTGTTCAGAGCAATGTTATGTGAAGATCACACGAAATTTTACTCTGTCCTTTTGAATATATAATTCAGTCTAAAATCGTTGTCTTGGAAAATCATTTTATAGGAATATTTACTCTCCCCATGCCACTGTTTAAAAAAATGTTTACAATTACGTATTACGACACTGGCCATGTGGTATGCAACAGTTTCAATACAGTTTGGAAATTTTATTTAATCTAGCTCAGCCACTGTCTGCTTGCTGTTTGCTGTTGTGCTTTCGAGGAATATGCAAGAAGGTAAGTGGAAATTTTGATTAGGACCAGATAATTGTTTTACTTGAGTTGTGCATTTAATATAACGACAAATTGTATTCAGACCAGTTACATTTCAGTTCAAATTAGGTTCTGTTTAGTCAAAGGTTAGCATACGAGTTTAAGATGGGTGACAGTTTGTGGGTGCATAGTTTTGGCAATACGTAGACTTTTTATAGAGTGGGAGGTAAAATTGGGCTAAATTTCATACAGAAACATATAGTGACGAAGTTACGCCATCACCACAGACGACAAAGCAGGGGTTTCAAATTTATAAGGACTGCGTAAATTTGTTAGTAGTGTTGGGCCAGACTTACGTCGTTGTTTTTATTGGACTTCGACAGCATTCTAGGTTTTCCATTGCCGCTTTAAAGCAACCTTTCAATGTTCGAACTCCGTTTATTGGTTCACCATTTAAATGGTAATGATAGCGTACTGTGGCTAAGTCACATCTGTTAATCGATTGGTTGGTTGGTTGATTGATTTGGGGGAGGGGACCAAACAGTGAGGTCATCGGTCCCATCGGATTAGGGAAAAATGGGGAAGGACGTCGGCCGTGCCTTTTCAAAGGAACCATCCCGGCATTTGCCTGAAGCGATTTATGGAAATCATGGAAAACCTCAATCAGGATGGCCGGACGCTGGTTTGAACCGTCGTCCTCCCGAACGCGAGTCCAGTGTGCTAACCACTACGCCTTCTCGCTCGGTCCGTTAATCGATGAGCCGATGTATTTCACCACAACTCACTAAGATATTACTCAGGTATCATCTAATAATGTGTGTATCAATTTTTGGTGGCCTCAGTATATGTATTTTAGCGTTAATTATGAGCGACAGTTGATGTGATACGTACAGGCTACTAGCAAAAGATATAATGTAAGAGAAACATTAAGCTGAAGGGTCAGGGAACGCGAATATGATATTGAAAGCATCACTTACCAATGAACTCATTGCGGATTCGAATGCGGTCCTTCAGTTGTGGCGTGGAGATGAGCAGACAGTTGATGAAGGCGACCAGTGCTGTTTGGTAGTCGATAGCTGTAGCATTCTGCAGCTCGGACACGATCACCTTGAGCCGGTAGCGCTCGCCTTTCAGCTCCTGTGGACAAAGCGCACACCAGTTCAGACTCTGGCTCCTGATAACTGCGACAGTCAAGTGCCCCCATAGCTCTTGCCCCGCTTGACTCCACCTCGCAGAATTGTTTCCAGGAAGCTATCTTAAATCGTGACTGTCTACTTGCGCTCTGGCACCTGTCCACCTCGAGGACAGCGGAGAGTATTTTTGCATGTGTGTGTTGTTTAACCGGTCCCGCTGTCTCGCGAGACTTCGAGGCGGAGTTGCTCGTATGAGGTAAGTCTACTCCTTGGCTAATAATAGAGTACGTCTCAGTACTGTCTTACTGAGTCCATCAATACTTGTACGAAGTATATCGGCAACGCAAGTACGTTTAAACCATCATTTAAGACTGTGAATGGAAGAAATGGTAGAACACGACCTCTGGGAAAATCAGTCTGGATTCAGCAGAAATGTACGAACACACGTGGGAATACTTAACGCTACGTTTTATGTTAGAAGATACGTTAAAGAAAGACAGACCTACGTTAATATTATTAGTAGATCCAAAGAAAGCTTTTGACAGTGTTGACTGGAACACACTATTTGAAATTGTGAAGAAAGTAGAGATAAAATGCAGGGAGTGAACGGTGTTTACAACTTGTACAAAAACCCGACAGCAGTTATGAGTCGAAGGACACGAGTGAGAAGCAATAGTCGAGAAAGGTGTGACACACGGTTCTAGTCTACCTTCGACGTTATTTAATCTCTACATTGGAGAAGCAGTAAAGGAACCAAAGGAGAAATTTGGAAAGGGAATTAAAGTTCAGGAAGAAGAAATAAAAATGCAACATTTGCTGATGACACGGTAATCCTGTCAATGACGGCAAAAGACTTGGAAGAGTAGTTGAATAGTATGGATTGCTTCTTGAAAAGAGGTTACATGTTACAACAAAAGCGTAGCTGAGGGAATTAGATTAGGAAACAAGAAACTAAAAGCACTAGACGAGTTTTACTGTTTGGGCAGCAATATAAATGATAATGGCCGAAGTAGAGAGGATATGAAATGAAGACTAGCAAGAAAGCATTTCTGAAAAAGAGGCATTGGTGAACATATAGTACACTTTTAAAATTTAGGGAATCTTTTCTGAAAGTGTCAATACCGGTTCCCGTCAGATCAACGAAGTTAAGCGCCGTCGGGCTTGGCTGATACTTTGATGGCTGCCCATCCGGTCTGCCGAGAACTGTTGACAAGCAGGGTGCACTCCGCCCTTGTGAGGCAAATTGAGGAGCTGCCTGAATGGGAAGTAGCGGCTCGGATCACTAAAGTTTACAACGGCCGGGAGAGCGGTGTGCTGATCACATGCCCCCTCCATATCCACATCCAATGACGTCTAGGGGATAAAGATGACACGGCGGTCGGTCGGTACCGTGGGCCTTCAAGGCCTGTTCGCACAGAGATTTCTGAAGGTATTTGTCTGGAGTGTAGACTCGTATGGAAGTGAAACGTGGACGATAAGCAGTTCTGACAATAATTGAGTGTAAGATTTTGAAATGTGGCCCTAAAAAAGGATGCTAAAGATTGGATCGTTAGATCGAGCAACTAATGAGGAAGTTCTGAATCGATCTGGAGGAAAAAAGAAATTTGTGGTATATTTGACAAACAGGAGGTTTTGAGGCATCAAGGAATGGTCAAATTGGTAAGGGAGGGAAGTGTGTAGAGTAAGAATTTTAGAGTGAGACAAAAGCACGTATACAGTGAACACGTTCAAATAGATGAAGGTTACAGTAGTCGTTCAGAGGCGAGGAATGAAGATTAAAGTTTAACGTCCCGTCTACTGCGCTTTCATTAGAGGCGGAGCACAAACTCGGAATACTAACTGATGGGAAGGGAAATCGGCCGTGTCCCTTTCACAGAAAGCATCGCAGTATTTAATGCGAAGGACAATCAAACAGTTTAGAATCAGAGATGGTAAAATAGTCTGTATCAAAATTAAGAGAAAGTCCAAATCCGCAATAGCTGTTTTCCCGTTTTCGCTGTATGTCTACCGGTTTCATAAAATGGTTTAAATGGCTCTGAGCACTATGGGACTTAACATCTATGGTCATCAGTCCCTTAGAACTTAGAACTACTTAAACCTACCTAACCTAAGGACATCACACAACACCCAGTCATCACGAGGCAGAGAAAATCCCTGACCCCGCCGGGAATCGAACCCGGGAACCCGGGCGTGGAAAGCGAGAACGCTACCGCACGACCACGAGCTGCGGACCCCGGTTTCATACCCTGGAGCTATCTCTTCAGGTCATATCTGCATATAGAATAAAACTGCATAAGTAAAAGCACTAGTAGTGAACATAACCTACCGAACAAAATAGACAGTAAAGCGATGCACTCACAAAACTAATACTTCATTTGTCACGAATTTCAAGGTACAGCCGGCCGCTGTGGACGAGTGGTTCTAGGTACAAATTCGCGTAAAAACATGTCATTCCTCGGTGAAACCTCGGACGCAATGGCAGAAGGGCATCCGCGAACCATGCACGATGACAAAAACATCTCCGAAACAATGTCAAAAGACGATCCCGGACAGCCCATGACAATTCAAGTACTACAGCATAAAACCAATGAGCACAAAACACTTCAGAAAGAACGTAATGTAAATTAAAACAGATCGCGGTGTCGGTAGGGTATAAAACAGAAGAAACCTACCATCGTTAAAATCCGCGGGAGAATCAAAGAACTAAAAGACACACAATCGTTGTACTGGATTGTTATTTAACACGGAGATCCATTTTGTTATTGTAATTTGGTTTCTACCGCTAGATGTTGTGGTCTTCAACCCACGACGGGGTGGCGCGTGCTTGGCTTCACAGTATTCAATGTGTGGATAGCGCTGTAAGGTGTAGTTCTATTTGACCGATGCTAATATATTTTAGTATGTTGCCAACTCCCAACGATTGTGCGTCTTTTAATTCTTAGTTTCTCCGGCGGATTTTGGCGATAGTAGTTTTCTTCTCTTTTATACTCTACCGACACCGAGAGCTGTGTTTTAGATTACATTACGTTCATTCTGCAATGTTTTGTACGCATAGGTTTTATCCAGTGATACCTGGAATGTCATGGGCTGTCCGAGCTCGTCTTTTGACTTTGTTTTGGAGATGTTTTAGTGATCATGCATGGTTCGCGGATGCCCATCTGCCGTTTCAACCAAAGCTTTACCGAGGAGTGGCATGTTTTTACGCGCACTTGTACCTTGAAATGGTTCAAATGGCTCTGAGCACTATGGGACTTAACATCTGAGGTCATCAGTCCCCTAGAACTTGGAACTACTTAAACCTAACTAACCTAAGGACAACACACACATCCATGCCCGAGGCAGGATTCGAACCTGCGACCGTAGCGGTCGCGCGGTTCCAGACTGAAGCGCCTAGAACCGTTCGTCCACAGCGGCCGGCTGTACCTTGAAATTCGTGGCAAATGAAGTATTAGTTTCGTGAGTACATCGCTTTACTGTCTACTTTGTTCAGTAGGTTATGTTGACTCCTAATGCTTTTACTTATGTAGTTTAGTTCTATATGCAGGTACGACCTGAAACCGGTCGTCATACAGCGAAAAGACAAAAAACAATTTCGGATTTATTCTTCTACCTAATTTTAATATAGACTATTTTACCGTCTCTTTTTTTAGTTCTGGTTGCCGGAACTATGAGAGTATTTGCATCCATCTAATTGCTTGGGGCGATTTACAGAAATCACGGAAAACTTATTTCTGGATGGCCGGATGGGAATTTGATCCGTCGTCCTCCCATATGTGAGCTGCGAGGGCTGACCACTGCAGAGATGAAGAGGGTTGACAGGAGAGACTAGCGTGCAGAGCTGCATCACACACGATTCTTCGGAATGAACATCAGAATAACGACAACAACAACATAAAAATGTTAAATGTCTGCCCCTCACCTACAATTTAAGTTAGGCCGATGAAAAGAAATCAGGTGAGTTGCTCCATTCTGAAGGACACCAAGACTGTAAAAATTCGAAAACATCTTTCTTGAAGTCTTCGTACTTCGTGGGTAGTATGTACTTTCTGCGATGAACAGTTCATCTAAGCAAGGTGCTATCATTTCACATTTTCTACAAAATTTGTATCAGTTAGCTACCGTTTTATAAAGTCTGTTACAATTAAACGCTACTTGTGCCTTTGCATTGTTGCCGCAGTAGATACTGAGTCGCAGCGATCAGTTCAGGACGGAAGAAAATAAAGAAACGGTTTTGAACGGGTCAGAAAACTGGCGTCAAAAATATTTAAAGTAAATAAACTCCGAACGGCTCGTGATGAAATTGTGGTGAAAAAAGAATGACCAGCTGCAACTTACTTCTTTCGTTATAGCTTGACACGTATGTCGCTCTTTCACTAACGTAGCATTTCGCGTAGGTATATGTTTCACTTTAGAAGAGAGCACGAGATACAGAGCTGCCTTAAAAACACACCACTTCCCAATGTCTGAGGGCGATGTATGGTTAGCTACTGTATATGACACTGCATGACCAATTACGCCTCTCTAAATTGTCGATTTTCTCCGCCTTTCGTTTAGCCATGCCACGACTTGTCCTGACTCTTCCATCTCACGGCCTTTGTTTTACTCTTTTGAAGTTTCTATAAATGAGCTACAGTCAATTCTGTTTCTACATCCTCTGAACGATCTGCAGTGGTACTACAGGCAAATAAGGCACAGGGGAACTCCAATTCATTCGCATCACAAAAATAATGTTTATTGACTTCGTATGCCATATTTATAATGAAGTAAACTTTAGGAGAGAAAATATATTTGTCTGTCAGCATAAAATGAGATAGAGATGTTATCTATGAGTTTATGTTGCCGAAACCCCCGTAAACTCAAGATAAATAGTTACCACATCGAAATGTGTACCAGCCAATCCGGCTTTCAAGCTTTACTACACTTTATGGACTACCACTCTGAGTTTTTTATGCTTCCAGTAACAAACAAGGCTAATTTCTTCCGAGGAGATTTTTCGTCCAGAAACAGTCGAGATAAAAATGAGAGTGCTACTACTAATTACTGCCAAGCTGGTTTCATTTAAATTCTTGACCCCAGGGCCAGCCACTTCATTTGCGGAGTCCTCGCCACCAGACTGTTTTAGGATGTTTACTACTGTCTTCATTTTCCCGACCATGTACAAGAAAGCAGCAAAAATTACGAACAGTGAAGCATAAGTTGTACCGAGAGGTCTGAGGCGCTGCAATCATGAACTGTGCGGCTGGTCCCGGAGGAGGTTCGAGTCCTCCCTCTGGCATGGGTGTGTGTGTTTGTCATTAGGATAATTTTGGTTAAGTAGTGTGTAAGCTTAGGGACTGATGACCTTAGCAGTTAAGTCCCATAAGATTTCACACACATTTGTACACATAAATTGTAGGGAGATACGACTTTGGAGCTCAAAATGCCATAGTTTTTTGGCAGTTTGAAGTTACGTAAAGCGTTGTAGTGAAAGGGGGGTGTCGTCACTACCTGATGCGATAACAGACTCCGAGGTAAGTATGAAGGAGCTTTCTCATCTGTGGTAGGAACAGGCGTTGATTGAGCACCGTGCATCCCACCCATGCTACATTGATCTTCCAGTTCCTCAAAACGTGGTTGGTTGTTGGCCTTTCAGACATAATGCCTGTGCAGCTGTTTGTTGCATATGGCCATACGAACTCTTAAATGTCTGAGTTGGCCGTTCCCAAAGCTGACATGAAGCTCTGCAAGTTAGTTTATCATTTATTTCAAATATACGACGAAGCAACGGGTTTTAATTGCATGTTCTACATCTACATCTACAGCCATACTCCGCAAACCACCTGATGGCATGTGGCGGAGGGTACTTTGTGTACCTCTATCGGTTCTCCCTTCTATTCCAGTCTCGTATTGTTATTGGTTTATGGGAACTCACTCGGTTCCATTTACGCATTATCGACTTTTATACCAGGATTGGATAAGAAGTTTATCGACCTCACATCCTAACTACCACAATACGAAACATTGTTCGGTGGGGCTAGGCGCTGAATCTTCAGAGTTTCCACATTTACTCCATAAATCTCCAAAGAGTGGCGGCAGTCTGAGTTTAGAATTTAACCGCCGTTCTTTGATTAACACACGAAAGACCTGTGTGATTTTCATCAGAAGGGAACACTCGTTCAAGTGGAGGGCGATTAGTAAGGGAATGTCGCCTCTTGAAGACAGCATCAGTCATTCCTCTAAAGTAATTTACGGGAGACCTGTATCAAAACGGCGCCCTCTATAACAGAATGGAACCTAATGCCAACGCTGGGAATCTGTTACACTGTTGAAATTTCATTCCGATAATAAATCAGTGATCCACACTCGTTTTTTTAAACGTGGCATTTGCACAAAACTGTCGAAAAATTAAGTACAGAACTGTTAACATTTATTGGTAGTATCTGTTTTTCGAGTATGAAATTCAGATTCAGTTCAATTTTCTTATAACGAGGCCACAAAACTTCATCTTGTCTGTTGGCACGTTTTGCCATAATTTGTTCTCAATCATATTCAGTCATATTACAAAATTTTACCACCTATCGAATGTACTCGTGGGTCCCCGTCTTACAAAATATTTTACAACTTGGGATTTAATTGAGTAATTATAATTTCCAATATTAACTTCGAAAAAGAAACAAGAGTCAAAACACCAATTGGTTATAGTTCGGTTATTGGAGTATTCTGTTTTTCGATCGTTAAGCTGCAGTTATTTTTCTTAAAGTTTCCAATTGGAAGTACGAAGATCACAAAACTAACTGCACTGAAGCAACCAGAGCAGTTGACAGTATGCCTATAAAAGTTTCCATGCTTGAAGTCTTGAAACAAAAGTGCTTGTTGCTGCACTCCACTACCCGTGAGACCTATCACAATTGAGTGATATCTGAATACCATTCAACCAAGCGCCATACATGGTCTTTCAAATTAATCTCTATTGCAGGTAAACTAAATGTGTGAAGTATTTAGCTTACAACCCGCATTCTATCAGTTTTACTCTTCAACTCTACTCCAGTTCAAATAAAAAGAATATTAGTCCTTAAATTAGCTGTAAACACAAAAGTATAAATAAAACAGGTTAAATGCCACATTTGTTGACTTCCAGGAAGCCTTAGATGCTGGTCTCCATACTCGCCTAGTGTGGGAAGTACGATTATACGTAACAGCAGAACAGGTATACGATGGGACTGAAGATTTATTGGCAACCAGAACTCAGTCGATCATTCTGAATTGGTATATATAACCAAAAGCGAAATTAACGTACGTTGTGCCTCAGGGTTGTATGATAGGACCGTTACTGTTCACCACATGTATTGACCACGTGGCTCTTCGAGGCTCTTCACAGACGATGCAGCTTTGTTCAAGGGAGGGAGTGGGGGCTAATGTTGTTAGAAAATTGTCACTAATGCAAAAAGATTAGCAAACTATCAGTGTCTGATGCAAAGACTGACAACTGACCCTAAATATAATTTAATGAAATGCAATGCTCGTTAACTAGTCTTAATGCCCCGGTATTGTTTTATTTCACTAGCAAAGGTAATACACTGAAATCAGCCATAATCGACAAAATATCCATCCGGAACGATTTAAAATGGAGCAGATACGAAAAACTAGAAATGGGAAATATATATTCCAAGCAGACTTTTCAGAATAATCCTAAGCAATGTAAAGGAGACCACAAAGAAAACCCTCTTTCGACTACTCCTTGACTACTTTTCGTCTATCTGGGATCCTTACCCGGTTAAATTAACGGAAGACATGGAGACGTTTAGCAGAACAGATGCAGGGCATGTCACATATTTGCTCAACGGGTGAGCGTCATAAAAACGTAAGCAGGAGACACTACAAGAAAGTTACTTTCCTCAAACACACAGCTAGCGCAATGACTTCAACGATAAAAGTAGAGAAACATTTCTTCTCACATGCCATCCGCGAATGGGATGGAAAGATACATAATGATTCTGCTACATTAAGCCCTCTCCACTACGCGGTGACCTGTAGAGTATAAATATAGATGAACGTGAGAAACACTCTACAACGAACGTTTACGGTGTACTTTCGTTAATCATTTTCTGTATTCTTTGATGAAAATATTATAATAGGAAGTTCACTGTACAGGAACGCGTTAGCCTACCTTCCTCAAACTAAATTCAGTTTGAGGTTTAACCTAGATCGTAGAACTTAACGGTACTGGTAAAAAGGCTCTCAACTTCATAGTATACTTTTTCCGGGAGTTTCTTTGTACATAGAAAATAGAAAATTCTGTATTTATAGGAAGGCGAAATACTTTGACGTCAAGAATGATGTACACACTGAGACAAAAAAAAAAAAAAAAAAAAAAAAAGACGCACTACGAATCAATTCAGAGAAATAACTTTATAAATTGGGCAAGTCAGTAATGCATTGACTGAAGGAAGGGTTTGGCAAGTGCTGGACATCATGGAAGGCAGTTCTTCTCCAGTCAATGAGATTCCAGGCCGAAGACGTGTCTGGAGACGTCCCGGGCGGCGGTTGGTTATCTAACTGACCGTCGGCCGCCATACAGCGCGACAACCAGGAGTGTTGGTCTGGAGTGCCATTTCTGTTCATAGCAGGACCATTTTGGTTGTCGTCCGTGGCTCCCCAGTAGCACAGCGGTATGTCGACGACATTCTGCGCCCCGTTTTGTTGCCCTTCATGGCAAGCCATCCTGGGCTTACATTTCAGCAGGATAACGCCCGCCCGCACACGGCGAGAGTTGCTGCTGCTTGTCTTCGTGCTTGCCACACCCTTCATTGGCCAGCAAGGTCGCCTCATCTCTCCCCAATTGAGAACGTATGGAACATTATGGGCAGGGTCGTCGAATAATTTCGGGATTCTGACGAGCCAACGCGCCATTTAGACAGAATCTGGCACGATATCTCTCAGGATGACGTACAACAACTATGTCAATCAGTGCAAAGCCGAATAACAGCTTGTAGAAGGGTCAGAGGTGGACCAACGCGTTATTGAGTTGTTCAATTTGTGAAGCTCATTCTCTTGAATAAATCGTTCAATTGTTATGATATGAACTAAACAGTAGTTATAAAGTACTGACACGAGTTATTTATAGAAGAATAGAAAAAGTGTGGCAGATGCAGACCTCGGGGAAGATCAGATCGTGTTCCGGAGAAACCTAGGAACATTCTCGTCAATACTAACCGTACGATTAATCTTATAAGATAGACTAAAGAAAGACAAACTTACGTCTACAGCTTCTGCAGATTTAGAGAAATACTTTTGACAACATCGACTAGAATACATTCTTTGATATTCAGAGGGTAGCAGGGACAAAATACAGTGAGCGATAGATTGTCTACAGCTTATAAAGAAATCATACTGCGGTTAGAGGAGTCGAAGGGTATGGAAGTAACTAAGGAAGGGAGTGAACCAGGTTTGTAGCCTCTCCGCTGAGTTATTAATTCGCTACATAGAGCAAGCAGTAAAGAAACCGAGGAGCGATTTTTGAAAGGAAATTAAACTAGAGATTTGCCAATGAGACTATTATTCTTTCAGAGGTGGCAAGGTACTTGGAAGAGCAGTTGAACGGAATAGATAGTCTCCTGAAAAGAGGTTAGAAGATGAGAATCAAAAAAAGTAAAACAAGGATTGTAGAAAAGAATCGAAATAAATCGGGAGATGCAAAAGAAATTAGAATAGGACGCCTTTGCTAAAGGTATTTGTCTGCAGTGTAGCCTTGTCGGAAGTGAAACTTGGACAATACATAGTTCAGACAAGAACCTTTTGAAATGTGGTGCAACAGAAGAATGATGGACATTAAACGGATAGATCGGATAAATAATATAGAGGTTCTGTATAGAAATGGGGAGAAAATAAATTTATGTCATAACTTGACTAAAAGATGGCAGGGGACACATTCTGAGACATCAAGGAATTGTCAGTATGTTTAAGGGGAGAAGTCTGGAGGGTAAATATTTGAGTTGGTGCCCACGCATTGACTATTAATAGCAACTTCAAATAACGTAGGTTGTAGTATTTATGTAGAGACGAAGGTCCTTTCAAGGAGTGGACTAACGTTTGGAGCTGCACGAAACCAATTTTCGATCTGAAGACTACTACAACAAGAATAACGCAATAAATTAATAATATTTTCTGAAACGGAATCTTCTAAAATAGTGTACAAGTTTCGAGATAAATTTGTTGTGTATAGGGAGTCGCATTTCCGGTTTACTTTTTGGCGCAACATCACTCAGTTCCTTCTAATGAAGGTAATGTGCTGTAGAGACTGTTCAGAAGTTCACACCAGGTCTACGTAATACTACGAAAGTAGTTGTGTCTGAAGAAACACATGGCGTGCCTCCCAACACGCAGCTGGGCGGCGCTCGTATTTACGGGCAGAGAGCGGACACAGATTTGGTTTCCTTTTAACCTTTTTCAGCATTGTATGCGTCCCCGGCTATTTGCAGCAGTCCGCGTTTACGTTGTTCCGACAGGGCCACCGCTGCCGCAAAGTCGCGCAGACTCTACTCGAGCGACTGGGTGCATCGCTGGAATATAAATGAGCGGCATACGTGCCCGCGCCACAAGGTCGCCTTCCCGTGCGACGGCGAACGCTCGCCTGCCGCGGCCTCGCCGCTTCAGCGGCCACTGCGTTTATCAAAAATGTCTCACCGGCTCATTCCGTCGCTGATAATCAGGTTGTTGCAAAAGTTTCCGTAGCAAATTACTGCAAATCTGTACACTGGTCAGCCAAAACATTATGACCACTGCACACGGCGACGTCGGACGTCTCCTGGTGGCGTTGCGGGCACGTGGCGTGCTAACAAAAGTATGTAAGTAGAGCAGACAGGGACGGGGTATCACTCTGGCAAAGATATGGGCTGCAAGTGGGGAGATAAACGACTTAGACAAAGGGCAGGTTATATTATGTGGAGCCTGTGAATCAGTATCTAGAAAACGGCGAAGCTGGTCGAATGTTCACGTGCTACAATCGTGAGCATTTACGAAAACAGATAGGAGGACAGTGAAACTGCCGTTAGGCGCTAAATGGTTGGACGTCCACGATTCTTCACAGAACGTGGGGTTCCGAGGCTTGTCTGCTCTGTAAAGTAGGACAGATGGTGACCTGTTGCATCTCTGCGAAAGAGCACAATGATGGTGCACACACAAGTGTTTCGGAGCACACCGTTCGTCGTACATAGAGCTCCGCAGCAGGCCACCCCTACGTGTTCACACGTTGACCCAACGACATCGTCACTCACGACTGCAGTGAGCACAGATAATCGGGATTCGACCTTCGATCAATGGAAACGTGTCAGGTCTTCGGGTGAATCACATTTTTGCTATACTAGGAGACATTCTCCTGAGCTTGTATGGGACTTGTGGAAGTAATCTAAGACACGCTGACAGTTGCGAACCAACTGAATTCCTTACTGCTTCTTGTCTTCCCCTACGGCGATGTCAACTTTCAACAGTGTAATTGTCCGTGTCTCGGAGCCAGAACCGTGATACAGTCGTTTGAGGAACATTATACTGAATTCGCGTTGACTTCTCGGCAACCAAATTCGCCCGATGTAAATCTTGTGGAACCCCTCTGGGTTGCTATTCGGCGCCACCTGTGGGTACTCAAATCACTGGCTCGTTATTTACGTGAAGCAGAATCAGTGGTGTATTTCGTTCCAGCGACGAAAAAACAAGCTATTAAGCTGGTAGTCATCACGTTTTGGCTACTCGGTGTGTCCGTCGCTTTCTTATGCTTTTGTTTACTGTTCATGTGCTTGACGTGATGCTTGTAGTTGTACTGATTTTGCCTATACGCAGACAGCATTTCCGGACGTCCTATTATCGAGCTACACGCATCACTACACATTGAGGTGACAAAAGTCATGCGATAGCGATGTCCACATATACAGATGTCGGCAGTATCGCATACACAAAGTATAAAGGGGCAGCGCGTTGGCAGAGCACTGAATGACCGAAAGGAGTGGCGTTTGCGTAGACTTGTCAGTGCTAACAGACAAGCAACACTGGTGAAATAACATCAGAAATCAGTGTGTGACGTACGACGAACGTATCCGTCAGGGGCGAAATTTTGCGTTAATGGGCTATGGCAACAGACGACCGATGCGAGTGCCTTTGCTAACAGCACTGGGCTCGTGACCATATCAGCTGGACACTAGACGGGAAAAACCGTGGTGTGGTCAGATGACTCCCGATTTCAGTTGGTAAGAGTATACGGTAGGGTTGGAGAGTGGCGCACACGCCACCTAGCCATGGACTCAAGTTGTCAACAAGGCACTGTGGAAGCTGGCAGTGGCTCCATAATAGTGTCGGCTGTGTTTACATGGAATGGACTGGGTCCTCTGGTTCAACTGAACAGATCATTGACAGGAAATGGTTATCTTTGGCTCGTTGGAGACCATTTCCAGCTATTCGTGGAATTTATTTTTATGGGTGACAATGCGCCATGTCACCGGGCCACATCTGTTCCGGATTTGTTTGAATGACATTCTGGACAATTCGTGCGAATGATTTGGCTACCCAGTTCGGCCCACATAAATTCCATCGAACATATACGGGACATAAACGTGAGATCAGTCCGTGTGCCGGCCGAAGTGGCCGTGCGGTTAAAGGCGCTGCAGTCTGGAACCGCAGGACCGCTACGGTCGCAGGTTCAAATCCTGCCTCGGGCATGGATGTTTGTGATGTCCTTAGGTTAGTTAGGTTTAACTAGTTCTAAGTTCTAGGGGACTAATGACCTCAGCAGTTGAGTCCCATAGTGCTCAGAGCCATTTGAACCAATCAGTCCGTGTACAAAATTCTGCACCGGCAACACTTCCGCAATTATGGACGGCTATAGAGGCAGCATGGCTTAGTATTTCTCCAGGAGATTTGGAACGACCTGGTGAGTCGATGCCAGGTCGACTTGCCGCATTGACTCCAGGAAAAAGAAGGTCCGCAACGATATTAGAAGGTATCCAATGACTTTTGTGTCCTGAGTGTAGTAACTTCCGCAACTGTGTGCCTATGCGATAGGTCTCCTCTCGATCTGCTACATTCATTCTTCAGTGTAACCGACTCAAATAAACAAGCTGTGTCGAAAAAAAGAAAAACGGATCTTTACGTTAAAAAGTTTATGATTAACCCGGGTTCCCGGGTTCGATTCCCGGTGGGGTTAGGGATTTTCTCTGCCTCGTGATGACTGGGTGTTGTGTGATGTCCTTAGGTTAGTTAGATTTAAGTAGTTGTAAGTTCTAGGAGACTGATGACCATAGCTGTTAAGTCCCATAGTACTCAGAGCCACTTTTTATGATTAACACGGGGATTATTATATCTTGAATTCATGAAAATATCCCTATGTCAATCAAACGTACAATCTCAGTACGCGAGCATACACACTATTCACATTTTCACTGAAGTTAGCCATTGCCTTTCAGCAGTCCGTTCGGTATCCACAAATAACAATGTAATTTTCCAAACTGCGCGATAATCATCATAAAATAAAAACTTCGAGCCTCTGTTCGGGTCAACGTGGGCCGCGTCCCGTCTCGTGCCTAGTCACGCCATGAGTTGATCTTGCTGGCTAACAAATTAAATGCCTTTTCTGCAGAAGCTCACGCCACTCGCTAGCAGATGGAGCATCCTCGCACTATCTGTGGTCTTTGGTCCAGCAGAGAAGGGTAAGGGCAAGATTCGATGTATTGCAGCGGTATCGCGATCTATATCCCCAGAAATCCCTAAATTCCGCCTTGATCAAAGTCAGAACAATTTTTAATACTATAAAATTTTATAGTGACATTCACAACATCGTTTTCAGCGCTTACGTGCACATGAGTATGCCGTTAATAGCGTAAAACGTATTATATTATTATTATTATTATTATCATTATTATTATTACTCGTTATAGAAGGTAGAAGAAGGGGGACTCAAACGGACGGAGAAATTTAAACATCTAGGAGAATAGTTACATTTCAGTATCTCCAAGAAAGAGGAGTCTGAATCACGGATCAGGGAGACGGAAACGTCATACCAACTACGCAAATGTGTCTATAAGATATCAGTATCTATTTACTCCAAGATATGACGTTACTGCTCACTAGCACGACCAATGATCCTATATGCTGCAGAACTCTTTTGCTTTGAATAATAAAGGTCTGATCGACAAATTAGAAATAACAGAAAGACCGATCTTGAGAAAAACTTTAGGTTTAGTCAGAGAAAATGGTGAATTTAGAGGATGACATAACCGTGAACTCTAGAGACACGTGGAAAAGATCACAAAGAAAATTTGTAGAAGAAGGATTATTTTCTGTGCCTAAATTGCACTCAATCTACGGGTGACGTATGGCCTTCTCTTCCAATCCTTCACTCTCCCTCCATTTTAACTCTTCCTCGCCCTTTGTTTGCTGTTTGTTCGCCTTGATGTTCGTCTTTTCACTATCTGTGTTTCTCTAGCCTTGTGTTTTCATGGTGGAGATGTTAGTGTATTGAAGAGTGGTTGGCTCATCCCTTTTTTATTCTTACAATCGGCCATCCCAGGTCATCTGCTATATTATTCTACAGTTTTTTTTTCCTTTTAGTGCATGTTTTCCCATTTTTACTTGCTTTTTTCAGTATGGTTCCCAGTTAGTTCTACGCCTTTTTTACTTTCCCAGACTCTTTTGGGAATGGTTTTAATCCAAGATCTGTCTGAATGAGGAAAAAGGGCCTGAGGACCCTACAGGCTAGTCCCTTTACTCTCCAAACCAACAAACCGTGCAGTAGGATCTTCCACTATTTTATCAACAAGAAACCAAAGGAAACGTCGTTCACAGTGATAGAGAGAGACCTGAAAGAACTGGAGAAAACAAAAGGATATCCAAAAACGCATTCTGCTCAAGAATAAACTCCAGGAACATCTTAGTTTCAAAGGAGAGCCAAAACTAAAACTGACAAAATGTACAATAAAGTGAGGAAGGAACAGCATTGGAGACGTTTGTGGAAAAACTGGGTTCAAGTTAAAACCCACACGCACGGGTAAGGACAACAAAAGTGGAAATAGCATAATAAGTTTGTTTATGAAATATCTTTTTTCTGCTGCCAGTCACGTTTTTTTAATTTATTTGTTATACTACGCGTTTCGGGAAATGATTACCTTTCTCAAGTGCGTTTTTCGTGTGTTATGACATGTTTTTGATATGTGAGGTGCCGCACTGTTCTGTTGTACCCAGCACGGTAGAGCAGTGGCTAGCACAAGGGACTCGCATTCGGGAGGACGACGATTCAGACCCACGTCCGGCCTTCCCGATTTAGGTGTTCCGCAACTTACCCAAATCGCTACAGGCAAATGACGGGAGGTTCCGTCGAAAGGGCATGGCCATTTCCCTTCTGCATCCTTCCCTACTCCTAGATTGTGCTCCGTCTCTAATGACCTCGTTGTCGATTTGACCTTAAATACTAATCTCCTCCTTCTTCTTCTTCTCCTCCTCCTCCTCCTCCTGTTCTGTTGCCTTTACTGTAGTATTCAAAGACGCGCAATTTTGTAATTTATGTTGGATCTTCATATATCGTTAATACCGAATTAATAAATAAAAGTTTTACTTGCTGTTTTCTTGTAATCCAGTTACGCAGTAACACACAAGTCAAAAACTACAGCAGTTCTTAAGGAATCAATTTTTCAGATATCTGATCTCGGAATTCAGGTGGTCCTTACCAGAAACAGTTTTAACTCTACGTACCAGCGTGTTTAGAAATGCTCTTTTTTGGGCTGGGCGAAGAAAGTTTTGCGCACTGAGGTCAGTACGTATTGACTTCCAGTAGATAGAGTGACCAAGTCCTTCATTTAATTTTAGTTCAGTCAAAATAATTATTAGCACATCATTTCCCTCCCGAAAATATAAAATTGTTTCTTCATACGTTGAGGACTATCTACTTTCTGTATCCCGGTAAATTTTATGGGGTGTCTGTTGAAATAGTCATGGCTTATTCATTGTCTACGGCAGTGGTTAATTAACATATTTGTGGAGAATTTCGAAGGAAACGCTTGAAATTTAGTTCTAATTTCTCATTTTCCTTCTGTAGTAATGTTGGCGACACCTTTATGAACGACACATGGGATGATGCTCTTCATCTGTTCATTGATGATATCATTGGTCATATGAACAGTACGCACACTAATACCAGGTATATATCTGAGATGGAGAGAGAACAACAATTACTATTTTCAGGTATTGAGATGTTTTATCATGTAGGATCGGAAGATTGTGAGCTGACGGCTACGGCAAAGTATAATAGTTGGACGATCTTAAGGGTACGGTATGTCGAAAGACGGATAAAATTTCGACTTGGCGTAACGAATAACAGCTCTTTTTAAATATGGATAAATATTAGGTAATGCCTAGAACAAAGAAAAGGAACCGCTAGTATTTACAAATTAATGGTGAACATCTTGAGGGCTTAATCTATTGTAAATATTTTGGAGTAATATTTAGAAACGGTATGAAATTGATCACGTAAAATCGGTATTAGGGAATATGAAGGGAGGACTTCGATCTATTGGTAGGGTTATGGAAATGTGCAACGCATCTGTAAGGGAACTCGCATACAGAACGCTGGTGAGACCAATTCTAGAGTACTGTTTCAGTGCCTGCCCTTATCAAGTAACCTTGACGACAGACATTGCACAAACTGAGAGACGCGCTCCCAGTGTCGCAACAGGTAAGTGCAGTCCATATGAACGACTACAGAGATGCTAGGCGAACTTTCATGGGAATACTTGGAAGAAAGATGACGTAGTTCTTGCGAACCCGTGTTAGGTGTGTTTAGAATTGTGAGTGAAAATTCTGCTGCCACTATCGTACATCTCACGTAGGGATCATGAGAATCAGGTAATTGAGATTATAGAGCGTACAGAAATAAAGAGACAGTCATTTCTCTCCTTGCTCAATACGAGAATGGAATATGACAGAAATTCTCTAACATTGTCCGAAGTACTCTCTGCTATGCACCGACAGTGGCTTGTGGAGTGTTTATGCAGATGTAAATCAGATATATATTATCAAGCCATAACTGTAACAAAATTTAACAACTCCAGCGTTGGCTGCGGCTATGCACAACAATAAATTTTTCTCCAATTATTTTCATTCCCGCCACACGTCTTTGGAAGGAACTAGCCAGTAGTAAGAGTAAGCTAAGGTCTGGCTGTGTTCGACAGGATTACCTACTGTTATTGATGTAGTATTCTTTCTGGCTATTCTTTATCCATTGAACACCATACCATCATCCACGTCCTGCAGTCACCAACTCTATAAAATATCCTCATCCCAATCTCTACCCAATCTTTTTCTCTTAAGTATCCATTACTTTTTCATTGGATCTTCTCTGAGCATTTTGTTTTATTTCCCGTCTTTTCAAAGACCGACTAACTTCTTCTTTAGATCTCATTCCTTCTGTGACAATGGCATGTCATTATGATAGTATATCAATATACCTATGTGATGAAAGTTTAGGTTAGCTACACTAACAGCAAAAAATCACTACGCCAAGAAGAAGTCGTGCTACACAAACGAAAGTTGGTGCACGTGTTTTTTCGTCTGAAAGATGATGTTTATTCAAATTTCGCGCATAAGAATGACGTCGCTTGCATCACTATAAGGATGAACATCAGGTTTGCTTTAAATACCCGCTAGAACGGTTGCGAGGGTTAGTTACCTTTCAGGTTGGACGTGGTGAGTTGATGTTAGTCAAGAATGCCTTTAAGACGACAAAGCGCCATTATCAACACCTTGCTGAGGTTGAACAAGGTCGTGTAATAGGGTTACGAGAAGCTGGATGCTCCTTCTGCGATGCTGCAGAATGATTTGACAGGAATGTAGCCACAGTACACAATTAGTGGCACGGTGGTCACGAGAATGAACGGTTGCAAGAAGTCCGGGCTCCGGACGGCCACGTGGCTCTACCGAGAGGGAAGACCACCGTGTTCGGCGGGTGGGTCTGGCTCATCGTACTGCATCTGTAGCAGCAATAAGAGCAACAGCTGCCACCACGGTAACACAACGAACTGTTACAAATCGGTTACTTTCAAGTACGGCTAGGTACCAGACGCCCTGTAGCGTGCATTCCATTGACTTCAAACCACCACCATTTGCGACTGCGTTGGTGTCAAGCGAGAAGCTCACTGGGGGGCAGGGTGGAGGTCTGTTGTGTTTTCTAATGAGAGATGGTTCTGTCTCTGTGCCAGTGATGGCCGTGTGTTGGTTACAATGTGTCCAGATCAGGTCCTGCAACCAGCCTGTCTCCGTGCTACACGCACTGGATCTACACCTGGAGTTATGGTCCGGTATGCGATTACGTATGACAGCAGGAGCACACTCGTGGTTATCCCATGCGGCCTGCCTGAAAATTTGTACGTCTGTCTGGTGATTAAACATTCCTGGTAGGTTTTCCAACAGGATAACTCTCATCCACGCACCGATTTTGTAATCCAGCATGCAGTACTGAGTGTCTACATGTAGTCTTGGCCTGGTCGATCCCCACATCTGTTCAAAAATGGTTCAAATGGCTCTGAGCACTATGGGACTTAACATCTGTGGTCATCAGTCCCCTAGAACTTAGAACTACTTAAACCTAACTAACCTAAGGACATCCCACACATCCATGCCCGAGACAGGATTCGAACCTGCGACCGTAGCAGTCGCGCGGTTCCGGACTGAGCGCCTAGAACCGCTAGACCACCGCGACCGGTGATCCCCACATCTGTCTCCAATTGATAACATATCGGACATCATCGGACGACAACTCTAGCGTCATCCTCAAACAGCATTAACCATCTCTGTACTGACGGACCTAGTGCAACAGGCATGGAATTGCACCCCATAAAGTGGCATCCGGCACCTGTGAAACACAATGCATGCACGTTTGTATGATTACCTGCAACATTCTGGCGGCTAGCCTGATTATTAATGTACCAGCACTCCACATTTGCAATGGCTTATGTCGCTCACACCTTGTGATCTTGCTATGTTAATCAGTTAAATATATTACCTAGACGAACATATTCCTGAAATTTCATTACACTACATTAATTATTTTTTGGTACTGCGAATTTCTTCTGTCAGTGTATGAAAGAGAATACTGGGATGATACCTTCGGAAAGGAAACTATCGATTTGTTTGCCCATGGTTGCCCTACCCGTGGATGTGCTCAGTCTCTAATGACCTCTTCGTGAATGGTAAGCCCCAATCCTCCTTTCATCCAATTTCACAGGTATCTTATATTTTGATAATTGTACTTACGACAATATTAATGGCATGATATTATTGGCGCAATTTTCTTCACTATTATAATGATTTTCATTACAACTACTGTCTGTATAACTCATTATCTGTGCAAGGGCCTAACATTTCCAGATCAAATAGATGCATAAATGAAATAAAAAGTATGTTTCTCAGTAACTCTGTGACTGTAATATTTACCTATCGCAACTACAAAATTGCACTGATATCTGTCTCTTGTAATAGCCAACTGATTAAAGTCAGTTACGTTTTACAGAAGAATCACCGATTCGGAAACGTTTTACTCCTTGTTTTAGCATTTATGTTCCTCGATTCTGTTCATTTTATAGAAAATATTATTCCGGAAATCGATTTCCTCATCGTGGTCTTAATCAATCTGAGATGTATGATTTGCCGGTTTGTTCACGGGCGAAGTTGCGCTGCTTCATTTACGAACTTCGAAAAATTTAGCTCGACGTCTAGATTTTCTTCTGCGATGGATTCGGTCAATGGTACGGCTGATAAGTCACCTCATATCTGGAGAGGATAGACTGTGTTCCTCAGATAGTCTCCCAAAAATAATCTATTCTATCGAATCAGCGTCCCACAAATGTACAAGAACGTAATAACTAAAGAGCAGCTGCATTTCCACTGCGCAAAAAAGCATCTTGCATTTGAAGAAGCTGTTTAATTATTCATTTTATCCATTGTGGCTGTCGGAATTCAACTGTGATTTAAGCTGGCGGTTTATTTATGTATAATATGCAAACAACTGCTTTTTGTATTTTAATGTTTACGAAACAGAAACGTTGTTAACACACACGATGCACTTTGTTTCACAGTAAACAAAACACTAAACGTATGCATAAACAGTATGAAAATGCTACGTATCATGCTTTGACACATCGTGATCTTCGTCACGAGATGCATTAAATTACAGAATAAACTATTTATACGCGTAGATAATGAAGGTAAGTGAATACTGGAAGTTGCAGATGTTTCCAACTGTAGCCGATACACATGTAGACTATTGATGATGTGATGATAAGCCTGCAGTGGCTTGAAAAGTATTAGGGGTGATCAAAAAGTTTTGAGTTGGGAGGCCGTACAGTCCAGAATCGATATGCCGATCGGGCTAAATCGCTTCGAGCATTGCGGCAATCGTCCCACCGACGCACCAGGTTGAAGATATCCGTTTGCTAGAACAGCGTATCTCGCTGTGCGAAGTAGTCCGCAACTGCCTGCTTCTCATCCAGTTCCGACGGGGATCCTTTCAGAAAGGAGCAAAGGCGTGATAATCACGTGCGGAGAGAGCACAACTAAAGTGTCTCCCACATGAATTGGTGTAACTCCTGCGTTACGACATATGCAATATAGCGACGTGCCTTGTCATCAAGCAGCAGCACTCCATTCCACAAAGGTGTTTTCAGACAGACATGCTGCCCCATACACATTCTTCATTCTATTATGGATTTGTACCGGTGTTCGTCTTTCGGCAGCCGAGGAAAGAAAACAATGTGTTGGCCTCGTTTGGAAGCAATTACCAATAACAAGGCCATAGTTCACGTTTCCGAAGTTACAGTACAGACGTCGAAAAGACGCTAATGCCACACTGGTCCCATTGGCTACTGGTCACTGTTTACATACCAGCATCGGAGTCGCACTCCGTTGCATATTCTCCGCACCAATGCCCTCGAACGGAAACTTTTTGATCGCCCGTTATAGTCAATGGTACAATAAATACGTATCAAATTCAAAAAGCGTCCGGTTTGACATAACAGTTACATACCGCTCTTTAAATTATCGCAGTCTCTGTTACAGAGTCGTTAGATGCTGCGAGATTTCTACTGTTTGGCATCCACCGTAGCGGCATTTCGTCGATATGAAAGCCGCCGACCTTGAATATTGTAGCGTGGCTGCAGCCCAGTGAGACAGCTGGAGGCTCAGCCTGCCTGCCGTCATCTGAGGAGCTTATGGGATTCGGCCTGCCAGCCGAGACCATATCAACCGACCGCGGCTGTCCGCAAGCGTCAAACAGCACTTCCTCTGGCATCGAGATACCTACCGCATATTCATGTTAAAATCAACGCCCATTGCATGTCTTTATAATCGCCTTAAGACTATTTCTGTCCTCTTGACCTATGTCACTCAGAGATTATGGTAGTAATTAACTGTTGAAACATATGCTTTTTGTGCAGATGAAACCGTAAGTAGTGTCAGATTCCAAATAAAAATCATCTTAGAATCTTAATTCGAAAGTAAAATTTGCATCAAAAACGATTCAAGGAAATCTATGATATCTATCAAGTTACAGAAAATGATCGCAGACACCGCCAGGAAAGGGCGAGTACAGTTTTACGATCATCTATGTAGAATCACTAATATATATAGGATCACTAAGAAAGTTCAAAACTTAGCTTAGTCGATGAAATGGTTACCAAAAGTTACCGAAGACCTAGAAGAGAGTGGTATTCTGGAAAAAATCATTCGAGGCAAAACGAAGTTTAGAAACCTAATTCACAATCACAAGTCTGGTGAGAAGCTTGCTCGACAAAATTCGAGATCTACATAAGAATGTAAAAAGAGACACAGTGAACGAATGCAGAGATACTAGAAGGAAAGCAAGAAAAAGTGCTAAATAAGTTCAAACGTACTCTTTATTTTTGTACAAAGAATAAAAATTGTAATGATGTTAACTAATGGATCGTAACAAGAAAACCCTGTTGCTAAATTTAAATTTCGGTAATTTTTGACTCTTATTATTACCCAAAGGATTTAGGTAATTTTAAAACCTTGGCAGCCACAGCTAAAGTAAGTATTGGCCAGTTCATACAGCGTAACTAGTACTTACATATAGGTGTTAAAACTATTAAAATATAAAACTGAATGAAATTCCAATAGTCCGCTGTATCTGTATTTATTTAAGGCGATTAGAAACCCACACAGCCGGTTTCGCAGCTTTTAAGTTACGTCTTCTGGTGTTTATAATGCTGCGTATGTCACATAGTACTGTGAGCTATTACACAATGCCGCAGAGTAAAGACTGGCGTGCCCAGGCAAAGTTCTGGGTCCTCTTCAATTTATAAAAACCATCATCAATGATGAATGTCAAGTCTGTGTTAAAATTACGAAGTGTCATCACCATACCGATTATGGTTCAAATGGCTCTGAGCACTATGCGACTTAACTTCTGAGGTGATCAGTCGCCTAGAACGTAGAACTAATTAAACCTAACTAACCTAAGGACATCACACACATCCATGCCCGAGGCAGGAATCGAACCTGCGACCGGAGCGGTCACGCGGTTCCAGACTGAAGCGCCTTTAACCGCACGGCCACACCGGCCGGCATACCGATTAAAACATGTTGCTGTGGGCCCATGTCAAGTAACGGACTATACTCCTCGCAAATGTTATATAGGAAAATATTGGATGCTGTGCTAAAATCATGAACTGTCATCATTTTACTGATTAAAATACATTCCTCTGAGCCTATGTCAAGCAACGGACGATGCTCACTGGAACATATTTCAATCGGTAAAGTGACGACAGTCTGTGGTTTTAACACAGCACCCAGTATTTTCCTAGATAACATTTATGAGGGTCATCGTCAGTTATTTGACATGGGCCCATATAACATATTTTAATCGGTAAAGTGATGACACTTCGTGGTTTTAATACACACTGGACAGTCATAATTGATGATTGCTTTTATCAACTGAGAAGGGCTGAGATCTTTGCCTCCCCTCGCCGAGGTTACTCTGCGGCATTCTGTAATAGCTTCCTATACCATGTGACACAGCGTTATATACACCACAAGACGTAACTTAAAAGCTGCAAAACCAGTTGTGTGGATCTGTAACCGCCTTAAATAAATACAGATACAAAGGACTATTGGACTTTTCATTCAGTTTTATATTTTAATAGTTTTAACATCTACGTGCAAATACCTGTTATACTGTATGAATTGGTCAATCAATTATGTACCAAAACGTTTATCTCATATGGTGACTAACGTAACACAATCATGTTCCATTTGATGGGTAGCAGATCGCCTTTTGCTTCCTGTAAAAACCAGTTTAGGAACTACAAAGAGAAAAATTGTAAGTATACGATGTATATCGTTCATAAACGGTAGGTCTAATCTAATAAAAATAGCCGTACGCAGTGTAATACTGCCTGCTTCATTCCCATTTGTTACGTAAAATTATTTCACAACGTGGGCCAAGACATTATAGGATTATTCCACGCTCTCCAGCTAGCAACGGTCATTGTAGTATGTCTGTGCCCAATATAATGCTGACGCAACGGTAAAAAATTATCAGCCGAACTTCCGGTTTGGTTCAAATGGCTCTGAGCACTATGGGACGTAACTTCTAGGTCATCAGTCCCCTAGAACTTAGAACTACTTAAACCTAACTGATCTAAGGACATTACATACATCCATGCCCGAGGTAGGATTTGAACCTGCGACCGTAGCGATCGCGCGGATCCAGACTGTAGCGCCTAGAACTGCTCGGCCAACCCGGCCGGAACTTCCGGTTTCATTAACATTTTAAATTATAATGCATTTTTTTCTGAGTTCAGACGCTAATGCTTTGGCGTCCTGTGTTTTTAGTGCCGATAATAATATTTGCTGATGAAAGGCTTGTTTAAGATGGGAACCTAAAAGTAGCTTCTTGGCGACAGGAGGACAGAAATGTCTCACCCGGCAGCCTTAGCACTTCTCCACATTCTTTTCCCTGCTCTCCTGACATCAACTATTCTAAATTTATGTCGTGGCCAGAAGTGCAAATCGGGACCGTCACTGAAGAATGTCCTGGAAAATAACGTGTACCGCTCTCGCAGCCTCAAAAATGTTCAAACGTGTGTGAAATCTTATGGGACTCAACTGCTAAGGTCATCAGTCCCTAAGCTTACACACTACTTAACCTAAATTATCCTAAGAACAAACACACTCACTTATGCCCGAGGGAGGACTCTAACCTCCGCCGGGACCAGCCGCACGGTCCAGGACTGGAGCGCCTGAGACCGCTCGGCTAATCACGCGCGTCCTCGCAGCCTCCCTGACGCAGTTAAGCGCTGGGACGTCTCGTGGTCATAAAATATTATGAACTGCGAGAAGACTAAGAAGTGATTAATACTTGGTGCAAAGGCCTTGAAAACACATAAATGCATGATAATTCCTATAAATAGGCGGTACGACCCGATATCGTTAACTAATGTTCGACGATCAGTCAGAATCAACAGATATCTCCAAGTTAATGTCCATATGGGCTTAAAGCCAAATAAATCTAGCCTAGGAAACATGTACGGTCCCAATACAGTTACTTGCCGCCACCGCAAAGAATGTTCCAGAATCTACTCCAAAACGCTTGCCATCCTCTACATCACCAGTATCTACAGAGGTTACTTTTGAATACATTATGGGCACAGCAGTGATCAATGTCTTATAGATAATTACTATTAAAAACAGTCTTGATCACGATTTATTTAACAAGGTGACCGGTTTCAACCACTACTGTGGTCATCTTCAGACCATTGAGTAGGAACCTCTTTCTGTTGAAGAATCACTACTTTCTTCAACAGAAAGAGGTTCCTACTCAATGGTCTGAAGGTGACCACAGTAGTGGTTGAAACCGGTCACCTTGTTAAATAAATCGTGATCAAGACTGTTTTTAATAGTAATTATCTACAGAGGTTGTTACTCAGAGCAGTGGAAAACGCCCTAAAAGTCCTGCTCTTCCTAAATCCTGATAAACTACCGTCGCAGTCCTTATCCTCCTGACCTTCCAGCCACACGTCCATCCTCACCCAATGAATCCGTCAGAACCTTCCAAAACACCAACCCATCCCCAAAAGCCAGTGAGGCTTTTGTCCTAACTGTTCCATCGACATCCACCATCAACTAAATAATCGAAAATCCGCCATATTAATCTCCCTCACCCAAAAAGCCTTTGACTGGCTATTGCATTCTGGATTGCTCTCCAATCTACAAACCTATGGACTCACAGTTATGTTCAACTTAAATTCTTCATTTGTGTGGCCATATTGTCCGTTGCTTTACAATTTCTGAGGATATTCTTGTTCCGTAGTAACAAATATAAGACAATGCGTGTTTTTCTCACGAGACGCTTTTCCCTTTATTGAAGTAAAGCATCATCAGTAGTCTGTAATTAAAGATATTTACTATTTACTTTATTTTCTAGATAGAAAACAATTCGTTAACAAATTGTTGATTTTTACTTACGGTAATTTCTGCTTGGTTTTTTGTATTTCCTGATATAGGCGAAAAACCAAGCAGAAATTACCTCAAGTAAAAGCCAACAATTTGTTAACGAACTCTTTTTCGGTCTATAAAACAAATCAAATTATAAAAAAAACTTTAATTACAGACAGTTAACGATGCTTTTTTTCAATAAAGCGAGCGAAACGCATCTGGTGAGGAAAACAAGCATTGTCCTGTAGTTGTAACGACGGAACAAAAATACCCTTAGAAACATGTCCGCCTTCCTACACCACCATCAGACATTTCCAGACCACCACCCGCACCTACCTACCGTAATACGCTGATGACACCGCCTACCTAGCAAACCCTCCATTTCTTCTACGTCTCCCTCCAACGCCACTTCAATCTTCTGGTCGAGTGGAGTAGTATGTGAAAACCTCAAGCAAAATCCACAGAAAAGCCAAGCCATCGTCTTTGGTCGCACCAATCAGCGTTTCTGTCGTCCATATTTCCACCTACGACCAACTCGTACCTCTGACTAACACTGAAAAGTATTTAGGACAAACCTTTGATACAAACCTAGCACGGAATGTCGACCTCACTACCGTCTAACACAACGCCTGAGACAGACTAAAACTACTAAATATACTAACAGGCCACACCTGGGATCTGCAGTCTTCTACCATTATCCTTACCTATAAATCTTTCGTCCGCCGAATCCTACCCTCTGTCAATATTGTCTGGCTAACCTAAATTTTACAATTGCCTTGAAATCCTGGAAGGACATCCACTCCACCATGTCTTTAGCATCCGCCTACCTTCCCCAATTCATCCTATATCAATTAATTCACTTCCCACACATTCTTCTCTTCGTTGAACTCCTTCGATTCCAGTACATTAGTAGCCAAACCCAGTCGCGACATCCAGTTTTCCACCAGTCAGCAATCCAGATACCCTGATGCCACTACCTCCATATACTTTCATACCTTATTCATCCTCTCCCGCCGGAGCGTCAGGCAACTCCCCTATCAAGTCCATCCCGAGATACTCCCTTGTTTCCATCCCTAGTCACAACGCTTCACTTCACACCATCCTTCCATTTTCTTCCCTCCCCCTTCGTCCACCTGTCACTTTTAGTTGCTACCTGCGGTTCCACGGAGCCCCGTAATTACTCATCATTCCACCTCTGTGACGATTTTTATCACTTTCAAGCACCACAAGCATCACCATTGTACTATAGCATCAATAACATTATCAGCGATTTTATTTTAACTGTAATATAAATCACCTTAAAAGTTTCATAACTCATAAAAATCCTCCACCAATGAGTGTAAAAAGTTATTTATTGACATTTGTCTTTTTAATTGCGTATATGCATTGGCTGAAGAGCGATTTTTTCCGCTGTCAGACCGCCCCTTCGTCCAGAGTTGAAATAGCAATAAAGACAAGAAATGTGAAAGCATTGTAAGGACCGCAAATGGGAAAATTCACTGACATAAACGACTTGGACAAAGGGCAGATTGTTATGGCATGGCGCCCAGGTTAGTGCATCTCGGAAACGGCGAAGCGCGTTGGCTGTTATCATGGTACAATTGTGCGCCTCTATGGAAAGTGGTTGAAGGATCATGAAACCACGAAGAAGTGACAAGGTGTTTGACGTCCATAGGTCATCACATAACAAGGAAGTCGGGGGCTAGGCAGGATAGGCGCCAATCTGTGGCAAGTTTGGTGACAGAGTACAGTGCTGGCAGTTGCACAAGTGTTTCGGAACACACCGTTCATCGTACACTGTTGAACATGGGGCACCATAGCAGACTATCACTATATATTCTCACATTGACCCAATGACGTCGTCGATTTTGACTGCATTTGACACGGGATCATCAAGACTGGGTCGTAGATCAACGGTTATGTGTCACCTGGTCGGATGAATCACGTTTCTTTTTTCACCAATTCAATGGTCGTGTCCCTATACGCTGTGATCCAGAGAACGGCTACATGAAATATGCGCCGTGACAAGGACGCAACCCAGTGGGGCCAGTATTGTGGAATGGGGAACATGGATCTGGGCTTCCATGGGACCTGTAGTAGTGATAGTAAGTACCCAGACAGCTGTGGACTGAGTGAACGTTATGCTGACCACCTGCATTCCTTCACGCTTGATTTCTTCTCCGACGGTGATGGCATCTTCCAACAGGGTGATTATCCCTGTTACAGGGCCATAATCCTGCTACAGTGGTTTGAGGATCATTATAGGGAACTGACGTTAATGTCTTAGCCACGCCGGCCGGAGTGGCCGTGCGGTTGTAGGCGCTGCAGTCTGGAACCGAGCGACCGCTGCGGTCGCAGGTTCGAATCCTGCCTCGGGCATGGATGTGTGTGATGTACTTAGGTTAGTTAGGTTTAATTAGTTCTAAGTTCTAGGCGACTGATGACCTCAGAAGTTAAGTCGCATAGTGCTCAGAGCCATTTGAACCATTTGTCTTAGCCACCAAATTCGCCTGATTTGACCCCTACGGAACACATCTGGGACGCTAACGTGCGCCACTGGACCCTTCTTTACGGGAACCGCGTGACCTGTATGTAGACATCTGGTGCCACATACCTCCAGAAACCTACCAACGACTTGCAGAACTCACAACGCACAGGATCGCTGCTGCATTGTGTTCCAAATCTGGACCTACACACTATTAAGCAGGTAGGCATAATGTTTTGGCTCATCATTGTACATATGTATAGTGCAAAAAACTGCATATTCAAAACTTTACAGTGTTTACAGAAAACAAAAAGGAACAACTCCTTGGCGTTACAAAACTGTGAAGCGTGCATCGTTTCCCCGGTAGAGGTCCGTGATAGTTTTGTTGCTAGTGATGTTCAGAGAATGTCCGCTGTTCATGGTCTAGTGGCTAGCGTTGCTACCTCTAGTTCACGGAGTTCCGGGTTCGATTCCCGGGCGGGTTGAGGATTTTCTCTGCCCGGAGACTGGATGTTTGTGTTGTCCTCATCATTTCATCGTCATCACCATTCGTGACAACGGCAAGGAAAAAACTTGGACTGTGTAAAAATTGGTACTTTGTACGGGCCCTGATGACTGCGCAGTTGAGCGCCCTCCGAACCAAACATCATGTTCAGAGAAGGTGTTCGAACTGATTTGTGATGAATATTGTTTTAGAGATGTTTCTGACCTCCTATGGATTTCTTTTTGTGGGGGAGATGAACCTTTTGGTGTACGAGGCACCGATAGACACCTCAGAAGAGCTGGTTGTCTGTTTGGCTGAAACTGCGGCCACTATTCGTGTAAAACCTAGTCGTTTCGAGCGTGTTAGATAATGGTTAACACGCACATGCTAGTTGTACATTAACGTAAATTGACAATAACTTCAGCAACATCTCTAAAACATCCATAGAAATAATCAGCAACCAGGTGCATAAAATAAATTTAATTTCTTAACCGATTTTAGGCACTTATGGCCCTTCTTCAGAAGGTTATAAATAATTTTTCTTTTATTCAGCTGGTTGTTGATTATTTCGATATATACAACTACAATATTCATCACACGGCAGTTTGAACACCGGAGAAACGGTGTACCTGCGTTTCTTTTTATCTCCTCTAAACACTTTACGATTTTGTTTATATAATGTTTTACACCCTGTATAGCGAACAATAAACGTGAACATTTTCACTAAAATTTCACTTCTGATTAACGTATGTTTCGTTAATGGAACTTAGTGGAATACAGTTGATATGACAATTAATAAACGAAAGTCAGCCTCGTCATCAGATGGCTGATCGATCGAGTATTTATTTATTATAGATACGCACGTGTTTTGTACGGTATCAGTCTTCGTACACCGCCGGCCGGAGTGGCCGAGCGGTTCTAGGCGCTACAGTCTGGAACCGCGCGACCGCTACGGTCGCAGGTTCGAATCCTGCCTCGCGCATGGATGTGTGTGATGTCCTTAGGTTAATTAGGTTTAAGTAGTTCTAAGTTCTAGGGGACTGATGACCTCAGAAGTTAAGTCCCATAGTGCTCAGAGCCATTTGAGCCATTTCTTCTTACACCTCTTGCGAGTAAACATAACTAATTTGAGAGATTATAATAGATTTCCGCGATATACATGGTGTAATGGATATAAATAGCAGATTTTTTATAGGTACCTTCATATGTATACACATCAGTGGCTGGTTGGTTTTTCTCCTCTGGGTCTAACGGACCATCCGCAAACACGTCACATAATTTATTGCCTGATGTATTCTGCAAGATTGTAACTGCACCGCTAAGTGGACTACGGTTGTGAGTATAGACGAACCATTTTGCATCCACGCGTCCTTACCTGAACACCCCACTTGCTGCCCGGGGGAAAATAAGCCTTAATGGCTTGCTCTTGCCACAAGTTCTTGGAGCTGCTAACCAACTTAAAACCATACTACTCCTAATAACTATAATTATTAGTCTACAAATAAAGTAAATATTGAAATTACGTGTGACAGGCTGAGAGTTTCTTGACACCCTCTACTTTGAGCTCATCCTCAAGCTGGGCACAGGAAGCTCCACTATTCCATTAAGCGAACTTAAGAGAACCCAGACTAAGCAACACCATCGAGTTGAATAACAGCTGTGGTTTTTACTGCTACAAATTTAATGATTATTCTTTGATTATGGATAGAAAAATGAAGTAGAAGCACGAAGTTAGCTGCGAACTTTCTTAGACGAGACTTGCACGTGCGCTGGCTTCCACAAGATGGTTTGATATTCCGTCCGGATTTTATGTTCCCTTCAATTTACACCATGAATGAATTGCCCTTAGAGCTATCGATCGTAACAAAGAGACTAACTACCGAATATCGTTTAATATTGACATCTGTCTCTGAACACAAATAATTGTAATGTAATGCTCATAAATAAGAGATCCGATATCGTTTCCCCATACTATCTGGTCAGTCTCTGGAATGATTCACAACCTTCGAGTATATTTCCTGAGGATGTCAAGATTACACGATGTAGCTGTGGAGAAGCCTGATGCCGGACTCAGTTGTACTGGAAAAATACTAAGGAAATGTAATGCACATACGAAACACGTCCAATACTGGTATAAAAACTTCGTTCTTTAAATTTTTGAGTATTGCCGGCCACTGTGAGCGAGCGGTTCTAGGCGCTTCAGTCCGGAACCGCGCGACCCCTACGGTCACAGGTTCGAATCCTGCCTCGGGTATGGATGTGTGTTATCCTTAGGTTGGTTAGGTTTAAGTAGTTCTAAGTTCTATGGGACTGATGACCTCAGATGTTAAGTCGTATAGTGCTTAGAGCCATTTAAACCATTTTTTGAATATTGTTAGTCATTCTGGGACCTGATTAATTTGGATCAAATTATGAGATTGAGAAGATTCAAAGAATTTAGTCAGTGTAAAATGACACAGATATGTTCAGCAAAGTGCTGTGGAAGACGATGGAAGGAAGGTGTTGTGCATCGTGGAATTCCTTCCACACCAAATTCAGAGAGCTTACGTTCCAAAGTGAGTCGAGGAACATATTTCCTTGAGCACACGGGGTAAGCCATAAGACCCCCAGCGTTTTAGAAGACGACTACTTGAAAACTAGAAGACATACAGAAAAACGATATGTATCAGTGAGCACGGCATCTCTCCAAGTTTCGATACGTAATATGTGCAGACGCGTAGTTACGCTAGAGGACAGGAGTGTCACAATATGTAGACAAATTATCCGCTCAGTATTGTCACATAGAATTAGTTTGCGCCTGACGATAGGTAACACTATGACAAGATTTCAAAGATGGCTGCCGTCGCGCCATCTGAGGCAGTTCGTGGCAGCGACTTCAATGATTGCACACACGTATTGACGTTTGTCGCGTCACGATTGGTGCAAATATTAAGCATCTGTAATATGAATTAAGAACTCGGAGAGACATTCTATCGACTGACGTGTGTGTATTTTCTGTATGTCTTGCAATTTTCAGACAGTCTACTTCTAATACCCCAAAGATACTTATGAGTAAACCATATACGGCTCGCGTACTGATCGAGGCACTCAGATGAGAGAAATTCAGACTTATGCGGTACAGTGGCGACGGTGTTTCTTCCTGTATACCATCCGCAGAAGACAAAACTAGGAAAGGGGGGGGGGGTACAAAACTGGTGCGTTATGCACTTATCACACTACAACGTGCGGCGGCTGGCAGAGCTCAGGTGAAGATGGAGATTTGTATATTTTACGCTGATGGAAGACAATACATCCAGAAGGCTTGTTGCCCATTTGTAGAGGAAAAATGTTGAATTAACGGAAATATTGATGTTTCCGTCATCTGCACACAGAAAACATTAAATCAGCAAAAGATTTCGAAGTATCCTGCCGTTACATGAACCGACAGCTTCGAAACTACTTCAGTACTGTTAACTTTCAATGCATCTACGAGGATGAGTCAATAAATAAGTCACAAATGCCAGGATACCGCATATCGTTTTAAATTTCGGGGCTATACGTATCTAGAAGTTGGCAGCACATGTCGGGTGGAAGGTAGTCGATACACAGTATTCCGCGGCTAGTGTTTAACGATCTGCAGTCAGACCAAGATGGCAGGTGGGCTACAAGTGTGTACCCGACTAGAACAACGCTATTTTCGTGAGCGGAGGCACTGTCTCTAGAGCACGTCCATAGCGAAATTCGTCCCATATATGGTTAGAAATTTATTTCTTGGAAAGTAGTGTTCAACTGGATAGAGGGCTTCAGCAAGTGACACGTACAAGTCACAACCAAGAAGTGTCCTGGCGGTTCTGGGTATCCAGTGATGGGACATTGTTTCCCCGTCTAGGGATATTTTGCTACCCACCAGTACACAGCGGTCTTGTGGACTGCAGCAATTTATGGAACGAAATAAACTTGTTATATCCCAAGAAGTCACCATTAGACGTGAAGGCTGCCACAATAATTCTGTTCTGCAGGCTTCTGACGCCTCGTCGAACGATGGGATGAGTAATAAAGTTTACAAGGCGAGTATGTTCCGAAGGAAAATAAATTTCAGGCTGGTACACTCGGCTGTGATGTCTCTATCTTTGTTTACAACTCACTAGTTGACTCTTCCTCGTAAAACGTGTGTTATGTAGTGCAGACTCTCACTTTTAGATATCGGCATGAAAAGAAATAAAGCTAGTGTGTTGCTTCTGTTCACCTCGAAATGATACGACAGTTTAAGAAGACCTGAATTTTGATCGTGGAGGCATGTTATTTTTGGCATGTTGTTCAAATCGGCTGGGAATATTTAAAGCGTGGTATATTATTTAATTATTTTAGAAGCTGATCAAGGTTTTCATATATTCAGCGTGATAGATGTATCACGGATGTTAAGAGCAGCAACGAGTCACAGGGATTTCTTTAAAAGATAAAGTTTTTTCGTGTAATGAAGGAATTTTTCATGCAACACCGAGAGACTACCGAGCGAGGTGGTGTAGTGGTTAGCAAACTGGACCCGCATTCGGGAGGACGACGGTTCAAACCCGCGTCCGGCCATCCTGATTTAGGTTTTCCTTGATTTCCCTAAAACGCTTCAGGCAAATGCCGGGAATGGTTCCATTGACAGGGCACGGCCGACTTCCTTCCCCAATCCGATGGGACTGCTGACCTCGCTGTCTGGTTCCCTCCTCTCAAATCAACCAACCAACCTACATCCACCTAAACCTGCCGCAACCGAGAGATTTTCACTGTGCCAAGATCAGGAAGTTTTAGAATTGATATGTATCGACAGCTAAAGCCTCATGTGTAGTTTAAGAAGTTGAAGTTTTGCATCAACTGCATAACAATATCTGGACAGGCTCTTTTACTTCATGAAAAGTCTGCTAAAGAAAGCTCAGTCCAATCGGCACAGTGGCATGGCATAAGATACTCACAGTCAGTCCTCAAGCTCAGGATCTTCCCGTTTGTCATTATTAGCAGACTCTAACACGTTCCTCCAATGAAATCATTTCGTTTCAAGCTTCTTTGGAAAGTCCGAGATGTCGGATTTGCTCGACGAACGTTTGCCTCAAGAATTCTCCATAAGTAACTGTTAAGAAAACGTTGGAGATTCTGTTCGATAGAAACTGCGCGCCTTAAACGAGTTGTTCTTCTAGTATATTTCAAAACAATATTGAGCACACGTGCATCCATCTACAATGGCGAACCGGGCCGCATTACATCGTCTCCTCAGCCTAATTAACCAAATGTGACTAGTAGAGTCGAGTCTAGCCGGTGCCTAGCGAACCCTTACGCGCTATCACAAACGAAAGTGTAACAATGCAGAGTGATATCATTTCTCTCGTATTTAACGTAATTACGTTTCGTAGTGATGGCAGATGTTATTAATGATACATGGCGGCGACTACGGCACCAATGCATTGTTCTGCTGTCGTGGTGAATTTACACATTTGGAATAGGCAATATTTTACTGCTCTTCAGAAATTTATAGGTATGGAATACAGGGTTCGTAGACATTTTTACATTACTCGATGCTAAACGACGATAGCAGAGAAAGTACGGAGTGTCATCTATTGCCCGAGCGTCTCGCAAAATCTGCATCACCAGGGTCTCATTCGATGCGTGACATGCCAATACCGCGCAGGAAGGAAAGAGAGAAACGACTTTAGTTCCCTACAATCAAAAGCAATATCTTCCCACCTGGAACCAGTCTTTCTAGCACCTGATATATTCTGAGTTCTCACAGCTTGTAATTTCATTCGCTACTAGTTGTATATTTATCTCTAAACAACCCACATTCGTAGCCGAGGTCAGAAACGCACGCTTGCACGTTGGTGTCCGACATGTGAGAGAGACGATTTGAATACTGTTTACATTCGCGTATAGTTACGGTACGTTAGCCATAGAACTATCTTTAAGTGTAACCTTATCTTTGGTTCAATCATACGTGTTTTGTACACCGATCAGTATAAATCGAAACAGCTGGCGGCCATCTCATATATCGTTATGCAGTTATTTTAATAATTCCCATTTATAAGAAGGTTTGTGTTCTCTTATTTAGGTACCTAAAACCAAATTCCACGCGAACAGACCATGAAGGCCCAACGGTACCGACCGGCCGTCGTGTCACCCTCACAGTCGTCGCTGGACGCGGATATGGATGGGCATGTGGTCAGCACACCGCTCTCTCGGCCGCATGTCAGTTGACGAGACCGGAGCCACTACTTCTCAATTAAGTAACTCCTCAGTTTGCCTCGCAAGGGCTGAGCGCACCCCGCTCAGCAGACCGGATGGTCACCCATCCAAGCGCTTACCTTCGGTGATCTGACGGGAACCTGTGTTACCACTGGGGCAACGCCGGTACCACTTTCGGAAAATATTTGAACCTGAAGAGTAATATTTAAGGGTTATGCATATAAAAAACTTAGTTCTTCTAACGTTACTAAGATAACAGAAACCAACAAAATATATTTCAAGTTCATTAAAATTAGCATAACAAAATAGGCGTGCGTTACAAAAATTTCACTTGTATGTCATCTAGTTTTTCTGCCGACAATTCTAGACACACGCCTCCAGCGCTAAACAGTTCTTATGTCAATTTCTAATTGTGCTCAACATCCGTCTTCAGTTTTTGCCAACCCTTTTAAGGTTTTCGGTTCTGCTTTCATCTGAAATACTTTATATTCCACTTACTTCGCAGTTTATTTATTTATTTATTTATGCATTTATTTTACCTGGCAAGATTAGGGCCTTCAGGCCCTCTCTTACACCTAACCAGGCATACTCAGATTCAACAAATTTCAGTTTCTACAGAACATTAAGGACATATTACATGTTATACAGTATTAATGTTAAGAAAAAAAATAGAGATTATAAACGTAGTACAATGATAATTATAACAATCAAAAATTAATTATAACAATCAAGAATAATAATAATAGTAATAATAATAATAATAATAATGACTATGTATATGAAAGTAAACATATTTTTCTTTTATGAATGTCAGTCCTATTGCTAGTTGGGAATTTTCTCGTTATATTCTTGCAGCTTGTGAGTTATTCTCATCAAGCAGAGACATAAGACGATAGAATGGGGTGAAAGAGATATAGAAGAGGTAGATAGGTTAGAGGAAGAGAAATAGAATGGTAAAATTCGAAGCTATGATGGAGAGGAGAAAGAAAGAGATGAGAGGGGCCCAACAATGGTGGCTATACCGTCCCTAATATGTAAGTCTTGAGTTCACTCTTGAATGTTGAGTGGTTCCGGATAAGACGCAGATCACAGGGGAGCGCGTTCCATAGTCGTATGGCTGAGATGGAGAATGACATGGAGAAAGATTTTGTGTTATGTAAAGGTACAGCCAAGATGCTAGACGTATCCGATCTGGTATTGCGGTTGTGGAATGATGATAGGTGTTTAATGTGAGAAGATAAGTATTGGGGGCACCAGTGGCTAAGAAATCGATGAAGTAAGCACATCGTGTGGAGATCGCGTGCCTTATGTGGGCGTATCCAACCTAGCAGTTTATGTCCGCTTACCGCGAAGTTTTGACAAAATAGCATGTAAGCCACCTGATGATCAATTCATAAAAAATCTAAAACGGTGATTTCCAAATAAATTGATTACGAACAGGACTGTATACTAGTGCAGTTTTCCATTAAAAATATTACGTATTACGTGTCAGATACGGTTCTTAAGAAACGTAGTTATCTGATAAAGTTACATATTTTTAAGTAAGTTTGCGGCAACTGAAAAATATATGAGCGGGAATACTGTGCACTAATCGTAGAAAAAAGAATCATCATCAGTAACAAGCCAGCAAGGGGAGGAAGCGTAGTGGAATAAAGTTTCTGACAAGCAGCCAGTGCGGTAAGAGCGCAGGATTATCCCACACCTCGCAGAGTGAGGGCATGCGATACTGTTGATGTTAATCCGTCTGCCGCGTGGGGCTTTAAGCTCGATAGCCTCCTTAATGATATTCGAGACGATTAGAAGAGAAGAAGGTTAGCGTCTTACGCCATCTCAGCATCAAGATCGTTAGAGCTGGAGAAAAAGCTTCTAACGGACAAGGTTGAGGGCGGCAATCGGCCGGGTCTTTACATCTACATCTATACTCCGCGCCACCTGACGGTGTGTGGTGGAGGGTATTTCTTGTACCACTAATGATTCCCCCTTCGTGTTGCTTTCGCGGATGGTGTGCGGGAAAAATGATCGGAAATAAGCCTCTGCATCAGTTCAAATTTCTCGAATGTTCTAGTTGTGGTCATTTCACGAGACTTATATGGGAGGAAGTAATACATTATCCGACTCTTTCCGGAATGTACTCTCTAGGAATTTCCATAGTAGGCCTCTCCGTGATGCACAATGCATGTGTTGTAGCATCTTCGTGACGCTATAGCACCTAATAAACGATTCCCTGATGAAACGCGCCGCTCTTCCTTGTGTCTTGTTTATTTCTTCAGCATGGTAGGGGTCCCAGGTTAACGAGCAATACTTAAGAATCAGTCGAACAACTGTTTCGTGAAACATTTCTTTCGTGGATGAATCACATTTGCTTAAGATTTTTCCCGTGAGTCACTGTGTGACTTCTGCTTTTCCTTCTATTTGTTTTATGCATCATTCCACTAAAGGACACTACGAATGGTTACACCTACATATCTTACGATAGTTACTGTTTCCAGCAGTTTATCATCAAATGTGTAATTGTATAGTACTGAATTTCTTCTCATATTTATGCACAATATGTTACATTTATTTACGTTTACTTCAACTGCCGGCCCCTGCATCATTCATCAGTCCTCTGCAGGTCTCCCTACAAATCACTACAACCTTCTGGCGTTGTTTCCTTCTTATACCTAGCCGCATCATCTGCGAGCAACTTTATGGAAGTTCCTACGCTGTCTACTATATAATTTATATATTGCATAAACATTAACGATCTTATCACATTTCCTTGTGGTATTGAAATTACCTTTACATGTGTCGATTTTGTTCCCTTAAGATCGAAGTGTTGAGTTCTACCTGCAACGAAGTCTTGAATCAGTCACAAATCAGCTTCTATACTCGGTAAATTCGTATTTTTTTCACTAAACAACAGGGCGGGACTGTGTCAAATGCCTTCTTGTTATCACGGAACATGGCATCAACCTGAGGGCCAATGTCTATAGCGCTGCGGATCTCATGGAAGGACAGAAGGACCTGAGTTTCGCAACATTACTCTTTGTGGAATCCATGTTGATTTTTACAGAGCAGATTTTGATTTACAAAAGAAGTCATAACTCACGTGCATAAAGCATGTTGAATAATTCTTCAACAATTTGATGTCACCGATATAGGCTTATCATTACGTGCATCTGTCCTAGGACCCTTCTTGTAAACGGGAATGACCTGCACATTTTCCAGTCTCTGGGTACCATTCGTTGCTCCAACGACCTGCGATAAACTGCTGTTAGAAGGGGAGAAAGTGATTTCGCGTAATTCTTGTAGAATAATACAGACGTCTCATCAGTTCCAAATGCCTTTCCACTTCTAAGAGATTGTAGTTGTTTTTCTATTCCGCAGTCTCTTATCTCAATATCTACAATTTCTGCATTCCTACGATGACTGAACGGCGAGATCGTAGTATGATCTTCCGCGCTGAAAAGATTTCGGAAGACCGCATTCAGTATTTCGGCTTTCTCTACGTTTCAGTGTCACTGTGTATGCGCAAGACCAAAACTTCTTAGGGTTTTGGTCAGATAGGTTCGCAAAATTTTATTTTCAAACTCATTGAAAGCTTCTATGATTCCTATCTTTTTCTTCGTTCAGTTTTTTAATTTTTTTTGTCGCATAGGTTTTGACTTCTTTTAAAACTGTGATGAAAGTCTCTTTGTTTATGTAGGTTATTAAACCGCAGTGGGTCTTTCTAATCCCTTAAAACCTTACCTGTAATATACTTGTCTAAGACGTAATTAACGTTGCTTTCGAATTTTATCCATTTCTGCTCCAAACTTTGATGCTTAACTTCGCCCAAATTATTTGACATTCTGAATATGTAATAAACGCACTAAATATTGAATTCTTTACTTCAATAAACACGCTGCCACCACTGGCTTCTAATCTATTCTCACGATGAACATTCCAATCCAAATTTGGGATTTCGTTACTGTTCACTTCCGGTTTCAACAAACTTTCTGTTCCTAATACTATCTCGGCGTTATTACCTTTAATAAGCGACATTAATTCAGGGACCCCATCACGGATGCTCCTGCAGTTTGAAAATATCATGTTGATCTATCCTATTTCCGATCCGCGAGGACAAGCATTCTCTGAATTTAAGGTAGCTGATACGTCTTCGATTTCGGCAGGAATCTAACCACTGATCCCAAGGGGCGGGCCACGCCCAAGCGCATGTCACACGTATTCCACTGCACTAGTAGCCATTTCCCGCGTGTAGTGCACGCGTGACCTATCGCAGTTTCCGGCCAAATCCCCTTGTGTCTGCACATAAGAAGCACGGTTCCTATCCATCTCGTACTACGAAAAAGCCGCATAAAATCTAAAAAAAAGCAAAAAAAAAAAAAATCAGTCAGAATTAACTGAGGATAACAAACAGATCTCAGTAAGAGCTAAACTTACCTGCCTGTGGCAGTACTGAAGTTGGGATGTACACGATACGTCAATGAGAAGATGAATCAATCACTGAAATGTACTTTGCAAAGGTACCGCTATACCCCACGGTCGCAGAACCCGCAAGCTGTTAAAACAGCAATGAATTGCACTACTGAAAACAGAAGTATCAACAGTTACAGTTGCAGAAACAACGAAAAGAACGTGCCAAATTTAAACAGACGCAAAATCTCTAAGATTGGCAATCTTTTACAGAAGCTCGAAATTTAGCGCGGACTTCAATGCGAGATGCTCATAATAGTTTCCACAACGAAACTTGGTCTCGAAACCTGGCAGAAAATTCGAAGAGATTCTGGTCGTATGTGAAGTATGCTAGCGACAAGACACAGTCAATGTCTTCCCTGCGCAATAGCAATGGAGATACTATTGAAGGCAGTGCTGCCAAAGCAGCCTTCCGAAATGCGTTCACAAAAGAAAACGAAGTAAATATTCCAGAATTCGAATCAAGAACAGCTGCCAACATCAGTGACTTAGAAGTAGCTATCCTCGGAGTAGTGAAGCAACTTAAATCACTTAATAAAAGTAAGTCTTCTGGTCCAGACTGTATACCAATTAGGTTCCATTCAGACCATGTTGAGGGAATAGCTCCAAACTTAACAATCATATACAACTGTCCGTTCGACGAAAGATCCGTACCCAAAGACTGGAAAGTTGAATTCAAGAAAGGTAGTTGAAGTAATCCACTAAATTACAAACCCATATCATTAACGTCGATAAGAAGCAGGATTTTGGAACATATATTGTGTTCGAACATTATGAATTACGTTGAAGAAAACGGCTTATTGACACACAGTCAACACGTATTTGGAAAACATTGTTCTTGTGAAACACAACTAGCTCTTTACTCGCACGAAGTCTTGAGTGCTATCGACAAGGGATTTCAAATTGATTCCCTATTTTTCGATTTCCAGAAGGCTTTGGACACTGTACCACACAAGAAGCTTGTAGTGAAATTGTGTGCCTATGGAATATCGTCTCAGTTATGTGACTGGCTTCATGATTTCCTGTTAGAGAGGTCACAGTTCGTAGTAATTGACGAAAAGTCTTCGAGTAAAACAGAAGTGATTTCTGGCGTTCCCGAAGGTAGTGTTATAGGCCCTTTGCTGTTCCTTATCTACGTATATAAAAGATTTAGGAGACGATCTGAGCAGCCGTCTTAGATTGTTTGCAGATGACGCTGTAGTTTATCGGCTAGTAAAGTCATCAGAAGATCAAAATAAATTGAAAAACTATTTAGAAAAGAAATATGTATGGTGCGAAAATTGGCAATTGACCCTAAATAACGAGAAGTTTGAGGTCATCCACATGAGTGCTAAAAGGAATCCGTTAAACTTCGGTTACACGGTAAATCAGTCAAATCTAAAGGGCGTAAATTCAACTAAATACCTAGGAATTACAATTACGTACAACTTAAATTGGAAGGAAAACGTAGTAAATGTTGTGGGGAAGGCTAATCAAAGACTGCGTTCTATTGGGAGGACACTTATGAAATGTTACAGATCTACTAAGGAGACTGCCTACTCTACGCTTAATTCGCGTCAATATTTTACACCAATGTCTTACTAAACTCATGTTTTGGTAATATTCACACCTGTCAGCATCGGTCTCCTTTGGTATAGGAAGTATTGTATTCCTACTGACATGTAAGATAATTTCGCATGTCTCATATATCACGCACACCAGGTGGAATAATTTTGTCATGGCTGGTACTCCCAAGGAACTAGAGAATTCTGAGGAAATGATGTTTATTCCAGGCGGCTTGTTCCCAGTTAGGTATTTCACTGATCCATCAAATTATTCTCGCAGTACTACGTGGCCTAACTCATTTTCATCTACTTCCTCTTCTCTATTATTCCAATATCGTACAGCGCGCGGAAAAAACGAACACCTGTATCTTTCCGTACGAGCTCTGATTTCCCTTATTTTATTATGATGATCTTTTCTGCCTATGTAGTCCAGCGTCGGCAATACATTTTCGCATTTAGAAAGAAAGTTGGTGATTGAAATTTCGTGAGAAGATTGCGCCGCAATGAAAAATGTCTTTGTTTTAATGATGTCCACCCCAAATCCTGCATCAATTCAGAGAAACTCTCTCCCATATTCCGCGAGAATACAAAACGTGGTGCCCTTCTCTGAACTTTCTCGATGTACTCTGTCAGTCCTATCTGCAAGGATCCCACGCCGTGCAGCAGTATTCTAAAAGAGGACGGACAAGCGTAGTGTAGGCAGCCTCTTTAGTAGATCTGTTACATTTTCTAAGTCTCCTGCCAATCAAACGCAGTCTTTGGTTAGCCTTCCCCACATCAATTTGCTATGTGTTCCTTCCAACTTAAGTTGTTCGTAATTCAAATTCCTAGGTATTTCCTTGAATTTTTGGGCTTTAGATCTGACTGATTTATTGTGTAATCTTTTATCTATTTCGTTTGTAATATAGTCCTCAAGTTTGTTCCCCATGTACAGACCTCTTCAGAGGGTATGAGGGGCACAGAGACAAATACTGTGACCATTGGTTCCTTAATACACTGACGGAAGGAAATCGCAATACCAAGAAGGAGTTGTGTGACACAACGAAAGCCAGTAGGCGTGTTTCTACATCTGAAAGATGATGTCTGTTCAAGATTCACGCCAGTTGCATAAGAGTCGCGCAAGTAGCACCACTACGAGGATGCAAATCAGGTTTGCTTTAAGTGAACAATGTAACGGTCATCAGCGTTAGTTACCTTTGAGATTGGGCGTGGTGAGTGTTGTTAATCAAGAATGCCTTGAAGGCGAGAAAGGCGCCAGTATCAACAAGTCACTGAGTTTGAACGAGGTCGTGTAAAGGGACTACGAAAAGCTGGATGTTCCTTCTATGATATTGCAAAAAGACTTGGCAGGAATGTAGCCATTGTACATGAGTGCTGACAGCGATGATCACGAGAATGCACGATCGCAATAAGACCGGGCTCCGGGCGGTCACGTGGCACAACCGAGAGGGAAGACCATCGTGTTCGGCGTATGGTTCTGGTGCTTCGTACTGCGCCTGCAGTAGCAATTTGAGCAACAGCTGGCACCACAGTGACACAACCAACTGTTACAAATCGATTAATTCAAGGACAGACGCCCTGTAATGTGCATTCCACTGACGCCAAACCACCGCCATTTGCGACTTCAGTGGTGTCAAGCGAAAGTTCATTGGAGGTCAGGGTGGAGGTCTATTGTGTTTTCTGCCAAAAGCTGGTTCTACCTCTATGTGAGTGATGGCCGTGTATTGATTAGGAGGAGGCCAGTTGAGGCCCTGCAGCAAACCTGTCTGCGTGCTAGACGGACTGGATCTACACCTGGAGTTATGTATGACCTGAGGAGCACTCTCGTAGTTATCCCACGCACCCTGATTGCTGATTTGTGATTCGACTTGTGCTGTCATTCATGAACAGCATTCCTGGGAGTGTTTTCCAACAGAACAACGCCCGCCCACATACCGATGTTGTAACTGTAACCCAACATACTCTACAGATCCAGAGTCATCGACAACCAGTATTGATTGTCCCTGTACTTACTCACCAAGTGCGACAGTCATGGAACTCCATCCCACAAACTGACATCCGGCACCTGTGCGACACAATACATGTGCGTTTGCACGCTTGCATTCAACATTCTGGCGGTTATACCCTTTATTAATGTGATAGCGTTTCACATTTGCAATGGATTACCTCGCGCTTACATTTACCTGTGATCTTGCAATGTTAGTCACTTAAAAATGTTACCTAGACAAATGTAGTCCCGAAATATCATCACTCTACATTAATTGATTTTTGGTGTTGCGACTTTTTTCCGTCAGTGTCTGTACCAACTTCGGTGTGTAAGTTATTTTCGCTCTGCGTATAACAGTCTTCCCGCAAACACATCACTGAATTTACTACCTGATGTTTTCTGGACGGTCGTAACTGCACCGCGATGTAGACTGCACAATGCAGTACAGACTATTCTTTTGCCTGCAGGCATTCACGATTCAATACCTGACCTGCTGCCAACGGAAAAATGAACGTTAATGGCTTGCTAGTGTCTGACCAAACTGAAAACATAATACTCAGAACAGCTATAATTATTTGTCTGCAAATGAAGTAAATACTGGTGTAACGTTATTCAATACACTGTAAGAATATCTGCACTTATACCCCCAACACCCAGTATAATCCTAATCGTTCCACCCTTCATATTTCCCTTCTTTGCTTAGTACTGGCTATCCATCTAAGCTCTTGATGTTCATACAATTATTCCCTTTCCCATAGTTAGGCATGCTACTACAGTGTTGCATTTGTTGTCTAACCATTTGTGCTGAGACAATGAGCACTTTCTGACAATCTAATTTTTTAGACGTCTTATTCTCTTTCGTCAACTTGAATTGCAGCATTTTTATTTTTCTCATTTCATAAATTAAATTCAAACTCTTCTGGGTTATCGGGGATTTATACTAGGCCTTGTCTTTTTAGCTATGCGTTCTTCTGCTGCCTCTCATATCTCATTTCTCAAACTTACCCATACGTCTTTTGTTGTGTTCTTCCCCCTGTTTCAGTTCAGTGTGGCCTAATGCTCCCTCTGAAACTTATAAAAACCTCTGGTTCGTTGTGTTTGTCCCGATCTCATCTCCTCAACTGCCAACCTTTTTGCAATTTCTTCAATTTTAGCGTGCCATTCGTAATCGAAAAATTATGGTCGTATTACGCATCTTCCCCTGAAAATGCCTTACTGTCTGATATCTGGTATCAAAGTATTTCTCTTACCATCTTATAGTCAATATGAAACCTTCCGGTGTCCCCAAGTCTCTTACACATCCACCAGTTTGTTTAATTTTTCTTAAACTAATTGTTAGCAGCAAATAAATTACTCTTTGTGCAAAATTCTCCCAGCGGGCTTCCTACTTCATTCCTTTTCCAGAATCCACGTATTTATACTATTTTTCCCTCTCTTCCTTCTCCTGTTAAAGAATTCCATTAATGCATCACAATTAAATTTTTGTCTCCCTTAACTCTCCGAATAATTTCCTTTACGTCGTCATATATTCTTTCAATCTCTTCTTCATATACGAAGCTGTTTGGCATTTGAACGTGTACTACGGTATGAGTGCGGTCTTCATGTCTGCTTGGCTACGATAATGTGTTCACTATGCTCTTCACTAAGGCTTACCAGCACTCCTGTTTTCTTATTCTTTATTAGTCCTAATCCAGCTTTATAGCTATTTGGTTTTGTGTTTATATCCCTGTACTGACCTGACCTGAAGTCCTGATATTCCTGCCACCGCACTTCACAACTTCCCACTATATCTTCCTTCAACGCATCCATTTCCCTTTTTAAATTCTCTGACCTATCTACTCGGTTATGGAAACTAAAATTCCACGCCCCGACACGTAGAATGCTAGTTTTGCTTTTCCTGATGACGACGTCCCCCTGAGCAGTCCACGTCCGGAGATCTGAATGGTGGCTTATTTTACTCCCGCAATTTTTTTAGTCAGTAGGATGCCATCAACATTAAGGTATACAGTAGAGCTCCACGCCCTTGGGAAAAAGTTAGTGGCTGTAGTTTCCACAGACTTTCAGCCGTTCGCAGTACCAGCACAGCAAGGCCATGTTGGCTAATATTACAAGGCCATATCAATCAATCCGCCATCGAGGCTGTTGCCCATGCAACTATGGAAAAGTCTGCTGCTTCTCTTCAGGAACCACGGGTTAGTCTGGGCTCTCCACAGATACCCATCTACTGTGACTAAACCTGCGGTACAGTTATCTGTATTGTTGAGGCACGCAAGCCGGAACTTAGGATGTCTTTCCGTTCTCGATGACCCATCTAAATAAGCTTAGTTTTTGGATGCACCGAATACTGGATTCCATTTTGGAACTAAGCAGACACAATATCAGCAGATTAAGAAGCGCTGTAAACAAAATTATCCCGTAGAAGAAGTTACCAGTTGATGTACATTATTGTGAAGCATATACTGTCGTAACAAAACAAAATATTATTGATACTAACATCATCTCTGTGCCTTGGTATAATTATGATACGCTTACGAGAACGTGTGGCACGCGTTGGGAGTCATACTGCAGCACGACTACCTGCACCAAGGACCATCCAGCAGTTGTCAACCACTCTAGTGTAGGAACAAAAACTGCTTACCAACCTTGTGGCTACCAGGCGAGCACGTTGCAGAGCATATGCTGCCGTCCGTGTCGATCACACGTCCTGTTTGGAACCATGACGCGCCTTTTGGAATGTCCAGCGGCATAATGAATTGCGGTGACTTAAGATTAATTGGTGTCTTTGAATAGCAGCGTTACTTCTGTTCGTCTCACTGCATATTTCTTTCATTTACGTTCTACACTACAAACTCCGGTGACAAAACTCGTTGGATACCTCCTAATGTCGTGGCGGACCTCCTTGTTCCAGGTTTAGTGCAGCAACTCGAAATGGCACTGACTCAAGTCGTTGGATGTCTCCTCCAGAAATGTTAATCCACGCTATCTCTATAGCCGTCCATAATTACGAAAGTGTTTTGCATGAATTGACCTCTCCATTATGTCCCATAAATGGACAATGGGATTCATATTGGGCGATCTGTGTGGCCAAACCCTGCGCTCCAATTGTCCAGAATGTCCTTCAAACCAATCAAGAACAACTGTGGCCCGATGACATAGCGCATTGTCATCCATAAAAATCGTTGTTTGGGAAAACAGAAATCCAAGAATGGCTGCAAATGGTCCTAAGGATCCGAACATAACCATTTATAGTCAATGAACTCAATGATTGGTTCAGTTGGACCAGAGGATGCGTCCATTTCATGAACGTACAGCCCACACCATTACCTGACCAGACCACGGTTTTCCAGTCGTCTAAGAGTCCAACCGACATGTCACGAGCTCAGGCACTGCAGGCTGTTACCAAAGGCACTCACGATAGTTGCCTGCTGCCATAGTCCACTAATGACAAATTTTTCCGCACGGTCCTAATGGATACGTTCGTCGCACATCCGACATTCATTTCTGCTGTTATTTCAAGCAGTGCTACTTGTCTGTTAGCACTGACGACTCTACGCAAACGCCGCTGCATCCGGTCGTCAACTTAAGGCCGTCGGCCACTCTGTCGTCGGTGATAAGAGGTAAAGCCTAGAATTTGGTATTCTCGGCACGCTCTTGACATTGTCAATCTCGGAATGTTGAATTCCCGAACGATTTCCGAAGTGGAATATCCCATTCCGCCTTAGAAATCTGTTAATTCGTGTCGTGCGGCCATAATCGCGTCGGAAAGCTTTTCACATGAATCAGCTGAGTAGAAGTGACAGCTCCACCAATGTACCGCCCTTTTATACCTTGTGTGCGCGATACTGCCACCATCTGTATATGTGCATGTTGCTAACGCATGACTTCTGTCAGCCCCTTGTACAGTAGCAGTTCTTTCTATTTATGGCCCGAGCTCCTTGACAGTCACACATCACGGAAAGATACTTTCGTGGTTACGTTTTTCTGACCACTATAGAAACTAGGGATGAATTTTAACTTACGCGCCGAAATAAAATTTAGCTTGGCGCCAGCTGTTATTTTCCAGTAGATGTGGTTGCCGGTAAGGGTCTCTATTATGCAGCTCTCTCAGTCTTTGTCTCTCTCTCTCTCTCTCAAATGTTCAAATGTGTGTGAAATCTTATGGGACTTAACTGCTAAGGTCATCAGTCCCTAAGCTTATACACTACTTAACCTAAATTATCCTAAGGACGAACACACACACCCATGCCCGAGGGAGGACTCGAACCTCCGCCGGGACCAGCCGCACAGTCCATGACTGCAGCGCCTCAGACTGTCGACTAATCCCGCGCGGCTCTCTCTCGTTCCTTACACTATTATGCGTCGAGTCGAGATAGCGATAACATGACAATGAAATGCGTTTTACGTTTTTTGTTTGAACAGGAGCTATTCAGTTACAAATGTGCGACGTGATGTTCGTTGAAGTACACTCCATCTCTTACAGCGGAAAGCATTAAATGATGACACCGGTAGTTTCTAGTGTCCGGTTGCTTGTGCATAAGGGGGTCGACATTTTCCCAGCGAGTTCGTTGACGACATAGAGCGCATTCGACAGAGTTTTTGACGTCGTCCGCAGAAGTGTTTTCACAGAAGTGTCTCGTTCCATTTAAGTGGAAAAGTGACCCGCTACAACGTAGTAATATGGGGAACACAGCAGCCACGAACCACAGCCGACCACGAGAGAAACTCTCCAAAGCTTCGTACATCTTATACCATTTCCAAAAAAGTACACTGCCGGAAAACATTACTACACCCTTTTAGAGATTTCCAATTCACTCAAGATTTATTGTTGCAATAGTGCATATGGAGTACATGAAATGTTTACAGTTACAGATCAATAGCACAGGCGGTTCTGAGGTACAAGGTATCGACCCACGCTGAAACGCCCATATTAGTACGTGGTGTAGTCGCCACGGGAGTGGCAATGTAGGTGCAGGCACAGATCGTACAGATGGTGATAAGTTGGGATAAGTTATGTCACGCCTGCTCGACCTTTTCACGCAGTTCCGTAGAGTTGTTGTTTGACGAGTCGCACGAGTCACTTGTCATCCATCATATCCAGCACGTGCTCGATTGGAGACAAGTCTGGAGATTGTGTTGGCCAGAAAAGTTGCTGCACGTCTTTCCGAGCACGTTGAGTTTTATGGGCAGTGAGTGGGCGAGCATTATCCTGTTGGAACAACACATCACCCTCCTGTTGCAAGGACGGCAAAAAATGATCTAACAACATTCTACACGAACCGAGCGCTGGTTAGAGTCCCCTCCAGAAACACCAAAGATGAACGAGATTTCTAGCTTATAGCACTCCAGATCATACAGCCTGGGATAAGGCCAATGCGTCTCGGACGAATGCACTCTACGAGACAGCGCACACCAGGTCTACATCTGACTCGCTAACGACCATCACTTGCGTGCAGGCAGAATGTCCTTTCATCGCTGAAGACTACGGCGCCCCATTTCATCTTCCAAATGATCCTCTGACAGCACCAGCCGAGCCGTGAACGTCAATGCTGTAGCGTGAGTGGAAGAAGAGCTAGATGGTGCGTGTCTGAAGGCCGACTGCTAATAACTGGTTCGCAACGGTTCGTGTTCAAACGTCTGGACGCACAAGCCCTCTTATCTATGCTGTGGTAGCTGAACGACCTGCCACTGCTGCCTTTACAATACAGCGATGCTGGCGGGCGGTGGTGCTGCACGGACGTCCAGAACTTCGTCTACGGGTGTGAGAAAATGCACGTGACAATTATACCTGCATCGTTCCAGAACTGACGCACGTCCAACTTGTGCTGCAGCTCTCCGCTAGGACCATCTCGTCGCTTGGAAGACCACAGTTTAATCCCTTTCAAACTCCCTCAGTTGGCTGTAGGAAGCACAAGTGCGTCTCCGTGGAATGGTTGTCTGGTTGCTTGCTTCACACGTTTGCACCACACTGTGCCTTGTGGCTGTGAGCATTCCCTATTGAAGGGCAGACAAAGCTGGCGCTCTGGTACATATGCCACTACTCTATCTGTTGGTGGACGACGTTAAAACCAATATCCACATCTACTGTCCCCCAGGTGGCATTTGCTGTCATCGTATCAAAATCCACGTTATTTTTCCAGGTGTACCAATCTTTCTTTCCGACAGTGTATTTACGGCCCACTGAACTTTGCGGCAAAACGCTTGCAGGGATCACGTAAGTGAAAATTTGGTGATCTGGTTCGTTTCGCAATAGGGTGTAGCATCTCAGCACTAGCCCCAAAATGTAAAAACATTTCTTAGCAATGAGCTGACGCAAGGGTGGATGAGTCGTCAGGTTCGTCCTGATCTTGCATTGCACCATTGTCTTCCAAATCTCAAAATATGCAATTTTTTTGAGGGGTCTGTGAAATTCTTCGTCTGTGTGTCTCCTCTGACAACAACTTTTTATCAAATTCTATACCGCATATCAGCGGCAGTGAAAGCAGTAGGTCCAGAAATCTCGTGAAAGTATGAGACAAATTTGCCTGCTGTCTGTATGTTTGTCGTGCGTCCGGCGAAGGGCACCTTGAATATTTATGAAAGTTAAATTAAAAAAATCAAAATGGTTCAAATGGCTCTGAGCACTATGGGACTTAACATCTATGGTCATCAGTCCCCTAGAACTTAGAACTACTTAGCCGGCCGAAGTGGCCGTGCGGTTAAAGGCGCTGCAGTCTGGAACCGCAAGACCGCTACGGTCGCAGGTTCGAATCCTGCCTCGGGCATGGATGTTTGTGATGTCCTTAGGTTAGTTAGGTTTAACTAGTTCTAAGTTCTAGGGGACTAATGACCTCAGCAGTTGAGTCCCATAGTGCTCAGAGCCATTTGAACCATTTTGAACCTTAGAACTACTTAAACCTAACTAACCTAAGGACATCACATAACACCCAGTCATCACGAGGCAGAGAAAATCCCTGACCCCGCCGGGAATCGAACTCGGGAACCCGGGCGTGGGAAGCGAGAACGCTACCGCACGACCACGAGCTGCGGACTTAAATCAAAACTTTTTATCCTAAAAGTAATTGCAAAAAGTACACCAAGATAGCATGTACATGCATGTAAAGGGTATAATCGTGTGCAAAACTTTGAAGCCCTGGCTTATTCACCTCCCGTTTTTACCTTCATTTATATAAACGATAAGGTTTGATGAATTCAGACGAATGTTTTTAAAGCAACTCTTATTACTGTGTATTATGGTGATGCAAGACGCAATGGAAAAGACCCCTCTCGTGTCTGCTAGTATCGGCTTCCTTGTAGGAGACAGTCCGCAGCTCGTGGTCGTGCGGTAGCGTTCTCGCTTCCCACGCCCGGGTTCCCGGGTTCGATTCCCGGCGGGGTCAGGGATTTTCTCTGCCTCGTGATGACTGGGTGTTGTGTGCTGTCCTTAGGTTAGTTAGGTTTCAGTAACTCTAAGTTCTAGGGGACTGATGACCATAGATGTTAAGTCCCATAGTGCTCAGAGCCATTTGTAGGAGACATCGACACCTGAATACCTTTCCTGCCTTTATAGACCCCTACCAGAAACAGCTAATCTTCGTCCTGCGAAAGTTACGGATGGAAGCTGTGATTTGAGATCCTAGATTTTTAGGATACTGTGGTTGAGTGGCTTAGTAGCGCTCCTTTAACTAGTTATCGTGCCATGATGTATGTTATGGGCAAAAGTCGTAGGAGTACAGCCTACAAATGTACCACTTTCAGAAGGTGTTTGCAATATGACAGTCCGGTTTGTGTAGTCGTTTCTTCATCAAGTAGCTAATGATGTTGCGTTCAAGAAACATTTGTTTTTCGCAGATGAGGCATGTTTTGCGCGAGCCAGTTATTTTCAAAGTGGGAGTAGTCACTTCCGGTATTATGGTAACCGACACGAGATAGCTGTCAGATCTTACCAACATAGATTTTCCGTAAAAATTTGCGCTGGTACGGGAACACTTGGTCTGCTAGTCCTCTCTGTATGAAAAATTTAGATCGGTTTATTTGATATACCATATCTGAGCAATTGTTGGACACAGTATCGTTTCCTGTGAACATCAATCTCTACTAACAGTACGGTGTTGAGCTAGCACATTACAGAGTTTGTGCCCGAGCATAGCCAATTAGAGTCATTGAGGAACACTGAATACGCCGTGTAGTATCTACTGCGTGGGCAGCGCATTCGCCTGATTTAATGGCCCTAATTTTTTTTCTTTCGGAGCAAGTCAAGAATGTGGTATACATTACTACCCTTTCCACCAAATTGTATCTGAATTTCCGAATCAATGATGCGTTTCACGACGTGAAACATAAACCTGCCACTGACTTGTATGGTCATTGCTGCTAAGATATCGAGCATGTAAAGCGGCTCAAAGCAGACTGTTGGAACAAGCTTAGTAAACTTAATTTAATATGATTCTAATACAATGTAAGTTGTGTACAATTACAGTTATTAGTTATCCGTAACTTAAGGACGTCTCGCGCAAACAACACGCAAATGGCTATTTAACCCTGTGGTGCAGTTGTCCACCGAAGTGGACAGCTGTTAACGTCGCCTCTTTGGTGATGTTAATCAGTCCTGATGCTGAAAATGCATGCAGGGCACAGTACCAGTACCGAGTGTCCACTGGAGTGGACTGCGCCCATTTGCAGCCTCAGGACTGATTACAAACGCCAAAGAAGCGACATTAACAGCTGTCCACTGCAGTGGGCCTCTGTATTACTAGGTTAAAAAGAAAAATTTTATATTTTCTCTAGATAAAATTCAGTTACATACTTGGTGCTGAGATAGGGAAGCAGGATGGAAATTTCACACTGTCTTAACCGCAAAATATACTTTTAGCCGTTTGCTGGTCTTTTACTATTCCGTCTCTAATGACCACGCTGTCTATGGGACGTCAAACCCTAATCTCCCTTCCTTTCTTCTTTTACTCTTCACCGTTTGTGAATGCTGAAGCGTCCATCGTGTGCTCGAGTTTTAGATGACTGTGATTAGCAGTTGTGCGCTATTTAGTTTCTGTAATTATGTATGAGGGTGGAAACAGGAACGAAATTTCCTCAGAATCACTGAAATCCTGTCCTCCCCTGGTAGCTGAGTGGTCAGCGAGACAGAATGTCAATCCTGAGGGCCCGGGTTGGATTCCCGGTTGGGTCGGAGAGTTTCTCCGCTCAGGGACTGGGTGTTGTGTTGTCCTAATCATCATCATTTCATCCCCATCGACGTGCAAGTCGCCGACGTGGCGTCAAATCGAAAGACTTGCACAACCCGACGGGAGGCCCTAGTCACACGACATTTAATTTCACTGAAATCCTTGGACGACCCAACCATGACATAATTCCTCCATGTGGTGTGCAGGCGAAATACCTTTACATTTCAGAAAGAATGAAATAATCCTAATTACGAAGAAAGTTGCTGCTAACAATTGTGAATATTGCCGAGCTTCAGTGTAACACGTCATAGCTGCAAAATACTGACACGAATTACGTACAAAAGAACAAAAAAACCGGCGGAAGTCGACCTTGAGGAAGATCAGTTCGGTTTCCCGAGAAATGTAGGAATACCCGAACCAGTTCTGATCCTGCGATTTATCTTAGAAGGTAGGTTAAAGAAAGGCAAACCTATTTTCATAACATATGTAGACCTACAGATAGCTTGTGACAATGTTGACTGAAGTAAACTGTTTGAAATTCTGAAGGATAAAATACATGGAGTGAAAGGTTATAAACAGGTTGTACAAAAGCCTTACTGCAGTTATAAGAATCGGAAAACATGAAAGGGAAGCAGTAGTTGAGAAAGGAGTGACACAAGTTTGCAGCCTATCCTCCATGTTATTCAATCTGTACATTCAGCAAGCAGTAAGAAAATCAAAGAAAAATTTGGGGAAGGAATTAAAGTTCTTAGAGCCTAAATAAAACAGCTGAAGTTTGCCGATGACATTGTAATTCTGTCAGAGACAGCAAAGGACTTGAAAGAACAATTGAACGGAATGGATAGTGCCTTGAAAAGAGGTTACAACATGAGCATCAACAAAAGTAAAACAAGAACAATGGAATGTAGTCAAATTAAATCAGGCGATGCTGAGGGAATTAGATTAGGAAAAGACACACTAAAAGTAGTACACGATTTTTACCATTTGGCAGAAAAATAGCTTATGATGGCTGGAGTAGAGAGGATGTAAAATGAAGACTAACAATAGCTTGAAAAAAATTTCTAAGATAAATGAATCTGTTAACATCCAATATAAATTTAAGTGACAGGAAATTTTTTGAAGCTATTTTGTAGAGTGTAGCCACGTACGGAAGTAAAACGTGGACGATAAGCAGTTCAGACAAGAAGAGAATAGAAGCTTTTGAAATGCGGCACTACAGAAGACTGCTGACGATTGGATGGGTAGATCTCGTAACTAATGAGGAGGTACTGAACGAAGTGGGATGAAAAGAAATTCATTGCACAACTTGACTAAAAGAAGAGGTCCATTGGTAGGGCACATTCTGAGATACGAAGGAATGATTAATTTGGTGTTGTAAGAAGGCGTGGACGGTAAATATTGTAGAGGGGGCCAAGGGATAAATGCAGTAAGCAGGTTCAAATGAATGTACGTTGCAGTAGTTATATCGGAGGTGAAGAGGTTTGTACACGATAGATTATCGTGAAGATTTGCATCAAAACAGTCTTTGCGTGACAGTTACAACAACAACAACAAACCAATGGAACTAGGAAGTAGGAAAGTGTCAATTTCGTAGTCATCACGTAGTTTACTACACTCGAATAGCATCAAGGAGGCCGCCAAGGTTAACCTCGCGACTCGACGAACTGATCACCATACGACCATTATTCCATGACAGAATGAAGATGTTTGGAATATAAACCGCTTTGTGATCTGCAATCAAGAACTGAAACACACTTTCACACATGAAGCTAAAATATTTTAATGCAGTTTATTGCACCACCAGCGTCTAATGTATCTACACTGAAGGAAAAAAAATCACAGCACCAAAATAATAATTAATAAAGATCAATAAAAGTTGGAGAATACATTTGTCTAGGTAATACATTTAAGTAGTTAAAGTTGCAAAATTACAGGTTAATGTAAGCGCGAGATAAACCATTGCAAATGTGAGGCGTTAGTACATTAATAAGCAACGTAATCTCTAGAATGTTGAAAGCAAGCATGTAAACGTGCATCCATTGTGCTGTACAGGTGCCAGATGTCAGTTTGTGGGATGGAGGTTCATGCCTGTTGCACTTGGTCGGTCAATACTGAGACGGTTAATGCTGTTTGTGGATGACGCTGGAGCTGTCGCCCGAAGATGTCTCACATGTGCTCGACTGGAGACAGATCTGGTGATTGAGGCAACATGTCGACTCTCTGTCCAGCATGTTGGGTTACAACAGCGGTACGTGGGCCAGTGTTATCCTATTGGAAAACACCTCCTGGAATGCTGTTCATGAATGGCAGCACAACAGGTCGAATCCCATTACTTGATGGAGAAATACATCCATGGTAGAGGGAGGTGACCATTCAGATTTGGCACAACTTTGAAATATAGAATGATCTTGATCGTACAATTCTTTATTAAGCATTAAGCGTTTAGAATTTCGTCATCAGACTGAAGCTGTTGAATAAAGTGCACAAGAAAATTAACACTAGCAAACACGTACATAATAAAACACATACACACGCACACCCACACACCCACACACCCACCCACACACACACACACACACACACACACACACACACACACACACACACACACACACACACACACACACACACACGCACACGACAAAGATAAAATTATGTTACTTTTATGGAGGAAAAAAAAAAGTCGTGTGACTAGGGCATCCCGTCGGGTAGACCGTTCGCCAGGTGCAAGTCTTTCGATTTGACGCCACTTCGGCGACTTACGCGTCGATGGGGATGAAATGATGATGATTATGACAACACAACACCCAGTCCCTGAGCGGAGAAAATCTCCAACCCAGTCGGAAATCGAACCTGGGCCCTTAGGATTGACATTCTGTCGCGCTGACCACTCAGCTACCGGGGGAGGAGAAACTCATATATTGATAGCATCTATGGGGGTTTTATGTTTATGTTGTACGACACTAGTTATTGGCTGCAAATATGTCTTCCGTTCGGATTATTGACTAACGATTATCTGTGTAGCGTTGCTCACGGTCCTAACTAACGACGCACATTTCACACTCCTCCATAAAAGTAGCATAAATGTATCTTTGTCAAGTTGTTCACGAGGTTCAGACATGTAGTTAATCGCAATGCATAGTTGTTTGTAAAATTACGATTTGACTTCCTTTCTATGGTTAATGCTGACGGCACCTGCTGGCCTTCGTTTATTTCTTTGATAGCTTAATCGCCAGACTCAGTTTGCCACTGATTCTCTTCGAATAGACAACAGCACTGTAAAATATGCCTACATGACACGAGATCTGTACTATATTCTGTCTATGTGCTCACTTTCTTGAGCGTTGTACTATTCTTTGATTTAAATGTAAGTACGATACTAACTGAAATTTCTGTGTATGGAATACTAAGATACATACTTATGTTATTATATACATATTTTATATAGTTAGTTTTCTTGTACTGTTTATTCCAGAGCTTCAACGTGATGATGGAATTTTGAAATGCATAAAGCTTAATAAAGAACTGTGCGAACAAGATCTTTCTGTATTTCAAAATAGTGACGGGTCGAATCACCAGACTGACGTGCAGTTTTGCAGTGAGGGTGCATGGGATAACCACGAGAATGCTCCTGCTGTCATACTAAATCGCATCCCAGACCATAACTCCAGATGTAGATCCAGTGTGTCAAGCATACAGACAGGTTGGTTGCAGGCACTCAACTGGCTTCCTTCTAAGCCAACACGAATATCACTGGCGGAACCAGCTGTCATCACCATACACAACAGACCTCCAGCTCGTCGTACAATGAGCTCTCGCTTCGCATCACTGAAGTCGCAAATGGCTGTGGTTTGGGGTCAGTACAGGGCGTCTATCTCCGGGCAGTCCTTGAAATAAACGATCTGTAACAGCCCATTGTTTCATTGTGGTGCAAACTCCTGTTCAAATTATTACTGTAGGTGTAGTACTATGCGCCAGAACTATACGCTGAACACGATATTCTTCCCTCTCGGTAATGTCACGTGGCCGTCCGGAGCCCGGTCTTCTTGCGACTGTACATTCTCGTGACCACCACTGTGAGCAATCGTGCACAGTGGTTACATTCCTACCAAGTCTTTCTGCAGTGTCTTAGAAGGAACATCCAGTTGCTAGTAGCTCCATTACATGACCTCTGTCAAACTCAGCGAGATGTTGATAATGGCGTCTTTGTCGCCTCAAAAGCATTCTTGGCTAACATCAGCTCACTTCGTCCAGTCTGAAAGGTAACTAAGGCTCACGACCGTTACAGTGTGTGTTTAGAGCAATCCTGACTTGCATTGTCATAGTGGCGCTATCAGCGCTACTCTTACGCGAGTGGGCCGGCCGATGTGGCCGTCCGGTTCTAGGTGCTTCAGTCTGGAGCCGCGCGACCGCTACGCTCGCAGGTTCGAATCCTGCCTCGGGCATGGATGTATGTGATGTCCTTAGGTTAGTTACGTTTAAGTAGTTCTATGTTCTAGGGGACTGATGACCTAAGATGTTGAGTCCCATAGTGCTGTGGCCAAGCGGTTCTAGGCCCTACACTCTGGAACCGCGCGACCGCCACCGTCGCAGGTTCGAATCCTGCCTCGGGCATGGATGTGTGTGATGTCCTTAGGTTAGTTAGGTTTAAGTAGTTCTAAGTTCTAGGGGACTGATGACCTCAGAAATTATGTCCCATAGTGCTCAGAGCCATTTTTGAACCCATAGTGCTTAGAGCCATTTGAACCAACCTTACGCGAGTGGCATGAAATTTGAACAGACATCATCTGTCAGATGTAGAAAGACACCTACCAACTTTCGTATACGTCGCGCAACACCTTCTTTGTGTTGCGACTTTTTTTTGCCTTCAATGCATCTACGTGTGGAACGGTACCGTACTGCTTGCAGTCTACAGAATGTACATGAAAATAACGGTCAGGTATCTCGCTGAAACGCTACTATCGATCAGTGTTTGTTTTGTAACAGTTTTGAATGTGACAGACAGCACAGAACTGAATGAAGGCAGGTTGAAAGTAACGTCTCGTCGACGCGGAGGTCAGAGTAACATTCACTTCGAGAGGTGTGGGACAGGGGTATGAAACCGAGGTGTGGCCGGCTTCTCGCTTTCGAATGAAAGACGCGGCGCATTGCTGCTTAAAGTGCACGCCCACCGGCGGCCAACATCAAAGCTGTTTGCGCTCCTAGAATTCCACGAGAAACATGGATATTCAAGTGGAGCAGCTTCTACAGAATACAATGGTTGCGTGGAGCATGCGTCGTCAAGACGTGAAAGAATTTCATACGAATCTGTGTAGACCTTGATTACAGACACTTGTAGTGTTCGCTCCCTGATTCCGCATGCGTGTTTCACGCAGGCAACGCGGCTGTACTGAGGATCACTGTGTTGTAATAGTCGAGTCTTGTGTCTCACCTCCCTCTTCTGAGTGGCCAACGTTCAAAGGAATGGCTGTGGTACGTCTCTTCAAATTCTATGTCCTGCTAAGGCTGTTGTCTGTCAGTGGCGGTAACAATATCTACGAACCATTTTTCAGTAATATCATTTTCGCATTTAGCTGCAACCGTCGTAGTGCGCAATTACAACAGTATGTTGTTTCTGATTTATATTCCCAACTGAAAATATTACTCATTGAACAAACGGATTTCTGAGATATACGTGTTCACAAGAGAAAAATATACTCAATGAACAAACGGGCTGAAGAAGTAAAAGTTTTATATTATTTAAGGCATTTACTGAGAGCACACGATGTTTTCTGGTCGGTGTTTCAATCCAGTGACTGATTTTAGAATCACGTGATGGAACGTGCACTAGAAACCGCCATAAGAAGGTTCCGGTATTTTCTAATTTCTCTGTTGTTCTGAGGCATGAGGCTGTGTTTTGTGAAACATTTGTAGATTCAACGATGAGTCAATAAATATTTCACAAACTTAGAGACACCAGGGCAGCGTGTACCAACCGGAAATTTTTCATTTTCAGCATACACTCCTTATTAACTTAAACACTTATCCCATCGTTCGCCAAGGCGTTAAAATCTTGCAGCATAGAATTCTTGCGGCAACTTTCGCATCTAATGAGTGACCCTCTCGGTAAAGAACAAGTGTTTGGTTCCTTAAATTGCTGCAACCCTCAACATTGATGTGTCATGGGGGTAGCGAAGTATCTCCTTTGCTGAAGGAGGAGGAGGAGATTAGTGTTTAACGTCCCGTCGACAACGAGGTCATTAGAGACGGAGCGCAAGCTCGGGTGAGGGAAGGATGGGGAAGGAAATCGGCCGTGCCCTTTCAATGGAACCATCCCGGCATTTGCCTGAAGCGATTTAGGGAAATCACGGAAAACCTAAATCAGGATGGCCGGAGACGGGATTGAACCGTCGTCCTCCCGAATGCGAGTCCTTTGCTGAAGTCAATCTATCCAGTTGAACATAACTTTCCATGAAATAAATTTCTAACCATTTATGCGACGAATTTCGCTATGGACGTACTATGCGGACGTAGCCTCGGCTCACGAAAATCGCAATGTTCTAGCCTGGTACACACTTGTAGCACATCTGCCATTTTGGTCTGACAGATCATTGAGTTTTGGTCACGGAATACTGTGTATAGGATACCTTCCACGCGACTGTCTGCTGCGGCCTCCTAGATAGATATGTATAGACGCGAAATTTAAAACGATGTGCGGTATTCTGGCCTTTGCGACTTATTTATTAACTCACCCTCGTATTACGAGTCCTATGTACTTAAGCGCTGTGTAATATATTAAAGCTGCTTCTGTCGTCGATAAGTGGCTGTAAAAGGATACAAGATAACGCAGACAAAATTTCTAGTTGGTATGATGAATGGCAGCTAGCTCTAAATGTAGAAGAAATGTAAGTCAAAGCTGATGAGGAGGTTAAAGAATCCAGTAATGTTCGAATACAGCGTTGGTAGTGTACCGCTTGACACAATCTTGGCTACTAATATCCGGACTTAACATTAAAAAGTGAAATGAACCAGCGCGTAAGAACTGTATTAGGGAAGGCGAATGGTCGACTTCGGATAACTGGGTGAATTTTCGGAAAGTGTGGTTCAACTGTAAAGGAGACCGTGTATGGAACATTAGTGCGACCCGTTCTCCAGTACTGCTCGAGTGTTTCGGGTCCCCACCAGGTCGGATTAAAGGAAGACTTCAAAGGAACTCAGAGGCGGACTGCTAGATTTTTTACCGGCAGTTTAGATCAACATGCGAGTATTTCCGAGATGCTTCGTGAACTCAAGAGGGAATCCCTGGTGGGAAGACGACGTTCTTTCCGTAGAACCCTACACAGAAAATTTAGAGAACGGACATTTGAAGCTAACTGCAGAACACTTATACTGCCGCCAGCGTGCATTTCGCGTAATCACCACGAAGGTAAAGGAAATTACGGCTCGTGCGGAAACGTGTAGACAGTCGTTTTTCCCTCGCTTTATTTGGTGGAACAGGAAAGGAAATGAATGGTAGTGCTACAAGGTACCGTCCACCACGTGCCATACGGTGACTTGCGGAGTATGTGTGATGGTGTAGATGTTTTTATGATATTGTTAATTCTTCATTTACAGAGTTTTATATAAGTAAACTTCTGAATATTATAACTGCTCATTCAACGTGTGGACAGCTAGCTCATACTTCGTCGCTCTTGCATAATGTTGTTCCTTGATACGGAAGAAGGTCTTCTGCTTGGAGAATGCGATATTTGCAAATGAACTGTGTTTCTTTAATGCCTTAACGATTTCCCCTGTCTTGACAATGGACATTTGTGTTAGTTTCAAACAGCTGCTACTTCAAAATGCTTTTAACATGTTACAGGGTGTTTTGATAATACTTCTTATTAATTTGATTTCACGTACTGATTACTGGAGTGTATTACAACAATAATGTAACATATAGACCATTAAATGCAGCATCGGCAAGATTTTGTCGACTGCGACACCTTTAAATTCGAATAATATATCTGTTCCTATGTACACCGTGGGATAAGTTTTCACATTTGGAGCACCCTAACTTTTACGGAGTAATTTTTCTAATTTCAAGGAAAAGACTGAAACACACATAATGTGAATGCTACTAGTTCAAAATGGAATAAGAAAATATATTACACTTGTATTACAGGACTGGCTAGGGCGAAAGTTTGAAAAGTTTTCCAGGGAACAAAACTCTTTCTTGCTGCAAGTATACACTTCCAGTTGTGTGAACATCCGCTCTGATGTACATGGTCCACTGAGGATTAAGTTATTTAATATGGAGCACCTAGATCTATGATGCACTGCTGACTAGTTACTCTTTGATGTACATACGTCTAACGTTATATCTGTCAACGTTGACGGACTCCAGCCTGAATGGAAATAACACAAATGTACTCATTTTATTGATAACAACGATGACTAGCATCCACTAGGTCCCACTCAATCGGTTAACACGAATGTCGGGAAGGAAAGAGCGCGACCTATTTCTTTCCGTAATGCGAGCTTGTGCTCCGTCTGTAATGAACTCGTCGTCGACGGCACGTTAAACCGCAACCTTTACTTCCTACATTTCTCGCTTCAAGCATTCCCACATAAGCTCACGCAGTATTTCTCGTACTGGTAGAACCGATTGGTAAGAAATCTAGCAACGTGCCTTTGAATCGCTTCGCTATGGTTCCTTAATATGACCGTATAGATGTCGGCAGGGATTATGTTGACCATCAGAACATCTCTTCATGCATTTGCACGTCAGAAAGATTTAACTGCTCTCAGGTACCGTGAGGAGATATTGGGATCTAATGCGCGGTTGTTGCGAGGTGCTGTGGGTCCAGACTTCGTACTGTTGGACGATAATGCTCGACCTCATAGAGCACGGGTGATTGATGTCTGAATGTATGTGCAAATCCGTTAAGTTGAAGAACAAAAACGAAGAACATTTTGTCTACCGTTATGCATGTTGTAGTTGTTTACGTTCTGCATTCTTTACATTGTTTCTACTTTACTATCACCTGTTTTGTTTAATGGCAAAATAAACGCAACCTTGCAAAATTTCTATTTGTAGCTTTAAATTTGGACACCAGTATACTTAATCGACGTAACTGAGTCAAGCAGCGTACCATTAATATCGTATTCGAATATTACAGTTATGCTTGTCCGACCCGTCCACACTAACGTATGTTTAGACACATTCAAAGCAGGCTACTGTCACCGCACCAAATACAAATTCTGGTCAAGTCATCCTGACTGTACGTATCACCGAAAGGCAACACTTTTCCGTACACAAAGGAGTCATCAGAAAAAAATTCTCATGTGTCTGCCCACCCTTTTCGATTGTTCGTTCATATTCACGGTAAACAGGAGCGGTTTCGTCACACTCCTAATACGCAACTATGTCTCTAATGAACACTTTCCGACCAGAACAACATATTGGGTTGTATTACTCACAAAGACTTAGAACAGGTGACATATATGACAAAATAAATCGTAGACTTGCCATTTTGCAACCACTTTATAGTGTGATAAATCGTCGAACACTTTCGGGAAACCCAGGAATACAGATGTTAGTCTGCATCCGTCGTTAGCAGTGTGTGTGTGAAAAGAGGAGCTGTGTTTCGTACGCGAGACGCTTTGTACATTCATGCTGATTAAGAGCAGAAGCTCTCAATCAGACTGACGTTAAGTGGGCCTACATCTATACGTATATCTAATGTAAGTGCCCTGCCGCGCTTTTCTGTTTGCATGTGAAGGCTAAGCTCAAGAGCTAATGCAGGGATTTTCGTATGGTTTTCACTATTAGACAGACTGATTCACGAGGAGATTTGTGAATATAATTTATTACCGCAACGGCGATCCGTAGCCCTGCCGTAGTTATTTAGTGCCATCAGTGCGAAGCCGGGCGTGTGATTGGTTGGTCTGTAATTTCGCGCGTCCCTTCTTTTGTCCTTTTTGTAAATGAAGATATCCCGCGTTTTTTCTCTCTTAGTTATGAGTGCTGGTTGTGTGAGAGGTTAATGAAACCTGCGACCAAAACAAACAGCCAATACTAACTTCCATAGACATACTTGTACCACGCAAGTCTCAGCCTCTCAATCAAGTGCCATAACCCTATTCCTCTCCTAGTACAGAAAACTCCACAGACCCTATTTTAATGAAAGTGCATTTATGGCACGAAAAGAAGACTGTAATAAACAGATTTATGTAGCCTACGAGTGTTCGGCAGCATTTAAATCTGCAGTGAAGTTGCTATTGGTTTGAGAGCTGTTGTCTAAAATGTCTCTCGAACCACATCGGGTCTTTCCCATTCATCACAACTTTGCTCGGTGCATACTTGTCTAAGACGTATTGTACAAGACTTCTGATCTTTGCTCGTTTACGTTCCACATTTTCAGCTTCAGAGATAAATATTTCATTTTGACTGCTCCGGTTATCTGAAGTTTGCCCCACGTCACACTTTGTACACAGCTGTTCTTCGTACCCTTCGTTGGACCATACATAGAGAGAGCTGTTGCAGTAGAGTGCAGAAGGTAACTGAAAGAAACACTCAAAGAGACGAAAAGGTATGCGGCTATTAACTCAAAGGCAATAACTACATTGAAGTTACCGTTGTATGTGATGGTCCCCTGGACATTACAAAAGGTACACTATATGATCAAAAGTATCCGGACACCTCCCAAAACATACGTTTTTCATATTACGTGCATTGTGCTGTCACCTACTGCCAGGTACTCCATATCATTAGACATCGTGAGCGAGCAGAATGGAGCGCTCCGTGGAACTCAGGGACTTCGAATGTGCTCAGGTGATCGGGTGTCGCTTGTGTCATATTTGTACGCGAGATTTCCACACTCCTAAACATCCCTAGGTCCATTGTTTACGATGTGATAGTGAAATGGAAACGTGAAGGGACACGTACAACACAAAAGCGTACAGGCCGACCTCGTCTGTTGACTGACAGAAGCCGCCGACATTTGAAGAGGGTCGTAATGTGTAATAGGTAGCCATCTATCCAGAACATCACACAGGAGTTCCAAACTGCATTAGGACCCAATGCAAGTACTATGACAGTTAGGAGGGAGGTGAGAAAACTTCGATTTCATGGTCGAGCTGCTGCTCATAAGCCACACATCACGCCGCTAAATGCCAAACGAAGGCTCGCTTGTGTAAGGAGCGTAAACATTGGACGATTGAACAGTGGAAAAACGTTCTGTGGAGTGACGAATCACGGTACACGTGTGGCGATCCGATGGTAGGTGTGGGTATGGCGAATGCTCGGTGAACGTCATCTGCCAGTGTGTGTAGTGCCAACAGTAAAATTCGGAGGCACTGGTGTTATGGCGTGGTCATGTTTTTCATGGAGGGGGCTTGCACCCCTTGTTGTTTTGCGTGGGCCTATCACAGCACAGGCCTACATTGATGTTTTAAGCACCTTCTTGAGTCCCACTGTTGAAGAGCAGTTCGGGGATGGCGACTGCATCTTTGAGCACGATGGAGCACCTGTTCATAATGCACGGCCTTTGGCGGAGTGGTAACACGACAATAACATCCCTGTAATGGACTGGCCTGGACGGAGTCCTGACCTGAATCCTATAGAACACCTTTGGGATGTTTTGGAACGCCGACTTCATGCCAGGCCTCACCGACTGACATCGATACCTCTTCTCAGTGCAGCATTCCCTGAAGATTGGGCTGCCATTCCCCAAGAAACTTTCCAGCACCTGATTGAACGTATGCCTACGACATTGGAAGCTGTAATCAAGGCTAAGGGTGAGCCAACACCATACTGAATTCCAGCATTACCGATGGAGGGAGCCACGAACTTGTTAAGTCATTTTCAGCCAGGTGTTCGGATACTTTTGATCACCAAGTGTAGGACACGGTTCTTAATATGTTGCATGCATGCTCTGCAACGCGCTCCCATGCTGGCCACCAGATTGGTAAGGAGCTCTTGTGGCAGGGTATTCCACTCCTCCACAATTTGGGGGGTTGTCGTTGGTGCATGTGGATGTGCGGCGATACGTCTCCGCAACGCATCCCAGACGTACTCCATGGGATTTAAGTTTGGGGACGGGCAAGCCAGTCTATTCCGCAGTATATTCTATCTTTCCCCGAGCTCCTTCACCTCCGCTGTCCGTTGCTGTCACGCATTCTCATCCATGAAAACGATGGCAGGGCCGAACGCACCCTTGAGAAGAATAACATGGCGAAGGAGTATAGTGTCACAATAACACTGACCAGTGATTGTACCGTGTTCAAAGATCTGGAGGTCAGTACTTCCGTTCAACATTATGCCTCCCACATCATAAATAGCATGTATGACACGTGAAGTTGTCACAATAGACTTTTTCGCAAGTACACTTAATTTTTCCGCCTAATAATTCTCGTGAAAATGTAATTTATAATGATATTCACAGTTTTCACTTTGTTTCCATTTTTGTGCAGACACTGTGAAGATGGTCCGTGATCGGAACCGGTAGTGAATATATGTATTGTAAGACAGCACAGTGTGTATCACACATATCTCCTAGCACATCATAACATCTGGATGACCAAAACGATAATGCTCATCAGTGTTCCTGAGTGTAATACACGTTCTTACCATATGACGGTACGTCCACCATTGTCGAACATTATCAATTTGGTGATTCTTCCTGCCAAATAATTTCTCTAATTAACTGCTCATAATTTTCAGATAAGGAATTTAGAACAATTTCACGTAATTAAATGTTCCACAACTACTGCTCCTGAGGAGAGCGTCTATAAAAGCATCCGAATACCAAGTTTGATTCGTCTTTAACACTTAGTTTTACCAACATTATTTCGCATTCGGAATATGTACTGTATACTACGAGGCGTAATCGGAAAATAAGGTCCGATTAGGTGCGAAATGGAAACCACTGTGAAAATCCTATGCGTTGGCAGTGTCTTTAGTGTACCTGTCGGTAGCTCCACGTAGCTGTTTTCGGTTCAGAGAGCAAAGTGATCTCGTAGAAAGCCAAAAACAACAGTGTCTCCAGCCAAGTATGTGAATCTGGTGACAGATTTTGCCTGAAGCTATACAGCCCACATAACATAAATTTCATGCGCTTCTTTATTCAAGACAATTTGAAGTCGCATTCTGCAGGGGAAATCAACACGCTCCTGCAGCGTTTTCGATGGAAAGTGTTCGATCACCCACAATACAGCCCTTAATTGGCTCCCTCCGTTGTTCATCTCTGTTCACATGAGCCGTTTGCTACGAAGACAACATTTTGGCACAAACAACGAAAGGCAGACCGGCGTAGAGAATTGCGGAAAGCACTGGCGGCTGCTTTCTGTGACGAGGGAACTGGAACGTTTGTACAACGCCATGACAAATGTTTAAGTCAGAGCGGTGACTATTTAGTCAGGTAGCTGGAAGGTGTGGATAACTGTTGCAAATAACAAATTTTTGATTTTCACTGTGATTTTGATTTCGCGACCGATCGGACCATACTTTCCGAATGGCCCTCGTATCTATGCTACCGTATTATTTGGAGTTGAGAACGCGGCTTCCCCCAGGTCACTCAGTCGGTCTTTGCGATATACATTCCTGTTAGAATTTAAAATTTCACTGCTCTTATCATCTGGTTTCATCCAGCTTTCTGTCGCTAGGAGTATGTGGAAATTATTTCCTTTAAAAGCGAGACTATTTGTGGGACCTTTCCGTGGACACTCCTGCAGTTACCTAATACTATATTAACATCTTATTTATCCTATGTGCCATGAAGAATGCTACTCTAATTATCAAATGGGTCTAATTTTCTACCTTCTCAGGAATATGATCGAAATATATTGGCCCTGTGGAAGGATTTCTCTATCCTAAAATACCACATGAGCACGCCACACACAATTTGCTACCCTGTAGTATGAGTCACGAACGATAGCGGAGGAGTTTAGGCTTGTTCTGCGCACGTATGTCACGTATGCTCCGACAGCCAATGAGAGTTCTGTATGTTCTGAGCGCTGTGCTGTGAATGCCGTGGCCAATGCGAGCGTTAAACGTGATCGCAGCGAGTTGTTTAGTTAATATGGATCCCATTTGTTGCGAGTTGTCATCGCTGATTGTGGTGGTAAGTGATTAAACGTGCATAAAGAAGCGAGATACATAATTTGCAGGATATACGCTTTCTTTAAGCGGTTTCCATACACAAACGAAGCGATGACAGCCAATATTAAAGACTTCTTGGAAATAATTTTAGCTTCTTTGTTCAGTTTCTCTACCGTGAGAACGACTAGATATGCCAGATAAAGTAGCTGCTTAATTAGAAACGAGATTCAAGATTCTCCGATGGTGTACGTAACCGTATGATTGCAACAAGCGAGAATCTCAAATTACAATCGTAAACGAAAAAGAGTTCTTAAAACTAATAGTTCACCATGAATTTCTACGAGTTGGAATAAAAAATACGTCAAAATAAATTTTGGTTATTCCATCATGTCTTATTGGGAAGATGTGTCGATAGTAATCATGAAGTGATGCAGAGACACATTTATTACTATTTTTCCTACTCACCATTACGAAGGTGGAACGAAGAGACTAAAAAATACCAAATACGGTGTCCATCACAGAAATATGTGATTTCGATCTCAATAGTGATCTCGTGGTAACTGTAGAATGGATGTACTGGCTTTAGAAATAACATAAGATGCGCGAAATGATAATTTACAAATAATATGTTCACATGATGTTTGATTAGTCCGCTTCAGACGGTAGATAATGCTTATGACGGTGTCATCCCTGAAAGCCTGTCCTCTCACATTTCCTCGCAGATAATTGCTGCTTTTGCCAGCTGCGTAATGTGACTTTCTCCTCTGGCAGAGATTTCCTAAATCCAGCGACGGGCTACATTCAGGAGGACTGGACTCAAACCCTTCGCAGCCATCCAGATTCAGATTTTCATTGGTACGCGACAAATATTATAGACGCAGTGCAGCCTTCTACAGCGTGCGTTTTAGTGGACGTACAGTGCTTGAAAATAAGACATTATGGTGAAACTTCTGTTATTACCTTAGTTGAGCAGACTGGTTATGATATTAATGTAAAGAACGCAGGTGAGTCCAGCATTTGGGCTTCTGTAACATTACTCCTTTAACTCCTAATTAATTTAAGGACTTCTTCAGAGTTGATTTTAAACGTGTATCAGCACATTGTATATTGTGTCCCAGAGCATACTGTTGAGCTATATGGCGCAGAACAACTGAGGACCAAATAAAGAAATAAACGATTTTACGTGATTATTTTCTAAATTCTCTGAGACAAATGCTGGAATGTTCCTTTTAAACGAACACAGCCGATTTTTCCCCTTTTTGCCAATCCGGCGTCACTGACTGGAAGTCAGACCCTAATATTACTGTACAAACAAGTTCATTAAGGCAATGTGGTTTTAGAGCCAACCTTCGTGTTGGCTTTTACTGTGTAGCATTCGAATTTTCAGCATGCGTAGAGATTTCACAGAGCTCTTTTGAGTTGTCCTTCTATCGGTGCCGTAAGGAATAAATTACCTATCACTGTTCTCGCAGTATACTTCCTTAGCTCTATAAATCAAAAGCGCTTCCTGGTACGAACAATTTCGTTTGCACAAGTTTTCTGAGAAACACATTTTTGTTTAACGATGTAGAAAAAGCCAGTTATGACAAATCACCACACTAACTTCGATATTGTAGTGTAATTACCTTCAGTAGCGTGTAAGAATATTATATACACTCACAGTGTACGTAACTGGCGCAAAAACGACGTTTTAGTAACATAGATAATTTGACATTTGAAGCTGCTCGCTATACACCAACTTGATGCGCCAGGTTATTGCTACGTAAAAATGCCATCCCCTACATAGCTCTAACTTTGCGATGTGATGACTTAATACACAAAGGTGTTCGCACAACGAAATTGGCGTTGGAACATACATTTCAGAGAGTTGTGGAAGTGGCATAATCTTCCTTTAGCTTCTTACACGAACACTATCTTCGTATGTTGGATATTCCTCTCGTACACATTTCTAGTTTCCCTAAGACCTTTTATGATAACGCATTGTGCTATTCTGGAGGGATCATTCTACTAAGATATCTAGAAATAAAAACAGACGAAAGTCCAGGTGTCCAAACTCATATCCTCAAGCATTTGTGAAGAGCTCGAAGATGCATAAGAGTTTTTGTTTCTTCCAAGCATCAGAATATGTGATGACGCTGCATCGTCTGCATGACTAGTTACTTAAAAATTTTGGCATGTTCTGTCTTAAAATCCAGTGAAGTCCATAATTGCAGAACCACGAATAAATAAATAAATAAATAAATAGTAATATGTACCTCGTACTCATATAGATGGAACCACATGATTCATGTTTCGCATTAACAATTGTCTTTTTGCATTAAAGTACTGCATTACTATGCCCTCCCCCCTCCCGATTTGTAAAACAGTTTATCTGAAACATGATGACAGTGGGTGATGCGTGTTAAAGCGTTCAGATACATGGCTTTTATGGTCCTTGCGATGTCAGTTCTGAATTAGGTGGTTTATAAAAAATGTTGCGTAAGGTAATAATCTTCAAATTACTAAACCTAAACCTCATATCAATAAAGTACAGGGATACGATTCAAATTAGTACGTTTGGGTACGTGAAAGACGTAAGAATATAGGACGAAATAAGTAAAAAAATTACAAATCAACAGTCTTGGGAGTACACTCACATATTGTCCAGGAGAACACCTCTGATCTAGTGAAAAAACAAGCCTCTATTTCAATTTTACTGCTACATCAGACGTTAGACAAGGAGACGGCGTACCCAGAGTACTAAAGTTATTCCACGTAGGCGTTATCAAATGGTTCAAATGGCTCTGAGCACTATGGGACTCAACATCTGTGGTCATAAGTCCCCTAGAACTTAGAACTACTTAAACCTAACTAACCTAAGGACATCACACACATCCATGCCCGAGGCAGGATTCGAACCTGCGACCGTAGCAGTCGCGCGATTCCTGACTGAGCGCCTAGAACCGCTAGACCACCGCGGCTAGGCGTTATCAGCCCTGTATAAAACTACTCATTTTCCTTCTATTTTTCGCTGTAATCCGTAGCAATTAAAAATAGGAAATTCCATTAGCACCTCAAATATGTTGCCGAGAATAGTTCTACATTACTGAATAGTGTCGGCACACGCTGAATACAATGTCAGGTAGTCTCTTGAATGATATTTCATTACGGTTTTCCACGAGAGCCTCTGAGACTTCTATGCGTGGTTTGTGGCCGTGAATCACACTCTCGTTTAACAAGCTTAATTAACACAGTGAAACTTTCTCTCATTTCCAACTGTGTAAAAGAAGAGAGAAAGCGTCATGCTTCCCGTACAAGTAGAACAATATCAAGCCACCGGAAACTCTTATGAGTTTCGCCCATTAGCACTCCTCAGCAGCCTGCATGAGTGTATTAATTTAGTAATACCGTAGTTCATTAACATAGTCACATGCTGTTTGGAGTTTTACAGTGTAACACTTTTTTTTAATAGATGGTGATTCTCTCACTCTCAGTACCCGAACAGCTCTGTTGCCTTTGGGATGTCTCATTTCTGCAGGCAATGAGTAATAGGTCACTACCGAAATGGATCAGTGACTTCACCCATATTATTATTGAGCAACATTGTTTCACACGAAATTTTGAAAGACGATTGTCTAACGTGAAGCTTACCAATTTTCGCACTTAATTAACTCGAGTAATGTAATCAGTTTCCTAAATTCCTTAAGAATATAATTGGTATTTTCAGGGAAGGCGTCTAAAATGACAGAAATGTGAAAATCACTGAATGGTTACGGATTGAGAAGTTATAAATATCCTCGGATGAACAACTAGTCATTGTCAAGAATAGTGCAAACAGTCATCAACACCTGAGCATAAATCATAAAACACTACGATAGTAAATAATAAAAAAGGAGTAATGAATTCTGCCAAGAACGTTTGGGTGGGTTACCAGGAATTAATTGTCAAAGTCTCCCGCTGAACGCACGTGTTCCGTCAGAGCTACCGAAAACGCAGAGAGAATACTAGCCACAGTCAGTGCATTCATTCCAGTCACATTCCGATGAGCGAGTGCAAAAAAGGCACTAGTGTGACAGAGTAATGGCAGGTCCCAGAGCACTGGAACGCGAAACAAAAACTCTAGAAATTCTCTCATTTGAAAAGGATAATACACTACATTTTACATTCCTTTTTTTTGTAATGTCCTACGCCGACTGCTTTGCAAAAAACAAAGAACGATGTGTTTGATCGGCGAGTGGTCTGCTGAATGTGAAAGGACTAATATAAAACAATTTCACGCAAATAATCGTGAACAAACGAAGTGACGCATTCAAAGAGAAATTGTAAACTAGTATGTATATGGAACTTGCTGTTTAGCGATATCGGATATACAATGAGGTGACAAAAGCCATGGGATAGTTTCCACTACCGTGTCGGACATTCTTTTGCCCGGTGCAGTGCAGCAGTTCGACTTGGCATGGACTCAGCAAGTCGTTGGAAGTCCCCTGCAGAATACTGAGCCATGCTGTCTCTACAGCCGTCCATAATTGCGAAAGTGTTGCCGGTGCACGGTTTTGTCCACGAAATGACCTCTCGATTATGTCCCATAAATTTTCGAGAGATTCATGTCGGACTCTCTGAGTGGCCAAACCATTCGCTCGAATTGCCCAGAATGTCATTCAAACCAATCGCGAACAACTGTGCCCCAGTAGCATGGCGCATTGTCATCCGTAAAAATTTCATCACTGTTTGGGAACATGAAGTGCACGAATGGCTGCATATGGTCTTCAAGTAGCCAGACATAGCCATTCCCAGTCAATTATCTGTTCAGCTGGACCATAGGACCCAGCCAACTCAATGTAAACACAGCCCAAACCATTGTGGAGCCACCACCAGCTTGCACAGTGTCTTGTTGACAAGTTGGGCCCACGGTTTCGTGAGATCTGCGCCTTGCTCGAACCCTACCGTCCGCTCTTACAAATATCTGACGAGACCACTGTTTTCCAGTCGTCTAGGGTCCAACAGATATGGCCACGAGCCCAGGAGAGGCGCAGCTGGCGCTGTCGTGCTGTTAGCAAATCCACTGGCATCTGTCGTCTGCTGCCATAGCCCCTTAACGCCAAATTTCGCCGCACTGTCGTAACGGATACGTTTCTCGCCCACATTTATTTCCGTGGTTATTTCACGTAGTGTTGCTTGTCTGTTGGCGCTGACAAATTTACGCCAACGCCGCTGCTCTCGGTCGTTAAGTGAAGGCCGTCGGCTATTGCGTTGTCCGTGGTGAGAGGTAATGCCTAAAATTTAGTATTCACGGCACGCTATTGATACTGCGGATCTCGGAATATTGAATTTTCTAACGAGTTTCGAAACTGAATGTCCGATGCGTAAAGCTTCAACTACACTTCCGCGTTCAGAGCCTATTAATTCCCGTCGTGGGGTCATAATCAGGTCGGGAACCTTTTAACATGAATGACAGCTCCGCCAATGCACTGCCCTTTTACACCTTGTGTAAGCGATACTACCGCCATACGTGTATATGTATATAACTATCCCATGACTCTGGACAGCTCAGTATATGGTGTAGACAGATTCCCTCCGAGGGGAAGTGATAGCGTGAGGAAGGGCATCGGGCCAGCAACTGTCACTAACACTGCCAAAACCCATGTCACAATGCCGAGATCATAGGGAAACAGGAAAAGGCAAGGAAGAAGAAGTAGACGGAAAAGAAGAAGGAGAACACGAAGAAGATTAATGAAGCCTTAGCGAAAATGTTCACTAATAGTGAAGTGTAGTGAATGCTTTGCAGGCACTGGAAGATAAATTGACTGATGAGCTATGAAAGCAGTAATTAGATTTCTTAACAAATAAATATTAACAAGTGTGTGACGAAAATTTTGAAAAGTCAATTACGGATTCTGATTGCAATTTGTTTTTTTTTTCTCCTTGTATGCAAAAAATGGTTCAAACGGCTCTGAGCACTATGGGACTTAACATCTGTGGTCATCAGTCCCCTAGAACTTAGAACTACTTAAACCTAACTAACCTAAGGACATCACACACATCCATGCCCGAGGCAGAATTCGAACCTGCGACCGTAGCGGTCTCGCGGTTCCAGACTGAAGCGCCTAGAACCGCACGGCCACACCGGCTGGCCCTTGTATGCACATTAATAGCCTAGATGTACTGAAGCTGTCGATTTCGTTGCGTTAGATAATAATGGAAATGAAGTATCCGTTGTTGTAACTCAGTGAACTTGTCATTTATAGCTGTAGCAGCTAGTGAGAAAGTATTATCTTTCAACAATATACATCTGCATCTACATCCATAATCTGCAAACATGCAGTGCATGGGAGAGGGTATTATCAAGTATTGAGATTTCTTCCCCTTCCATTCGCTTATGGAGCGTAGAAAGAATAGCTATGTAAATGGCTGTGTGTGCTTTATAACTTGTCTAATTAATCCTGAGTGATACATAGTGGACTGTTGTACATGCCTAGACACGTAACTTAATATTGTTTCTTGAAACTTTGTAACAATGTAACCAGATGTGGCTTGAGTTCAGAGAAATAGCACTGACAGCAGTTGAGAGATTTATACCAAATAAATTAACAAAAGATAGAGCTGATCCCCCATGGTACACAAAACAGGTTAGTACACTGTTACAGAAACAACGAAAACAGCATGTCAAATTTAAACGAATGCAAAATCCCCAAGTCTGGCGATCTTTTACAGAAGCTAGAAATTTAGTGCGGACTTCAATGCGAGATGCTTATAATAGTTTCCACAACGAAACTTCACCTGAAAACCTGCCAGAAAATCCAAAGAGATTCTGGTCGTATGTAAAGTATGCTAGCGACAAACACAATCATTGCCTTCTCTCCGCGATATCAATGGAAATATTATCGATGAAAGTGTTGCTAAAGCAAAGTTACTAAACACAGTCGTACGACATTCCTTCACCACACAATACCAAGTAAATATTACAGAATTCAAATTAAGAACAGTTGCCAACATGAGTGACTTAAAAGTAGATACCCTCGGAGAAGTGAAGCAACTTAAGTCATTTAATAAAAGCAATTCATCCGGTCCACACTGAACACCAGTTAGGTTCCTTTCAGAGTATGCTAAGGCAATGGCTTAATTCTTAACAATCATATACAACCACTCACTCGATGAAAAAGTTGCACAGGTCACACCAGTATTCAAAAAAAGTAATCCACTGAATTACAGGCCATTATCATTAACGTCGTTATGCAGCAGGATTTTGGAACGTGTATTGTGTTCGAACATTATGAATTACCACGAAGAGAACGGTCTCTTGATACATAGCCAATAAGAATTTAGGAACCATTGTTCTTGTGAAACACAACTAGTGTCGTGTGTTATCCATAAGGGATTTCTAATTGATTCCGTATTTCTAGATTTTCACAAGGCTTTTGCCATCGTACCTCAAAAGCGGCTTGTTATCAAATTACGTAATTACGTAATTATGGAATATCATCTCACTTATGTACTGGATCGTGATTTCCTGTCAGAGAGGTAACAGTCGTCGCAATTGACGGAAAGCCATCGAGAGAAAAACGGAAGTGATTTCTGGCGTTCCCCAAGGTACTGTTACAGACCCTCTGCCGTTTCTCATTTATATAAACGATTTAAGAGACAATCTGAGAGTTCTTAGGTTGTTTGCGTATGATATTGTTGTTTATCGTGTATTAAAATCATCAAAAGATCAAAACAAATTGTAAAACTTTTTAGATAAGGTATCTGTATGGCGCGAAAATAGGTAATAGACCCTAAATAATCGTGTGTGAGGTCATCCACATGAATTCCAAAAGGAATCCGTTAAACTTCGGTTACGCGAGAAATCAATCAAATCTAAAGGCCGTAAATTGAACTAAATACCTAGGAATTACACCTACAAACAAATTGGATAGGACACATAGGAAGTTTTGTGGGGAAGGCGAACCAAAGGTTGCGTTTTATTGGCAGAACACTTAAAAGATGCAACAGATGTAAAGAGACTGCCTGCACTGCGCCTGTTCGTACAGCTGCGCGGTGTGGGATCCTTACTAGATAAGATTAACGGAATACACCAAGAAAGTCCAAAAAAGGGCAGCACGTTGTTTATTATCGAGAAATAGGGGAGAGTGTGTCACATGAGACGGTATTTGTGGTGGACATCATAAAAAAAGGCGTTTTTCGTTGCAGCGGGATCTTCTCACGGTATTTCTAATCACTAACTTTCTTCTCCAAATGCGAAAATATTTTGTTGATGCTGACTTACATAGGGAGAAACGATCATCATAATAAAGCAAGGGAAAACAGAGCTCTCTCGGAAAGATGCAGCAGTTTCTTTTCTCCGCGCTGTTCGAGAGTGGAATAATAGAGAACTGGTGTAAAGATGGTTCGATGAACCCTCTGCCAGGCACTTAAGTATGATTTACAGAGTTGCCATGCTGATGTAGACGAAGGCATTCGCGAGGTAACTGGAGTCTACCTTGAAGCACCGCCAGCAGCTCAATAACGCTGGCCATTCGTGACGCTTTTTTTGTCCCTGTTAGTCCTACTACGTGTGTATACACACACACACTTCAACAGTACTCTAGAATGGGTCACACTAGAGTTTTGCAAGGGATCTCTTTTTTAAACTAATTGCATTTTCAAAGCAGCCAAAAAAAAAAATGGTTCAAATGGCTCTGAGCACTATGGGACTTAACATCTGAGGTCATCAGTCCCCTAGAACTTAGAACTACTTAAACCTAACTAACCTAAGGACATCACACACATCCATGCCCGAGGCAGGATTCGAACCTGCGACCGTAGCGGTCACGCGGTTCCAGACTGAAGCCAAAGTAGCCACCTTCATTACGCTACAACTCAGCCTACGTGCTTATTCTATTTCATACATCAGTTAATTGTTATACCGGGTATTTGTACGAGTTATGCGTAATAACTGAAATGATAAGAGAGAACAAGTAATCGCTGCTCATGTTACGAATAAGCGAGAATCTCTTAGGTGAGCGTAATTAAACAAAAATCTGAATTTCTTTCATTTGGATTTCTGTACAGATTATCAAAATTAAAAATGACTATCGTTCAGTTTTGTACTACCTTCTTTGAAACATAGGCGGATACAGCTCACTGAAATAAGAAGTTAATGTCGTTTCAAGTTGCCATTCACTTTTCACGCAGAAAATCCAGATTACATCCTTAAAGTAGCCCATGGCCAACTTGACAAGACGTTCAAATCGTCGAGGAACCATTTTGATCCATGATCACAGTACCGCCACCCACAATTACTGAGATTTGTCGGTGGTGGTACAACTTGCTCGATGGAATCCCATATTTGTTCACTAGTAATGAGGTAGAATGACTTAGAAGGAGAAATGGCCACACACGCTCAATTATGTCCACGGATCCCTCAAACTATTCTGGGGCAATTCGCATACTTATATACCTTACAGAGAATATGTCCACCAGCCACCTTAAGCGCTCCTTGTTTGGAAGCGAGCTGCGACACCTCGTATGATTTTCGGCGCACTCTAACCTAGGCATTTATAAATAACAAGAAGTACCAAGGTCGAGTGTTGGGTGCACTGCAGATTGTATGTATTGGTGAAGGACATCTTGTTCTACACTATGAGCTGCATTCAAACGTATTTATTTGACACACCAGTATTCGATCACATGGCCCATCATCAGTATCATCTGACGCAGAAGATATCCAATTAAGTATATGAATATCGATCTCGATAACAGAGATCAATTTGTATAACTTACATCTAGGTCCGATTTGGCAACTCGTTACTCAGTATGATTTTATTTAATTGAGTCAAACTGCAGAAAACTCTCTCTGAGGGGACAAGGACCAAAAAATGTCATGTGGGCATATTACCGGAAATGCGTCCCGAAGAAGGCACATCTGTTAAAGGTGGAGATCTTCGACAGTGTAGGTTTCAATGATTAAAATCACACACGAGAACACAGCTGGCAAGTGGGAATGTTCTGTCTGCACTAGTATTTTACCTTCACACTCGAGAGTCAGGCTCCAATAATCCATAGCCCACACACTGAGGCTGAACCGCAGCCACCATACAGTTGACATTTTCCATAGCCCACAGGTGATTGACGATACAGCCTCTCGCAAAGGTAGTCTGATCTGTGAGTAGGACAGAGGACATAAATCCCAACACCATTGTGGCCTGTGCGACGAACCAGAGGCAAAACAGTCACCGTGGAGGCAAGCCCGTAGGTAATAAGACCTGCACACGTCGTAAGTAATACAGTATTTGTGGAGAACGTTCCACACGATCGTCTGGCTTAACCAATGCTGACGGGAAACCTGCCTGATGCTAATACCGGAGTCATATTCTACAGTGTGTAACGCCTTTCATCTTCACCTTTAAGTGGTTGATCCAGCCTTGGAACAAATTTGCGGCCATATGTCCATATGTACTTTTTGTGTACATTATCCTCTCAAGGATCATTAATTACAGTTTGTCGCCACGTAGCAAACTCATATTGTGTAGTAAACATATATTTAAATACGTTTACTTCCATATTTCTTAGTATGTTCTCAATAACAGTTGGCGTAAATTTTTATCTCTTTATAGATTCTAAGGAAAAACAAAGCCCACAGTGCACAACGAAGGAATTGCCTGAATGGGACGAAAATCGGTATGAACACGAACTGACAAATAAATGATTAAAAAATTGGGTAATTTGTTCGAGAGAAAGGGCTCCACAAATTGAGCAACTCAATAACGCATTGGTCCACCTCTGGCCCTTATGCAAACAGTTATTCGGCTTCGTATTGATAGAGTTGTCGGACGTTCTCCTCAAAGATATGGTGACAAATTCTGTCCAACTGGCGCGTTAGATCGTCAAAACTCCTAGCCGTTTAGAGGACCTTGCCCATAATACTCCAAACGTTCTCTAGTTGTGTGGGATCCGGGAACCTAGCTGCCGAGGCAGGGTTTGGCATTCACAAAAACAAACAGAAGAAACTCTCGCCGTGTACAGGCCGGCATTTAAGCCCAGGATGGCTGGCCATGAGGGGCACAAAACGGGGCATAGAATATCGTCGACGTATCACTGTGCTGTAAGGGTGCAGTGTATGACAAGCAAATGGGTCCTGCTATGAGAGAAATGCCACCCGACACCACCACCGACAGACAGGTTGGTACCCCACCACTGTCCGAGGCGCGTCCAGACACGTCTTCGACCTGGAATCTCACTGACTGTGCTAGAATTGTTGTCAGTGATGAGTCCCGCTTCGAATTGAGCCCCGATGACCATCGATATCCAACAACTCTATCAGTCAATGCCAAACAACTGCTTGCATAAGTGCCAGAGGTGGACCAATATGTTACTGACTTGCTCAATTTGCGAAGCTGTTTCTCTCGAGTTTTTCTGAAACTGCAATAATTCGTTTGACTGCATATGTGCATCGTATCTACCGATTTCCGTCACACTCGGATATTTAATTCTTGGTGCTTTTCTTTCTTAGAGTGTGTATCATAAGGATAGGCAAGGCCCCATGTGGTGGTGTTGGTGTATTTATTGCCTAAGGAATTCTGTAGCATCTACTGAGGTTACTGGAGATTCCGAATGTGAAATATAGTGGGTAAAGCAAACATTAAAGATATGTCAAACATGTTAATCTGGTGCTTTTATAGATAATCTGCGTCAGAAACAGTAGTGGCAGAGCACTTCAGAGACAACTTCGAGAACATTGAACCAAACTTCGATGCATACAGTGTCGCGTAGTAGTTAGTGATCTGGCTGGCGTACTGTAGTTGGCCAGTTCAAACCTGACCACCAGCAATTATTTGTTGTTTAGTATTTAATAGCCTCGCGGGATTAGCCGAGCGGTCTCAGGCGCTGCAGTCATGGACTGTGGGGCTGGTCCCGGCGGAGGTTCGAGTCCTCCCTCGGGCATGGGTGTAGGTGTTTGTCCTTAGGATAATTTAGGTTAAGTAGTGTGTAAGCTTAGGGACTGATGACCTTAGCAGTTAAGTCCCATAGGATTTCACACACATTTGAACATTTTTGAGTATTTAATATTTCTGTAATGTTTGTATATCTGGGCTATTCGCTGCGTAAATTTTAGTGCATTATCCTTGTCCAAAGTGAAGTTCTCAGGTAGTACGAGAACTTATATTGCACTCAGTGACTTTAAGGTTAGTGTTTCATTGATTGTGATACAAGCAAAAAATTGTTGATTAGAATTGATAGCTACTGCACCTGTTGTATACAGATGCAGGGGGAATTGGCCACGTTCGCAAACTGCTGGAAGCTGCATCGGCTACGATCGCCAGGCTTTAGGCTGCTGGCCTGAACTGCAGTGGTGTTGTGGCACCTGAAACTTTGCTATGTGCTTGGCACATCAGGGGCCTTTGGGTCTCCTGGGATCCCTGATGCAGCTGCGCATTCGACTCGCACGTTTCCTCTGCCAGGTTCTTAAGGGTGAATTGCAGAATAATCGAGCAGATGTAGATGTTCCTGCTGGACATTTGCCCGATGGTCGTTGGCGAACAGTTACAGGGTCGAGAGCGTCTGGACAGGAGGCGAATGTTGGCAATGGATACATGACTGTCGCCTTACGTCTCCTAAACAGGTTTCGGTATTGCTGAAAAAACGTCTGAGCCAGCATGGTATGCCTCGCATGTTGGGACTGTGGCAGACCTTCCTGCGATATCTGGACAAGCGCAGATGGTAAGATTACTTTTAATTGGGAGCTCCAATGTTAGTCGGCTGATGTAGTCCATTCTGTTTGCTTGTCGGCGGAGGGTGGGGGGGGGGGGGGAGGGAGGGGGATCTGATGCAAAATGTCGAGGAGGCTTTGGCGGTAGTGACTGAGCGCGCTGGTTGCACCCAGCTACATATCGAGCCTCATGTCGGTAAGAATGATGCCTGTCGTCTGGGTTCAGAGGACATCCTCGTTTCCTAAAGGAGGCAGACAGATCCGGTGAAGACAGCTAGAGTCAAATGTGGAAAGGAAACAGAGCTATCGTTTTGCAACATCGTTTCCAGAAGCGATGGTGGTCCTCTATTTTGTAGCAGAGTGGAATATCTAAACTAGACACTCAGGTAATTCTTCAACGGTACTACAGGCAAAGTTCTCGATAGGTCAGGAGTGTACTACACTCAGGAAGTGGCTACCAGGGTCTCGGAGTACGTGGGGCGCACATATATGGAGTTTTTAAGATACAGAAACGCCTCCACAGGCCACGTAAGATGCGTTCTGCATCGCCATAGCAGATCAGAGAAAAAAAAAATATTAATATAGTATTTGTTAACTGCAGGAGCGTCTATGGAAAGGTCCGGGAACTAGTCTAGCTTATAAACGGTAAAAATGCTCACATAGTACTAGGGACAGAAATCTGGCTGAAATCAAATGTAAATAGCAATGAAATTCTAAACGCCGACTGGAATGTGTATTGCAAAGACAGGTTGAACGCTGGTTCTGGGGGGGTGTTTATAGCAATAAAAAAATACAATAATATCTTGTGAGATTAGTAAAGATTCAGAATGCGAAAAAAATTTGGCGAAGATAAATGTTAAAGGTGGATCAAACACGGTCGTCGGACGATTTTATTGATACACTGCATCAGCAGCTGTAGTGGCGGATCATGTGAGGGGACACTTGAAGAACATTTCACGTTCATTTCTGGTCAAGTTTCAGTTTTAGGTCGAGATTTTAATTTATTAGCTATAGACTGGGAGACTCAAGTGATTACGACGGGTAGTAGTGACAGGAAACTGTGTGAAACTGTTCTATATATCTTATGCGAAAATTACCGTGGGCAGTTAACCAGAGAACCGACTTGTGAAGGTAACAGCTTAGATCTGCTAGTGCCAAACAGATCCGAACTTTTCGACTCGGCACAGAACAGGATCATAAGATCGTTACAGCATCACAGAATAGGGCTGTAAATACGAGTACGTTGAAAGGCAGGAAGATCTTTTCGTTTACCAAGAGCGACAAGAGACAGATTTCAGATTACCTGAAGGGTAAATTTCATGTCCAGCCCTGACGGTGTTGAGCATCAATGGACAAATTTCAAGAGCATTGTACAATACGCTCTAGCCAAGTACGAGGGCAGTTCACTAAGTAATGCAACACATTTTTTTCTCGGCCGATTTTGGTTGAAAAAACCGGAAATTTCTTGTGGAATATTTTCAAACATTCCCGCTTCGTCTCGTGTAGTTTCATTGACTTCCGACAGGTGGCAGCGCTGTACGGAGCTGTTAAAATGGCGTCTGTAACGGATGTGCGTTGCAAACAACGGGCAGTGATCGAGTTTCTTTTGGCGGAAAACCAGGGCATCTCAGATATTCATAGGCGCTTGCAGAATGTCTACGGTGATCTGGCAGTGGACAAAAGCACAGTGAGTCGTTGGGCAAAGCGTGTGTCATCATCGCCGCAAGGTCAAGCAAGACTGTCTGATCTCCCGCGTGCGGGGCGGCCGTGCACAGCTGTGACTCCTGCAATGGCGGAGCGTGCGAACACACTCGTTCGAGATGATCAACGGATCACCATCAAACAACTCAGTGCTCAACTTGACATCTCTGTTGGTAGTGCTGTCACAATTGTTCACCAGTTGGGATATTCAAAGGTTTGTTCCCGCTCGGTCCCTCGTTGTCTAACCGAACACCATAAAGAGCAAAGGAGAACCATCTGTGGGGAATTGCTTGCTCGTCATGTAGCTGAGGGTGACAATTTCTTGCCAAAGATTGTTACAGGCGATGAAACATGTGTTCATCACTTCGAACCTGAAACAAAACGGCAATCAATGGAGTGGCGCCACACCCACTCCCCTACCAAGAAAAAGTTTAAAGCCATACCCTCAGCCGGTAAAGTCTTGGTTACAGTCTTCTGGGACGCTGAAGGGGTTATTCTGTTCGATGTCCTTCCCCATGGTCAAACGATCAACTCTGAAGTGTATTGTGCTACTCTTCAGAAATTGAAGAAACGACTTCAGCTTGTTCGTAGGCACAAAAATCTGAACGAACTTCTCCTTCTTCATGACAACGCAAGACCTCACACAAGTCTTCGCACCCGAGAGGAGCTCACAAAACTTCAGTGGACTGTTCTTCCTCATGCACCCTACAGCCCCGATCTCGCACCGTCGGATTTCCATATGTTTGGCCCAATGAAGGACGCAATCCGTGGGAGGCACTACGCGGATGATGAAGAAGTTATTGATGCAGTACGACGTTGGCTCCGACATCGACCAGTGGAATGGTACCGTGCAGGCATACAGGCCCTCATTTCAAGGTGGCGTAAGGCCGTAGCATTGAATGGAGATTACGTTGAAAAATAGTGTTGTGTAGCTAAAAGATTGGGGAATAACCTGGTGTATTTCAATGCTGAGTAAAACAACCCCTGTTTCAGAAAAAAAAATGTGTTGCATTACTTATTGAACTGCCCTCGTATGTAAAGGGATGGAAAACACCCACCGCGGTTCAACAACCGCGCTAGAAAGCTGCTCTGGAAGCAAAGAGAGCTTCACTACAAATTTAAACGTAGCCAAAGTCTCACAGACAAAAATCAAAAGAAGCCAAAATTAGCCTAAGGAGGCAAGATTATGTCTACCGACTTGACAGAAAACGCTACAAACGTTTTGTTCTACGTTAAATCAGTAAACCGAGCGAAGTCTTCTGTCCAGCCTCTGTGACCGTAATAGCACTGAAACAAGGACTGACACGAAAAACTGGACGCCTTTTCCAAAACTATTTCACAAAGGAAGATCGCACGGTAGTTCCTCTTTTAAATAGTCTCACGAATTACAAAATGACAGATATCGAAATAAGAGATCAAGCAATAGAAAAGCAACTGAAATCTCCCAATAGAGGAGGGGCTACTGGATCTCACGAGATACCAGTTCGATTCTACACGGAGTATGCGAAATAACAAGCCCCTCGTCTAGCACCAGTGTACAGTAGGTCTGTAGAGGAGTGACGCATTCCTAATGATGGGAAAAAAGCACAAGTCATTCCCGTTTTCAAGAAGGATCGTGGAACGGACGCACAAAACTATAGGCCTATTTCCCTGACGTCGGTTTGTTGTAGAATTTTCTAACATGTTATATGCTCACAAATAATGACACTTCTGGAGCCTGAACTCTCCTCTTTTAGCAATCAACATGGGTTCCAAAAACGATGATCACGTGAAACCTGCTCGCTCTCTTCGTCCACGAGACCCAGAAAGCAGTAGGTACTGGCACACAGGTAGATGACATGTTCCAAGACTTCCGGCAGGCGTTCGACTCAGTTTCGTACTGCAGCCTAATGAACAAAATACGATCGTACGGAATGTCAGACCAGCTGTTTGACTGGATAGTAGAGTTTCTAGCAAACAGAATATAGGATGTCATCCTCAACGCATAGAGATCTTCTGACTTAAAAGTAACTTTGGTTGTGCCCCAATGGAGTTTTATGGGACCGTTACTTTTCACAATATGTATAAATGATTCAGTAGATAGTGTCGGAAGTTCCATGAGGCATTTCGCGAATGATGCTGTCGTATACTATCGTAGCGGTCCCATATGAGTTAGAGGACCTGCACAACAGACAAGCAAGGTGGGCTGTCGACCTGCGTTTAAGAGCTCGTATGAAAACATCGCCAGTGGATGTAAACATCAAAAGACTTTCCGCATAGACACGGCACTACTTCGTGAAAAGCCATGTGACAGGGACCCACAAGTTGTAACTAATGAGACAAAAAGTAGCACTCCGTAGAATCGGTGTTATAAGCACGCCAGCAGAATCAGACCAGCAGTGTGAACCTACAGCTAGGACAGTTCCGGCCAATACCTACGCCGGCTCTAGCCCAGTAGACACTCGCCCTAGTCTTCAGTAGAAAGTTGTACCTTGTTGGGCGTAACGCCACTTTGTAATTGTGTACCGTAATATTTTGGTTATTATTTCTTTTCATTGTCTTGTACTCTTGTCTGGATTTTGCCATCACAAGAATTGTTGTGTTTCTTGTTGTTCTTGCGTTTGAAAATTAGTGCACGCTAATAAGGCGTTTTAGTTAAATAAAATGTGTTCAAACTTGGTCGTTAGTTCCTTCCTGCCGATCGCAGGACACTACATATACAGACAAGTTGCAACTCTAGAAAACTGTAGCGAAATGCAGGAGGACCTGCAGAGGGTCGACACTTGTTGCAGGGATTGGCAATTGACCCTCAACTTAGACAAACGTAACGTATTACGAATACATAGATAGAAAGACCCTTTACTCTATTATTACACGTATGCAGAACAATCTTCCACAAAATATCAAGGACTATGCGTATGGAGCCATTTGACGTGGAAGACAGACTACATAAAATTAATCGTGGGTAAGGCAGATGCCAGGCTGAGATTCACTGGAAGAATGGTCAGGAAATGTAGTCCATCAACAAAGGATGTAGCTTATAAAACACTCGTTCGATCAATACCTGAATATTGCTCATCAGTCTGGGATCCGGATAAGATAGGACTGATAGAGAATGTAGAGAAGATCTAAAGAAGAGCAGCACATTTTGTTGCGAAAGCGTCACGAAGATGCTTAAGCAACTCCAGTGGCAGATGCAGCATGAGAGGCCTTCTACATCACGTTATGGTCAACTATTAAAGTTCCGAGAGCTTACGTTCCTAGGAGAGTCACACAATATATTGTTTCCTATTAAGTATATCTTGCGAAGAGATCATGAAGACAAAAATAAGATACAAGCCCACAAGGAGGCTTAACAGCAATCGTTCTTCCTGCGAATAATACACAACTGGAGCAGGACAATGGGCAATTGACAGCGGAGCACGAAGTACTGTCCAGCATATACTGAAAGGTGGCTTGTGACGTATAGATTTAAATATAGACCTGCCTTCTGATTTGGATTTGATTGTGATTTTGACGTGATATTGTTTGATGGAGACCCAAGGTATTTCAAAACATCTTCGTCACAGTCGGTCCGATTACGCAAAGTAACAGCAGTGGTCGAAATGGACAGGTCACGGGATACAAGCAATACATCGTTCCTAACATCCGTATGTTCGGGAGACAGATGGATTCCCAAAACAGCAGTAAATCAGCTGTACATCAGCCACCCATTTCCCTTTTCCGGAGACGCTAGTCAGAAACCAACGAAATGGCTGAAAAAATTCGACCGAACTGCCAACTACAACAGGTGAGATGACTTGATGTTTTTGGCAAATGTGTACTTTTACTTGGACATCACAACCCAGCAGTGATTCGAGAACAACGCAGAGGAGTTTAACAGCTGAGACACATTACAGATTTACCCAAAGAAAAAATTTCACGATGAACATTAGCAAGCCCTTTTAGCCGAAAAACAGCTGAAGATATGGCCAACGACATGCGGAAACGACCTAGTCGTACATACACAATGTTTTTGCCATATGCCAAATTGTGAATCCGAATATGATACAGGCTGACAAAATCTCACGCGCGATGAAAGGAGATGGACACGACTCTTCTAGTAAAGGATGTTAGCCGGCCAGGGTGGCCGAGCGGTTCTAGGCGATACAGTCTGGAACCGCGCGACCGCTACGGTCGCAGGTTCGAATCCTGCGTCGGGTATGGGTGTGTGTGATGTCCTTAGCTTAGTTAGGTTTAAGTAGTTCTAAGTTATAGGGGACTGATGACCTGAGAAATTAAGTACCATAGTGCTCAGAGCCATTTACCCATTTTGAAAGGATGTTACAACGGCAGACGAATTCATCGAGTAGTGACACTGAATCGAGAAAAAGAGATGGATGAAACAAGTAGGATCGACTGCCGGATGTGGTTCCTATGGCAGTTGTGGAAGACAACAATGAGCTCGCCCGTCTCATACGCCAGAAGTAAGAGAAGAGATATAGCTGTGTATGGCATCCATAAATGTCAGTACTTAAGAGATAGCAGTCATGAATATCGACCGATATAAAAGTGAAATGATCGTGTAGCATTGTTGGCCAGAAGGCCCCAACCGGGGAAGTTCGCCGCCGGGGTGCAAGTCTTACTTAAGGTGACGCCACATTGGGCGATGATGATGTGGACAACACAGTACCGAGCCCACGAGGGCAGAAAATCTCCGTCCCGGCTGGGAATCGAATCCGGGCCCACTCCATCGTAGGCAAACACGTCACCACTCAGCTACGCAGGCGCATATCGACTAGTTCGTCAAGCGGTAACAGGGAATGCCGAAGAAGACGTGTATACATGCCCAATGACCGCTATCATCCGATCGCGCCAGGAAGAATGGACTAGGCCAACTCAGACTTGCGCGGCAGCCATCAAATGACAACCGAACACCCGACCAACGCAGGTACAATCAACTCCTACGCCAAGTATAACGCACTGTAGAAGAACAGATATTTGGACTACAGATGATAACTCGTCGGTGTGTTTCCACTGTGGACGCACTAGACACTACAGAGAAATAACGTGAGTTTTTGACGACTTCTACGCCGCCAGACACCAACCACCACAACAGTCCTATTCCACACAAGTCAACTGTAGACGATTATAGTCTACCTGTAGGACGAAGCACACCGTTGTACCCTGGACGAGGGCAGTTCGCTTGTTGCCCATCGCCGTACAGAGGTACCAGTTCCTTGCCTACCCCCTACTTCAGGAAAATTAAGGGAGGTTACCATCTATGGAGGTGAGTCGCCAGAGATGAAAATCCTCTGTGGACGACAGTCACCAAGGAGTCAGGGAATCCCATCGACGGCATCACTGTCCGTAAACCTGTACTGGCGCAGGTCGAATCAGGGGCTTCATATTGTGAACTGTCAGATCCTTATCGTCAGAAGCCAAAGAAGACTGTTTTCCGCAATACGAAAGGAATTGTACTGAAAGTCGCAAATGGGAAATACACCCGACCGACAGAAACACGTACTGCAAGAATAACTATCAATGGCAGACACAGCCTCTCGAATTGCTCGTTTTAAGAGAATGTCGTCGTAACGTTACTCTGGGATGGGACCCTAGCAGGCATCAAAAGCAGACATAGACTGTGGAAGGTCAGAGCTCCAAATTTATGAAGGTACTAGCTGAGTACCTGGCGTTGCCTAGATGTGTATTTATTGAAATCTTCTATTAGTCCATCTTCTCTGTGTCTATTACCTCCTTCCCTCCCGCCGGAGGTTCGAGTCCTCCCTCTGGCATGGGTTTGTGTGTTGTTATTAGTATAAGTTAGTTTAAGTAGTGTGTAAGTTCAAATGGTTCAAATGGCTCTGAGCACTATGGGACTTAACTGCTGCGGTCATCAGTCCCCTAGAACATAAAACTGTTTAAACCTAACTAACCAAAGGACATCACACACATCCATGCCCGAGGCAGGACTCGAACCTGCGACCGTAGCGGTCACGCGGTTTCAGACTGTAGCGCCTAGAACCACATGGCCATTCGGGCTGGCGTAGTGTGTATGTCTAGGGACCGATGACCTAAGCAGTTTAGTCCCTTAGGAATTCACACACATTTGAACATTACCTCCTTCACTCCCTCTCTCTGCCCACCTCCGCAATCCACACTCACTGTCCATCGCCACCTGCCTCTTTCTGTGTTCATTTGCTCCTCCCCACTCTGTCAGTCTGCTCCTTACTCTGCCTGTCGATCTCCTCTTGCTTTCTCTCCTTGTCCATCTCCTCCCCCATCTCTGTCCAGCTCTTCCTCCCCCTCTCTCTGCCCATCTCCTCCTCCACCCTCTCTCTGTCCATCTCCTTCTCCTCCTCTCCCTGTTCACCTCCTCCCCCTCTTTTCTTTCTCAGTCCATCTCCCCCTCTCATTTCTCTCTGACGATTCCCCCTGCTCCTCTCTCTGTCCATCTCCTCTTCCACCTATCTGTGAACATCTCCTCCTTCCCTCTCGCTATCTCTCCATCTCTTCCTAGTTCCTCCTCTATCCACGCTATCGCGCTCACCCCGATAGTAGGCTGCTGTTTCTTACCCGCACAGCATTTCATACAAGACTGTAACTGATATATCTACCAAATTTAGTTGAAAGCGTTCCAGGGGTTTAAGATGATCTTTTTACCCGTGGCTTTACCCGTGTATGCACATGCCGAATATATTTCACATATATTTTCCATATTTCACGCGTATTTGTAGACATATTTCACCTCTGTCTTTAGCGAATTTCGCTCTGACGTTTCATGTTCAATCAGCTCAATGTTTATGACGTCGAATCTCCATAACTATGTCCTGTACAATGATATAATTTTGCAAGTACATCCAGTGGTATATGTGACTACCGCCTACGAGATGTGTTGTGAATAGAATCAGTAATAAAGAAGAAATAAATTAAAATGCCATACATGACGCGGAAGTTTTTCACGCATGTTTACGATGACATATTTAGTACATTAGGTGTCGTATAATGATGCATTTTTGTAGGTACATTCAGCGTCAGATGTGGATACTGTCCGCGAAAATTATTTCGAATAGAGGTAGTAGCAACGATGTAATAAACTTAAAGGTGTTGCATGATGCGATCGTTTTTCACGCACTCAGTGTTTATGACGTAATAGCTCCTGAACTATGTGCCATACAATGATATAATTTTGCTGGTACATTTTGGATATTATGTGAATACTGTCTGCAAAATGTGTTAGGTATGCAGCTTGTAGTAAAGAAGTAATAAATTAAAATGCCATGATTCATGCGGCGAAAATGTAGCAAGCGATAAACTTGTTCCCCTTCATCGTTTTGTGTGGGTGTCAGCGAGATAAAGCATTTTAAAGGTTTGAAGTTACATATAACGCATTTTGCAAGTCTCTAAGTGCTGTCATTCTCAAATACTGTACGAATACAGTACAGATATTCGTGCGTCGTGGGCTACACTGCTTTTTCACCCCCACACCTCTGATAGACAGGTGGTTTTTACCTTTACAGCGATTATCCCCAGATAGTAAGTGATATGACTACAATGTTGGGTTGAAATCGGTCCAGTGGTTTAGAAGGAGATGTGGAACATACATATACCAGTGGAAAAATGCTCCTGTCGGAGCACAAAAATTGCGTATATGTTCTGTTTATTTAAAAGACTCTGAGTGAAAGGTGGGGTACCACGTGCCCCATTATACCTTCCTCAGCACATTTAAAAATTTTGGCATGCCAACATATTCATGTTTTTCTAAACATGCAACGCACCACAAGCTCCCCTAACTGTAACTCACGCACACCCACTAGTCCATCGGTCGCTCATACCCATCCACTCCCAGGTGCCCTTGTCATTCACTCATTCAGTTCAATACACTGTCACTAACTCTTCGTTCCTCTCTGTCATTGTCTCCTGTCTCACAGCCACCGTTCCCTACTTTCTGTCCTACTACTGCAGTCTACTTTCACTGCCACTATCTCCCTCCTGCTGTCTCATACTGCTAGTATCTGATTGCTTCCTTCCTACTGCTGCTGTCTCTTTTCACTGTTGTTATCTCTCTCTTCTTTTTAGGAATACATCGTAAAAATTTCATCATTTTCTGTGCATAGCTCTCTTGGAATCCTGGGCTGGGTTTTGGTCCGCGAAAATATAGTAAAAAAACCATTTTGTGGGGTTTTCCGAGAAACCGCTCATGAACTAATGGAGCCTCCGCAAGTTCGATGAAGCCCACAGTTGACTACATCGAATGCAAAAAGAGCCTGCCGATTTGCTCAATTTGCCTACGCAGGAGGAAGTGTGTTATATTCATATTTTGACCCCGTACTGTAGGGTAGTGACATTAAGACGACCCTTCTTTTCGGTAAACCGATGGTACCCAGCCCAAGGGCTATCCAGAGCACTTGAACCTACCTTATTATCATCAACAGAACCCGAGGTATAAACATCGGAAAATCCCGTTTTTATGCGCGGCGTTTTCGAACGTATTAGGTACGCATGTTTTAGCGTGCGTACCGATATATACATATACAGCTACATCCATTTTTATAATATGCATATATTCCAATGAACAGACATAACAAAGAGTGCTCTGGGCCGTTGTTTGCCGTTGAAGACGTTGTTATCCCACCATCATCAACAAGATGCTGTTTTAAACCGTGAATTTTTTATCGATGTAAATGTAAAGGTGATTTCGAGAGTGCCCCAAGGGAATGTAATAAGGCCGCTATTATTTATAATTGGTATTACTGACGTAATGGTGGACGTTCCGTGAGACTATTCGCCGACGACTTTGTTGTCTACAGGAAGTTTGCACCTCTAGAAACTGTAGCGAATTGCAGGAAATTCTGCAGAGAATCGACTATTGGTGCAGGGACTGGCAGTTGACCCTAAACGTAAATAAATCTAACGCATTGTGCATAAATATGTGAAGTGATTCACTATTCGCGATAAATCTCTGGAAACAATAACTACCATAAAATATCTAGAAGTAGCCAGCCGAATCGACTTAAAGTGGAATGACTACATAAACCAAATAGTAGGAAAAGCAGATCCCAGACTGAGACCGATTGGGAGAATACTAAGCAAATGTAATTCATTCACCAAAGAAATGACATAAAAAGCACTCATTCGAACGGTTCTTGAGTATTATCCATCAGACTGGGACCTTACCAAGTAGAATTAACAGAAGAGACAGAGGAGTTACAACGAAGAGCGGACCGTCGGTGCGAGAGCACTGCGGACATGCTCAACTACTTCTAGTGTCAGACGCCACAATAGAGGATTTGTATATCACGGAAAGGTTTGGCGCTGAATCGACAATCATTCTTCCCAAGCGGCACTAGTGAATGGAATAGGAAATGGAGGACAAGCGATATTGGTACCAAAAGTACCTTCCATCACACACCGTAATGTGGCTTGCGGAGTATAGATGTAGATACAGACTATTACCTTATACATTTACATTCTACAATCATCAGCCAGAACATTACGATAACCTACCTAATAGCCGGTATGTTCACGTTTGGCGCGAATAACAGCGGCGACGCGTCATGGCGTGGAAGCAATGAGGCGTTGGCGGGCCCCTGGAGGGAGCTGGCTCCACGTCTGCACTCACAATTCACCCAATTCCCTGAAATTCCGGGGAGGGGGCGATGAGCTCTGACGTCACGTTCAATCACATCCCAGATATGTAAGATCCGGTTCAGGCCTTGCGAGTTGGGGGACCAGCATATCAACTGGAACTCGCCACTGTGGTCTTCGAACCACTCCACCACACTCCTGGTCTTGTGTCATGGCTCTCGAAAAATACCACTCCCGCCGGGAAACATGATCGTCACGAAAGGGTGTACGTGGTACGCAACCAGTGTACGATACTTGTTGGCCACCACGGTGCCTTGCACGAGCTCCACTGGACCCATAGATGCCCATGTCATTGCTCTCCAGAGTATAATGGAGCCGCCGCCAGCTTGCCTCCGTACCGCAATGCAGGTGTCAAGGAGCTGTTTCTCTCGAAGACGACGGATTCGCGCCCACCCATCGGCACGATCAAGGAGGTATCGGGATTCATCAGACCCTGCAACGCTCTGCCACTGCGCCAACGTCCAGTGCCGTTGGTCACGTGCCCATTTCAGTCGTAGTTGCCGATATGTTGGTGTTAACACCATGTTAACACATGAGTGGGGCGTCAGATGCGGAAGCTCATTGTTAGAAGTGTTCGGTGCAGTGTGTGTTCAGATGCACTTATATTCTTCTCAGCATTAAAGTCTGATGTTAGTTCCGCCACAGTTCGCTGCCTGTCCTGTTTTAGCAGTCTGCCCAGCCTACGACGTCCGACATCTGTATTGAGGGGTGGCCGCCGAACCCCACGACGTCTGGACGTGGTTTGGGTTGGGTTGATTTGGGGGGAGGAGACCAAACTGCGAGATCGTCGGTCTCATCTAATTCGGGAAGGATGGACAAGGAAATCGGCTGTGCCATTTCAAAGCAACCATCCCGGCATTTGCCTGAAGCAATCAGGATGACCTGACGCGGAATTGAACCGTCGTCCTCCCGAATGCGAGTCCAGTGAGCTAACCACTGCGGCTCCTCGCTCGGTGCGACGTGGTTTCACCTTGGTTTCGCCACGTGTTGAAGACACTCACCACAGCACTCCTCAAACACCAGTAAGTCGTGCAGTTTCCAAATGCAGTTTTCAAATGCTCGGCCAAGCTTTCCATTCTATACACCGACAGCACATTCACTGATCCTACAATCACCGTGCGTGTGTCTAACTAGCAGTCATTCTCCACCAGGTGACGCTGCTATCGCCTGGACACGTAGACGAGTTCATATCGATAGTAGGTCGGTAGTCATAATGTTCTGGCCCATCAGTGTGCATTGCAGTTAGAGCTATCATAGTTTGTATCTATTACAGTACCGAAAATACTAAAGTGCAGGCAAGCGACGTCGAAGTCACAGCTAGTAGTTAAATAATTGTGACTATAGCGAGATTTGAACACTGGAGTTTCACGTTATGTTAAAAATATTATTCTTCGTGAAATACAGGAGCTCAGGGTAACAGAGTAGACGTGCAAAATTCAAACAGATAAATCAAACACGATTCGCTTCTTGGTTCTAGACATCACACTTACCGTCGGCCATGATATTTCATCATTGCATAAACATTACATTATTAGTTTCAAGAATATCGAATAACGTTGAAAAACTATATCACAACTATTAGTACCTGCAGTTAAGCATTTCGCAACCCTGGAAAAGTGATAAATATGAAGCTGAAGTGAGCGTTCGAGCCCCAGTTTTTGCGCCGTTAGGTCGAGATGAAACTGCACTGTACCAATAGATATACGCATTAAATTTAGTACATTTCGTGCCTAATTTTGCGAAAAGATTCACTCCGAACATTGTGATGTATCTTCTTTCTATGACATATGGAGTTCTACATAAAATAGTTCATTATTCTTTTGTAAGCATATTTGCTTCAGGACTATGGAGATAGAAAGTTAAGGAAAGCAACTATACAAAAAATAATCCTGTTCTTTTCGTATTATCGCTTGCCTAAGGCACTCTCTTCTAGTGTTCTTGTTTGTTCCAACAAATAAATGTTTCGAGGGGGTTTGTTGTGGATTGGCAGGAGCCAACCCACGGAGTTTGGAGGAAGCCGAAAGGCACGCAGTTTAGCTCACGCAGGCTGGCGTGAGGTCTGGAACAGGACAAGGATTTTACACTAGAAAAAAAGGATGTAGCTGGTGGAATACTTGTAAGTAGGCTGTTTATGTTTTCTTATTGGCAACGTTACGTAGCGCTCTGTATGAAAATCACTGGCTGTGCTGTGTGCAGTCTGTGGCTAGTTTGCATTGTTGTCTGCCATTGTAGTGTTGGGCAGCTGGATGTTAGCAGCGCGTAGCGTTGCGCAGTTGGAGGCGAGCCGCCAGTAGTGGTGGATGTGGGGAGAGAAATGGCGGAGTTTTGAAATTTGTAAGACTGGATGTCATGAACTGCTATGTATATTATGATTTGTCAACACTATTAAGGTAAATACATTGTTTGTTCTCTATCAAAATCTTTCATTTGCTAACTATGCGTATCAGTAGTTAGTGCCTTCCGTAGTTTGAATCTTTTATTTAGCTGGCAGTAGTGGCGCTAGCTGTATTGCAGTAGTTCGAGTAACCAAGATTTTTGTGAGGTAAGCGATTTGAGAAACGCATAGGTTAATGTTAGTTAGGGCCATTTTTTTGTAGGGATTTTTGAAAGTCAGATTGCGTTGCGCTAAAAATATTGTGTCAGTTTAAGCACAGTCGTATATAAATTTTTAAAAAGTGGACGTTTCATATGTCGACCCTTAGCCTAGGATACCTCACTGGAATCTTCTGATTTTTTTTTCTTGTAGTTTGTGTAATTAGTGTAGCTATTGTTTATTGCTAGCGCGTAATTATAGAGAGAATTTCCTTTGTAGTTGCAGTCTTTCATTGTTGTACAGTAAAACAGGTGTGGCACGCATGTAGATTTGCACCAAGTATTTCGCAGCTGCAATTAACTAGATATTATTTTCAGTACTATGTTAATGTGTTCTCTTATTTTTGCTCTTCAAATTGTGCTTTTCTGTGTTGTGTGAAATATTGTGACAATAATGGCGTGTGAAAAACGTAATACTAGGCTCCAAAGTAAACTGAGAAATGACAGTGAAGACGAAAGCAGTGTGTTAGCGCCACCGTGTAATGAATTAACTAATGTTCAAAGTAGTAATTTGGTAATTGTGCATAGGGAAATGGAGCGGGCGGCAAATAATGGCGTAGACAGTGAAACAATTAGTGAACAGGGAAGCATTATCGATCGATCGGTCGGCAACAGCTCGCCTCAGGAATCCGAAATGACAGGACACAATCTCACAAATACTGTAGATTCAGGTTTTGGGTCCTCACCGTTTTCTCAAATAAGTCAAGACACATTTTCTGCTTGTCAAAATGTGAATGTTGCCGGTGCAAATTCACTGCCGAAAAGCACTGAGGAACATGTTTCAGACACCAGTGCATTGTTATTACAATTAATGCAACAAATGGGACAAAAGCTTCAAAAGTTAGACACAATGGAACAACACCAGAGACAAACACAGCAACAGTTAGACACAGTGGAACAAAATCTTAAAAAGTTAGACACAATGGAACAAAATCTTCAAAAGTTAGACACCACGCTTGAACAAACACGTGAAGATTTAACTACTGAGTTACATAACATTGTATCGAAATGTCAAAAAAGTCTGTAATGACGTAAAGACACAAATTTGTGAGCATTTCCAACCTATTTTTTCGCGGCATGAAAATGCATTACAGAATCACGAAGCAGCCATAAAAGAACTGCAAACTATTGTTCATGAAAGTCATGAGACCTTGCAAGCTAAAATTGACTCAGTTGCATCTACCGATTTGGTTACGCAACTTGCAAAAACTCAGGAAAAAAAGGACACAGTAGATACTCTGAAAATTGGTTCAGAAAGACACATGAAGGAAATTAGTTCATTATCAGAGAAAGTAGTTGAACTTTCGGATCAGCTAAATAATTTATCTACGAAGGTAGATGATAATCTGAATGACACAAAACCGGTAGTCTTTAATGACACAGAAGAGTGCGAACAAATTAGGAAATTCAAACAAAATCAGAATCAAATTAATACGGGAAGAGCGACTTAGAAATACGGAACAACCACAAAATAATAACACAGGATACTTCGGAAATTATGAAAGAAATTGGTAATGTGCACCGAATTTTGAGATTGAACCGCCAACACGACGTAACAATGACCGACATGCGACTCGCCGACATGATGATTTTGACTATGAGCTGTTCATTACTACATGTAAATTCAAAACGTTTAAGAATTCTGGCAACGACATTCATCCACAAGCGTGGCTCCATCAATTCTCTCATTTTTTTCCTCCCAGCTGGTCATTAGAGCACAGATTAGTATTTATGTGTGGCTATTTAGAGAATGAACCAGCTGTAAGAATGCGATAGGTCATTCACGATTGCCACAGTGAAGGAGAGTTTTACCATGCCTTCCTCTCAGCATATTGGTCTCAAGCTACACAAGACCGAGTAAAACATAGCATCATAATGATGAAACATTTCGAACAATCTGAATTTTCCAGTCTTGTGAAATATTTTGAAGACATGTTGCACAAGAATCAGTACCTGTCAAACCCATACAGCCCTTCAGAACTCATCCGCATTTGCTTAATGAAATTGCCTGAACATTTAAGAAATATTATTTTGGCAGGACGTTGCAAAGACGACAGTGAAGCTTTTCAGGGACTGTTACAAGAACTGGAAATTGACACTGACAATCGCGGAACGCAGGAGCACAACAATTACAGATCACATCCGTCGCAATTCCGCGATGAAAGAAATAATAACTGGACACGACAAGGCTATTCTTACAATGCAAATCGTGAACAAAACAGACACCACCCATATGACAACCACTGGCAGAGTAATAGTTACAGAGAAAGATCGCATTTCCGTAGTAATGAATATGACAGAGACAATCATAGAACCAGACAATTTGGCAACCAGAACTATTATTATCACGGGAGACAGAATAACTTTAGACGCAACGGTCCAGCGCGCAGTTACGATTCAGGGAGAAATTCTCCACCTCGTGACCGACAAGAAAGAAACTATGTAAACTACCGACAAAACGACAGACCTGAATTCCATCAGAACTGGCGAGCTTCAAACAGGGCAGGGCCTTCTCGTCAAGGTGAATTTGTAGAAGTTCGGTCTCCTAATCCCAATAACGGCGCGCGCCAACGAAGAGACAGACAATAACTCGCACCGCAGGCAGCCCCGTGCACCGGCTGGCTCAGAGAAAAATAACATAGACGCTAACCTTGAGAAAAATTCCAGCATTCTTTACCGACGTATACAACATGATAATTACTTTGAAGTTGAAACTCTGCGTACTAGAAAGCGTAAATGATTGAACCACATTTCACATGTAAAATCGTTTATTGAGAGATGATCTGCTTTTTAACTTAGTCTTTGCCATAAAATTTTTCACTTTACATTACTAGTATGCTTTGTTAGCCTTAGAAACTGTTAACATGCAACAGTGTTTGAAGTTAACTATCCAATCTAGAACCTAGGATACATATTTAGACAGTAGTTATGAGTGCATTGTTATAGTGAACAGACGACACAGTGTTACTGTGTGTGTACATTCTTGCTTGTTAGTTGCACGATCACTTAACGACTATAAGGCTCACATACTTAGAACATATACTGGTACTGCTAATGAGATTTTAATGCAACATTTTGGTTTACTTGAAAATACATTCTGGATTTAAAGTACTTGCTGTGAGATACCAGATGACACAGTGGTTAGTTTATGTGACAGCTACACGATTTTATCACGACGCTACTAATGAGTGACAATTTACAATGTTGTTTTTGTGGTGTATCTGTTTTATATCTGCACAGGTTTTCTGAATTCTTCTGGAAAGTAAAACATGTTTTAGTAGTAACTTTTGTGGTATAGCTACAATGAGACAACCTTTTTCGTAGCACAACAATACGTTACATTATAGTACTTTCTTCATCACGGCAATAAGCATAATACCTACGATATCTATACGCAAATCATCTCACTTTTGTTTATCATGAGGTAAGTACATTGACTTCTGCAGAACTTAGCTTTCGGAGGACGATAACTACGACTCTTCCACAGAGATTATCTTACAGCAAGACGCACATTTAGCGCTACAGGACACGCATTTGAGAGATTAATTTTGTACTTAAGCCATTTATTTTTCAAGATTTTTGAATTACAAAGAAAGTTTTCCATGATACATTTCATTCCATTGCTGTAATCTGTAACACCTGAGGGTATAATTACATTAATCCTCAGGGGGGTACACGCTTACTTTGTGTACCATGTGTTTGGCAAGCACAAGGAGCCCTAGCTAATATGGTATTTGCTTATACAAATTTACACATCGGTACCATATTTCTCTAACACATAAATTACACAGCTATCTGATCATTGAACTGAGAGAGACAAACATTTATTTTACTACATCAGTGACAGATGCTTACGTAATTACATCGTTGGATAACTTCACACTTATGAAATTGTATTTTGTCTGTACTTTGTGAACTGTTCATATTTTTTCGGAACCATTGTGATACTATGAGAGCTTTGAATGATGTATTTGGTAAGGGAGCATGATTTTAAAGTACGTTTGAGGTAGATGACACTATTGAAATAATCAGAGAATTTTCTTAGGTTTGGACATTATTGCAGAAAGCTACGACGTTTTTGAGATTTGACTGATGTGTTATGATGTTATTTTTACGACGACGATGTGTATTATGCTGTTGAGGTATGTTTATGATCAATAAGCTGATGCTAAATGAGGAATTTGATTATGCTACGTATTTATTATGATGAAATATTGAAGAAGTGTCGACGAATATTGATATGTGTAACAAGGTAAGGAATAATGAGTAGTGGTTAGGCACTCTGATTTGTGGAAAAGGATGTTGGAAACCAAGAATCGTACTTTAAGAGTTATGAAATGTGTGTAAATGCGCGAATGTATCACAATGTCGACGAAAACTTTTTGAACACTGTTATACTCATAGGATTTTACTTTCTACACATTTGTAATGCAAATTCTCAACCTGTGAAAATATTTTTAGATGAGACTGTCACTGTAGCGGAAACTGCTGTCGTAAATATTTCAGTAAGAAAGCTAAGTGACCTTGACGTAATGCGTTTTGGGCGCCCAGCTGAGAGGTAGTCGTCTGACAAAAGAAAGCCATTAGGTGAAAAAAAAAGAGGCCATTATCCTCGCTATTGACATTCCTTTGTAGAAAGCATCGCAAGTACGACACGCTCATTACTTGGAAAGATACTTACATCTGCACACCTGATTATGACAAGCGTCTTTCTACAAGAATTGAAAGAATTTCTACTAATTATGAAATGCCACATGACTATTGAATGATATTTTTATGCTTTGTACATAGTTGCTTATTTCATTTGATATCTGTTTTCCAGCTATGTTGCAGCATTGGTTTTATAAAATAAAATTAAATGCATTTGCTAATGTGAAAACTTTCTGTCAACAGATCTATTAAATAATAATTTTATGATCCACGTTCTTCGAAAAAGGAGCACTTGGAAAGGAAAGAACAATAAGAAGGGATTAATAACAGTAACTGCATACATAATTTTCTGTTCAACTACTTGGTAATTTTTTTTTTGGTAGAGTAAGTTATCGTGATGCATCACTGTAGTGTTAAGATGTGACATAGGTATTAAACATGACCATTTTTACTGTAATATTTTTTCTGCTTGAGCTTTGTCATGTTTAGATAAAGGTCATAGCATTTGCTGCTGTTTTTTGCCAGGCATAATGTTACTGAGTTTGACTTTATATTACTGTGTTAAGCCAGTTTTACTACGGATTTATTTTTCTTGTTTGCTGTGCATTGCCTTATATTAGTTGTAATGTTGCATTTGCTGTGCTAATTTAGATTTCCTGCTGCTTGCTTTGACAATTTCCATTTTTTTCATTGCTGATTGTATTAATTGTTTTGTGCTGCTGCATTGCCTCGTCACTTAGTTTAGCATCTGAGCTCAGTAGATTTAAGTTAGCTTAAGAGGGGGTAGACTATATAAGAGAACGAGTTGCGATGAATTGGAAGAAATGCATTGAGAAGTTATACAAAAAAAGTACAGAAAGCAGGTATAGGTAGGATTTTCTTGGAAATTAATGATGAGGTAAGATACTGGAAAATAAATAATCATGTAAGAAATATGTGAAGATATAAATACAGAAAGCATGCTGGGATAGGATTTTTTTGGTGGAAACAAATGTTGAAATAAGAGAATAGATCTATGGAATGAAGTTTTGGGTTGGACTGCAGTACCAAACGTTACACTGGAAACAAACCCTGTCCTGTATTTTTGTGTTATTACACTATGTGAATTTGTGTTTTTCCTCTCTGTATGTGTTTAGCTAATAAGATTTATGTTGTAGAATTTTTCTGATAATATGTTATTTACCTTGTAAGGATGTTTAGACATTATTTATTCTGTTTTGTTGCTCACATGTGAAGGTGATGTTTCAAAAGTTCTTCTGATCTTTGTGTATTTACTTATGTCATAATTCCTGTAACCCTGATGTATATGTTATTTCGATTCTTTTGTAAAGCCTGTACTACAAATGTTATCTGTATTGTTATGTTCTTTAATGATGTATTTTGTACCTTTGTAATTGTATTCTTATGTTACACAATTGTAATTGACACCAGTTCATCAAATTAAGTAACTTGTAAGTTCCATTTCACTGCACACGTTTCTGTTGGTCATAGTATATGGACAATATGTTAGAAGTAGGGACTGTTAGTGTTTGCACGTGTGTTAAAAATTCAGCAAGGGACTGGATAACAGCATTGCTGGTTCTAAGGACAATTCCAAAAACTTTGTGAGTGCACAAGTGGTGGTTATGGACTTGCTATATTGTCTGCAAGACTCTTCGAGAGTGATTGTGCACCTCCACAGTCGCAGCAGATGCGACTGCTGGCCATCTCTACAAGGACTACAGTGGGTCTGCATCTTTGATGACCCACCAATACCGTTATTTCTACAAGGACTACAGTGGGTCTACACCTTTGATGACTCACCAATACCATCATCTCTACAAGGACTACAGTGGGTCTGCACCTCTGGTGGCCCACCAATACCATACTCTCTACCAGGACTACAGTGGGTCTACTCTGTGATGACCTACCTACCAATATTCTTCAAAACGTCGAATGACTCTGCTGTGGGTTTGCTCTGTTGTGGCCCATTACCTGTCAGCATGTCAAGAGTCAGCATTGTCTTTCTGTTGAAAGGACAACCCTACTTCTTCAAGACTGCATGGAAATCCACTACTTCTGTGTGCATTTTCTTTTACTGCTCAGACTTTGAGAAAAACACTGCAATTTTACTGTGATGAACAATCTGGACTGTCTTTATGGACTGTGAGAAAATTTTAGCTTTTGACCAACATTATATCAATAAGTCTGTGCATTTGATATCTTTGTTATTGTAATTATGAAAAATTTTATCAAATCATTATTGGCCACTGCCCAAAACAATTTGTAAAATTTTTTGTGGGGAGCATGGGGGCTATGTAAGTAGGCTGTTTATGTTTTCTTATTGGCAACGTTACGTAGCGCTCTGTATGAAAATCACTGGCTGTGCTGTGTGCAGTCTGTGGCTAGTTTGCATTGTTGTCTGCCATTGTAGTGTTGGGCAGCGGCAGCTGGATGTTAACAGCGCGTAGCGTTGCGCAGTTGGAGGTGAGGCGCCAGCAGTGGTGGATGTGGGGAGAGAAATGCGGAGTTTTGAAATTTGTAAGACTGGATGTCATGAACTGCTATGTATATTATGATTTGTCAACACTATTAAGGTAAATACATTGTTTGTTCTCTATCAAAATCTTTCATTTGCTAACTATGCGTATCAGTAGTTAGTGCCTTCCGTAGTTTGAATCTTTTATTTAGCTGGCAGTAGTGGCGCTAGCTGTATTGCAGTAGTTCGAGTAACCAAGATTTTTGTGAGGTAAGCGATTTGAGAAACGCATAGGTTAATGTTAGTCAGGGCCATTTTTTTGTAGGGATTTTTGAAAGTCAGATTGCGTTGCGCTAAAAATATTGTGTCAGTTTAAGCACAGTCGTATATAAATTTTTAAAAAGGGGACGTTTCATACTTAACTTTAATCCATTAATGTTGAACGTAGCGCTTGTCTGTACATTATTTACAATATCAATAGCAACTGATAAGGGCACCTTGCTAGGTCGTAGCAAATGACGTAGCTGAAGGCTATGCTAACTATCGTCTCGGCAAATGAGAACGTATTTTGTCAGTGAACCATCGGTAGCAAAGTCGGTTGTACAACTGGGGCGAGTGCTAGGAAGTCTCTCTAGACCTGCCGTGTGGCGGCGCTCGGCCTGCAATCACTGATAGTGGCGACACGCGGGTCCGACGTATACTAACGGACCGCGGCCGATTTAAAGGCTACCACCTAGCAAGTGTGGTGTCTGTCGGTGACACCACAGGGTTCTTCCTTGAGCAAACACAATTTTCTTTTTTCTTCATCCATTCATGATCCACTGATGTTTCACTATCGTCAATGGGTCCCCTTTATTTTTCTGTCTAATAATAAGTAAAATGTTACATGAGGATACATATACACTGTACAAAAGAATTAAAGGATTACTTTTTTGAAACTCCATTATTGTCTCCTGTTGCGACTCAGAAGTTCTAAATTTGTCTTAAAGGTTCCCACAACCTCCCTCTGAAATGAGATGAAGGCTTCGCACCCTGTCACCTCACCCTAGGGTACGGCGGCAGTTCAAACACCAAGGTGTCGACACTTATGAAAAAAATGTCAGAGCTCAGTAGCTCATGTAAAGTGTATGGTGGGTTAATTATGTCACATTGGCAACAAATTTCACCTCACATCTAACTCCACTGTAGACGTGTCACATGATACGAAGATCGTCACACACCACCTTAACCACATCTCACCTGTTCTCTTGATCCTCTGTGGTGGAGGTCACAACTGTGACACCGAGCATTGAAATCAAGCGGTTTTCTTGTTGGTGGCCGAGGGAAATATTTCATACCCACATACAAATGTGCTTAGTAGGTGGCATGAATGACGTTAATGAAATGATCCCTTCCTTTGTGACATTCATTTACACACATTTCGTGGTCGAAAATGACAGTCTGATAACCTTCGACATGGGTGACACCTGGTGGACAATTCACCCCTTCTATAAGAACATCGTGGGTAGCAACCCAATAGAACGTGATGTGACCACTTTGGAATATAGCTTTACCGCAATTTTTTCTCTGATATACAGGGGGGGAACCACTAGGAACCATTCGAAACCATTTGAAAGTAGTCTGAAGCAGCAAAATGTCTTTATGATTTTTAGCCCTCTTGTTTCGCTTCCTCCTGTGGCGTGATCACAGGGTAGTGCGACTTTGACACATGCTCGAATAAAAAGGGAAAGAGTCCCTCTAAGACCCCCCAGTTCAACAACACCCTCAGTCCCACCTGTGCACCTTTGTCGAGTACTTTAAAAATGTATCTGTATGGAGACAACCCTTGACCAATTCCTAGGCGCCTGCAGGCACGAAACCCCTTCACACCCCTCAGATTCTGCATGCCTGCAAGCAGGTACCAGAGCAGCTGTGTGTGTCGAAGGGGTTGCCTCCCCACAGGCGCCTAGGAATCAGCCAAGGGTTATCTCTGTACAGGTACATTTTTAAAACATCTAACAGCAGTGCACAGGTGGCACCGAGCGTGTTGCTGAACTGCCCACACAATCACACCTCAAGAGGTGTGAAACAGGATGGCCGAAGAAATATAAACATCCTTTGCTACTTCAGATCACGTTCAAATTTCGCCAAATGGTTTTAATGGCCCCTAGAGGTCCCACACCTTATACCAGAGTAAAAATTATGGTTTCAGTCCACTTCAAAGTGGTCAGATCATATTCACTGGGACTGTAGTCCTGTGACATCCTCAGAGAAGGGGTGAATCGGCTGGGGGTTGTCTTTAGTTTCAAGGGTTGTCCAGAATGTCTTTCTGTTGCGTATCTCACTGCAGACTGTCGTTTTCGACCGCGAAATGTGTTTTAATGAACGCCCCAACGGAAGGTGTGGTTTCATTGACTCCTTTCATGCCACCTCCACTGGCCTTTTCGTGTCGATTCTGAGTGGTGGCGTATCTGAAAAATTGTCCTCCGGCATCTGTAAGGAAATCGTGTGATACCAACACTGAGAGGCGCTGTTCCGACCTGCATTGTAGAGGCGCCAAGGGAAGGGCTGAAATTTGGTTAAGGCAGGGATGACGACCTTCCCATCGCTTGACACACAACGGCGGCGTTGAGCAGAATTTTGGCGAAATTTGGTGCCAATGTGACCCGAGGAATCCACATTGCACCTCACATGAACTTCTGAGCTCTGGTCTTCTTTCGCATGTACTGACACCTTGCTGTTCGAAGCATCACCGAGTCCTAGGGTGACGTCACAAATGGCTCTGAGCACTATGGGACTTAACATCTGACGTCATCAGTCCCCTAGAACTTAGAACTACTTAAACCTAACTAACCTAAGGACATCACACACATCCATGCCCGAGGCAGGATTCGAACCTGCGACCGTAGTGGTCGCGCGGTTCCAGACTGAAGCGCCTAGAACCGCTCGGCCACACCGGCCGGCGGTGACGTCACAGGAAGCCACTTTTTTGCACTGTCACTGAAGAAATCTGCAGGAAACTTTGAGCCAAACGTGACATTCTTCTGCATCGCTATTGAGGGGGGGGGGTGAGGGGGAAAATGACGGGGTTTTAAGAAATTGACCCTTTGATTATTTTGCACAGTGTAGTTTTAGGATTGTGAATTATTTTATTCAGCACATTAAAAGGAATACTTTCGGCCATATAACTTTAATAGCACTTACTACTGTTCATTTATCTCTTTGTCACATAAGCTGCATATCAAAACGAGCTGCAGACGATCAGACCTACCGCCTCCAGTAATTGCTATTGCTCTGCCCTCATTACTAATATTCTAAGTAGAACGAAAACTTGTAAAACTGGACCACTTCCGCACGCTGAGCAACAGGATCTAGTGAGTAGTTACAAAAAGTAGTGCACCATCCGCTATGTTAGCAAAATTTCAGAGAAACTCTCAAATCATTTGAAGTATTGAAATAACAGACCTGAGTATTACAACAACACAGTATCAAAATTTTTTCTGCAGTAAAGTGAAAACATGAAAGAAGCTAGTGACGAGGAAAGACAGATTCAACCTTATCAGAACATCTTTAAATAGAAAATCATCCAGATGATGTAGACTGTGAAGTTTTACATACTATTAAGGAAAACAGAAAGATCAGCCAACTGGAAATACTGGAAATTAATAAACTTATGATACAGAATATCAGATTAGTTTTATATGACCGCCGGCCGAAGTGGCCGAGCGGTTCTAGGCACTGCAGTCTGGAACCGCGCGACCGCTACGGTCGCAGGTTCGAATCCTGCCTCGGGCATGGATGTGTGTGATGCCCTTAGGCTAGTTAGGTTTAAGTAGTTCTAAGTTCTAGGGGACTGATGACCTCCGCAGTTAAGTCTCATAGTGCTCAGAGCCATTTGAACCATTTTAAATGACCAAACTCAGTTTCATTTTTCCCTCTGTTAAATCAAGTTTTAGCTATACAAAACTATATTACAATTGTAAATTAAACTTTAATTTTAATCTGTTGTTTAATGAAACTACAGCCACATAAAAACTTCATTTTTCATTTTTAGTTAAATGTAACTATTTCTGTGTGACATAAAATTATAATATTTTTTGAAATACCATATTTCATCATTTTTGTATCTTCTGTGCAAGTAATATCTATATAAGCCGCACGTTATTTTATCGGTGTTTTCGACAACCAGCTGTCACCTAACGATGCCGACAGTCGGTTTGTGACCAAATAAATGAAATAAATAGTATTTTGTAGAGCACTGGGAAACTGTTTTCTAATTAATATTATTAGCATAGCTGTTTATCATCTGCAGTAAACCTGATATTTCGATACAGTTTCTAATTTGAGAATAGTAAGAATTTTTCTACAGTACAATGTTTTATATGAACGAAACTTCAGTTTTTTTTTTCATTCCTTAACTAAAGTCGTTTTGGTTTATCAACGTTCACACAATCACCAGCAGCGTTCGTGTGATAGATGAAACGCTATAAATAACAATAATAGAGCAGTGAAATATCTCAAAAATTTTCAATGAAATGTGTCGGACGCCACTGACGTAATTTGCAAACAAGGAAGCGAGTAAGTACTCACAGTTTTCGTAAAGGTATTTCTAATTGCTGCAATATAAATTGAGACAGACTAGTGCTCCTGTCATGGAGCGTATAGCAATAGAGCCAGTCATCGTTTATAGCCTTTAGACGGCTCCAGTAGCAAACTTGTAAACTGTGAACACACATAGTCTTCTGATTCGGTCATTACGTGAGATTTACGTGAAAGGGAGTGCTGTGAAAACAGATACGGAACCGCTCGGGGAAGGCAAGTAGAAGATTTCTTTGTAAGCAAACAGAGTGTGAAGGCGAGAGAGTGGGTGAGAGCGGCTGAGCTCACCTGGTATCGCTCGAGGGCGTCCAGAGCCCTGGCGTAGCCCTCCGCGTTGTACACGCACAGCGCCGACAGCAGTTCCAGCACTTGCTTCTTTACCGTCACGTTCGGCGTGTCAAGCGCTGGAAAAACAAAACACTGCGCTGTAAAACACACTACATCTAAATACGTGTCACAGCAATACTGTTCTGTACATTTAGTACGTGTGAAGGCTGGATCTTGAAAAGTAAATTAGACACAGGTACACAAGTGCTTAGCCTTTACAAGCCAAGCAACGAAGGCCAATTATTGATACCTTCAGTTATCGAAACTTACCTTTGACTAAAAAAGTTAGATATTCTCTATCGGCTCCAATCTATCCACGTATCTTTAACTAAGATGTATCCCATTTTCACAAGTTTTAAGTAGAATAATACAAGCGAAAAATCAAGCAATTTTTTTCAGTGTAGATAACTATTTTCTAAAATTTTGAGCTTGAAATACGAAATACAGAAAGAATAACAAAAACCAGCTTCAGGAAGGAAGGGAGATTAGGGTTTAAAGTAAAGAAAAGGTCACTTTTTCTTCTGTAGAATCACTCAAAAATAATATTTTATGTGATCTTTCCATCGATAGCCTTTTAGATGACTCTGAACTGCCGCCTCTGAAAATAAACGCTCAGCGGGCACTGACGGTGTTGGAATTGTCAGGTGCTTTCGCTTAGCTTGAACAGCTCAGAGAATAACACTTTCATTCCTCCCATAGGCATAAAGGATTAGGCCACAGTGATCAACACATGTTGCCAGATAAAGGCTTACCCCATTAGGTTCGAAAGAAGCGAATGCTCCATCTTTTTTCTTTTGTTTGCTGTGTCCTAGTCTCTTATGATGATTCTAAAAGTCACGTAACGTTTCAAGATTCACTGTTGCTGCTAAACACTTTATTGTAGATTCTGTCCGAGTACAAGCTCTGGGAAATCTTTAAGACATACGTTTTTGATTCTTGGGTCAAGCAAACAGGATGTTGCAGCAAACGATTATCTACAATTTGTCCATATCTGCGTTCAACTGCCTTGTTTCGCTAATCTTTTACAGCCTCTACTACACTGTTGTGAGTGCTGTCATAATGCTAACTTAAACATTTTTGCTGCATTTTTGAGCAGTCGATTATTAGTATAGTTTTGCTTATAGTACATACTGCCCACCTGATAGATCTTTGGTGACATGTTCTAGTGGCTTCAAAATATTAAGCAACAGTTTAATATTCTGTACGTCTAGAGCTGAGTGAGCGGGCCGCGATACGATACCTGTTATAAACTACCGATATGACGGAAAGTATCAACTGCACAGTGTCGAGTAAAAAAGTACTGGTATTGGTACGAAAGTACTCGATACCAAGAAGTATCGATACCTTTTCTCTGTCGCTAAGGTCAAGATATGTTATACTAATGCTGTAACAAGACTCGGCTTACGAATAGACATTTTATGAGTGAAAACTGCGGTCTGAGATGGCAATTGGAGCCAGAGAAATTGGGAATCACACTAGAAGACCGCAAGGAAGTTGCCTGGTGGCATGGGATTAATACTGTACGTAAGCTAGGAAAGAATTTCTCAAATTCCAGAATTCAGTACTGACAGAAGCATGCAGAACATTGTATTGCATCGAAGAGACCATGTTCTTTGAAGTAATTGTAAAATCTCGTAAATCACAGACAGTACTCCTATGGAAACTGGAATCAACATAAATACCCAAACTAAGAAAGTTGTGCTCCGAAAATAAAAATGACACTAACAACAATTAACAAAAGTAATTATTGACAGTAAAACAGTGCCAGGAAATGACGGGTAATTCTTTGTGACGTCGAATGTGTAACATTAGCTACGTCCCCGATACAGAAGCTACTAGAATTAGTATTAGTGTGAGTGTTGGTTTACTTGTCGAAGGGAGGACACTTCCTTTAGGTAAGAAACAAATTTCTGTCTGCAATAGTATATAAAAGCACCAAGAAGGATACACATGACTCAAATGAAATTCATACCCAATAGTAAATACATCATAAAATACAAATGACTGAGGCAACAGAACTGCAGAATTATACATGACCTCAGACTCTAAGAATTCCGTATAGTGCCAAGACACCAAGGGCTCCAACAATATGACAAATTTTTCTGTTAAATCTCGCTCCACAAGATTTGCATGTAAGTCCGCAAAACATAAACAGCTTGCTCTATTCATACTCGACATATTGCAAATAACAGATGCAGGCCAATACGCAGACACCGTATTCCTAGATTTCAGAAAGGAGTTCCACAGTGTCACTTTGTCGACTACGCAGTGATACGGAGTAGCCTTGCAAATATGTGACTAGATCGATGAATATTGGAATAATAGAACGCAGTATACTACACTGGACAGTCAAATGTTCAACAGGAACGAAAGTACTATGGAATCTGCCCAAGGAAGTGAAATAGGACATCTGCTATTCCTAATGTGCACAAACACTTTTCAGATAGGTTCAGCAGCACTTTTAGGTTGCTCGCTAACGATGCAGCTGTCTATAGACGAGTATCGTCGTTAGACAAAGACACGTACAATATTTAGGCTTGGTATAATGAATGGGAGCTCTCTTTAAATGTGGCTTAGTGTGCGCGTAACAAAGAGAAAGAACCATGTATTATCCGATTGCAACATTAGTTGCGAATAACTTGAGCACTTCACATAATGTAAGCATTTCAGGTAATAAAAAGAAGCTATATAAGACGGGACAATGTCGTAAAATCAGTATTATGGGAGAGGAATGGAAAACTTAGAATTTTTGGAAGGGTTCTGGCAAAGTGCATTGCAACTGTAAAGTTAGTGTAACAAAGTCTAGAGTACTGTTCCGCTATTTGCGGTCCTTATCAAGTAGACACGATAACAGGCATTGAGCAAATTCAGAGACGCGTTGACAGGATGGTAACAGGTCGGTAGAGCCAATACCAAAGTGTACAGAATTGCTCTGGGAACTTACATGGGAATCCTTGGAGGAGAGGCGGCGTAACTTTCACGAAACACTGTTGGGTAAAGTTAGAGAGCCTGTACGAAGAAAATTGTTCAACCATTATGTTGCCACCAGCGTACGAGTATATCCTGCACAGGGATCATTATAAAAAGATGAGAGAGATTAGGATGCGTGCAGAGGCATCTAGACTGTCATTTTTCTCTCGCTCAGTACGTGAATGAAATAGGACAGAAAATTGCAATATTTTTACGAATCACCCTTCGCCATGCACTGTGGATTGCGGAGTATATGGGGTATATAAATGGAGGTCAATATAATTGCAATACGATCGTGACTAACAAGTTTTCGATCAATCTCATCCCAGATGTTATCCCTAGATGAAATGTGGGGCGAACGTGCAAGCCACGGAAGCTGTAGTACACTTCGAAAAAGCCTTGCACATTCCTTGTCATCTGTGGAGAGGGACTGTCCGCAGAAATACGTCAGTGCAGCTGCCTGAAGCATGGGACCAACCTCGTGCTCCAAAACCTCCCTTACGGGGCTGTTGCTATTCAAATCTCCCTTAGCACATAGCAGACGAGATTACTTGTTGTATCTGATGACACGCCAAAACTTCACTTGGTGACTTGTGGCCAGTTGGCCTTTACCTCGTAATCTCTGGCCGAAATTTGTTTAACGACTTTTCTGTTGCTTCGGCAGCACGAGTGGCTGGCATTGTCAAAGACTCGGGCAACACTGCGGACCAGCAACGGAGGGAGAACGTTTGACAATGCCAGCCACTTGCGCTGGCAAAACGCCAGAAAAACCGTTAAACAGACGTCGGATGAAGATCCCCAGGAAAAAGCCAACTGGCAACACATCGACAAGTGGACACGAAAACCTGAAGCATTTTGCTTCATACATGATGTTCATCGTCTGCACATCTTACATTTTTGCGTTTCTTACACTTATGTGACCATCACTGTACGGACCAAGCGGGGTGGTGCAGTTGTTGGCGTAATGGGCTCGTATTCGGGAGGGCGACCGTCAAATCCCCGTCTGGCCATCGAGATTTGGTTCCCTCGATTTTCTTTAATCGGTATCGCTTCCTTTGGAAACACCACAACCAATTTCCTTCCCCGTCCTTTCGCAATCTGAGCTCGTGCTCCATCCATAATAACCACTCTGGCTACGGGACGTCCAACTCGAATTTTCCTTCCTTCTTTTTTCACTACATGACCAGTTGATGTGTGGTTCGTACGAAAACACTACGCTTTGCCATTCAGCACACCATACACGGAGTTCCCGTGCTCATTATAATCTCGGACAATGGAAGCCGAGCCGCGCGGGATTAGCCGAGCGGTCTATGGCGCTGCAGTCATGGACTGTGAGGCTGGTCCCGGCGGAAGTTCGAGTACTCCCTCGAGCATGGGTGTGTGTGTTTGTCCTTAGGATAATTTAGGTTAAGTAGTGTGTAAGCTTAGGGATTGATGACCTTAGCATTTAAGTCCCATAAGATTTCACACAAATTTTTGAAATGGAAGCCGACACGATAGCGCGCGTAGCACCAGTCGTGTCCGCTATACACGGCGTCAAATCGCCGTAGTAGCATATCCGTGGCAGTTGCAGTGTTCCAGAGTCGAGGTTAATCACTAAATGAAGACGTACGGGTTATTGAAAACATGTAGAGAAGGTGGCGGTAATCGCGTGCTCTGGTAAAATTGTAGAGTCCTGCACCCCTATTCGCTGAGTGCGACTCTCTTGTGCCCGGTGGTTCTACACACACAGCATTACCATACCGTGAAGTGTACATCTGAAGGCTCTCCATTGAATGAGAATGTCACAACACTCGTTTTCCCGATCACAGAAGAAAGTGTGCTCCAGGGTGTAGATATACGTCATCCCTTCCCTGGAGAATGAAAAAGCAGCGCAACCCACGACACTCGAATACCCATACTTTAGACATCCACTATATGAGAATCAGAGCGCGTAGAGATTTGCAACAAACTTTACATATAATTTCAAACTTCTGTGAAACATTTTCTCGATGACGACCCGCACAAAATGATGAAAGGAATACAGTTTATCGCTTACTACAGTTTCGCTGTTCGCGCAGTAAGACTGCCGCACGAAGCATGACGTTTCAATTTCTTACCTCTTTTATCTACTAATCGTATTTGCGACACATTTTGGAGACAGTATTCACATATACCACTGAATGTACAGAAAAATTATATCATTGCACGACATACAGTTGAGGAGATATGACGTCATCAACACTGAAACGCACGAAAAACTGCCGCATCTCGCCAGAAATTTTAATTTATTGCTTCGTTGCTACGAACTCTGTTTTGCAACACTTTTCGCTGACAGTATCCACATCTGCCGCTGAATACGCCTACAAAAATGTATCATTGTACGACATAATTCAGTAGATATGACGTCAAATATTGAGTTGCCTGGAAAACTGCCGCATCGTGCATGACGTTTTAATTTACTACTACGAACCTACTACGCTGCCGAAACAGGAGAGGTGATATTCCTACGTGGCGCGTTCCAGGGGATCCTAACCGGCTTACCGGTGGACTCGAGTCAAATAAAATGGCTCTCGCGGATCAGACACACCTTCTGCGGTTAACAAACGTACTTGTAAATCTGAGCTTGCTCCAGCTAAGGTTAATCACCTTACGAAGTTAAATATGGGAACGCCTTTTAGGAAAAAAAATACCATTGTCCTGCGCAATAAGGCAGGTAAAGGTTACTTCGGATTTGGTGGATAGCCAACTAGAGGACTGCAATGAAGCGGTGCGTTTCCAATCACGCAAATGCACACTAACACACGAGAAGAAGGTTCAGCATGAAATTATACAGAAACACACAACATAAACTCACTATTTAAGACTGGAAAGCTTAAAAATTTCGTAGATATATAAAATTAACAAAAAATTCTAATATCCGGGCTCCAAGAAACGAGAAACACGATGGAGGACCCGTTCGAATCACAACGATTTACACTGATAAGTCAAATCATTATGGCCACTGTCGCCTGGTGCCGTTGCGGGCACGTGACGCGGTAACAAAAGTATGTAAGAGGAGCAGACGCGTACGGGGGATCGCCCTAGCGAAGGTATAGGCTGCAAATGGGGAAATACATTGAGATAAGCGACTCTCACGATGGGCAGATTATTATTTCTCAGAACCTGTGAACAAATACCTGAAACACGGCGAGGCTGATCGAATGTTCACGTGCTACTGTTGCGAGCATCTACGGAAAGAGGTAGAAAGACGGTGAAACTGCCACTAGGCGCAGAATGGTGGGACTTGCACGACTCTTCACAGAAAGTGGGGTTCGGAAGCTTGCCTGCTCTGTAAAATAGGATAAATGGCGATCTGTGTCATCTCTGCCGAAAAAGCACAATGTTGGTGCACGCACAAGTGTTTCGGAGCGTATCGTTCATAGCACACGGAGCTCCGCAGCAGACCACTCCGACGTTTTCACTTTTTGACCCAATGACATCGTCAGTTGCGATTTTAGTGGGCACGAGACAATCGGAATTCGACCGTTGATCAATGGAAACGTGTCGGCTCTTAGGGTGAATCACATTTTTCCTACACTGCGTTGATGGTCGTCTCTTCAAGCTCCGTCACTGATGTGAACGGCGGCTCGATACATGAAACGTGCCACTGACGCGGACTGATGGGAGCAGTATTGTGCTACGGGGGACATCCTTCTGTGCCTTCCTGCGATCTGTGGTATATTCGAAGACACGCTGAATGCATCTCTTCATGCCTGATGTCTTCCCCGACGGCGCTGTCATGTTTTAGGTTCAAATGGTTCTGAGCACTATGGGACTTAACTGCTGAGGTCATCAGTCCCCTAGAACTTAGAACTACCTAAACCTAACTAACCTAAGGACATCACACACATCCATGCCCGAGGCAGGATTCGAACCTGCGACCGTAGCGGTCGCGCAGTTCCAGACTGTAGCCATGTTTTAGGACTATAATTGTCCGTGTCTCGGAGCTGTATCCGTGCTGCAGCGGTTTGAGCAGCATTATAATGAACTCACGTTGCTGTCCCGGCGACCAAATTCACCTGGATTATATCCTTTGGAACCCATCTGGGTAGCTATGGTGCGCCATCATCGCGTACGCAGATCAGTGGCCAGTTATTTACACGAATTACATGACATGTGTGTAGACATGTAATGCCACATACCTCGACAAACCTACCGACAAACTGTCTGATGCCTGATATGCAGAACCAGTAATGTATTTCGTTCCAAAGAGGGAAAAAAAAACTATTAAGCACGTGGCCATACTGGTTTGGCTCATTAGTGTAGACTTTAGAATGGGAAACCAGGACAGCGGGTTATGAAGAAATGGCCCCAATTTGGAACTGAATTTATGGTGAATATAAAAATAATAAATTCAGTAACTGTTGTGAAACTTCCTGGCAGATTAAAACTGTGTGCCGGACCGAGACTCGAACTCGGGAACTTTTCCTTTCGCGGGCTGATGGGAGCAGTATTGTGCAATAGCTTTACTTCTGCCAGTATCTCGTCTCCTACCTTCCAAACTTCACAGAAGCTCTCCTGCGAACCTTGCAGAACTAGCACTCCTGGAAGAAAGGATATTGTGGAGACATGGCTTAGCCACAGTCTGGAATGAAATTTTCACTCTACAGTGGAGTGTGCGCTGATATGAAACTTCCTGGCAGATTAAAACTGTGTGCCGGACCGAGACTCGAACTCGGGAACTTTGCCTTTCGCGGGCAAGTGCTCTGCCAAGCACGACTCACGCCCCGTCCTCACAGCTTTACTTCTGCCAGTATCTCGTCTCCTACCTTCCAAACTTCACAGAAGCTCTCCTGCGAACCTTGCAGAACTAGCACTCCTGGAAGAAAGGATATTGTGGAGACATGGCTTAGCCACAGTCTGGGGGGTGTTTCTGGAATGAAATTTTCACTCTACAGTGGAGTGTGCGCTGATATGAAACTTCCTGGCAGATTAAAACTGTGTGCCGGACCGAGACTCGAACTCGGGAGTTCCTAAATTTCTCGGGAACCCAAACTGATCTTCACCAAAGCCGTCTTCTACTAGTTTTTCCACTCTCTTGTGAAAAACGCGTGTCAACATTTTGCAACAGTGACATATTAAACTGATGTTTTGGTAGCATTCGCACCTATCAGCACCTGTCTTCTTTGGAACTGAAATTGTTATATTCTGCCTGATGTCTGAGGGTTTTTCACGTGTCTCATACATCTTGCCCAGCAGGTGGAATGATTCTGGTATGTCTGGCTCTTCCAAGGATCTCAGTAATCCTGAGAGAATAATTTCTACTCACGAGGTTTTGTTTCCGCTTAAGGGTTCCAGTGCGCTGTAAAATTCGTCTCGAAGTACCGTATCTCCCGCCTCATCTTCACCTACTTCCTCTTCTCTTTCTATAACCTTGCACCAAAGTTTGTTTCCCTTCTTTAGACGATTACTATATTCCTTCCACCCTTCAGCTTTCCATTGTTTTCTTAGTACTGACTTGTTATCTGAGCTCTCGATACACACATAGGTGCTTTTCTGTTCTCCAAAGGTCTCTTTTATTTTCCTATAGTCGATATCTGTCTTCCCCCTAGTTACTCATGCTTCTATAGCTTTGCATTTGTCCTCTAGTTATTCCTGTTTAGCCATTTTGCACTTTCTGCCAATCTTTTTTTTTTGACGTCTATATACCCTTTCGCCTGCTTCAATCGCTGCACTTTTATATTTTCTCATTTCATCATTTACATTCCATATCTCCCGTGCTATCAGGGATTTATACTATTCTTTGTCTTTTTAACTATGTGCTTGAATTTCTTTTCCTGGAAGTTCACAAACTCTTAATCGATTTGTGAAGAGTGGTTGTAGTCACTTCTGTAAAGATTCGTCCAGTAGACGTGAGTGAAGGGGCAGCGTGGATGATGACTTGGTTTGAATCGTGATTCATGAAGAATATGCTACTTATAATGCATACCAGTGAAGCTGAATATTTGTTTAATGTTTAGCCTTGGCCATTACAATTTCAGAAGAAGCATGGCATTATTTTATTTGCTTGAGGACTAGGGACAGAATCGGCTACGAAATTGTAAAGTATTCATTGTAGCATTTGTTTCAAGTGACTAAGGAAAAGTATGGTCAAATGCGGACTGTCGGAGCGAAAATTGTGGCCAGTACACAAAAGTATTTGAGCGGTGTTCATCAATACTCTACATGGAAGCAAAAATTTTCCTTACAGTTCTAGGTGCCACAACCGCTTGTTGCATTTTATGGAAAGAAGTATAGAACTTAACTTGCTGTCGATTTCGAGCTCACGAGATACTCAACGATTGGATAAAAGAATTTACCACAAATTTCCACAATATATTTAACGTAACCATAAAGATATACGGAAACTGCCGAAAACCTAATCGAATTACTTCGGGGGAATGAAGCTTGGTCATAGCCACTGCACCACCTCGGTCATGAGTAATTTTTGGGATAAACGTAACGCAAATCTGGGGAACTACTAAAACATGTGTATAGTATACCTGGTTTTGGAGGTTTGCAAGCATTTGTTTATGCTTTCCTTATCGATTTCATATAGGAGTGTGGATATTCCGCTGGTACCTGGAGTGACTACCATACAATGATCTGTAATGGTTTAGGCAACATTTCAGCATGAAATGTCTAGCGATACAATTATTCAGAACCTTGCTTACAACGGAATGTGGCTGACATTTTAAAGCGTTGTAGTCCTGCTCACAACGACGTACTTAGAGCGATTGTAGCTGAGGAAGTACAGGGTCCGGCAAAAAGACCTCCCGTAACTGGAGAGGCTATTGTGTGAGCTGTAGTTATGTGGAGGAGCTGCCGGTCGTAGTGGCCGTGGGGTTCTGGGCGCTACAGTCTGGAACCGAGCGACCGCTACGGTCGCAGGTTCGAATCCTGCTTCGGGCATGGATGTGTGTGATGTCCTTAGGTTAGTTAGGTTTAATTAGTTCTAAGTTCTAGGCGACTGATGACCTTAGAAGTTAAGTCGCATAGTGCTCAGAGCCATTTGAACCATTTTTTTGTGGAGGAGCTATCGATCGACAGCAGTGTATATGTCATTTTCAGGAGGCTCAATGGCTATATTATTTCTTAGAAGATCTCTTAACGGTAACGATTAATTCAAATTGCTACTGTCACATGATAGAAACCTAAGTTAACCCAGTTTGTTGGGTACTATGAAGAAGGAGTAGTCTGGTTCCAACAATACGGAGCCAGACCTCACGCCCCTCGGCGTTCTCTACAAATTTTAAGAGAGTTGTTTCCTGGACGTCTTCTCTCTTCCCAAGGTCATCCGATTTATCACCTTGTGATGTTTTCCTTGGCGACAATTAAATGGCGCAAGTGTACAAACATCCCCACACAACTTTGCGAGCACGTAAGGAGGCAATAACCCAGGAAGTGGCAGCATTTCCACCATAAATGGGCATCTCGTCTATCTGTCACTAGCAAATCGAAAGGGAAAATCGGACTCCGTGCAGACTTTAAAGCCACAGTTAATGTTTAGACAGTTCTTTACCGCTTCCGCGTATCGAGGAGCTTATGTGTCGCCTAGTAGGTGGACGTTTCTTTACCGAAACTGATTTAGCCGATTTCAGCTTCCCTTGGATGACAACAGAAAGAATTTGTGGTGGACACTATGCATGTTCGCTTATATCAATATCAGTGTCTTCCCTTGGGAAGCGCACCTACTCCTACTTTGTTTCAGCTCTTTCTGGACAATTCCTGCCACATTATTTGGATGACATCATTGGTATGGAAAAGCACCGGAACAGCATCTCAGAAACTTGGAATCTATTTTTTAAATTTTAACTGATGCAGGACTCAATTGCAATCTGCAGTACTGTTCATTTTTCAATACCGAAATTAAATTTTTGGACATCTCATTGGCGCCCACGGTGCTCGATCGTCGACCGAGCTTTTAGAGGCCATTCTGAGATTACCTCCTCCTGAAAATGTACGGAGACTACAAGCACTACTTGGCAAAGAGATCTACATCACTAAATTTATTCGAAACGTAGCGCAAATTGCTGATCGTCTGCATCGCCTCAGGCGTAAAAATGTTCCATGTTAATGGACTGGAGAATACGAATGATAATTTCAGAGGCTGAAAAATGGATTGCTTAGCGCCCGTGTCTTATTAATTACGCTCTGCAGAAACCGGTAGTCCTTGCACTTGATGCATAATCACGTGGAATACGGGAGGATTTATCTCACGAGGTTGGAAACACTGAACACGCCATAACATTTGCGTCAAAGACTTTGAACAAGGACCAAGTCGACTGCAGTCCGCTGTAAAAGCAAACCTTACCCATCATGTGTGCCGTCACGAAATTTCATCACTATCTGCATGGCAGGAAATTTTTTCTCGTGACTGATCATAAGTCATTGACTGCTCTTTGACATCTGACGAAAGATGTCCCTCATCGTACAGCATAGAAGATGCAACGTTGGTCATTACTTCTTTCGAATTACCAGTCTGAAATTCTTTATCGGCCTACAGCACAGCATGCCAACGCACACACTCTGTCTCGTTTACCTCTGGTTACCGATCCGGAATTCCATGCGTCAGAAGCTTCTTATCTTCATATTGATCAATTTAATTCGCAAGCACTGTATCCTTTTCTCAGTGATTATCGACAGTTCGCACATGCTACTGAACAGGATTAGTCAAGACGATTGCTCAAGTACTACACTCGGATGGGTTGGCCTCGTAACCCGGAATCAGTTTCAGATGAATTAGTGGGCAAATCCCATGGGCAACGCGCAAGATTTTCTCTGCAGAATGCTGTGATTTTATTGCATACTTCTAATGAACAAACGTGAATCATGCTTCCCGCATGTTTTCAGAAACATGTTTTGAGGCTTTTACATAGAGGACATTGGAGAATCGTAAAACTGAACAGCTAGCGCCGGCCGGTGTGGCCGTGCGGTTCTAGGCGCTTCAGTCTGGAACCGCGTGACCGCTACGGTCGCAGGTTCGAATCCTGCCTCGGGCATGGATGTGAGTGATGTCCTTAGGTTAGTTAGGTTTAAGTAGTTCTAAGTTCTAGGGGACTGATGACCTTAGAAGTTAAGTCCCATAGTGCTCAGAGCCATTTGAACAGCTAGCGCCTCTGCATTGTAGCTACGTGGTTCGGTTACGATAAACAGATTGAACAACGACTACACACTGCCATGCACGCGCCGTCAACCATGCATCGCCACGCGAAGAATTTTTTAATTGACCTTGACCTGACGGTCCTTGGCAACTCGTGCATATTGATTCTGCGGGTCCTTTCTGCAACACATGGTGGCTAATTATCGTCGATCCAAACAGTAAATATACGTTTGTCATTCCAACGGATTCGAAGATCAGCGCTAGCACTATCAAAGCACTCACATTTGTCGTTTGCCTAGAAGGTTTACCACAAACAATCGTTTCGGACAACTGTCCGCTGTTTTCCTCATTGGAGTTTCAACAATTTTGTTAATAACGTGGGATTCACCACATCCGAACGGCTCGATTCTCTCCTCAATCGAAAGGTGAAGCCGAACATTTCACTCGCACTTTCAAAGCTCATATGTCCAGGCTTCTTACTTCACACTCGAGGAAAAATGCTTTGTTATTATTTCGCAGGACATTTCACATACTGCTTCGCTGGCTAAATTTTTACATGGTAGACGTGACCGTACTTTGCTGCATCTGTTTCACCCTCACCACCGTGCTTCAGAAGCTAACTTCGCAAGGAAGTTTCGCACAGACGACAAAGTTTCCTACCGTGTTTATAGCAAGCTTCACAACTGGGAATCCGGCATCGTCATTCAGACGATTGGCCGAGCTCATTATTCCGTTCTCGGAAAAACGGGCACCCAGCGGGCACCAGAATCGTATTTCGTGCTTATTGTGATCCGCTGTAGATTTCAGTTTTTTCAGAAGCTCTGCCTGCAACTCAGACTGCTGCCCCTGAGCGACCTTTGCCAGTGACTGTGGATCACCTGACACCTTTTCCACAGAGGTGGACCCATACCCGCCACGTCCACAGCCGTTGACAGCGACGTCAGTCACAGACAGGCCTACATCAGTCTCACAGATTTCGGAGTCCTCAGCAGTGCCACTGCTGCAGCCACCTCTGTCGTTCTATGGACGCCCTACCTCTCATTTTTTGGCAGTTGTTACCGGTGGTTCGCGTGGTGAATGTTGTGACGCGGGTTAGGTGGCGCCATCTGCCAGCGCATCGCATCGAAGCCCAAATCTGCGCAGAAGACGCATCATTTAATTGGGCACCAACAAGGCTCTCCCTCTTTCCTTCCACGCGCTGCATGCAAATGTGACCGTCCGCGAGTCTTTTTTAATACGCAGTTCACCGAACTCTACCATTAAATCTGGCAGGACTTGCAGTGAGACTACTACAAATAGTCCACGACGTTATTAATCATTACAGAACTATACAGCGATAAATGTGTGAGACGTTGCTAGAACGAATTCCCAGTGATCCAAATTATGCATGCAGGGTGTCCCCGGAGGAGTGGTCAATGTTCAGGGATCTGACAGGAACGATCATTCGAAGCCAAAAGTCTGGTAAACATGGTATCTAAAATGCACATTTTGCGAGCTATGATCACTTGTTCATTTTCGCCCATAGTTCTTAACCATAGGACACTAAATGGAGAAAAATGTTACATTCTTACTAAATCATCGTAAATTCTGGTTGGTTGGTTGATTTGGGGGAGGGGACCAAACAGCGATGTCATCGGTCCCATCGGATAAGGGAAGACTGGGGAAGGTAGTAGGCCGTGTCCTTTCAAATGAACCATCCGGGTATCTGCCTGAAGCGATTTAGGGAAATCACGGAATACCTAAATCAGGATGGCAAGACGCGGCTTTGAACAGTCGTCGTCCTCCCGAATGCGACTCCAGTGTGCTATCCACTTCCCCACGACTCTCGAGCCGTCGTAAATTTTATTGCTCCATATTTTAATTCAAAGGAAATCATAATTTGTAGTTTATGCTCTAGTTGAATACGATTAAAAGGTCTCCAGTGGTGTGTCACGTTCATAATACGTACAAAATACCTGTTTTAAACTCTATACTGGAAAGGAGAAAGAAAACTGGCATTCTACGGATCGGAGCGTGGAATGTCAGATCCCTTAATCGGGCAGGTAGGTTAGAAAATTTAAAAAGGGAAATGGATAGGTTAAAGTTAGATATAGTGGGAATTAGTGAAGTTCGGTGGCACGAGGAACAAGACTTTTGGTCAGGTGATTACAGGGTTATAAATACAAAATTAAATAGGGGTAATGCAGTAGTAGGTTTAATAATGAATAAAAAAATAGGAGTGCGGGTTAGCTACTACAAACGGCATAGTGAACGCATTATTGTGGCCAAGATAGACACAAAGCCCATGCCTACTACAGTAGTACAAGATTATATGCCAACTAGCTCTGCAGATGATGAAGAAATTGATGAAATATATGACGAGGTAAAAGAAATTATTCAGGTAGTGAAGGGAGACGAAAATTTAATAGTCATGGGTGACTGGAATTCGTCAGTAGGAAAAGGGAGAGAAGGAAACATAGTAGGTGAATATGGATTGGGGGAAGAAATGAAAGAGGAAGCCGCCTTGTAGAATTTTGCACAGAGCATAACTTAATCATAGCTAACACTTGGTTCAAGAATCATAAAAGAAGGTTGTATACCTGGAAGAATCCTGGAGATACTAATAGGTATCAGATAGATTATATAATGGTAAGACAGAGATTTAGGAACCAGGTTTTAAATTGTAAGACATTTCCAGGGGCAGATGTGGATTGTGACCACAATCTATTGGTTATGAACTGCAGATTGAAACTGAAGAAACTGCAAAAAGGTGGGAATTTAAGGAGATGGGACCTGGATAAACTGGAAGAACCAGAGGTTGTAGAGAGTTTCAGGGAGAGCATAAGGAAACAATTGACAGGAATGGGGGAAAGAAATACAGTAGAAGAAGAATGGGTAGCTCTGAGGGATGAAGTAGTGAAGGCAGCAGACAATCAAGTAGGTAAAAAGACGAGGGCTAATAGAAATCCTTGGGTAACAGAAGAAATATTGAATTTAATTGATGAAAGGAGAAAATATAAAAATGCAGTAAATGAAGCAGGCAATAGGGAATACAAACGTCTCAAAAATGAGATCGACAGAAAGTGCAAAATGGCTAAGCAGGGATGGCTAGAGGACAAATGTAAGGATGTAGAGGCTTGTCTCACTAGGGGTAAGATAGATACTGCCTACAGGAAAATTAAAGAGACCTTTGGAGAAAAGAGAACCACTTGTATGAATATCAAGAGCTCAGATGGCAACCCAGTTCTAAGCAAAGAAGGGAAGGCAGTAAGGTGGAAGGAGTATATAGAGGGTTTATACAAGGCCGATGTACTTAAGGACAGTATTATGGAAATGGAAGAGGATGTAGATGAAGATGAAATGGGAGATAAGATACTGCGTGAAGAGTTTGACAGAGCACTGAAAGACCTGAGTCGAAACAATGCCCCGGGAGTAGACAACATTCCATTAGAACTACTGATGGCCTTGGGAGAGCCAGTCATGACAAAACTCTACCATCTGGTGAGCAAGATGTATGAGACAGGCGAAATACCAACAGACTTCAAGAAGAATATAATAATTCCAACACCAAAGAAAGCAGGTGTTGACAGATGTGAAAATTACCGAACTATCAGTTTAATAAGTCACAGCTGCAAAATACTAACGCGACTTCTTTACAGACGAATGGAAAAACTGGTAGAAGCGGACCTCGGGGAAGATCAGTTTGGATTCCGTAGAAATGTTGGAACACGTGAGGCAATACTAACCTTACTACTTATCTTAGAAGAAAGATTAAGAAAAGGCAAACCTACGTTTCTAGCATTTGTAGACTTAGAGAAAGCTTTTGACAACGTTAACTGGAATACTCTCTTTCAAATTCTGAAGGTGGCATGGGTAAAATACAGGGAGCGAAAGGCTATTTACAATTTGTACAGAAACCAGATGGCAGTTATAAGAGTCGAGGGGCATGAAAGGGAAGCAGTGGTTGGGAAAGGAGTGAGACAGGGTTGTAGCCTCTCCCCGATGTTATTCAATCTGTATATTGAGCAAGCAGTAAAGGAAACAAAAGAAAAATTCGGAGTAGGTATTAAAATTCATGGAGAAGAAGTAAAAACTTTGAGGTTCGCCGATGACATTGTAATTCTGTCAGAGACAGCAAAGGACTTGGAAGAGCAGTTGAACGGAATGGACAGTGTCTTGAAAGGAGGATATAAGATGAACATCAACAAAAGCAAAACGAGGATAATGGAATGTAGTCAAATTAAATCGGGTGATGCTGAGGGGATTAGATTAGGAAATGAGACACTTAAAGTAGTAAAGGAGTTTTGCTATTTAGGGAGTAAAATAACTGATGATGGTCGAAGTAGAGAGGATATAAAATGTAGACTGGCAATGGCAAGGAAATCGTTTCTGAAGAAGAGAAATTTGTTAGCATCGAGTATAGATTTAAGTGTCAGGAAGTCGTTTCTGAAAGTATTTGTATGGAGTGTAGCCATGTATGGAAGTGAAACATGGACGATAACCAGTTTGGACAAGAAGAGAATAGAAGCTTTCGAAATGTGGTGCTACAGAAGAATGCTGAAGATAAGGTGGGTAGATCACGTAACTAATGAGGAGGTATTGAATAGGATTGGGGAGAAGAGAAGTTTGTGGCACAACTTGACTAGAAGAAGGGATCGGTTGGTAGGACATGTTTTGAGGCATCAAGGGATCACAAATTTAGCATTGGAGGACAGCGTGGAGGGTAAAAATCGTAGAGGGAGACCAAGAGATCAATACACTAAGCAGATTCAGAGGGATGTAGGTTGCAGTAGGTACTGGGAGATGAAGAAGCTTGCACAGGATAGAGTAGCATGGAGAGCTGCATCAAACCAGTCTCAGGACTGAAGACCACAACAACAACAACAACTAGAAATTAGAAATTGGCGCGAAACGCGGATTGGTGCTAACTGCAATCGTAAATCTTACGAGGATTTAGTATTTTAGGGTTAAGGTAGGTATTTTAGAAACGATGTTTACTACACTTCTTTCTTTGGTGCATACTGCCTCTTCCCAAAATATGCAAAAGAGAGAACTTTCAGCAGAGGAAGTTTGTTTCACAGCAGCGAAGATGACGAAGTGCTCATAGCTCTTAAGATATGCATTTTAGAGCCCAAGATTACTAGACTTTTTTTTGCTTCGAATGATCCTTCCTGTCATATTTTCTGAATACTTACCATTCCTCCTGGGGCACCCTGCGTATTTCTTTATTATGTACATATTTGAGAATAAATATGTTGCTGTTTTACTCCTATATTAAATAACTGAACTGTTTATAGTGAATCCCGCTACCTCGTACCAACTACGGACACAATAGTTCTTAAAACGTCCCGCCCTGTCTGTCGGGAAGGCTCGTCTACTTCACGTACTGTTTTCTCGCTCACTTGCGAAATCATATTCTTAAATGCCATTGTGTACACTCATCTCGAGCTTGAAGAGTCTACGTGCGTAATAGACTCCCTTGAGAGATTCAGTTGCTTTACTAGATGTTCCTGTCTTCTGACTAGGATGATGTCGGACTTGGGATTCGTCGACACCGTGGGAGTCGAGGGCGGTACGGGCGAGACGTGCGATTTCAACACGTTAGACCGCTGCCAGAAAGTGCGAAGACAACTCCGTCTTGCAAATTACGTAGCGACGCCACTCTTCATGTGTCACCGTGTCAATGGTGGACTTTAAATACTTCAATTTGAGAAAATCCACTGCAGATTCAACTGCTGTGAGCAACAACATGTTGACAGATCTCGCAAAGTTTTTGAAATTACTATGCTTCGATCAGTACAATCAGTTGCTCATTGCTCTGTAATGGACCGACTAGATTAATTGTGATTTCGGGTAATTTACTGATAGCTGATATTGATAACCGGAAACCATAGTTTCATTATGCAACCTGTCGCTACCTCTTCCACGTACTAGGAATAAAATTGCAGTCTGTCTGGTGTTTATCGAGGTTATTAAAGACGGAGCTATGACTCAGTTGGAAAAGACAGGGGGAATAATAGCCGCAGGCCCTGAAGGAACCTTTCCATTGTTTGGTAAAATGAAGAAAAATCTGTCACGTGGCCGGCCGGGCTGTATTGTATTAACCATGAGACCTCTCTTGTTCTCACATAGGGTGAAATAGTAAGCAGGATGACCGAGTGTCCATGGTGGACGAGATATGGAAGAGTTTGGCTTGGCAAAGCCTGCAGATGATTTGCTTTGAAACGGAGTTTACACAGGAACGACAGATCGTGATGGCTGGTTTAATATATATGCTGTGCAAAGAGCTGTACACTCGTATCTATTTGTTTACCACAGTTCACCGTGCAGTGAGCTGCCCCAGGCCGATCACGTCTCCTAGAGTCAAGCGAAGCTTCAGCTAGCAAATTCCTAGCCAGAGCTTCCCAGTTTTTAGAGGTTCATCTGCTACTAGACAGGGATATCAACTTTGAGAGACGGAGGAGAACAGTTTTGTCGTAGGCTACTTAAAAAAAATTCTGATTCTGGATTTAGATGTTAACTTAAACAAGACTCTTAATACTACACACTTAATATGAAGATTTCAAGATATTTTCATAAACTTTAGTGCACTGCTTGAATTTTTCTGGGTATCTGTGGTTTCTGTCGGTAATCTAAGCAGCACTGAAGAAAATGGCCACACGGATATGCATCTGTTTTTTGCACAATTGTCTATAGAAACTATTAATTTGGAAAGTTTATGAAGTAGTGAGAACTATATTGGACTACCACCTTTGCGTTCAATCTAGATTTTTTTTTAAAAAAAGGACACAGACGTTTGTTATTTGTATTTCTCTAATGAGTCTTCAGCACATTTAATGTTCATATTTAATCATTGGTTGAGTTGAAAGCTGGCGATTATTTTTGAACAAAATTATGAAATACACATGAATCTCTCTGACCTGTCCCCCTTGTGAAGTTCCTAAGTTCGGATCGTAGTCAACAACATACTGTTGAGCCTTCTCTTGTTTTTGACAAAGTGAAAACCAAAATGAGTCCATTTAAATACGCTCCATTCTCCTGATTGTAGTTTTCCTGCCTTTGTGAGAGAAATGTATATCGTTACCACCTTCTTCTCTAATAGTTACAGCTCAAACTTCACAGTGGCAAGAAAACAGTGCCGTAACTAACAGAAAACTTTTCTAATGTATCAGATGAAGAATACACTAAGTTTTACACTTGAATCCCTAAGCATTTGACCCGTCAGTTTACATCTTGTAACGAGTAGATCCTCTTTCCCAAATCCTAAATGGTCTATCACGATTTCTGAGTGAAATGCATTATTTCTGTACTTATGCATCCCCCAAGTGAAATTAACAATGGTTTGAATTAAAGTGGTAATATTCAGTAAATTATACGTGTTTATTCCAAAAGTTATCTTGCAATCACATGCACGGATCTTCCACTAGTTGGGTCGGAGAGTAAAGGGAGCAGGCGTGAGCCCAGTACACACCAAATGCGCTCAGTCTACGACAAATCTGGGCACTTCACATGCCAAAGCACACTATTCGCATCTTCTACAACTTCTTATGTGTGTGGAACTGTGTGACTGCATTCATTATAGTGGTGCATGTAATACGATTAGGCAGCTGACCACGGTACATCTTTTCAACTTATCTCTGAGACACTTCAATCCCTATCTCCAGATATGATCCATAAGAAACCGCATGATCTGAACCAGAAAGTACATAGATACTCATATAGTTTAACACTATTTCTTATCTCATTCGATGCGACTGCTACGGTCGCAGGTTCGAATCCTGCCTCGGGCATGGATGTGTGCGATGTCCTTAGGTTAGTTAGGTTTAAGTAGTTCTAAGTTCTAGGGGACTGATGACCACAGCAGTTGAGTCCCATAGTGCTCAGAGCCATTTGAACCATTCTTTATCTCATTCGAGGTTGGTGTGGGGTGAGAATGACTGTCAGCACTCCTTCGTAAATACCCGTTTCTCACTAAGATGACTGTCACGGCCTTTAAGGAAGACTTATATGGGAGGATGTGGTATGTTAACTCGTCATCGAAAATTAACTCTCAGAATTTGCGGAGTAAGCCTTTACATTTCCCCCCAGTCGTTGTTAGATATTTCTGTGACACTGTCGTGCTGAATAACAAGCTGAGACGAACATACTATCCTAGTCTGAGGAACAATACTTAATAATACGTCGCACGGAAAGTTTATAAAAAAAAGATGTCCCCTGCGCATGAATTACATTTTCTTAGAAATCATCCAATGAAAGTCCATCATCTACCTTCCCCGCAGCTAAAATTAAGTACCCGTTCCGCCTTACATACCTCTGAATTATTGTTCGTAGATTTGTGACTTTTTTTCAGCAGTTTGCGTAGTCAAACAAAATCTAGTCGTTTCGTCTTTTGACTCGAACGGTATTATATTTGGTTATGTTGGAGGTCATTAACTAAGTTTTATACCACGCTTTAATCATCTGCTTATTTTCCAGCATTTCACGATTATGTTGTTACGATGCAACCTATCATCCTACACGCTCAGATTTTCACTATGAATTATTGAAAAAATGTCAAAGTGAACTTTGTTTTCTGCGCTATAAAACATTTTACAGGGTCTGTTGTCGTATGATCGGCTGCTGTGGAAGGTATATGGGACGGTCCGAGAATGATTTTGCATGCCTTCGCCTGCTGCACATTTAAGAAAACGATTTCTTGAAAATGTAGTTAAAATAGAATACCACATTAGGCGCTGTATTTGTCTTTTTAATCTAACGGTAAAATGTATTAATCAGAATTTCATGCAGCTTGTAAGCTAAGGTATGCAACAACAAAAATATGATCGCAGTTTCTAGTGTCCGCCTGAAAATAATGATTGAATCACTACTGAAAGTACAATGTAATAACAGAAATAAATAAGCGTAGACCTTTGAAAGATGACGAACTGGTGAAGAGACACATGGCTGACAGCGTTACCATAAGAGGAAATCAAATCAGTTTTTGCGCAAGGTATGTTTCCAGAAACCAAATATTAACAACTATAACATCGGCGAAAGTGTTTCTGTATTGTTTGTTTCTTGATATACAATGCTTTGCTAATGTCGGACTCTTGAACACGGGTTCAGTACGTCGTACAGAGGAAAAAAATAAATGAATCCTGAAGTAACCAGCGTGATATTGTCCTAAAAGATTTAGAAAAACCTGAACAACAACTATCGGGTTAGGATTTTTTTTACTAAGCAGAGGAAGGAAAGTAGACATTGTGACGGTGGACAGCGTAGACTATACAATACGCGCATGGCTATTACTTGAGGCAAACGGTAGCCACCTGCAAATATGTGTCGTGATTACTTTGTCAGGTGTTCATTCTTAGAAATTATGGCGCGAATATACAAACCTGCCGCAGCAGGACACTCCAAAGCTCAAGACGGCATGGAGATACAAAATTAAGGTCTTAATTTACAACATCTCTAACAATCCGCCAACAAATTTGCAAAGTTTGATAAAATTTGGTCACAAAATAAGCAGAGTATCTCTTTATTGGGCTGTTTTGTACGGGTTGGGAAGGTGGACTATAGACTGCAAGCAGAAGCAATTTACTTCCTCTAAAACAGAGAAGTTAGCCTCACTCAGAATACGGGTCGGCCCTTAACGTCGCGAGCGTGTAATAAATGCAAGCTGCGGTCAGAAGCAATAACAAACAGCCTCAGCAGAAGATCGTTTATGGAGGCGGGAAGCAGTAACGCGGAGGGCGTGTCGACGCTAGCCACGTGAGGACGGCTTTATCGACAGACAGCCACTTAACGGGCAGAAAGTAAATATCACAAAAGTGTGGACTCGGCGCAGGAATGCTTAACTCCCGATGCTATAAAGTGTTCAATATATGGGAACGCTTCATTTAGTATCAAACACTCGCGATGCGTTCACAGCGGCTAAGTCCCTCGAGGAAGTTACGTATAACGTTTCGAATCTGGTTCTAGGTGTGGCCTAAGTGAGAACAGTTTTTCTTCGCTTTCTTTCCTCAGCACGTAAGACAATTAAGGAAGTTGAATTCCGTATCGTGGTGGTAAAAATATAGCTGAGAGCTTATGTTTAATGGTTTTCGACATAGCGGTGCTAATAGGTGGTGGATGTAAAGATCTCTGAGGAACTTACACTTTCCAAGAACAATGACTACTTTGAAACACAAATACAGTACGAGTTCACGATTAAGACTGACCTTGTAAATGTGTGACACGGTCTGAAAAGGTCTTCCAAGAATTCATAACGTATTAAATGGCTGGAGGCCCATTGCGACCTGTCGTGAGCGGCGGACTGTGTCTGTTTCTGTTCTTCTGTGGTAATGTATCATCGAAAATGTTGTTACTAATGAACACTTGTACCGGATCCTTCCGCTGGTGAACTTATTTTACAAAAGCATGCTAAACTTGAGGACGAAAGTAAGTTCTGCATGATGTGTCACTGCCAAGCAACCTAGCTCGATGAAACTTGGACCATACATAGAAACGAATGCGCAGTCAGACGGACAAAAATGACACATTTAGTCAAAGACAACAATTACACTGAAGCAGCTGCGATTTATAATTGTCCATTGGATAATACAAAATACGGTACATGGTTCGTAATAGGGTGTTTTGTCACCACGGACAGCAGAGCATGTCCTCAACGTGCTCTCATGCTCGCCCCGAGTCCTCCTGGTGGGGCGTTCGATTTAATCGACACAGCAATTGAGAACTGCTGGATGGTCGTTGGAGCACGTGGACATGCTGCAGTTCGTCTCCCCAACACAGCCCACACGTGTTCCATAGGATTTAAGTTGGAGGAACGGGCAGGCCAGAGTGTTCGCGGAATATCCTCGTGTTGCGAGACCTCCCACAACTGCGTAGTTCGATGCGGTCGCGCACTGTCATCCATAAAAATTAAATCAGGGTCGATTGCAGGGATAGGAGCCCTGTGGCCCCATAACATAGACTGGTGAGTGTACCGTGTTAAAGGATCTGAAGACCAATACGCCCGTGGAACATTATGCTCCCCACACCACAATACATGGACTACCTAAATGATCTTGTTCGACAATGTTCCTGGGTGCATTAGGTGTTTCCACCTCTCGCCATATGAGGATACGTCCAGAATCACTACTCAGACCGAATGTGCTCTTATCAGAGAAGAGCACACGGCGCCACTACTCGTCCGTCCAGTCCCTGTGTTCTTGGCACCATCACTAAAGGTGCCGCCGATGTGCGGGTGTCAACGGAAAAAATTGTACCAGTCGTCGATCAAAGAGAACACCCCCACGCAGTGGAGCGTGAGATTGCATGCATTGTAGTCCTGTTAAATGTGGTTTCAATTGCACCACATGTTTGGCGTGGGGCCGTTGTTGCCTGCTGCACAGCTTAGGTCGTCTGCTGCTGTAGCAGACCGTGGGCGACCGCCTCCTCTCCTTCGGGCAGCAGTTTCTGCCGTTCCGAATGCTCCCCACGTGCTTGAAACAATGGTGGAAGGAATACCAAACTCCTGGTTTACACTTGTCGTACTTAGTACTTTTTCCGGTTTCCCGATAATTCGTTCCCATGGGAAGTCATGAAAATGTGGTCTATGGGCCATGATGTAACGAAGAACACTACCATGTACACTGTAACACACACACATACACACTGTCTTTTCGCATTCCTTCTACTGCCTCGTGTTGCGGGACAGCCACATTTGGCGCTATAGACACGCTTACCTCACGCCAGTGACGTTCAACTTTCTGTGCCCGACTAGGAGACCACTAGCAACGTGCTCCCGTACTTCCATTCGTCTCCACCGAGTAGTTATTATGTTATGTTACTTTATCTATCTCGACCTTAAGTCTTACAGAATAGTGTAGTATGGGGAACCATGTTTGTTATTCAGAAGTAATGAGAGCATTGCTCCGCCCTGGGGTCGTGCTCAGACAGGCTAATGCTTACTCCTCAGCAGTACCTTCCTCAAATACCCCGACGGTATTACCATCTTGTAATTTAATACAATAAAGCCTCTGAGTCTCTATACGCCTGAAAATATTATGGCTATAAATTGTAAGTTAAAACATGTTAAAGCCTACTTTGTCGGAAAAAGCCACGTAAAAATATAGGAAATTCAACAAAGTGATCTATTATTTACTAGGAAGAAGTGAACCGAACACCAGAATGGAGGCAAAGAATCCGACTAAAAATGGGAGGATGTATCGAACCAACAAATGATATATTGTAAGCCGTAGGATCTAGTGGTACCAACTTGGCTAACCAATGTGTATACATTGATTTACACGCAACAGTTACATCATTATGTATAACGAAATAAAGAAATAACGGTTCTAAGAATAAATCAGTGGAGATACGTTTCACTACGGTGAAACTGACTGAATTAGGTGTGTTTTATTTCCCAAAACGATAATAATGCTTATATGTACATATATCGCAACTTTATTAATTATCAGGCATATAAGAAAGGTTTAGACCCAACCGAGGAACATATATCCTATATCGAAGCTGAAGTATGTAAAAAATATGCTAGACTACCTCACAAGAGAAATGTTGGCAATATGTTAAATATAATATTTAATGACTAAGGAATAGAGCAAATTTTAAATGAAAGTGAAGCAAGACAAATATCTGCGGTCCGAATTACTGAACACTGATGGACAATATATGCCTATTAATTTTATGAGTATTCTGTTGGCGATATACCATCGGTGTGAGTGAATATTGTCAAAATCCACGAATTATGTTCTCTCAAAAGAAAAAAAAAGTTAAGTAGAACATGAGATTGTTAAACCCAGAGTCGTGGTTTCGATCCGCACGTTCGGTAAATTTTCTTTTGACTCTGTACATCCTCAAAATTAGCGCCAACTGTGATAAATTTTCGAAAGGTTAACTACTAGAAAATAGATGTATTACTTTTATGATACAAGCTATGTTAAAACTCAAAAGAAATATAAATAAAATATTGCGTTGAAAAGAAGAACAGACACAGGACTCGTCTGTGTACTGGAAAGACGACCCTAAACGATAAAAGAAATATGAAAGAAAGAGCTGAAAATTGCTTTGCGAGACTTTTTCTGCAGTTAGAACTTACTGTGGGGACATGATTTTGGAACGTATAATGAACTGTAAAATGATTAAATAGACTGAGGATTGTCATGAAGAGAAACCTCTGGATGCACAAGAAGGAAAGGAGATACATAAATGCCAACGCATTAGACTGACAGTGAAGATGCTTTCCAGTCCTTATTTTACGAATTCTGCAATTGTCAGCTGTAATTAGGAATCTACTTGCAAATGCCTTCAAATTGTCAACGACACAGTTTTTGTTATTGGATCACGTAAAAAGCTTATTCATTAATTTTAATCTTGATATTTTTAAAATAAATAATATATTAATAAAAATATGTGTTTATAAAAACTCAGTTTTGCTAAATACGAGATTCCTTGTACAAACACAAGAGTTAGTAAAAAAAAAGTTGGTAGAGAAAATTATGGTTGAGATGACCCCTCGCGAAAAGCAGGAAATACAGGAAAACTGACACGAACTTTCATTGGGAATGACGTTTGCATTACACTGGGATCCAGCAATTCTAAGCTTTACTTCACTACCATCATTTCATATCACTGCACCTTCATCGATATCATTGTCATTATCACCTTACACTTAAAGTCAGTGACTTTAAGTCAGTTTCTGACTGCCCCGCGGAGAACAGCATTCAATCATTAAAACAGTTTTGACTTATTTAGGAGTATTGTGGTAACTGGAACGAGCCTCGCCAGAATGATTGAGGACATTCCTCTAGTTTAAAGCTGTGTTAAAGATGGTGATATCAGTGTACAATCGGCATGGCTTCTCAGTACTGAAGTCCAGTAATGACAAATAATAGGAGAGGTAGTAGTAGGCCATGTCCCATATAGACAATAGCTCCAGTGATGAAGTGCTGGACTTATCGAACAATTCCAAATCATATGCATCTATATACATTCTCCGCAAGCCAGAGTATGGTATATGGAGGAGGGTACCTTATACCAGCCCCCATACGAACTATAATTTCTCTTGTCCTGTCTTCGTGCCCCTCACGCGAAACGTACGTTGGCGGATGTGCAATTTCTCTAAATTTTCTCAATATTGTTTCGCGAAAAGAATGTCATCGTCCTTCCGGAGATTTCCGTCTGAATTCACCAAGCATCTCTGTTCTACTCGCCTCTCCATAGAAGCTACCTATAACAAATCTGACAACTCGTCTCTAAATTGCTCCGATGCCTTCGTTTAATTCGACCTGGTGGGGATCCCAGACAGTCGAGCAGCACTCAAGAATAGGTATCATTAGTGTTCTATGCGCGGTCTCCTTTATAGATGAGCTGCACTTTCCTAAGATCCTCCTAGTAAAACGAAGTCGACCATTCGCCTTCCTTACTACCGACCTTACGTTCTCGTTCCGCTTCAAATCGCTTGTAACGTTGCGTGTAACATTTAATCGGCGTGACTGTGTCAACCAGCACTTTGCCAATGCTGTATTTGTACATAATCGAATCTTTTTTCCTACTCATCTGCATCAACTTACGTTTTTCTACATTCGGAACTAGCTGCCATTCATCAAAGCAACTAGAAGTTTTGTCTAGGTCATTCTGTATCCTCCTACAACGCCACCAGCAAACAGCCACAGATTGTTGCTCATCCCGTCAGTCAGATCATTTATGTGTACAGACAATAAGGACGGCCCTGTCACACTGGCTGCCGGACGAATTTAAAATTAAACGTCCAGCCGCTAATACACTCCTGGAAATTGAAATAAGAACACCGTGAATTCATTGTCCCAGGAAGGGGAAACTTCATTGACACATTCCTGGGGTCAGATACATCACATGATCACACTGACAGAACCACAGGCACATAGACACAGGCAACAGAGCATGCACAATGTCGGCACTAGTACAGTGTATATCCACCTTTCGCAGCAATGCAGGCTGCTATTCTCCCATGGAGACGATCGTAGAGATGCTGGATGTAGTCCTGTGGAACGGCTTGCCATGCCATTTCCACCTGGCGCTTCAGTTGGACCAGCGTTCGTGCTGGACGTGCAGACCGCGTGAGACGACGCTTCATCCAGTCCCAAACATGCTCAATGGGGGACAGATCCGGAGATCTTGCTGGCCAGGGTAGTTGACTTACACCTTCTAGAGCACGTTGGGTGGCACGGGATACATGCGGACGTGCATTGTCCTGTTGGAACAGCAAGTTCCCTTGCCGGTCTAGGAATGGTAGAACGATGGGTTCGATGACGGTTTGGATGTACCGTGCACTATTCAGTGTCCCCTCGACGATCACCAGTGGTGTACGGCCAGTGTAGGAGATCGCTCCCCACACCATGATGCCGGGTGTTGGCCCTGTGTGCCTCGGTCGTATGCAGTCCTGATTGTGGCGCTCACCTGCACGGCGCCAAACACGCATACGACCATCATTGGCACCAAGGCAGAAGCGACTCTCATCGCTGAAGACGACACGTCTCCATTCGTCCCTCCATTCACGCCTGTCGCGACACCACTGGAGGCGGGCTGCACGATGTTGGGGCGTGAGCGGAAGACGGCCTAACGGTGTGCGGGACCGTAGCCCAGCTTCATGGAGACGGTTGCGAATGGTCCTCGCCGATACCCCAGGAGCAACAGTGTCCCTAATTTGCTGGGAAGTGGCGGTGCGGTCCCCTACGGCACTGCGTAGGATCCTACGGTCTTGGCGTGCATCCGTTCGTCGCTGCGGTCCGGTCCCAGGTCGACGGGTACGTGCACCTTCCGCCGACCACTGGCGACAACATCGATGTACTGTGGAGACCTCACGCCCCACGTGTTGAGCAATTCGGCGGTACGTCCACCCGGCCTCCCGCATGCCCACTATACGCCCTCGCTCAAAGTCCGTCAACTGCACATACGGTTCACGTCCACGCTGTCGCGGCATGCTACCAGTGTTAAAGACTGCGATGGAGCTCCGTATGCCACGGCAAACTGGTTGACACTGACGGCGGCGGTGCACAAATGCTGCACAGCTAGCGCCATTCGACGGCCAACACCGCGGGTCCTGGTGTGTCCGCTGTGCCGTGCGTGTGATCATTGCTTGTACAGCCCTCTCGCAGTGTCCGGAGCAAGTATGGTGGGTCTGACACACCGGTGTCAATGTGTTCTTTTTTCCATTTCCAGGAGTGTAGAATAGTTACCAACGCCATCGCACCACTTGGAATAAAGTAATTCAGTAACTGTAGATTAATCTGAGTTTTTACTTTCTTTCTCTCGGCGTCTGTATCAAACGCAGGTGTTATGACAAAATGTGCGTTAGAAAAAATATTCCTCACATACTTATTGGACATTCTGTATTATATACTGAAGAGCCAAAGAAACTGGTACACCTGGCATTATATAATATAATCGTGTAGGGCTCCCGTGAGCACGCAGAAGTACCACAACACGACCTGGCATGGACTCGACGAATGTCTGAAGTAGTGCTGGAGGGAACTGACACCATGAACCCTGGAGGGCTGTCTATAAATCCGTAAGAGTACGAGAGGGTGGAGATCTCTTCTGAACAGCACGTTGCAGGGCATCACAGATATGCTCAATAATGTTCATCTCTGGAGAGTTTGGTGGCCAGCGAAAGTGTTTATTCAGAAGAGTGTTCCTAGAGCCACTCTGTAGCAGTTCTGAACGTGTGGGGGGTCGCATTCCTCCTGGAATTTCCCAAGTCCGTCAGAATACGTAATGGGCATGAATGGATACAGGCAGGATGCTTACGTACGTGTCGCCTGTCAGAGTCGTATCTAGAAGTACCAGGGGTCCCATATCACTCCAACTGCTCATGCCGCACACCATTACAGAGCCTCCTTCATTTGAACAGTCCCCTGATGACATGCAGGGTCCATAGATTCATGAGGTCGTCTCCATGCCCGTACACGTCCATCCGCACGATACAATTTGAAACGAGACTCGTCCGACCAGGCAACATGTTTCGAGTCATCAAAAGCCCATGTTGGTGTTGACGGGCCTAGGCGAGGCGTAAAGCTTTGTGTCGTGCAGCCATCAAGGGTACACGAGTGAGCCTTCGCCTCCGATAGCCCACATCGAAGATGTTTCGTTGAATGGTTTGCACGCTGACGCTTGTTGATTACCCAGCATTGGAATCGGGAGCAATTTGCGGAAGGGCTACACTTCTGTCACATTGAACGATTCTCTTCAGTCGTCGTTGATCCGATTCTTGCAGGATCTTTTTCCGACCGCAGCGATGTCGGAGATTTGATGTTTTACCGGATTCCTGATATTCACTGTAAACTCGTGAAATGGTCGTACGGGAAAATCCTAACTTCATCACTACGTCGGAGAAGCTGTGTCCCATCACTCTTGCGCCGACTATAAGGTCACGTTGAAACTCACTTAAATCTTGATAACCTGCCACTGTAGCAGCAGTAAACCGATCTAACAACTGCGTCAGACACTTGTTATCTTATACCTGTATAGGCGTTGCTGGCCGCAGCGCCGTATTCCGCCTGTTTACATACCTCTGTACTTGAGTACGCATGCCTACGCCAGTGTCTTTGGCGCTTCAGTGTATACAAATGGTTCAAATGGCTCTGAGCACTATGGGACTCAACTGCTGAGGTCATTAGTCCCCTAGAACTTAGAACTAGTTAAACCTAACTAACCTAAGGACATCACAAACATCCATGCCCGAGGCAGGATTCGAACCTGCGACCATAGCGGTCTTGCGATTCCAGGCTGCAGCGCCTTTAACCGCACGGCCACTTCGGCCGGCTCAGTGTATACATCCCACACCGATAACAATGGAATGGAAAAACAACGGCAGTCAAATTATTCATTCGTGTTATCCACAAAGTGTGTGTGGTCAGGTCTTCGGAGGATAGGGAAAGTAAACTTTCGCACATCGTCTTAATTAAGCCTTTTTACTTTTGACCATTTACATCTTTTCATGGGCGAAAGTCTCGCCGCAGGTAGCTCTGCATTTCACACGAAAGCCAAATCAGCATGAAAACATTGCAGTGCCAGCGCAGGATGTGAAAGTATGCGAAACAGTCCAGCGTCAGTAGTAGAGTTGTAAAACTACAGGAGGCTACAGTAGACTGTCATAAGTAAACACAGATTACGGTAGTTTTTCTAGTAGCTTTGGTCAGTTAACGTCGTACACGTGTTACTCGTATATTAGGAGTGCTGCATACTCATCGGGCGTCATCTCCTAACGATCGATTTCTTACCTGAAAACCGGAAGCGGTGAACCATCTAGAAACAGGGTGAGGATACCTAAAGGACTAGGTAACCTACGGAACATTTTTGTACTACATAGTTATCCTCCTATCTCTTACTTAAAAGCAAACAGTATTTATAGCGAAATTGAAACTGTCAATATTTAGCTAAGATTTTATTCGAAAATTGTTGATTTGTAGCTTGAAACATTGGGATGTTGTAGTAAAAATAAAGAAAGCAATGCAAATTTGTCATATAGCACTAGAAAACGCAATCCTCAACAAAAAGTTAAAATTAAAAAAAAAACTGCTAATATATGAAACATCACTTCAATACTTCGTCGAACTTATACAAAACATGTTTCTGTTATTCACAAACAACTTTTGCATTTATCAATAATAACAGAAAGCTCTTGCCTTTGATTATGATGAAGAACGTCTATTGAGAAGAACAAGTATTATGCATCATAAGTAATTGTTTTCCTTTCATAAAAGTGCAGAAGTGACGCGATCAACTAATTTATATTACATACAAAATGAAATTTATATTCTGTAAGGATATTAGATACACACTGGGCTAGCACTGAATGATGTGCATTTCTAATTACGTACAAAACAAACAACCTAATAAACAAAAACACAAAGAGAAGTCGTTGGTTTCCAATTTATCTCTCGCACATTCATTTATGTTTCTTTCCCTACAAATGTTACCATTGCTACCGGTAATCCTACTATTTACTACGTCATTTGTGTAGTGCATCGAAAGTACCGAACCGTAGTCAGTAGAGCAACGAATGGGCGTCTTTCCCTTGATTCTGGTGTTTTGCAGAGAAATTAGCGAATCGCTCTCATCACACTACTCAGGGAATGATTAAGGTAGCTTAATGAGGGACATGCCTGGTTACACCTTACCATAAAGAGGGGACACAGATCAGTTTTATTAAAATAAAGATATTGTTATGAAATAATCAACTTCAGTAGCTGTAACTACTGGCTAATCACAGACTTTCCTCTATTTGAATATAAATACTTATTACGAACAGGAGCGATTACGCAAAAACAAAGTTTTATTTATTCTCTGGAGCGAAAAGAAACAGTTTTATTACATACGACGGACTCAATACCCAACAATATTGTTATGAAAAACAGAATATTTATCTAATTTGAAGCGATTATTTTCATAGGAGAAGTGGTATAATTATTTTTGTATGATGACCTTCACACTGTTGATTAGGTTCCTTTTAAGACGAGAATATAGGGTTGACTAAGGGTTTTGGTACAGAAATAGTTTATAAATGATTTGGATTTGCTATAAAATTGTAAAATTTAGACTAATCTTCAGTTTCTGTCAGTATATGTTATTCATATTGGCTTTGAACGTATAGGAAAAGGAAGTTGTACACATCCTGTTGAATACATAAATAATGAGTCACGACTACATTAATTATTATCGTATAAATAATTGGGAATAACAACGTGTTTAAGAATTGGAAAGACCACAAATTGTCACTTGTAGGCGAATGACATACGAGTACTTGAGTTCATTAGTACGATAATGGAGAACCTCTGCTCGTCTACGATAGATATTAACTACAAAATACTTGTTATGCTTATATCTGACTATTGTTTAGGCATGTGGGGTCTATAAGAGGTGGTCTGAAAGAGAACGTTTAGAGTACATAAATTATGACGGCGTGAATTGTCACAAACATTTTATTATCGTTTTCGTTTTGGGCTGGCAGCAATAAATTACCACTTTTCAGCCGGAAGCGTTAAAAATGTACAAGCATAGTTTTAAAAGAATTAGAGCGATAAAACATGTGCAGTTGCTTCTAAATTATTGAAAAGTACAATTGTAGATTGAAGGGGCGAAAAATGATTGTAGTCTTTTAAATTCCAATAACTGATGGTAGTTTTTATAATAAATAGTAGTTGAATTGATCGGTTGGTATGTGTAGTGTGGGAGAGTAGGTGGGAAGAGACATTGCAGGTGGGCTAGAGATGAGTAGGATGGAGGCCAGGCCATGTGTTTGGTGAGAAAAGTGAAGTATAAGAGGGATAGGAAACACTACTGGCTGGCTCTGAGCACTATGGGACTCAACATCTTAGGTCATAAGTCCCCTAGAACTTAGAACTACTTAAACCTAACTAACCTAAGGACATCACACACACCCATGCCCGAGGCGGGATTCGAACCCGCGACCGTAGCAGTCCCGCGGCTCCGGACTGCAGCGCCAGAACCGCTAGACCACCGCGGCCGGCCGAAACACTACTGTAAGAAAGGATAAGGAGGAATGGTTTAGCTGTGATAGAAAGGATAAATGTCAAGAGTGATTTCGTTGCCTGAGAAGGGTATGCCGTTGAAGTTGCGTTGAGAGAGGATTGTTGGGTCGGTGGTGTGCATTAGTGGTGGTTTGGTAACCACGGCTGGTAAACGAAACGAAAGAGTTGTTGGAGCCAAGATGGCAAGATATGCCGAGATGTTGAGTGTGGGAGAAGAGGGAGGGGAATTTGATGAGCTTGCAAAAGAATCGAGTAAAGGAGGATAAGCGGGTGTGGTAATCGAGGGTGCACTGATATTAACTGCGTGGAGAGGAAAGACACGCGACACTGGCGTAGTGAAGGACAGGTCGGAGAAAGGCTTTGCATGCGTGGAGGATGCTGGAGGGATGTCATCTCCACTTTCGGACGGTTATTAATTTGAGTCTACTGTAAACTGTCTGCTGATTGTTAGTAGGTAGGGTTTTGATGATAGGATTCGGTGTAGGGCTAGTCTGAAGCACTTCATTATGACAGACATGAGCGATGATCACAAATTATTAGGCAGAAGTCGTGGCGGCAGAAGCTGCAGGAGGTTGGTTTTCAGGAGATAGATTGGTTAAGACAGAACTGTAGCGGTCGTTGAGATCTCTGAACTGTGTGGAAGATAGCTGGAAAACCCGTGTACTCGGCGTACTTTTACAATGTGTATGTCGTTTTATTCCTGTCACTCAGCACGGTGTGGAACAGGAAAAATCGTTACATATGATGCAATAGATGGAATTTCTACCACGAAGTTTAGAGTGATTTGCAAAGCATAAATATGAGTATAGACAAAAATATAGAATAAAAAGGTGACTTTGATATTTTAAAATATAGGCCTTTGTTATTACTTATTTCCCTGGCTTTGTAAAGCTATGTTTACCACTGCCATATAATTTCTCTCCTTAACGTCGTCCTGCAATTGCAGTTGTAATAAAAAGGTACACTGCGATTCTTTGGGAGCAGGAGGGTCCTCCGAGGCGCAACGTTATCTTCAACCAAACGCTAATATCAGAAATATGTAAACAATTTTCGTGTTCACTCTGGTAACTACGAGGGCTATTCGAAAAATGAGGTCCGATAGATCGAGAAATGGAAACGACAGTGAAAATCCGATGAAGCTATGCATAGATATGTTGGAAAGTGTCTCTAGTATTCCTACTGTTGATCGCGTCACGTCATTCTTTCCATTCCTGAGCACACAGTGAGCACGTTAACATGCCTAAAACAATCATGTCTCCTGCCAAGTATGGGTGCCCACTGCGAGGTTTCACGTGAATCCATGCAACCCAACATAACGTACCTGTCATGCATTTCATTTTTCATGACACTTCTCAGCCGCACACTGCAGCGTTTTCGATGGGAAGTGTTTGATCACTTGACAACAAGCAGTAGACCAACGTAGAGAATTGGTGGAAAGCACAGACGAGTACCTTCTATGACGAGGTTATTGGAAAGTTGGTACAAGCCTACGACAAATGTCTAAGTCGGAGCGGCAACTATGAAGAGAAGTAACTGGAAGGTGTAGCAAACGCAAATAAAACATTTTTGATTTTCACTATGGTTTCCATTTCACGAGCGGACCGACCTTACTTTCCGAATAGCTCTCGCATAATACTGAAATTACAAAATCAGGAAAAAATTACAATTCCTGAGTTTTTTGATTACATACCATGGTGCCTGTTACAACAGAAATGATTCATATTACTGTTTCGAAAGTAGACTTCGTAGGATCTGCCATTGGTTTTCTAATAATAGCGTTTGCAATACCCGCGACATAAAGCACTGTCGGCCCTTCAGCAGTGACTATGTGGTTGTCGCGACAATATTTTTACGAGCAGGTGCGATACTTTATAGCTGCGTACAGTGAATCACGCGCTCGCTTTCGGCAGAACTGCCATTTGCCTCGTAAAACGGTAGGTTACGGTTGTAGTTCTGAGAATGTGAGTGGAATCGCTGTAAAGAAATCAACCGAGTGTGTACCTCTGAACACACATCCAGTCCGTTACACAGACTGTTATATTAGCATCCACGTATCTCACTTTTCCATCGTTATATGATGAAAAACCATTGGAGAGTGTACGATATCACAAACATCGCAAATCGGATTGCGCTTATCGTGAGAGTCATATTAAGCTATGATTATCTACGCACTCTAATGAAACTGTATGTGGCTCATGGATAATCAAAGGCATAATTGTTTGGTTATTGCTGCTGTCATTAGTCATCCACCAGGGAACGTTGGTTGCCTTCACCAAAACTTTAATTTTTAAATTATATTTAGCAATTTACGCTGCGCAATGAATGATTATCAAATAGACTGTACTGCTACATTTTCATAGACGTGCATTCTGGAAATCTGTATACAAAATAAGCGACAATTGCGTCTATATTGAATACGCTACGTAAGTTAATCGTCAGACAGGCTAGTTGGTAGCAACAAGAGCAAATACAGTATGATAGTCCTATTTGAGACGCATTTACACTTGATATCTCAATTCAGAACTCAATCTATTCTGGAGAATAGCTTATCTTACATCTGTCGATCGCTGTTTTTTATAGCTCAAAACTGACCGGTTTCGGGCAGTGTAGCACATCTTCAGATCCTTTCTTGTAGTTACAGCGTAACCAGTCTGAATGGAGTTACTAGTTTCGCTGACGTATATTCAGACTGGTAATTCCACTAAGGCTGGTTGCTCTGTAACTACGAAAAACGATCTGAAGATGGGTGGCAACGCCCGAAAACGGTCTGTTTGAAACTGTAGGAAATAGCGATCGACACACGGAAACTACGCTTATTTTCAACAACTAAGGATCGAGGGTAGCTCACTGTGACAGGTATGTCCGATTTTGATGGACAATCTGTTCTGTCCGTCTTAGGCTATCACTTCACTAAACGACTACAGAACGAGGCCAACTGAGGACGTATATTACTGGAATCTGAAAGGGGTTGCGATGATTTTTGAACATATTGTTTAACATTGCTTGTGACTGAATTTTGTTTTCGAGTTACCCTCGTCAGCATTTTCTCCGTGTCTGTTGCTGAAAACATAGCGACAGATATCGAGTTCAGGAGCCTGTTTCACTCAATTCTAAGAGCTGCAAGTGTTGCATAAATAGTAATTTCGTTGCGTCCTTGCAAGGCTGAGCATTTTAATTAGCAGCGGGCGCCGTATCCTTTCACTTACTCGGTTACCTATGCGGGAAACTAAGAACTTATACGTTTGGTCCATCTTACGGATTGATGTAATATGTGCGATAGTATTGTCGCTCAGCGTTCTCTTCAATTTAACATATGTCCATGATTTTACAAGTTGATCCTAACTTAGTTGTTTCCCAAAGACATTACTTTGCCGTTTTCATAATCATACGTCGTGTGAATATTCGCTCTGTGGTTCTACATCAAACTGCTGGTGTTTAAACTGGATTTATGGAAATTAAATTGAATATGTGGTATTTGGTGGTGATTCACACCATCTGAGCAAATGAGTGCTCCGACATAAGCAACAGTTAATCTTCGTTCTTCTGTTCTGAGATCCAACATTCTCAGAATCCATGCAGGACGAAAATTCATGTGGAAAGGTCTATGGAGGGTAAGAGCGCAGCAGTGTCGAAAAGTTATTCCCGAAATAAGTGGTCGAATTACTTTACACTTTCTTTATAGGGGTTAAACATCTAGTTAACCAGTAGATCGTGAAGCAAGGAGAACGAGGTCAGTTTTGACACAACTACATGAAGAAGAGAACTGTCTCCTTGCTAAAGACTGTCATTCGGCTTGTGGTTTTACATAATACGTGGAGTTGTAAAAATGAAGTTCAGTATAGCACATCAAAAATACATCATTGTTATGGGATGATTGTGATGGCTGCAGTGGATTGCAGGTTCACTTGTGGTGTCAAGTATTTTGGATGGACCTGATCAGCCAAAACGGTCACATAATCAGTGGCAGTAATGCGACCTGGCTGCTCAAATTATCCCCGAACCCCCTCAATGTTTCATTCTTTGGTCGTTAACTCGGCCAGAAGTAGGATACAGTGTGAAACAAGACCCATCCGCCGAAACGACATTCGTCCATTACTCCACAATCCAGGTTTTATGGCTTCGGCACCACGTTTTCCTGTCACTGGCATTTGCATAACTCACGATTGCTTTTGGAATTCCTGCTCTCTCTGGAATTCCCTGCTTTAGAGCTCCCTTCAGATTGTTTTGGTGCTGACTGGGTTCGCGAGTGCCACATACAGTTCTGCAGTCCTCATCTTATTTTTCTTCACAATAATCTTCATGAGCGTCTGTCACGATCGCTCAACACACGCTTTCGTCCGCTTTGTCTCATAGAGGATGATGTCTTTACGCTTTTTCTGTGCCTCTTGAAGCACCGAACACTTAGCTCCCTTGGATACGGAAGGAGCCACCATGCGAGCACCATCACTTTCCCCAGGTTAGAATTCACTTATCAAGTACACAGAACACTGTTCTGACCATGACAAACACAAAGTATAGGCGACATTGCACACTTGCCGTTCATTGTCAAATACGAGGGTTATTCGGAAAGTAAGGAACAATCTTTCGCGAAATGGAAAATACGCTGAAAATATGATGAAGCTTTGCAAAGATGCGTTGGGCATGCCCGTCGATCGCATCGTGTCGCTCTTTTCAGTTCTGAGTTCACAGTGAGAACGTTAAGATGGCTAGAAATTAGCGTCTGCCGCCCAGTATGAGGGCCTGGCGAAAGATTTCGCCTGAAGCTGTGCAATCCACATAACATAGCTGTCATGCGGTTCGTTCTACACGACAATTCTCGGGCGCATTCTGCAGGGGCAATGAAGATGCTCCTGCAGCGTTTCCGACGGGAAGTGTTTGATCACCCACAATACAGCTCGTAATTGGCTATCCCCGAGGTTCATCTCTGCTTAAATGAACCGCTGGCTACGAAGACAATATTTTCACACAGACAACGAGCTACAGTCCAGAGTAGAAAATTGTCGAAAAGCATTGACGGCTGTCTTATATAACGAGGGAATTGATAAGTAGGTACAACGCTACGACAGATGTCTCAGTCTGAGCGGCGACTGTGTAGAGAAGTAGCTGGAAGGTGTAGCTAAGCGTTGCAAATAAAACAGTTTTGATTTTCACTGTGGTTTCCATTTCGAGACCTATCGTTCCTTACTTTCCGAATAGCCGTCGTACAACAGCGCAAGCTGCACGCTTGTCTAGCATACGCATTTATGTTCGAGCATACTTCCCTCGTGGTGTTTCCATACTTTTTGTCCAACGCTGTACATACTACGTAAGCTACCGTATGGTGCATGGCGGAGGGTACATTGTACCACTACCAGTCAATTACTTTCCTGTTCCATTAGCAAACAGAGCGAGGCAACAGCCAGTGTTCGTATGCCTCCTTACGAGCCCTAATTTCTCTTATCTTACCTTCGTGTCCTTACTCGAAATGTTCGTGAGACAATAACGTCGTCTTCCACCTAGGGACTCCCTTCGAATTCACGAAGCATCTCCCTGATACTCGCGTGCTGATCGAACCTACTGGTAACAAATCTAGCGGCTCGCCTCTGAATTGCTCCGATGTCTTCCTTCAATCCGACCACGTAGGGATCCCATACAGACGAGCAACACTCGAGAATGGGTCACACGAGTGTTTTATACTCGGTCTCCTTTACAGATGCTACACTTCCTACAATTCCCCCAATAAATGGAAGTCGGCCATTCGCCTTCCGTACTACATTTCTCGCGTGCTCGTTTCACATCATATCCCTTTGCGACGTTACGCATGGATACTCAATTGACGTGACAGTGTCAATCAGCACAGTCCCACTGTTTTCGAACGTATCGGAATTGTACGTACCACACATATTTCTACATCTAGAGCAATCTGCCGACTAGAAATTTTGTGTAAGTCATCTTGTATCATTCTGCAGTCACTCACCAACGACGTCTTCCCGAACATCACAGCGCCATCAGCAATCAGCCGCAGATTGCTGCCTCTCTCATCAGTCAGAATATTAACGTATACAGAGGAGAAGAGCGCTCTTATGACACCCCTGATGATACCCTTGACTCTGAAGAACACTCGCCGTCGAGAACAACTTGCTGGGTTCTGTTACATAAGAAGTCTTCGAGCCAGTCACATATCTGGGAGTCTAATCCATATGCTCGAAACTTAGTTAACAGTCTGCAGTGGGCCACCGGGTCAAACGCGTTGGAGAACTCTAGGAAAATGCCATCTGCCTATTGCCCTTCATCCAAGGTTGGCAGCATATCGCGCGATAAAACAGCAAGCCGAGTTTCACAAGAGTGATGCTTTCTAAATCCGCGCTGATTTGTGGACAAAAGCTTTTCCGTCTCAAGGAAATTTGTTATATGTGTTCAAGAGTTCTGCAGGAAACCGATGTTAAGTATATTGGTCTGTAATTTTTCGGTTCGCTCTTTTACCTTCCTTGTATACGAGAAGAGTCACCTGCGCCTTTCTCCAGTCGCTCGGTACTTTGCACCGGGTGAGAGATCCGCCATAAGTGCAAGCTAAGTAATGGGCAAATGTCGTAGAGTACTCACTGTAAAACCGAAATGGGACTCTATATGGACCAAGCGACTTCCTTGTTTTCAGTTCTTTCAGCTGCTTCTCTACGCCAGGAATGGCTGTTACTACACGGTCGAGCACATTTATGTGACCACCGCTTATATTCAACGTCAACATGCAACAGACGCACGTGTCAGTACTAGCAGTGAAGATTATATAAAGCGTGTCGGGGGGACGGGGAAAACAGTGGAGTCCTCGTCGTAACGCGGAAGCAGATTTATTTATCTGACGTCCAAAAGGACACAATCATTGATTTTCGGGCTGAAGGTAGAAGCGTTTCCGAAATGGTAAGTTTGTAAACTGTTCGCGTGCCGCCGTGGTTAAAGTATACCGTGCTCGGAAAAATGGCGCCGTCGAAAACCATCACCGAGGCAACTGCGGTGCACCACTGAGCGTAGATGACAGGATGAACGACGGCTATCGCCGTTAGTATGACACATCTGAGGACAAAAACACTGAAACAATCGTCGGAATCGCCTGGGAAGCACAAGGGGTCAATATAGGTTTGCATCTATCATTGAGGACCATGTCTACCACTCTCTGCAGTTTGTTTTCCCTCTCCACGATGGCATGGAGCCGTCCGCAGAGGCCGAGCGATTATAGGCGCTTCAGTCCGGAACCGTGCGACTGCTACGTTCGCAGGTTCGAATCCTGCCTCGCGCATGGATGTGTGTGATGTCCTTAGATTAGTTAGGTTTAGGTAGTTGTAAGTTCTAGGCGACTGACGACCTCAGAACTTAAGTCGCATAGTGCTCAGAGCCATTTGAGCCTTAAAGACCGTGACAGTCATCTGAGTGAAAAACGGGTATTTACGAAGGCGGGCTGACAGTCATATATTTCTTCGGCCATCCTGTTTCACACCTCTTGAGGTGTGATTGTGTGGGCAGTTCAGCAACACGCTCGGTGCCACCTGTGCACTGTTGTTAAATGTTTTAAAAATGTACCTGTACAGAGATAACCCTTGACTGACTCCTAGGTGCCTGTGGGGAGGCAACCCCTTCGACACCCACAGCTGCTCTAGTACCTGCTTGCAGGCATGCAGAATCTGAGCGGTGTTAAGGGATTGCGTGCCTGCTGGCGCCTAGGAATCAGTGAAGGATTGTCTCTGTACAGGTACTTTTTTAAAGTACTCGACAAAGGTGCACAAGTGGGACTGAGGGTGTTGTTGAACTGGGGGGGGGGGCAGGGGGGGGGAGCCGACCAGAGTGGCCGTGAGGTTCTGGGCGCTACAGTCTGGAAACGAGCGACCGCTACGGTCGCAGGTTCGAATCCTGCCTCGGGTATGGATGTGTGTGTTGTCCTTAGGTTAGTTAGGTTTAATTAGTTCTAAGTTCTAGGGGACTGATGACCTCAGATGTTGTCCCATAGTGCTCAGAGCCATTTGAACCATTTTTGATGGCATGGACCAGCAGGACAGTGCAACGTGTCACACAGCTCGCAGTGCACGTACGGGGGAACAGGGCACCAGGATGAGTTTCCCGTACTCTCCTGGCCACCAAACTCTCCGGATTTAAACCCAGTCGAGAATTTGTGGGACCATCCGGATCGGGCTGTTGGCCCCATGGATCCTCAATCGAGAAACCTAGCGCAGATGGTCACGGTACTGGAGTCAACATCCCTGCCAGTACTGACTCTCCTCCTGCACGTCCCGCGCTGCAAAAGATGGTTATTCAGGACTTTGACAGGGGGTCACATTAATGTGGCTGGACAGTGTAAACTGAAATGGTAATATGTAAAAAATAAACTATACTTTAAAAACAGCCGTTCGTGCTTATCATAGTTCCTTGTTAGTGTCAAAGAAGAAACAATTTCCTGCTGAGGTAGCGCCTCGTGTAGATCAGTGGCGTAGACGGCGCCTTCTCCTGCGGAGGAATTCCTCTATAAGAGACCACTAGAACCCAAACACGAGTGGCAAAGCGACGGAATTTGTAAGTCAAAGGAGCGTGCTTTGTATACGCGAGCGACGCGTAATCTCGACTTGTCAGTCGCTGGGGATGCACAACGAATCAAACGTTCCTTCTGACGACATTCATGAGTGACATCTGCCGATTTGTGGTAATATATGTAGTTGTCGCGAGGGCCTTAAGTGGGCGTTGGGCGCCTCTCACGACTGCTGAGTGGCTTTGCCAACACACAGCCCGGGTCTTCGGCCAGCTGCATCTCAGGGCCGTTCCATTTGCCGCTCTAAGACGTCGCTAAATGTTACTGAGAAAAGCTGAGGGAAGCGCTTGTAAACATTGAGAAACTAAACAACTACTAAAATATATTCATCTTGGGGTTTAAGCATGCTTTCTATCTGCCATTCCTTCCTGATATATAATTATACAAGCATGGTTCTCCATTTAGCAGACGCAAAATATTCTTCCTTAACACACATATGTGTTTCGGCGAAGTTTCAGTATCTCCAGTGGATTGGAATTACACTATTTACATTCAAAACATTATTAACAATATACAGGGTGTTACAAAAAGGTACGGCCAAACTTTCAGGAAACATTCCTCACACACAAATAAAGAAAAGATGTTAGGTGGACATGTGTCCGGAAACGCTCAATTTCCATGTTAGAGCTCATTTTAGTTTCTTCCACCTACGCTCAATGGAGCACGTCATCTTGATTTCATACGGGATACTCTACCTGTGCTGCTAGAACATGTGCCTTTACAAGTACGACACAACATGTGGTTCATGCACGATGGAGCTCCTGCACATTTCAGTCGAAGTGTTCGTACGCTTCTCAACAACAGATTCGGTGACCGATGGATTGGTACAGGCGGACCAATTCTATGGTCTCCACGCTTTCCTGACCTCAACCCTCTTGACTTTCATTTATGGGGGCATTTGAAAGCTCTTGTGTACGCAACCCCGGTAGCAAATGTAGAGACTCTTCGTGCTCGTATTGTGGACGGCTGTGATACAATACGCCATTCTCCAGGGCTGCATCAGCGCATCAGGGATTCCATGCGACGGAGGGTGGATGCATGTATCCTCGCTAACGGAGAACATTTTGAACATTTCCTATAACAAAGTGTTTGAAGTCACGCTGGTACGTTCTGTTGCTGTGTGTTTCCATTCCATGATTAATGTGATTTGAAGAGATGTAATAAAATGAGCTCTAACATGGATAGTAAGCGTTTCCGGACACATGTCCACATAACATATTTTCTTTCTTTGTGTGTGAGGAATGTTTCCTGAAAGTTTGGCCGTACCTTTTTGTAACACCCTGTATATACATCAGTATTACATACTGATGTATATTTGGTTGTCCGGCATTTGTAGTACAGTGAACATCTTTGATCATGTTTGTTATCTGCAGTTAATTACGATTTCTCAGTGTTATATTACATAAATATGTATGTAATATGATACTGAGAAATTCTGATTAACATCATCATCAGTCACTAAAGGCAGCGCCTTGGTGATGTGGACATCCATCTCTGTCCCTCACCATTTGTAACATTTGGTTGTAATTGTTGCAGTTCGTTCCAATATAACACTTTATAATACGGATATTCCGCGCTTTCACTTGATTTTCCTCAGCGTTTTCGCTTCCAGGCTATTACATCCAATGAGGTACACATAAATTTCGTTTTGCTTCTCTGTATCATGTTAGTCGTTTTCTCTTTAATATACAAGGTGGTCCATTGATCGTGACCGGGCCAAATACCTCACGAAATAAGCGTCAAACGAAAAAACTAAAAAGAACGAAACTTGTCTAGCTTGAAGGGGGACACCAGATGGCGCTATGGTTGGCCCGCTAGATGGCGCTGCCATAGGTCAAACGGATATCAACTGCGTTTTTTTAAAATACGAACCCCATTTTTATTACATATTCGTATAGTACGTAAAGAAATATGAATATTTTAGTTGGACCACTTTTTTCGCTTTGTGTTAGACGGCGCTGTAATAGTCACAAACGGATCTATCAATAGCAGTTCTTTCAGCTGGGGAGGCAACGTCACCCGCAAGAAACGCCGATAGTTCCGCCCTGTTAGGCGACGAGGAAGGAAGAGTTGTCTCAATACACGGTCGCCAATTACCCCGGCCCACACATTCCGGCTGCACCGATGCTGAAGATTCGCTGTCATCAGACCGTGGGGATTCTGCATACTAACCCACAGATGACTATTATGAAAGTTGAAGACACCAATCCGCGTAAAGGTGGCCTCATCTGTGAATAGGATGGACGATACTATTCCGGAATCGTGATTGCCTGGTGAAGAAACCAGTGACAAAACTGCTTCCGAAGTGGAAAGTCTGTCGCTAGTAAGCCCTGGACACCCTGTAAGTGGTAAGAGTAGTAACAATTTTCGTGGAGAATGTTCCACACAGTCGTCTGGCTTACCCTGTACTAGCGGGCCAACTGCCTGCTACTGACAGGGCGATCGTCATGCACACTGTTAATCACATTTTCCTCCAAGTCTAGTGTCCGAACACTTCGGGTACGTCTCTCGTGATTTCACGCTTCCTGAAACGACCCTGTCTCGGACTAACGTGAAATATTGTTGCAAACATTGAAGGCTGTGGTTGTTGTCGGCGGGTATAGGTCTCTTGATACAACCCTACTGTCAGCCGACCGTTGCCATTTGCCTTTCCTTAAGTAAACACCATGTCGGCAAGCTCTCGACTGCAATACGGAACCATTGTATACAACGCAGTATAACATCCACTATAAGGTGAGTCAGCGAGAGAAGTGAATCGGACACAACATTACCAGTTACTATGGCAGGAGAGGGCGCTAGGGCATGACGTATGAGGAACAGTACTAGCCTCTAGGAGGAAACCATGCATACGGTAACTGTGGCATGGTACAGCGTGTATTAGACCGCAGTATCTGTAACAATGTATGACTGAATAAATGGTCTCTAGCATGGAAACAATGTATTTCTGGACATAAGTTCATTAGACCTTTTTTGTTCCGTGTCCTCTCATCGATCATTCCCTAGATTTTGTACACGGTGGAAAAAATCACCCTGTATCTAAACAGACTTTGTCAGTGAGTAAGCATTAAAATTTGTATCATTCATGAGCAATATATAGGTTGTTTCACAGTTGCCATTACAGGGTCCTATGCGTCGTACAGAGGACATAGCAGATTAAGTTTTCCCACGGAACGTCCCGCGACACACGTCCCACGTCCCATGTCCTATGTGTGGTTTGGATGTAAAATGAGTTTGAATAAAGGAACACTTTCAAATCTCCCGCTTGACGGTACGCACAGAGCGTGTGGTCTACAGGAGCAAAGTTTCGAGTACTAGTCGTCGTGACGAAGGACGACGCCTTCGTAGTTGAGAGTACAGCGCGTCCAGTTAACCCTCCTAGTTGCGAACGTACCAGTTCCTCGCAGCCGTTTGTAGCCAGACGAAAATGGTATGTGGTGTCACAATTACAACAGGGACTGATGACTGTGTCCTCTTTTCAGTCTGTGTGAGTACCGTGAAGTGGGTGATTTGAAAGTCATCTGATCATTAAACTTATTTTATATCCAAACGGTTCCGCATCAAAACTATACCTACTAAGTCCTCTACACAACCCCTAGAAGCCTGTAATAGGAATTAAGAAACATTCTGTAAAATAATAATAATAATAATATGTATACTAATGAATACGTGGAATTTAATAAATGTCAGTCTCATTAACATTAAACAATTTCCTCATTACGTTCTTGTCGAATGTGAGTAGTTACATCTAACAGAAATGTATGACAACGGTACAGAAGGAATCAATGTGAAGAAGACGTTGATTGACAAGAGGAACAGCGAAAACTAATAAGGTAAGATTAGCAGATGAGACGGACAGAAGAAAACAGAAGCGGAAAGTGATGAGAGGGAAGCTGCGCCGGTCATAAAAAGATAAAGCTTTAATCTCATCTTGAATGCAGAGTGCTTTTGGATAACACGTGGATTACTGGCTAATTTGTTCCACAGTAGTATGACTGAAATGAAGAAGGAGATGGAGAAAGCTAATACAGTGATTAAAAGGAAGCTATAAAGCCGTTAATGTAGTGTGGAATAATGCTTATATAGAGATACAGTACAATAAAGTTGTACACCAGTTGGCCGGCCGGTGTGGCCGAGCGGTTCTAGGCGCTTCAGTCTGGAACCGCGCGTCCACTATGGTCGCAGGTTCGAATCCTGCCTCGGGCATGGATGTGTGTGATGTCCTTAGGTTAGTTAGGTTTAAGTAGTTCTAAGTTCTAGGGGACTGATGACCTGAGACGTTAAGTCCCATAGTTCTCAGAGCCATTTGAACCAATTGAACCATAGTGCTCAGAGCAATTTTTGTAAACCAGTTGGAGAAGTACACCACTGAGGATGACAGGTGTATCCACAGTATACTCATCATAAAGATGTATAAAAAATACTTAGTCACCGAAAATGTTGGAATAAGCATCCTGATAGGTTTTCCTTGTAAACTTAATGATTGGACCCAAGTCATGGTAAGGAAAACACCTCCAAAACATCACAGAACTGTCCCCAGTCTCAACTACATCCTTCACGTATTGCTGGTTAAAGGCTTCATCGATGTGCTCGGCGACTTGCATCATTTGAAAACTACCAAAATCGCCAATCTATCGACGGCTCAATGAAGCGTTTAATCCGGAGTATACGGAGGAAGCTGGTGATTTGGGCGTACTTACTCAGTTTACCGTGAATATCAGACATTATGATCGTTCCAATATATCGGTGACCAAGTGTTGCCCTTTCTTTTACAGATACGTGACGAGTGTGCTCCCGGTCTTACACTCCCTTCTTGCAACTTGACAACAGCGGTGTTCGCAAGACTACACGCATAAGTCACTAGTTAGGCGAACATTCATGCCCCGTATCGCACCTCGTTCTAATCCGCTATAACACCCGATCTTAACGCCATAGAAAGTGTCGAGAACCATTCAGAGCAATGTGTGAAACTAGGGAGTAAACGTCCCCCGCAGTTTGGTAGCTCCATGGGAACTTGTCATCAAAGAGTAACTTCAGCTGGGTGTAGCATAACCAAAGAAACTTCTGAACTCTCTTCCTTGCCGAATTGAGGCCATTATCAAAGCTAGAGGCAGTGCGACATACTTTTAGTGTGATGTCTCCTGGGAGTGAGTAATTTATTATCCTGTGCGCGTCTGTACCAAGTAAGATAAATAAAAGAGGACAAAAAGCCACATTTGTTCAATGATACGATTTGTAGAACATTCCGAAAATAATAATGGCAACACACTTAAAAAACCATTCTAAATACATTGAGGTGACAAAAGTCAGCCGGCCGTAGTGGCCGTGCGGTTAAAGGCGCTGCAGTCTGGAACCGCAAGACCGCTACGGTCGCAGGTTCGAATCCTGCCTCGGGCATGGATGTTTGTGATGTCCTTAGGTTAGTTAGGTTTAACTAGTTCTAAGTTCTAGGGGACTAATAACCTCAGCAGTTGAGTCCCATAGTGCTCAGAGCCATTTGAACCATTTTTGACAAAAGTCATGGGATCGTAATATGCACACGTACCCATGGCGGTAGTGCCCAGTACACTAGGCAAAAAAGGGCAGTGCAGTGGCGGAGCTGTCTTTTTGTACTAAGATGATTCATGTGAAATAGTTTCCCACGTGATTATGGCCGTACGACGGGAATTAACAGACTATGAACGCGGAATGATAGTTGAAGCTAGATGCATGGGACATCCCATTTCGGAAATCGTTAGGAAATTCGAAAGTCCGAGATCCACAGTGTCAAGAGCCAGCCGAGAATGACAAATTTCAGGCATTACATCTCACCACAAGCCTTCACTTAACAATCGAGAGCAGCGACGTCTGTGTAGAGTTGCCAGTACTAACAGACAGTGCGTGAAATAACCGCAGAAATCAATGTGGGACGTACGACGAGCGTGTCGGATAGAACAGTGCGGCGAAATGTGGCATTAGTGTGCTATAGCATCAGAATGCCGACGCGAGTGCCTTTTCTAACCTGCAGCGCCTCTGCTCGGCTCGTGACCATATCGGTTGGACCCTCGACGACTAGAAATCCATGGCTTGGCCAGATGATTCCCAATTTCAGTTGGTAAGTGCTGATGATAGGGTTGGAGTGTGGCGCAGAACCCACAAAACCATGGACTCCTGTTGTCAACAAGGCACTGTGCAAGCTGTTGGTGTCTCCATAATGGTGTGAGCTGCGTTTACATGGAATGGAATAGGTCCTGGTGTTCGGCTACCAGGCAACCCATTGCAGCAGTTCATGGACTTCATGTTCCCCAGAGAACGACGGAATTTTTGTGGATCACAGAGTGCCATGTCACTGGGCCACAATTGGTTTGAAGAACATTCTGGACAATTCGAGCGAACGAATTGGTCACCCAGAGGCCAACGTGAATCGCATCGAACATTTATGGAACATGACAGAGAGGCCAGTTCGCGCAAAAATTCCTGCACCGGCAACACTTTCGCAATTATGGACAGGTATAGATGCAGTATGGCTCAACATTTCTGAAGAGGACTTCCAACGACGTGTTGAGCCCATGCCACGTCGAATTGCTGCACTACGCCGGGAAAAAGGAGCTTTGACACGATATTACGAGGTATCCAATGACTCTGTCACCTCAGTGTATGTTTAGGTGCAGATGAAGTAATTTCCTTCTTGGGACAAATGGTAGGAATTGTAAGAATAAAATTACAGGCAAATCCAAAGGACCAGCACTCAACATGTCTCTGTAAGTGGAAATAATACGACTGAAAGAAGGGGAAGGGAGGTGAGTGGAGAGGAGAGGAGCTTCATTTCGGATTCGAGATTCACTGACGAAGGAATCTGGGTCGGTTACTTCTCGGAAAAATACCAGCACTGGCGTGCAGTCCCCCGATCACAGAATGGAGGAGTGGCTGTTTAACAGTGCCTCAATGGCATTTCTTTACTTTCAGTTCATGCACGACTGCATCAGAGGTAACGATCGGCTGAGCATGACTAAACGCGGCATCACCTTTAGAATAAGAATTCAAACAGTTCCTTGGAGTGCAAAGTAGGTCGTAAAGACACCACCTGTGCATGAATTCTTCGCAGCACTGATTTTTCCGGCTGGGCTCGCAACTTTTCAGTGGCAGTAATTACGAGCTGCATTTCTTTTTATCTAGTGGACTAATCTTAAACAGTCGTATAGTTCTGAACATCGCGAAATCTTGAATGGAATAATTGAGCTCAAGGAAATGAAGAAAATAGAATAAACGAGCGCTGTCGATCGAATGAAGCACCAGGGTCTATAGTTAACTGTTGACTTCTCCACCTATTTAAGTGGTGGCTACTTCTTGATTAATTACGTTTATAAATGAGCAATTGCAATACAAAAACTGTTCTGTTGACAGTGGTGATAATGTTATCCACCATATGGTGGTGTATAGTGACGCAGATGCTGTTAAAGGGCGCGAAATAAGGAGCCAGACTGTATTGATGATGGAACACAGATCCAAAAACATGTCTGAGCGGTCAAAAGAAGTAAATCTATATTATAACTCTTCAGGCTTTCCCGGCGATCTAATGACATCTTGGGTTGTCGGGTGTTCTGCCGGATATCAGCGTCGTACTTGCACGATATTTCGGTCACGTAGCTCGTAACCTTCATCAGGTGCGACCTGAGACTGCTCCTCGAGTGGACCTGGTCCTGTATTTATGCCTATGGTCTTCCCCCTCCACCAACGGCTGCAGGCTGCAGGCGTGGAGATCAGGTGCAAAGAACATCAGAGGCACACTAGATTAAGACAGGTGACTAAGTCAGCCATTGCTGAACACTGTCTAGAACTAGATCATGCCATGAAGTATGAGGATACCAGGAGCACAAACACCCAGATTTTGGGACAGTGTTATAAGAGAATCGATAGAAATTAAAATGGCTGACGATCTTATGAACCGTGACACAGGGTACCAGCTAAGCAGAGCCTGGGATCCGGCTCTGGAATTGTTAAAGGAGCAACGGGGCCAGCTGCAACACTGCACAAACAGAAGAACCAGAGACATGGAGATGGAAAACGAGCCCCTGACGGACTGCCAGGAGCACCAGACCGAAGATGGAACACCCAGAAGTGGGACTGGTGGGCGCGGACCGCAGAGGGAACATCCACAGCCGCAGTGGACGAAAAACGGAGCGGCGACGCTCCAACAGGTCGTGGTGAGCGGGCGCGGACCGGAGGGGGAACGCTTGGTACCCCAGACCGCAGATGAAACCCCCAGGAGCGGGGTTGGTGGGCGCGGACCGCAGAGGGAACACCTAGAACCGCAGCGGACGGAAAACGGAGCAGCAACGCTCCAGCAGGTCGCAGGGAATGGGCGCGGACCACAGAGGAAGCGCCTGCAGCCGTTGGTGGAGGGGGAAGGCCATAGGCATAAATACTGGACCAGGTCCACTCGAGGAGCAGTCTCAGGTCGCACCTGATGAAGGTTACGAGCTACGTGACCGAAATATCGTGCAAGTACGACGCTGATATCCGGCAGAACACCCGACAACCCAAGATGTCATTAAATCTATATTGTTGCTTCAATAATTCTGTTTATTTCTCAGAAACTTATCAGAGTGGGAGATGTCACATTAACATTATGATTTCCAAGGCTACTTTTTAATCCGCGACTAGTGCATAAAAAGATGTGAAATACCTGGGAAGAATTATTCCTGGTTGATTTCTCAAAAATGCAAATGTAAACAACAGTTCAAAAACTGTAGCGAAACATCAACATATTAAGTCTTCTGACTGAGTCATTATCAAAAGTTATTTCGAAGTGTATAGTTCTATTTAAGTAATGGTGGTGACTCCTGTCAGTTCTCTTTAGAGTTCCATGCGCCGGCATTAACGATCCGTGAGGCAGTATGGCACAATGTTGGTCACGTTAAAAACAAGAAGAAGGAAAAAAACTTAAAGAATCACTGACAATAATTATTTCGGAGCCTATGGTATACTCATTGTCAATGATTTCACTCGCTGAGCAATAGACACCTCTCACAGAGAGTGCAAGAAAATCTGTGCTTCTACTCTTTCGGTGGACACGCGCAAGGAACTAGTAATCTGTCTCATACACAACCGAAATATACAAGAACAATAAAGAAAGTAAAATCATAGCCTATGGCGTAAAGGAGGGAGGAACAGAAGAAGTACCGGTCTGTGAACCTTAGTTATTTGGTTGGGAAAGTTGTTTATTCGGTTGTGGAGGTTTAAGGAGTGCAGCTGACCGTGATAATGCAGAGCAGGCATCACAAGGAACAATCACAGTTTAAGTGATACCACACTGCAGAAGATCCAAAATGACATTTCGGTACAGAAATCGAAGGAAGAAACTTAAGGGTTTAACATCCTCTCTACAAGAAAAATCATCGCAAAAGGAGCTGGCGAAGGACACGAAAGGGAAGTGGTCGGGTTCAAAAATGGTTCAAATGGCTCTGAGCACTATGGGACTTAAATTCTTAGTTCATCAGTCCCCTACAACTTAGAACTACTTAAACCTAACTAACCTAAGGACATACCAGTAGCGCCTAGAACCGCTCGGCCACCCCGGCCGGCTGGGTTGGATTCTTTCCCAAGGAAAGATCCAGGCATTTGTCTTAGTAGATAAGGGAAATCGCAGAAAACTAAACCCAGATAAACGGACGGCTGTTCGAACTGTTCCTCAATGCGGGTTCGGTGTCTTACGATTGCGGCTCCTCGCTCGGTGTCAACAATTTTATGAACATACATCCCACACCCAACGTTTTATACCTTCTGGATTTTGTGCATAAAGACTCTAGCAGCAAAACTGTAAAATGGGGCAAGTACAAGAACTAAAATTCCGCTTTGCGTGGAGACAGTGCTGGTAACAAACTTCCTGGCAGATCACAGCTGCGTGCCAGACATGAATCTGAAACCCTAACTATGCTTCCTGCCAGTAAAATCTTAACGAACTGAAGATCCGATCAGACGTTGTAATCTAACTCAAAGCTTCTATATTCCGGTGGTTGTCTCCTACTCTTACCAGTTCCAATGACACTCACCGCCATACATTTTATGCATGTGGTGTCCCTCAGCACATACGTATTTGAGAAAAGTTATATTTCACACCGCCTAGAGCTGTTGATAAAGTAATTCTTGCTTTCTACTGGTTTCGATCTTCATATAATTTTCGGCTAGCATTTGCAACAGCCTGCTTGGCAACGTTCTTACTGCGGCGTCAAGTCAAATCAAATCAAAGAACCGAGCGAGGTGGCGCAGTTGTTAGCACACTGGACTCGCATTCGGGAGGACGACGGTTCAATCCCGTCTCCAGCCATCCTGATTTAGGTTTTCCGTGATTTCCGTAAATCGTTTCAGGCAAATGCCGGGATGGTTCCTTCGAAAGGGCACGGCCGATTTCCTTCCCTAACCCGAGCTTGCGCTCCGTGTCTAATGACCTCGTTGTCGACGGGACGTTAAACACTAACCACCACCACCATCAAATCAGACACTCTACGTCAATGTCGCCAATAGTAAAATACACAATTCGATCAAAAGTATCCGGACACTTATCTTATTTATTCGTATGGCTTATACGGTCATTTTACAGTCTTATTTAACGACTTAATATATAAAAGGTTAAAAATACACAAAAATATACGTAATGTAAACAAACAAACAAACAATCCAGAGAAAATATTATAAGTGAATATCTCGGTCTCTTAACCACTCTACAGGTCTTTGTGTCACCAAATGCAAGTCGCTGAAACCACCAGGAAATTTTCGTAGTATACACTGTTCAGTCAGGTGCTGCACAGTTGCACAGCATCACCACAGTCACACGCCGGGGCATCCTTCAACCCCCTTTCAAACAAACAGCACCACATCTCCCGTCCACGTACGGACTCGATTCAGAGGTGTGCATAGTTTCCTGGGAAGACCAAATCCATTCACATGTTTGTTACGGTTAGTTCTAAGATGAGATTTAGTCGGAGGAAACTTCTGCCAAACATCATTCCATTCTTGACAAACATCATATACAAGAGCTGCATCTTGCGTTGGCCAGGGTGGTTTTCTAGTTTTGAGTCTGTTGCTTCTCATCTTATTGATGGAGGTGCAATATTACATAATACAGGTAGCCATGAAACTGGAGTAGATTTAGTAGTGTCACTGATTATTTTCATTGCTTGATGCAATTTGACGCCGCCGGCCGCGGTGGTCTCGCGGTTCTAGGCGCGCAGTCCGGAACCGCGCGACTGCTACGGTCGCAGGTTCAAATCCTGCCTCGGGCATGGATGTGTGTGATGTCCTTAGGTTAGTTAGGTTTAAGTAGTTCTAAGTTCTAGGGGACTGATGACCACAGCTGTTAAGTCTCATAGTGCTCAGAGCCATTTGAACCAATTTGACGCCAAGTATGCATACATGTGCTCTGTTTTTCATACTGGAGCACAGTATTCTGCCGTGGTGTGAACTAATGCCAATGTAGCAGTACGAAGAGTATCACCATTTTCACCTCATCCTGACACAGTCAGTTTTGTGAAAATATCAGTTCTGGTGTTCACTCTTTTTGCTACGTTTTCTAGACGGTTGTAAAAAGGTAAGAGCCCGGTCTAAAATAATCCCCAAGTATTTTGTATATGAGTTATGTCCCACGGGGACGTTTTCGAAGACCACATTTAATTTGAGACTTTCCTCACGGTTATTAAGAGGCTAAGCATTTATTTCCGTTTGATGGATTTGGCTTCAATCTCCAGTTCTTGAAATAGTCTCCCATTACGTGTAAATCTGTGGTCAAAGATCCTTCACACTCTTCCAGATCCTTGCTTGATAAACTAGTGCTAGCTCATCAGCAAATTGCATCTTTTTAGCCCTAGTGTTGGCCTTATTGCTGATATGAAGATTAAAAAGGGTTGGTGATAACACAGATCCCTGAAGTACGCCATCATTGAGCCTTCACCATCTGCTCAGTTTGTCTCCAAGGAATACATGAAATCGTCTAGTGCTGAGTATGCTATCCATTAAATTAACCAACTTTTTACGTGGTATGATTTCTGAAAATTTAAGTAGCAGGCCATGGCGCCATATGGTGTCAAATGCTGCCGTAAGATCAACAAATGCTACTGCAGTCTTTAATTTGCCTTGATACCCCGCTCCGACGAAAGACGTTAGTGCCAATACCCGATCACAGCAACTGCGATTCTTTCTATAACCTGCTTGATGCAGTGGAGTTTCATTGTCAGTTAATTGTTGAATTCAGTTTAGCAACTTATTACTGGACATTAACATGGGGTTTGGGGTTTGTCCTCCCTTCACCTTTATGACGGCTTGAGCTCTGCTGAGGAGACTTTCAGTGAGATGTCTGAATGACTGAGGAGGATTGGCCGCCCGTTTTTGCTCAAGAGCTGAAACCAGAGATGGTAGTGATATGGGACGCTGGGGTCTGGAGCAAAGTCGGCGTTCTAACTCACTGAAAACGCGTTCCATTCGGTTCAGGTCGGGGCTGTAGGCAGGTGAGACCATTTCAGAAATGTTATTGTCCACACACCATTGCTTCACGGCTGTTGCTTTATGACAGGGTGCATTTTCACGGTGATACAAACGGTCATCGTCTCCGAAATGTACACTTTGCTGAAAAACTGTGTTGATATCCTTCCGAATTTAGAGTTTTCTTAAACGCCGGAAGGGTGTCACACCCCAACCACGAGAAAGACCCATACTGTAGCATCACATCTTCTGTACTTGCCTGTTGGCACGATCACCAGGAATTGGCCAAACTTCATCACCCACAGTCCAGTGGCGTCACCATCTCAAGAGACCGTTTAGCATTGGATACAGAAATATGTGGCTTGAGTAAAGCAGATCGATCACTGTCCCCCATGCTTTTGATCTCCTTATTCACAGTGATTGTGCTAGCTGGACAGCTGGTAGCACTTCGGAACTGTTGAGTGATTCCTTCCGCTCATTTCACCCTCCTCAATCCTCGACGATCCCTGTCCGGCAGTACATAAGATCTGCCTGGTATTCGTTTAGTTGTCGTTGTTCCTTCGCATTTCCACCTCACAATCACACCGTGCGCAGTCGATTTACGCAGCTCCAAAAAGGCCGAAATGTCTCTGATGGATGTGTTACTAGCCGGCCGCGGTAGTCTTGCGGTTCTAGGCGCTGCAGTCCGGAACCGCTGGACTGCTACGGTCGCAGGTTCGAATCCTGCCTCGGGCATGGATGTGTGTGATGTCCTTAGGTTAGTTAGGTTTAAGTAGTTTTAAGTTCTAGGGGACTGATGACCTAAGATGTTAAGTCCCATAGTTCTCAGAGCCATTTGAACCATTTGAACCATTTGGATGTGTTACTCAAGAGACATTCAGTGACTAGTCAACGTTCGAAGTGACTGAGCTTCCTGACGAACACATTTGCGTGTTATTGCTTCTCTACTGACAACACAATATTCCCCGCCACCTTTTATACTAGCGGGTCTGCCACTCGTAACACATAATGGTCAGTTTCCGCATTACACAGGGGTAATTCTACATTACACACTTCTTATCAGATACAGTACATTATGCAGTCAATAGTAAAATCCATAGTACTAGCACAGTCTATCAGTCTTGGTATACTGTTAAATCTAGTTCTACCTTTTTGTACAGAGGTACTGTACATGCGGAGAAACTCAAATATTGAAAATCGTAACCTGTGGTAAATGGAGAATCTTTCATCAACTGCTACTGGCGGTTTGAAATAAACGTTTTTCGCGAGCGCTTTCTTATGGATTAGCACTCCTGGAGGAAAGGAGTGGCGTAAACTCTCTAGGGGTAGTGTCCAGAATGAAATTCCCATTTATCATATAAATTGCTTGACCGATTCAAACTAGATATAAGAGCGAGACTCCAACCTATAGATATTTCTTTCTTTATGAAGATTGGAACTTGTTACCAAATTTCCAAGAATTAGCAGTTGAATTAATAATATTTCCGAATTAATGTCATAATAATTAATTATGTCACTTAATTAATTAAGTACATCCGCTCCAACAAATCAAGGAAACGTATTGGCCTGTTGCCTTTTGTCTCGTAATCTTTGGCGACTGTTGGTTTAATGATTCTTCTCGTCGTTTCGCCAGTGCGAGTGGTTGGCATGGTCAGAGGTTCAGCCTAAATTGCTGGTGGCGGACGGTGATGTGCCTGGGCAGTGGTGAATAGAAAAAAAACTAACATGGCAATAATTCAAATGTTTGTGTCGAATGTGATGAAATGTATCCAAAGTGACGGGCATGCAGCACTGCATCGATAAATAAAGAAAATGATGTTCCAGAATTTATGCTAGAGCCTGAGGAAAATCTCTAATAGTACACGTTACGGTGATTCAAAGAGTTTTTTATCCCAAATAAGAATACAGCGACGTTTGTTACTGGTAGCGACGGTTCCTACGAGCTTCTTGCAAAAATATTCTCAACGGGGCAAGAGTCTCTGAAGGAGGCTGCAAACTGCTGCACGGAGAGGACATTCCAACGTGCTTTACTAGACTCACGTTGTGAGATAATGCTAGCGACTCCACGCTCTGAATTGCTTAGTGTTTAAGGTATTGGTCCACGAGACAAACTCCGTGTAGTCGAGCCTGGGCTTCTTGTAGGATGAAATCATCACCTGTTGCACTAGCATGCATAATCATCACGGATGTTATCTCCCGCACTCATAGTTCCACGTAGAGAGGCATGCAGGAATGCCCGTACACCGCACACGAAGTCGCTGTTTCGTCCAGAGGAACCTCCGTCGTGGATGTTTGATTGATGACAGCAGATCCCAGCTTCTTGCAAAATCGAAACACGTTTGCTGTCACTTTGCAAGCTAAATCGTGTCTCACTCGTGATGTGCATTTGAGTGAATATGTTCGCGTGCCCTCAGCTTACATTTCCTACGGCTGTGAGCAGTGGTCGACCCGCATACATACATACCATTTTAAGAAGCCTTCCTGCGCACCGTACTCGGTGATATTACCCTCCCTGTAGCTGCAGCAGCCGCATACCATAGATCGCGTGGGGTCGCAGCACTGTAGGAAATGTCTGCCATCGGTGCGAATTTGAATCTGTTGGCCGCGCCTTCAGGGTAGCATCGCTGCCCGGCAAGCAGAGGACGCTGTTTCGAGTTCCGCTTCGGGCATATGCATCGATTTTAAACGTACCGTAAATGTGCTTCTCATCTATACTTGCTGAATCACATGATTTAATGTGTGTATATTGGTAATAGGCAAATATGTCATTATGATCATCATCATCATTTTCTTTGGGCTTTTGTCCCACTTCAACGCGGTGTCGGTGGATTTGGCTATGTTAGTGTCAGAGGGTGGCCGGCTGCCGTCCCTGCCGCCACCCCGTACCCCCCGGGACGGAACTAGTGTAGCCCAGTGGTCTGCGTCTAGTGTAAGTCATGAAACAGTGCGAACGTTTTCAAATGTCTGCGCCCGCATCTCGTGGTCGTGCGGTAGCGTTCTCGCTTCCCACGCCCGGGTTCCCGGGTTCGATTCCCGGCGGGGTCAGGGATTTTCTCTGCCTCGTGATGGCTGGGTGTTGTGTGATGTCCTTAGGTTAGTTAGGTTTACGTAGTTCTAAGTTCTAGGGGACTGATGACCTAAGATGTTAAGTCCCATAGTGCTCAGAGCCATTTGAACCATTTTTTTCAAATGTCTGCGAGTCGTGTAAATGAGGCGGGATGTGGGGACCACTCCAGTACTGACCTAGTGGGATGTGGAAAACCAATAGACAAATATGACATTAGGAAATAATGAATATATTCTAGATAAGTGGAAGCTTTTAAACAAAATGTCAGTTTTAATAACAATAATAATAATAAACGTGTAGTGAAAACAATCCCACACATAGGCACAGCATTATGGTCAGCAGGAATATTTTGGGTTCGATTATGGACTTCACCGCCGGCCGGAGTGGTCGAGCGGTTCTAGGCGCTACAGTCTGGAACCGCGCGACCGCTACGGTCGCAGGTTCGAATCTTGCCTCGGGCATGGATGTGTGTGATGTCTTTAGGTTAGTTCGGTTTAAGTAGTTCTAAGTTCTATGGGACTGATGACCTCAGCAGTTAAGTCCCATAGTGCTCAGAACCATTTGAACCAATTGGACTTCACCTCCACTAACAGCCGAGTTTATATTTTCCCTTACAAATGTTCAAATAGACTTTGTGCAGTGGTGAACGTACATGGGAAAATCAATCAGGCGAATAAGAAGAACCTCGAAGGAGCAGACGCATTCAGGGAGTAAATAGAATATATCCTCTCCACGGTATTAGACAAACGCACCGTCATTCTGCTTGGGGATTCTAAGGCCTGCTTCGAAAGGAAATAAAATACCTGAAAATTTTTGGAAACTGTACATCTGACAGGAGATCCATCCAAAATGGAGAGTGACTAGAGTGGGTATGCAGAGCATTCAGTCTGGTTATAATGTCTACTGATTTCGAACGTCTGCACGTCTCCAAACTACAAGCTTGGTGAATTCCAAATTTACCATGTCGCAATTGCACGGAAAACGCAACAAGAGATTCAGAAATGCCAACCCAGACGCGGATCACTACCTTTAAGAGATCAAACTTCTACTAATTTCAGGAAACACAAAGGAGGTTACTCCCGGAAAACACAATAAGTTTGGCAGAGACAAGGTAAGAAGCAACCAAGACTGGAGAGACTTTAGGACAATGAAAAAGAGATTTAGAGAAAAATTCCAAGGTAAGTGAACGATTCGCGGAAGAAGGATTGCCTTTTATTGCTACGTGACACCAATGTTCTCAGGAAGGAGCCTAAAGGGATATTAAACTACTCAAAATATAAGAAAACCAAAGGAGGATGGTGCGCAGAAGTTGGGAAAGATCCACGACAGCTGGAAATGATTACTAAAGATATCCAAGAGCGTGATCCGCTTGCGGAAAAACTACGGACACACAGAGGTTTCCAGGAACAGCCGAATCTGAAGACTGGAAAAGCGTGGACCCAAGACTGAAAAGAACAACATCGGAAACGAATGCAGGAGCATTTGGTGGCAGTCAAGACTCGGAGAACGAGACAGCTGAACTAACGTGGTCACCATTTGGCCAAAACGAAAGAATACTACTACTGTTACTGCTACCACCACTACTAATATTAATAAAGTATCACTTCTCCGAAATTTAGCTGACGTTTTTGGGTGCCGATTCTTTGGTTGGAAGTTTTTACCTCAGCTTGTGAAAGAACCAGCATCAACCATAAGGAAGATTACCGTTTAACATTCGTTCAGCGACGAGGTCTCTCGATACCGAGCATAGGCTCCGATTGGGAAGTATTGCGAAAGACGACAGCCGTGTCATTTTCAAATGAACCATCCCAGCACTCACCTTAAGCGATTTATCGAAGCCACGGAAGCCATAAATCTGAATAGCAAACTGGGATTTGAAAGCCGGTCTTCCAGAACGCGAGGTACTCTTTTCTACCACTGTGCCGCATAGCTTGGTACGAACAATAATACCAGTTGATCGACTCCGATTGCGTCTGACGTGACTCAGTCTGCTGGTGGCTGTCAGTCTCGGTCCGTCCAGTCCTCGAAACTGGCTTCAGTCACTCAGAAACGGCGACTGTCGCCCGAACATACAAAGGGTTGCAGCGTACAGACAATTCAAGCTGACAACTGGGACGCTGCCTTGTAAGTGCTAGTTTTGTTCAGCAGCGAAATGGTTAAAACATACGAGTTGCTGCTTTTCTCCAACTTACCGCTGTTTTCTTAATTTCTGTAAACCACTGTATCATGCGTCCAACTTACCCGTGTAAATATGACCAAGAAGTGTAGAAAGATATTGATCGTCGATCGTAAATTCTATGTGATGTATAAATAAATGACAGATAGTCCCGAAAATAGTTTTCCATTTGAAGTATAAATGCGTGTTACGCATTTTCGTCACAGTAAGCGAGGCAGTGACTGCAGAATAATCAAATACATGAGAACCCCACTAAGAAAAAATGATGATACCAGGCGCAATATCAACAAGCGCAGTATCATAGAGAACATACCCGCTATCCAAAGAAGTACGTTTCTGGATTGGTGAAATCCATATTCTTTACAGCTGGGTACACTCACCACGAAAAGTGGACGATAACTAAAATGAAGGAAGCAAGGTTATAGAGTTGGACATCTCGTCGACACCTGGGTCATTATAGACGGAACACAATTTCGGATTGGAAACTTGTGGCAAGTAAATTAACTTTGACGTTCTCAAAGGAACTATCTCCAAGCTTGTCATAAATGAACGTAGGGAAGCCTCGAATGTCCCACATCTGGATGACCCAATGAGGATTAAAGATACGCTCCTCCGAGCGCGAGTCGAGTTTTTAATACTGCATTTCTCGTTGATAACTAAAGGATCAAGGGCTAAAGTCTGTGTATTCCTAATCTCTTCGCACTGCAGAAGTCTTAAAGAAGGTGGTTCAAGTTTCCTGTCTGCTGCAATCGTTGCCATAATCGTGAGATCACACTTTGTGGCACACGGAGGTCCCGTGCTACGACCTGCTGTGTTTGACCAGCCTCCAGTCGCCCTATTCATTTCTATGCTGAGGTTTGGTTTATGTATGTAACATACATTCCTAAGCAACCATCACACATTAGCGCTGTTCTACGTCGAGACAACAGGTTCTTTACTGTGTAACAAACAGCTGCACGAGTCATAGCTGATAATATAGTATACGTCTCGACATTTACGACTTACCATAATGCTGCTTTAAAGGCGTCCGCTCTGCTGCAATATTCGACGTCCTGAAATTCTTAACTGGCAGCCTGGTTTTCCATTATTTTCATTGATTACGTTTAGTTGACGTTAATAGTAATGTATTTATTGGCAATACAAAACTTAATAAAACTAAAATTATGTAATTAATTTTTTGTCGCTATGTACGTGCATGTTATATATTGAAATCCCTTTGCCAGTACCACAACATGCCTCTAGAAGAGCTAAAACGAAATGACGCAGCCCATTGTTAAAGTTGAGTATTGTACGGTAAATAACTTCCTGTATCAATGGCCATACTGCAGCTGTCCAGCTGGCTAAAAAAGCCCTCGCGATTGGCCTGACACAGCTGTAAGATTTCTGCTGCTGCCGAAAACAGTTACCGCACGTTACTCCAGTTTATCAGTGCTCTGTGCCTCTTTGTTTGGCTCCTCTGATGGAGTATATCGGTGCTGTGGGGCGGGGACTTCACGACAGCAGACATGTATCTACTAACGTAATCTATACATATTATAAAAGTGAGGTGCGTGAAAAACTACATCATGCACGACATTTTAATTTATTACTTCTTCTCATTCTATTCAGGCCAGATTTCGCAGACAGTAGCCACATACAACAATGGATGTACCTGCAAAATTATATCATTGTGCAGCACATAGCTCAGGAGATACAACGTCATAAATATTGAGATGCGTGGAAATGAAACTGCAAGGAAAAATACGCTAAAGATACAGGTGAAATATGTAAATAACGTTAAATGTATGTGAAATATATTTGGCATGTGTATACACGGATAAAGCGATGAGTAAAAAGCGCACCCTAAACCCCTGGAACCATTTCAACCAATTTTGGTACACATATTAGTAACGATATAGAAAGAAATACTGTGAAGCTGAGAACAACTAGCCTCCTTTTGGGGTGAGCGTGATAAACTAGAGAGAGAAGGGGGTAGGAGGAGATGGACAGATAGCGATGGGGAAGAAGGAGATGGGACAAGTAGCGGGAGGAGGAGATCGACAGACAAAAAGGAGAGCGAAAAAAAGAGAGAGGCAGCGAGAGGAGGAGAAGGAAATGGACAGAGGAAAGGAAGAGGAGTCGGACAAGGAGAGGGGCAGGATGAGATGGACAGAAAGTGGGAGGAGGGGAGGGTGAAGGAAAAGATGGATTGAGAGGGGGAAGGAGAAGATGGGTTAATAGAAGACTAGAATAAACAAGTACCCGTGCAAAGGCAGGTACTCAACAGTCACGTATAATACTTCACAGCCTGAAGCTCTGAACAGTAGAGCTCCAGTTAAGCCGTTCCTTGATGTCGTGAGGCTTTCCCCAAAGCCAGAGACGAGCTGGTGTGCTTTACAGATGTTGTGCTCTGCTCTCAAAAGGATGACCAGTTTAGAGACTGTCTGACAACTAAGGGGTGCCGCCAAGCTCGTAATGATCCGAGACCCCTGAGCGGCGTGCTTAAAGACCTTCTCCTTATGGACAAACGGACCTGCTGTTAAGCTGCAGCCTTCTCGGCGATTCAGGAGTGCAGAGAACGGACACCTGGATACATTCACAGCCATTTCAGAAGAAAATGTGGCTAGTCGCTACAGAACGTGCCGTGAGCAGTGGCTGGCGCGGTGACTGCCGTGCCAATGTGGCTCGAGATTGTGCGCTTTTTGCTGGCCACAATCCGGGGATTGTGTGAAACGAGATCGAAAAGGATGGCACCCTGTAACCAAAAATGACAGAGCTGGTGTTACCCATCGTGAATTGTTCGCTGAGGGACATCGCAAATTTTATCTACGCTACAACAGGAAATTCAGCGTCCTGAGGGACAAGAATAGGGAAAGAAGAGCAAAACTCCGGAGCAGGACCATTCGAGCGTCATTCTAAGGTTTGACGAAGACAAATTCCTTCGGAAGATTTACATTCGAGGTCGTCCTACATGGCTGGCTTAGTGTTTCGCATAGAGCATTCTGACTTTGCACACTGGACGTATGTCAGTCTGTTTCCTACTCGGTTTTCAGACTTTAGGTTTGATTTCCGCATTCATCTCAATGTCTATTGTCATTTTTTGACATCTTCAGTTTCCATTCTATGTTGCGTGTTTTCCGTTTCGGTCCAATATGCGTATCCACGAACATTTAACTATGTTCCTAGTATCTAACCTACAGCTCCAAATACCACCTGAACGCTGCATCTGCAGTCTAATTACTGCAGACAAAAGACACCGTACGAGCATCAGAAGACAGTAAGCGGCTGCTGCCGGCAAGACAATAGAGCTACGCTAGCGGCTCGGTGGCGGGACTGGATGCGGATTAAGCTGCTCCTACACGCAGGTATGGAGCTGCAAGCCGCTAGCTGTCAATTAAAGGGCGCGCGCCACTAATGCACGCTGCCTCTAGATGTCGTGTCGACCTCCATCCACATAGACCTTCACGTGCTACCGATTCAGTCAGGTGGTGAAATAGACCGGTTATCTACCCATCCACCACCCTTCCGCGCTACATGCACCATTACTGACAAGGAAACGCTCCCAGGTGTAAATAAACGAGCTTGATGACATTTGGCGGGTATGTAGAGGAGTCAAAATAATACAATACGTATTTTTTCGTTTTTGCCCAGTTTCACTTTTAAGGGGTAAAACACACCCCGAAAGGTAACGTGACATATTAAGTTTAGAGGAAATAACTTCCAAACCATTATATATAAAAAATTTATTTCATATACAAGTTGAAATTTAATTTACATTCTTGAAAACTGTGTAATCAATTTTTCTAATAATTTAAAATTTTGCGAAATACCTCATCACCATTAATTAATTTTGAAAAACTAAATAATTTTTTACAACATAAACTGATGAAACTTCCACGCCTCATCCACCTTCCTTTATGTAATAGAGGTGATTGCTGAAATGCAGTTGCTGGAAAATAAGCTGTGCCAAATGTGCTGCGCGAGTATTTCCAACATATTTAATTAAAATATTGGAACGTTCATTAGTATTCTCATAACTTGTTTTATTTATTTTTGATTTATGTTTTAAATTGTTATTTTACTTTTTAAATTTATATTTCTGTGTTTTTTAGTTTACCATTGCACATATTTGTATTTTGTAATTGAAAATAATAAGTACTCATTATTACGATGTATAATCACTACAATAATTATTATCTGTACAGAAATGCTTAAAACATAATGTTTTCTACGCTATGCACAAAAAATGAACTAAATTTCTTCACATAATACACACGACGTACAACACAATATCAAAAAACAAAAAAAATTGAGCAGTCTTCGCAAATTCTGGTGGGCGATTCTCAAAATATCCTAATTTGTATAAAATATATTTGAGTACATTGGAAAATCTAAGCAAACGCACTGTACTAGTGACTCCAGCTTGATTACATTGATTCTCAAGTGGAGACTGATATAATAATCATACAGCAGAACTGGATGCGAAAATTTTCACCCAAAGTTCTTCCAACATCGAATGCCGTACCTGTCCAACGGCTGTATCTCTTCCAAAGAGCCATCTGGGATCACCAGACGAATAAATTGTTAGTCCTCAGGTACGACGCTCAAAATACACCCGTCGAAAAAAGTTTTGCATCACCCCGGCTCCCGAACTCCTAAAGATAGACGTTGACTGTGGTTATTGTATCACAGACACAGTCCCTCTGACTGTTTAGAGATGTCACTAAACCCGCCCAAAGATGTAAACAGCCATGCATGAGCAGCGCCTATTAGACTGAGGGGGTCCGACAGCCGATCAGATGCAGTCATTCCACCAGGAAGGAGGTACACGGCTCGAGTTGTCTGTAGTTTAACCATGCCTAGACGGTCAGTACCGCGGTTCGATCGCTTCCGCATTGTTACTTTGTGCCAGGAAGGGCTCTCAACAAGGCAAGTGTCCAGGCGTCTAGGAGTGAACCAAAGCGATGTTGTCCTGACATGGAGGAGATACAGAGATACAGGAACTGTCGATGACATGCCTCGCTCAGGCCGACCAAGGGCTACTACTGCAGTGGATGACCGTTACCTACGGATTATGGCTCGGAGGAACCCTGACAGCAACGCCACCATGTTGAATAATGCTTTTCTTGCAGCCACAGGACGTCGTGTTACGACTAAACTGTGCGCAGTAGGCTGCATAATGCGCAACTTCATTCCCTACGTCCATGGCGAGGTCTATCTTTGCAACCATGACACCATGCAGCGCGGTACAGATAGGCCCAACAACATGCCAAATGGACCGCTCACGATTGGCATCACGTTCTCTTCACCGATGAGTGTCGCATATGCCTTCATCCAGATAATCGACGTGTTTAGAGGCAACTCGGTCAGGCCGAACGCCTTAAGACACACTGCCCAGCGAGTGCAGCAAGGTGGAGGTTCCCTGCTGTTTTGGGGTGGCATTTATGTGAGGCCGACGTACGCCGCTGGTGGTCATGGAAGGCGACGTAACGGCTGTACGATATGTTAATGTCATCCTCCGACCGATAGTGCAACCATATCGGCAGCGTATTGGCAAGGCAATAGTCTTCATGAACGACAATTCGAGCCCCCATTGTGCACATCTTGTGAATGATTTCCTGAAGGATAACGACTTCGCTGGAATAGAGTAGCCAGCACGTTCTCCAGACATGAACCGTATCGAACATGCCCGGGATGGATTGAAAAGGGCTGTTTATGGACGACTTGACCCACCAACCACTCTGAGGGATCTACGCCGAATCGCCGACGAGGAGTGGGACAAACTGGACCAACAGTGCCTTGATGAACTTGTGGATAGTATGCCACAGGCATGCATCTATGCAAGAGGACATGCTACTGGGTATTAGAGGTACCGTCGTGTACAGCAATATGAACCACCACCTCTGAAGGTCTCGCTGTATGGTGGTATAACACGCAATGTGTCGTTTTCACGAGCAATAAAAAGGGCGGAAATGATGTTTATGTTGATCTCTATCCAATTTTCTGCACAAGTTCCGGAACTCTCGGAACCGAGGTGATGCAAAACTTTTTTTGATGTGTGTAGGTCTTTCACACTGACCACCCTAAGAATCTAGCGACAATACTGATTTTTCTCCAGCATAGCGAAGGAAACTTCTATCAAACAGCTTTTGACGTACTCATACGTTAATTTACCATATTTCGATGCCTCCACAAGAACATTTGGGGCTTCAAAAAGAGATCCTCGATTTCTCGATCGAAACTCTACATTAGTTTCTTTTAAAACTATGAAAAGGTGGGTGGTCAATGTGAAATAGCAATTTTGAGCGTTGTTCCTGAGGGCAAGGATCATCTGGTGCTCCCAAAAGGCTCGACGGGACAGATATAGTAATTGGACGTATACGAGTTTCGATGTTGATAAAATTTTGTGAGAAGATTTTCAGATCTAGTTCCGTTGAATGATTATGGTGTCAGTCGCCACTTGAGAAACGATATGATCAAGATGCAGTTACTAATACATATTCAGTTCTCTCTGCCAAGGTTTTCCAATGTTGTGAAACGTGTCTGAAACAAAACGGGATATTTAGAGGACTTAAAAAGTAAAATAACAAATTAAAACATAAAACTAAAATAATTAAAACAAATAAGTAGAATACTAACGAATGTTTGGATATTTTAATTAGCGATGCTGAAAATATTCCGACAGTACATAGGATAGTATACAGTTTATTTTCCAAAAATGGTATTTCAGAAAACAGCTTTATTACGCATGGACGAATGAGACGTGAAAGGTTCTTTACGTTGTAATGCAAGTATTCATTTTTGAAAATTAATTAATGGTTGTGGGGTATTTTGCAGAAGTTAAGATTATTACAAAAGTTGACTATACAGTTTTTAAGAACGTTAAACAGATTTCAACTTTTATATGAAACATACTTTTTACATATAATGGCTTCAAAAATATTCCCTCTAAACCTAAGATGCTAAATTACATTTCGGGATGTGTTTCATCCCTTAAATGTGAAACTGAGCAAAAACGAAAAAACACGGGTTGCATTTTTTTGACCCCTCCATATACCCCCGCTCTCTCCAAGTTTAATCAAGATCGTGTATTTACATCTGCGAATGTTCCCTTTTGGGTTGTATCCATGCCTAGTGAAATCAGTCCTGACAAATTTGTGTCTATAATTTTTTGCATTATTTGCAAGTAATAAATGTAAGTACTGTGACATCCTTTACCCGTTCTAATAATTTTATTAACGGCTTTTTGTCTCCCAGTGTGACTTGCATACCACAGAAAATAATTAGATTTTTGAGCCTAGTGAGGGGTCATTCTATTCCATTTACATACTACAGATTACTACACAAGTAACAATTCTTTCAAGGTGAAAGTTAAAACTTTATGACTATCCTTCACAATAAAGCTCTATCTTGCTAAAATGTACTAAAACCTGGTTTTAAATTTCGAAAACAATTACCGTCATAAATGTCATTAGACGGGAATGTTGAAATAGATACTGACTGTATGTCATACAATGAGAAGTGGACGTATATGCTGACTCAGGACTCCATTCACTTTGAGTTCAATATTTGATAACAAACTTTATCAGTAGTGTGTAGATGGTGTTGTAGTTAACAGCATATAATTAATGTAAGAGATGAAGTAGAAAATATGCGGTACTTAATATTGTAGTTGGGTTGTTTTGGGGGAGGAGACCAGACAGCGAGGTCATCGGTCTCATTAGGGAAGGACGGAGAAGGAAATCGGCCATGCCCTTTCAAAGGAACCATTCCCTGGTTTGCCTGGAGCGATTTAGGGAAATCACGGAAAACCTAAATTAGGATGGCCGGACACGGGATTGAAGCGTCGTCTTCCCGAATGCGAATACAGTGTCCTAGCCACTGCGCCACCTCGCTCGGCTTTAATATTGTAGTAGTGCTTTCTTTAACGTAATTACAGATATAACCCAAATGTATTTTCTGCTGACTTAATTTCTACATCTATATCTACATATACAGGGTGTTACAAAAAGGTACGGCCAAAGTTTCAGGAAACATTCCTCACACTCAAATAAAGAAAAGATGTTATGTGGACATGTGTCCGCAAACGCTTAATTTCCATGTTAGAGCTCATTTTAGTTTCGTCAGTATGTACTGTACTTCCTCGATTCACCGCCAGTTGGTCCAATTGAAGGAAAGTAATGTTGACTTCGGTGCTTGTGTTGACATGCGACTCATTGCTCTACAGTACTACCATCAACAGGTTAGTGTTCATCACCAACGTGGTTTTGCAGTCAGTGCAATGTTTACAAATGCGGAGTTGGCAGATGCCAATTTGATGTATGGATTACCTCGGGGCAATAGCCGTGGCGCGGTACTTTTGTATCGAGACAGATTTCTAGAACGAAGGTGTCCCGACAGGAAGACGTACGAAGCAATTGATCGGCGTCTTAGGGAGCACGGAACATTCCAGCCTATGACTCGCGACTGGGGAAGACCTAGAACGACGAGGACACCTGCAATGGACGAGGCAATTCTTCGTGCAGTTGACGATAACCCTAATGTCAGCGTCAGAGAATTTGCTGCTGTACAAAGTAACGTTGACCACGTCACTGTGTGAAGAGTGCAACAGAAGAACCAGTTGTTTCCGTACCATGTACAGCGTGTGCAGGCACTATCAGCAGCTGATTGGCCTCCACGGGTACACTTCTGCGAATGGTTCATCCAACAATGTGTCAATCCTCATTTCAATGCAAATGTTCTTCTTACGGATGAGGCTTCATTCCAACGTGATCAAATTGTAAATTTTCACAATCAATATATGTGGGCTGACGAGAATCCGCACGCAATTGTGCAATCACGTCATCAACACAGATTTTCTGTGAGCGTTTGGGCAGGCGTCGTTGATGATGTCTTGATTGGGCCCCATGTACTTCCACCTACGCTCAATGGAGCACGTTATCATGATTTCATACGGGATACTCTACCTGTGCTGCTAGAACATGTGCCTTTATAAGTACGACACAACATGTGGTTCATGCACGATGGAGCTCCTCCATATTTCAGTCGAAGTGTTCGTACGCTTCTCAACAACAGATTAGGTGACCGATGGATTGGTACAGGCGGACCAATTCTATGGCCTCCACGCTTTCCTGACCTCATCCCTCTTGACTTTCATTTATGGGGGCATTTGAAAGCTCTTGTGTACGCAACCCCGGTAGCAAATGTAGAGACTCTTCGTGCTCGTATTGTGGAAGGCTGTGATACAATACGCCATTCTCCAGGGCTTCATCAGCGCATCAGGGATTCCATGCGACGGAGGGTGGATGCATGTATCCTCGCTAACGGAGGACATTTTGAACATTTCCTGTAACAAAGTGTTTGAAGTTACGCTGGTACGTTCTGTTGCTGTGTGTTACCATTCCATGATTAATGTGATTTGAAGAGAAGTAATAAAATGAGCTCAAACATGGAAAGTAAGTTGCCGGCCGAAGTGGCCGTGCGGTTCTAGGCGCTGCAGTCTGGAGCCGCGAGACCGCTACGGTCGCAGGTTCGAATCCTGCCTCGAGCATGGATGTGTGTGATGTCCTTAGGTTAGTTAGGTTTAACTAGTTCTAAGTTCTAGGGGACTAATGACCTGAGAAGTTGAGTCCCATAGTGCTCAGAGCCATTTGATCCATTTTGGAAAGTAAGCGTTTCCGGACACATGTCCACATAACATATTTTCTTTCTTTGTGTGTGAGGAATGTTTCCCCAAAGTTTGGCCGTACCTTTTTGTAACACCCTGTATACTCCGCTAGCCACCAAGCGGGGTGTGGCGCTGGGCACAATTTGCGCCAAAGTCATAGTCCCCCCCCCCGTTACACTCGTGGATTGCGCGAGGGAAAAACGATTGTCTGAACGCCTCAGTACGAGCTCTAATTTCCCTTATCTTTGAATGGTGATTATTGCGCGATTTCAAAGTTGGTGGTAATAACATATGCTCTACATCCTCGGCGAAGATAGGATTTCGGAATTTAATGGGCAGCCCCTTCCGTTTTGCGTGTCGATCTCCAAGTGTGTCCCACTTCAAAGCTTCTATGAGATTTGTAACGCTCTCGCGATGGCTAAATGTACCAGTCACGAATCTAGCCACTCTTCTTAGGACCTTCTCAATCTCTTGGATCAGACCAACAGTACTCTAAGACTGGACGAACTAACGTATTGTAAGCAATTTCCTTTGTTGAAGGACGGCATCGCTTCAGGATTCCACCAATAAACAGCAATCTAGAGTTCGCCTTGCCCGTTACTTGTGTAATCTGATCATTCCATATGAGATCATTTCGAATAGTCACACCCAGATACTTGACGGATGTTACTGCTTCCAAAGACTGGGTATTTATTTTGTACTCGTACATTAATGGGGGTTTTCGCCTTGTTATACGCAGTAGGGTACACTTATTAATATTGAGAGCTAACTCCCAGTCATTACAAAAAATGGCTCTGACCACTTTGGGACTTAACTGCTGAGGTCATCAGTCCCCTAGAACTTAGAACTAATTAAACCTAACGAACCTAAGGACATCACACACATCCATGCCCGAGGCAGGATTCGAACCTGCGACCGTAGCGGTCGCGCGGTTCCAGACTGAAGCGCCTAGAACCGCTTGGCCATCCCGGCCGGCGCCAGTCATTACACCAAGTATTTATTTTCTGCAGATCCTCATCGATTTGTTCACAAATTTCGTTTTATACTACTTTCCTGTAGACTACAGCATCATCGGCAAACAGTCTAATGCCGCTGTCAATACCATCAACCAGATCGTTTATGTAAATCGTAAAAAGCAGCGGACCTATTACGCTGCCCTGGGGCACACCAGAAGTTATGTTTGATTGTGTTGAAGTCACCCCATTCAGGACGACATAATGCTCTCTGTCTGTTAGAAAACTTTCTATCCAACCGCATATGTCATCGTATAGACCGTAAGCACGCACTTTATGGAGCAAGCGTTCCATCGAAAGCTATATAAGCATCATCTGAACGTTTGATTTCGTGATGCAAAAACAAGGGAATGAGTCAGTGTGGCCTATATAGCCCGCATTTACCCAAAACCATCGGAGGATAGCACATGACTGATTCACAATTGGAAACTCTTATGATTTGCTGGGTCATAATCTTCTGAATGTGTCACTTATCTGATTTATTACCAGAGCGACTTCTTCAAATTTTGTGAGCAGTTTATAAGGCCATTATTAGATGTTTCTTCCAAAGCTTCTCGTGTTAGACTATTAAAAACTGCCATAATTTTTAGAATTGCTATTCTGGGATTAATATCAACTTGTGGTGACAGTTTTTGTATCGTCTGTATCCTTTTGCGGTAACAACCGGAAGTGGGTGCGGTAGCAGAAGACGTCAAGAAATATATTACCTGGAATGACGGGCAGGTGAACTGCCTACACAATTTTCTTGTGACGTTTACTGTGTGCTTTGTCTCATTTTCTTGCAACAGGCACCACAGAGTTAATAAAACGCCGGTGTTGAAATGACTCTCGAAGATCTACAACGAACGTGAATGTAGCCCGTCAGTTGGAAGCGTTGTGTAACCTTTAAGGCAGCCACGTCGTAGTTAAGCTGTTTTAAAGCGGTAAGGTGTCTGTATCTAGGAAGCAATCTTTTTTTCAGAATGTTATTTGCCCATAGCGACATTTCTTTGTATTTTTCGTCTGTACCGTGCGCAACAAACACCATACAAGTTGGTTCAAATCTGCATGGGGGAGAAGGAGGCGAAGGGAACGTTAATTTTCATCACCTTAACGTAATGAAGGCAGGGAAGAAATGTGGTGATACTCTGTTCCTGAATATGCATTGAGAATCCGTATCCTGGGCAATACTGTAAAAAATAAATGATTTAAACTGTAGATATGTCCGCAGTGTACTGAAACATGAGAAAATAAAACATCATTTTGAGTAACCCAACCTGCGTCTACGGCCGTTGTAATGGATCCCACCATGGCATTTTTCGGCTGATATGGATTACACACCGACTTAGTTTTTCAACTTTATATCGGTAGCAATCCATAATATAGGGTGACGCAACTAAGACAGGCCACACCAGAATAAGTAAATGTATGGAGTAAAGGTATTCGCAAAGTTACAGCGGACTGTGTGGCGAATTTTCTGAGGTACGTGAGTAACTTTTACGTTTATAGCTGCATAATTATGACACCGATTTAGTTTTTTAATGGTATTACGTACTGTTTTGTGGAATTGGAAAGAGACTTCACGTTCGTGGGACGTCTTCTTCTGATAGCGGGACAGTGGTTTGTGGCACTGTTATCTTGTTAGAGTTTGTTAAAGTTTCACGTATGTTAGGTAGCTGATCATATTTTCGAAGGTTCTTCCGACTGCCACAGAAAATAAAATATGTAGGTCCGTTAATAAAAGAAAAAAAAAAACGAAAACCGAATCGTTGTCATAATTCGGCGTATTATTATCCGCTGCGAACTGATTAAAATCGCACCTCGATATACAGAGTGTCAAAAAAAAAAGTATTTCATGTTTTGAAAGGTGGTAATATGGAACAAAATGAGGAGGAAAGTCCATTAGACGTGAGTGCAGTACGGAAACGGCGGTTCGGTAGTTTTGATACACTACATAAATGACGTAATAAATGGTAGAATTGCCGGTAGTATTGGTAGCATTGATATGGAAAGAAACATAAATGAATAAGAAAGAAACTGGGAACCGACGATTCTCTTGATTTTGTTTGTTTGTTTTGCACATAATTAGAACCGCACATAATTCAGTGTAAGTCCATTATGTATTTTGCATCGTTACATAATACAGATTGCATTTTATAAGCAATAAAAGTTAGTAGACCGCGTAACTTTCGCGCTTTTATGTAACTTTTGATGCAAGTACAGTTTGCATGAGCAAACATAAAAATATAATTATTGTTGTTATTTTGTACTCACTAGAACATTCTTCATCATGATCAAAGAGGTGAGTTTCCTGTTATTACTGATAAATGCGGAAGATGGTTATGAGGAACAGAATTATGTTTTATATACGTTCGACGAAATAGTTAAGCGTTGTTTGATATATTGTTGTTTTTTTATTTGATCCTTTTGTTGAGGAAATTGCGTTTTCCAGCGCTATATGATAAATCTGTAAAATCAACAATTTTCAAAGAAAACCTGAACTGAACATTGACAATTTCAATTTTTCTGTAAGTACTGTTTACTTTTAAATAACAGGCAAGAGGATAACCACATAGAACAAAAATGTTCCGTTACCCAGCCCTTTATATATCCTCATTCCGTTTATAGATGGTTCACCGCTTCCGGTGTTTGGGGGATTCTAGCACGACACTGATCGTATATGTAAAGAAAGAGATCGTTATGAGGTAACGCCCAGTAGGTATGCAACACACCTAACGTAGGCAATGCGGGGATGACCTTAACTGACCAAAGCCACTAGCAAAGCTACCGTAGTGTAGTTTACTTATGGTAGTTTTACAACTCTATATGTAGCTCGAGAGATAGGCACACTACCCAGGCTCTCGCTCCGTTCACCAGCGCGTCGTATCCATCCGCCGATAGCCACAGAGTGTGGTGTCAACCTCATGCAACTTCGCTTCCACCAAGTACGGGCGCAGATGGAGGTCCGCCAGCCAACAGGAACCAAACTAGATGTGTTGCTAACACCCACCCATTCCCTGATATTCATTACAGAGCCCACTTCCTGTCATTCAGATACAGAGCACAGCTCCTTCAATTAAGTGGTGGACTACAGTTCCCATATAACAGTCGCTATTACTAAGCAATGGGAACTTTTAGCTACAAATGTCATTAAAAATACTTAAATCGAAGTGACTATATTATAGACTGCCCAGAGACAGAGAGATAACAGAAACTAAAGAGTCTATTATTTGTACTGTGTAGGACATCAAGACACATGAAACTGTTACTCAAGGTAAGTGTATCTGTCGTGTCACCACTTTAATAAACGTTACTGGTTATTGTTATCTGTGTTGCTAAATTTCTGTTATACTGCCTTGGAGGGTTGGTCTGAATTAATAGCAACGTTCAGTTAAAACATCACAACAGCTCGAGAATGCAAACCTCAAGAGCTATGGGCACCTTTTCATCTACGCTACTGTGGATAACATCTTTTCTACTGCAAGCTCTTTGGTATTACAAACGACTTAAAGAATGCAGTAAACAAATGAGTAAATAAATGAGGACACATTATTCTGTTCCTGTGAAATAGCAGAGATTCAAATGCGATCTGCTTGTTATTACATCTATCACTGAAGGAGGTTCTCAATACAGCGTCCATTCATAGTAAGGCATGCTTCTGTGCGACGTCTTAGGGAATCACACAATCTCTGAAAAGCTACAAGTTATCACGGGTAAACTGGCAGGCAGTGAAGTCGCATTCCTGTAGTGTTTGCACATCATTAATAGGGCTTGCATACATCAAATATTTCTCTTATCTCCCCAATCAAAACTCCAGGGGATTAATATCGGGGGGAACGAGCTAGCCAAAGTACTGGACCTTCTCGATCAGTCCAGTGTCCATTAAATGGCTGTTTGAGGTGTTCTCTGACATTTGGGAGAAAATGGGCTGGTGCTCCATCGTAAATGAAACACATCTCCAGCCGTTGTTGAAATGGTACCACCTCTAGCAGGACAGACAAGTCGTTTGAAACGAACTGACGATACCTGCACCGGTCGACCTGTTTGGTAGCATGTTAAGCACTTGTTAGCATATCACCAATAATTCCTGCCCATACATTAATTTAAAATCGGCACAGACGCCTTGCACAAACTGCGTGTGGATTTTCATCAACCCACACATGTTGGTTATGAAAATTGACAATTCCATCTCGCTTGAAACCAGCGTCGACTGTGAATGGTATCTTTGTTGTGAAAAGTGGTCCTTCACCACTCCTTGCAACAGCCATGCAGAACTGCATTCTGGCAGGCTGAGCTTGTGGCCGAAGGGCCTGGAAACGACGCATGTGGATGGGTATAGCTGCTGTTCATGTAGCATCGCCAGACTCGAGGATGACTAACCCCAACGGATGCTGAAATTCTAGATACACTCGTTCCAGGATCTTCTTCCACTCGCTGCATTACTAGCTCCTCCACAACAGCCGCACGAATGGTGCGAGAGATCTGCCACGATCGGCAAATGTTGGAGCTATGGAGTCTGAGTCTGTTAGTCACTGGAAAAGACAGCTGAATAACTGCGCAGATGGTACGCTAGGGCCAGGATATTTTTCAGTATACATAACACACTCGACAGTTGCTTCCATTTCCCACACAACATCAGATCACGTCTGTCATGTCCCGTATGCAGTAATAGGCTTCCATTATGTTGATAAGTGCAAAGCTAAAACTACAATGTAAAAGCATTTCAGAAGCTTATCAGAACACTAACTGGTTCCATTGGCGCTAATGCATGCACTGCACATAAACAGAACTGTGAATACTATTTACATAAACAACACAAACAGATGTTTCCTGCAAGCTGTATCGATCGTCAATTACAGAGGAATTTGTCCCCATTTGTTTACTTCGTTCTGTAGGTCGTACGTAATAGCAGAGAGTTTCTAGTAGAAGAGGCGTGCTTCACAGTAGCGAAGATGAACAATTGCTCATAGCGCTTAGGTATGCATCTTAGAGCCCATATTTACTGCCCATTTTTGTCTTGTTTTTGTCCACTCTACCACCTCTCAAAGCATGCATCGCTTTCTTTAACACCTGTATTTACTCATCTGGGATATACTTGGCGTGACACTAACTCTTCTTCCTGACACCAGATAATGAAAATCAAAAGGCCTTATGTGAAAAAGAGATTCTAGTTCATCGACTATTTATTGCCAGCTTTCTTTTCCTGAGGACGTTACTCCTTACAACAGCGACACAGCTCTCATAAATTTGTTAATTCGATTCAAACCTGTGACTGAGAAGTATAAAAATTTGTCAGTTTCTAGTGATATTGAAGTAGTGGAAAAAATGCATGTAAGTACAACAGCGAGTTGTCATATGCTTCGTATTTCACATATACGGATAAGGAAGTTTAGAGTTTAGCTTCTCGTCAACAATGAGATTGTCCGCGACCGTGCACTCGTTCAAGTGTACAAGCACGGAGAACAAAATAGGCAATCGTATTGTCAAAGAAAAGATATTATCGTCCACCTAACGTTAATTAGGAAAACTATGGAAAACGTACATCAAGCTAAGTGGACGGGGACTGAACACCATTCTAATGTCTAAATGACTGCACCATCTCTCTCAGTTTATATTTACAATGTGCAGACACACAGTTAAGCAAAAGGTACTCTGGACCAATAAGACTGAGTTGAATATACGAAGACTGTTATTATTGCTAGACGTTTATAGAGATAATTCCAGGTCAGTTGGTCCCTTTGGTCTGTGCCACGCTTCCTTATTTTATAAATTTAAAACATAATGTAAATGACAAGACCAGTAATGTAAGGCAGTTCGAAGCACAAAATTCGTTTATATCCATTTTTCTTTTTATATTACGTTTCTAAAAAATACTGTCATTTACTGACGTAAAAGGCTTAAATTTTAGTGGCAAAGTAAAGGAAAATATATATTATTCTCAGAATGACAAAGCTGTGTGCTGTGTTATTAAAATATTTAGAAAAATAATTACACAGCTACCTGTTATTGGGCAAGAATTATGTATTAAGAATTAATAGACGGATATGAATTCCGTTGAGCTATAATACACGCATAATCAGGAGCTGTACTGAAACAGTGAGTAAACGAAAAGGAAATACAGTTTTTTTTTAAAACTCAGCGGTTCTATAACGTTTCAAGTGTTGATACAGAATCGAAGCTCATCGTTCCCCACCTAAGACCAAGAGTCAGCCCCAAAGTAAAATCCATTATTGTTTATTTAAAAGAAAAGTCTGTTTACAGTTATATAATCAGCATTAGTTGCTCTCTGTAGCCAATTTCTTCCGCTTCCATGCATGGAAAATTTAATTCACTTCATAATATGTTCTACTCGTATTACTGTTATTTTTATTCTCGTGTCAGAAACATAGATATTTACACAGTTAACAAGCGTTACGTTACACAGAATTTGGCCAAAACTTGGACACTTCTTGTGAATTCTCTGAGGCCTCATACCAGTCATCTTCCGTGCAGGAGTTTGGAAACAGTCGAGATGAAGCATATGTTTAACTGTCTCATCTTTTCCACGTCGCACTTGACATTGTGTTCTTTGTCGTAGTCCCATCTCGCTAAATTAATCCTGGATCTGTCCACTCATGATCTCAATCTGTTCAAGGATTTCCATGTCAGCCGTCCCTTGTCATAATCAAGTGGTTCAGTTTCAGATACGCTTTTCCAATGAGGGGGAACGAGGTGCTTAGCTTTCCACAATTGTAACCGGCTGTTTCATCTGTGGTTGTGAGTACGTCTGATGTTTCGAGATAGCTCTTTCCGGATTTCAACCTGTACACGTGCATTTCATATCCTCGTAATGGATGAGTTGACTTCTGATACATTTTCTTCCCTTCCTTGTTCGCAACTATTTCTCTTAGAACATGAGGTGGTAAAGCCACACGGTCGGAGTACATTTTAAGCAGCCTATTATAAGTCTACATATGTCATTTAGAGCTATATACGCCTCTTTGGCGTAACATGTGTTATACCAAACGTGACAGGAGTACTCTGCAGAGGAATAACAAGGTGCCATTGCAGATGTTTGAATTGTTTCGGCTTGACTGCTCCACTCTGAACAAGCTAATTTTCTAAGGACCTGCTCGTAAGGGAAACTTCAGCTTGGTGTTCATGCAATTATTTTTGTATGTATAGGTGTGTTGGAGTATCACATTGTTCCAGTTTAAACCTTGACCAGACCATCTTTAATTTCCGAGCAGCTTCTCAGTTTATGAAATGGAAAGCACATATTTGTGTCATAGATGGATTTCGTTTCACCTTATTTCCACTGTAGTATCCTGACAGTGTTTTAAGAGCATTACAGTTTTTTTCACTCCTTTGGATAGCAAGAGCGAAATCGACATATGTTTCATTACAGGATGAATAGAATTTTTAATTCTTCAGCTGCCCTCTTCGTTGTGGAATTATCAGAGGCAGATGTTTTTGTACTGCTTGCCAATCTAAGAATGTGTTTGGGCTTAGACTCAAGAGTGAGCAGGGAATGAAAGAATAAGTCTAAATCAACTTAAAAACTAACTTTACTGAGAAATAAAAACAAAAAATTATGTAACCCGTTCGAGAATGCGCTGATAGAATCGAGTATACGATTGGAGTTAACCCCCTCAGTGTCAGTTAAAGCCTGAAAATGGTGTACTGAATCACCGAAACTGGTAGCCATACAGTAAGTAACATCGAAAGGACGACTGTAGGCGTTCCATTTTATAACATAAATGTTGATAGGTAACTCGTCAGCTAGAGTTATACGGTCCAGTCACATTAATGGAACACCGTCTATGTTCGACGTCAACTTACAATACTCACTCAGAGATGGCACGGGGCGGCACTAACAGTGTCGAGTATACAGGGTGAGTCACAAACTACTGCCGCCAAAAGTATGATAGGAGCTGAAAAGTTTGTGGGACAACAGCGGCCACAATATGACGTTGGTTTTTTGTTGCTAGGTGGGGTCGCTTCAGATATATGAGGGTCAACTTCGTTTTTTTAAATGGGATGTTATAGTTTGGTACTTATTTTCTGATAGCGGCTATGGAGACAAATCCAATGATGTGTAGCAGTAAGATCTTTGAAGGTCAACGAAGGTCACAAAGGTGGCAGGAACGTCCATTTACAGAAGGTGTTCGAAGTGATGACCATTGGTATCACTGCAGTGCTGCAATCTTCGTATCATGGATTGAGTGGTATTCCTTATCACATCGGCACATGCTCTGACAATTTTCCCCGCATATCATCAGGTGTAGTTGGAACGTCTTCATAAACAATGTCTTTCACGAATCCCCACAAGAAAAAATCCAGAGGAGTCAAGTCTGGCGAACGATCCGGCCACGACACATCTCCTCCGCGTCCAATCCAATGATTTGGGAGTCGTCTCTGCAACTCATTTCTAACCATCAGCAAAAAATGTGCCGGACACCCATCGTGTTATACCACATTCTGTTCCTTGTTCCTAAAGGTATTTCTTCCAATAACAGACCTAATGATTCTTGTAGGAATGTGGTGTACTTCCTACCATTAAGATTTCCTTCGATGAAATAGGGGCCTATAATTCTGTCCTCCAGAATCCCACATAATACATTCACCGCCGCCGGGTTCTGATGTGCAACTTGCCGCAGCCAACATGGATTTTCAGTTGCCCAATAATTCATGTTATGCAAATTAACACTTCCATGGTTCGGAATATAGCCTCGTCAGTAAATAGAATCAAATTAATAAATGTGTCATCCCTCTGAATCTGGAGCTAAGCCCATCTGCGGAATTCAGTGCGACGCATACAATCCGTACTAGTTAATTCTTGGTTGAGATTGATATGGTAAGGATGATATTTATGGCAATGCAGAACACGAACAACACTGCTCTGGCTCATGTCAGACTCCCTTGCGATTTGACGAGAACTAACAAAATGGTTCAAATGGCTCTGAGCACTATGGGACTCAACTGCTGTGGTTATCAGTCCCCTAGAACTTAGAACTACTTAAACCTAACTAACCTAAGGACATCACACACATCCATGCCCGAGGCAGGATTCGAACCTGCGACCGTAGCAGTCCCACGGTTCCGGATTGCGCGCCTAGAACCGCGAGACCACCGCGGCCGGCAGAGAACTAACACAAGGATCTCGAACCACAGTGGCAAGAGTACCAATTTCCGCTTCCTCGTTAGTAACTTTCCTTTGCCGGATGTGTTTCCAATGCGTTAAAGATCCAGTTGTGCTCAATTTATCATACACATATTTAAATGTACGACGTGTAGGGTGAGTACGTTGAGGATATCTTTCAGCATGTAAGTTTCTATGAACATTTACAAAAGCAAAACGAGGATAATGGACTGTAGTCAAATTAAGTCGGGTGATGATGAGGGAATTAGATTAGGAAATGAGACACTTAAAGTAGTAAAGGAGTTTTGTTATTTGGGGAGCAAAATAACTGATGATGGTCGAAGTAGAGAGGATATAAAATGTAGACTGGCAATGGCAAGGAAAGCGTTTCTCAAGAAGAGAAATTTGTTAACATCGAGTATAGATTTAAGTGTCAGGAAGTCGTTTCTGAAAGTATTTGTATGGAGTGTAGCCATGTATAGAAGTGAAACATGGACGATAACTAGTTTGGACAAGAAGAGAATAGAAGCTTTCGAAATGTGGTGCTACAGAAGAATGCTGAAGATAAGGTGGGTAGATCACGTAACTAATGAGGAGGTATTGAATAGAATTGGGGAGAAGAGGAGTTTGTGGCACAACTTGACTAGAAGAAGGGATCGGTTGGTAGGACATGTTTTGAGGCATCAAGGGATCACAAATTTAGCATTGGAGGGCACCGTGGAGGGTAAAAATCGTAGAGGGAGACCAAGAGACGAATACACTAAGCAGATTCAGAAGGATGTAGGCTGCAGTAGGTACTGGGAGATGAAGAAGCTTGCACAGGATAGAGTAGCATGGAGAGCTGCATCAAACCAGTCTCAGGACTGAAGACCACAACAACAACAACAACAACAACAACATGTAAGTCTCTAGCTCTCACTGAATTTCGTTGGCATTCTCCGTAAATGAGAAGCATATCGACTTGATGTTCGAAGGAATACATCATTCACATTCGCTTGATTTGAAGATACTAGTCTTACCGTACCTACTAGTGTTGTATTGCGAAACCGTCGAATGGTGGCAGGTTAGATGGATACGCCGTATTCGGCAAATATTTACTATTTGCACGATATACTAGAGAGAATTGTCAGAGCATGTGCTTCGATAAGTGCCGGAGTGATAAGGAATACCACTCAATCCATGACAAGAAGATTGCAGGACTGCATTGATACCAGTGGCCATCACTTCGAACACCATCTGTCAATGGACGTTCATGCCACCTTTTTGACCTTAGTTGACCTTCAAAGACCTTACTGTTACACATCATTGGATTCATCTCAATAGCCGCTATCAGAAAATAAGTTCCAAACTGTAGCATCCCATTAAAATAAAAATAAAAAACGAAGTTGACCTTCATATCTCTGATGCGACCCCCACACATTTTAACATTTCCGAATGAAGGGGCTAGGAACAGTGTCTCCTAAATGACCGTTCGGCGAACGTTGCTTTGTATGGGTCCCCGCTGCAGGCGTCTGGCTGATACCCCCATGCTGACTGCTGCTCATCGGCGACGAAGGCTGGAATGTGTACGCCATGGCTTTCTGAAATGAATGACGTATTACACTCCATCGGACAGATTGCCGTTGGGGTGCAGGGCCTAAAACGTCTGGAAGCAACAACGTCATGTTCTGGCAGTCCCGGAGTCATCTTGTCATTTTGAAAGGCAGGATGGATCAACATAAGTAAGCATCTATCCTTGTGGACCATGTCCACCTCTGCATACAGTTCGTTTTTCCTCGGCACGGTGGCATCTGATACGAGGACAATATAGTGTGTCAGACAGCTCGCAATGTACATGCGTAGTACAAAGAGCACTAGGATGAGTTTACTATACTCCCCTGGCCACCGAACTCCTCGGATTCAAACCTAATCGAGAATCTGTGCGACTACCTCGAACAGGCTGTTCGCGCTATGGAACCTTAATCGAGAAACCTTGTGTAGCGGGCCACGGCACTGGAGTCTGCATGTCTCCAAATCCCGGTCGGTGCCTTCCAGAACCTCACAGACTCCAGACCTTGCCACGGTTCACGCGTCTACCCCCGTCAGAGGTTCGAGTCCTCTCTCGGGCATGGGTGTGTGTGTTGTCCTTAGCGTAAGTTAGCTTAAGTTAGATTAAGCAGTGTGTAAGCCTAGGGACCGATGACCTCAGCAGTTTGGTCCCATAGGAACTTACCACAAATTTCCAAATTTTCTCAATGACTCTCTTAGTGTATGTCTCGCATCGGTTCGTGCTGCAGAAAAAGGTTTTTCAAGCTTTTAACACGTGACCACATTAGTGTGACTGGGCAATGTATTTAGATCACGATAATCTCTCACACTATGAGTTACTATTTACTGATAAGCACAGCAATCTTTGTAACAGGACTTCCGTCTAAATACCGGCCGATAGTCAGCCATTTTTCAAAACTACGCTGCTGATTTCTCCAGCACTTACTACTTATGAGAGATCCATCGCAGGTGAGAGATCGAAATACAGAACTCATCATATCCTTCTCTGTGCATGAGGTCGCTGGCGCGCTCTGGGGATGTAGCACTCAAGCCCGTGCTCCCTGGTAGCACTCCTGATGATGCCACAGCTGGGAAGAAGGATGGTAAGGTAGAGGTTCAGAACACCAGACTGTGCTCTAATGCCATGATTTAAATCCTAAACACTTCACCTGTGTCCTGAGAGCAAGTGGCACGATTATGGGTGTGATCGCATCGTTTCTCTCGGCGGAAAAAAAAATTTAATTAAATTAAAAACTTAAAAAAAGGTTCAGATGGTTGTGAGTAATATGGGACTTAACTTCTGAGATCATCAGTCCCCTAGAACTTAGAACGACTTAAACCTAACTAACCTAAGGACATCACACACATCCATGCCAGAGGCAGGATTCGAACCTGCGACCGTAGCGGTCGCGCGGTACCAGACTGATGCACCTAGAACCGCTCGGCCACCCCGGCCGGCTCTCGGCGGCCACTTAGCTGTTGTATTGTAGGAGGAGGCAAAGCGCAAACAATCAAATTCCAACTTCTCCTTCGTGAATAATGCTGATCATAATAGAACTTTCCTCATACGCTCAGGACTGTCATCTACACGAAACAAAATTACAACATTCGCACATCCCAAATTAAAGGTGCCAATTTTCCTGTAGAAACAGGTTATTTATAATAAGGAAATGTCCGAGAGACGACTCTGCCTCTCTCTCTGTAACTTAGTGTATGACGAAGGATACAAATATATAATGATGAATGAACACTTTCTCAGTAAACGGTGGTTCAGCAACGTAAACTAGTAAAAAACCTCCCTTCGTCGCAGAACGCCATTTCCATTATGCTTTTCATTCTCTCTACCCAAGGAAGATGGAAGTTTAAGGTTTAACATCCCATCGATGATGGGCACATTAGAGACGGAGTACAGGTCCGGGTTGGGAAGGGTGGAATAAGTAATCCGAAGTGTCTATCTCAAAGGAAAGACCCCGGCGTTGGCTTAACCCATCTACGGAAACCACGAAAAAATATGTATTGGTAGCCGACAGGCGATTTTGAGAGCCGTTCTTCCTCGTTCGGTTCCTACATACACGTCAGTGTTATCAGGCTATCGACAGCAGCGGAAGACGCAAACATATTCGTGGTAACATTAATGAGAGTTTGAAGTTTCATTCATAATATAAAGGACCATCATAAGTTACCGTTTGACAGCATTGCTGCAGCGTGCATGCAACCCAGCGCCACTCCTACGCGGGTATATTATGTAGGCAAGGGGTTAGTGTGGCCTTCCAACGGAAATTTTTAATTACTTCTTATACTAACGACGACAGAGACGAAGGTCCATGAATACTTGAGCCATTGGGATATTAAATTTTCTTATAGTTGCAGGCAGTCTGATTACCATCAAATTGTCAAGATGTTCGCATGCACAAAATCTGTGTTGTCACTTTAAGGAAAATCATTTAGATGTTTGGGTGTACAGTACGAGCGCTAGCAGTGAGTCCATGCTGGGAATACGGCTCCAACAACGTTCTCACCGCCGACACACGATATCTCCTTATATAAGGCACGGCGCATACCTTCTCCCAGCTTTTGCTCCTAAGAATGAAGAGACTGTCAGCTGCAGATAGCTAACTGCAAAAAGGGACTTATAGTGAAAAGACCTCACGCGTAGAAAAGTCGTTAAGATAATAAGACAGTTGTTTGAAATTCTTACGATCGCAACATCAAAGCGAGAGACATCAGTTGTGAGAGTGCGTACTTCCCTGCGTCTCTCTCTCTCTCTCTCTCTCTCTCTCTATCTCTCTCGTGTGTGTGTGTGTGTGTGTGTGTGTGTGTGTGTGTGTGTGTCATACACTTAGTTTTAACATACTGTTAGACTAATGTGCAGTTAGAAATGTGTCACATATTTTTTCCCACGGAAGAGTAACCACTTTATTGCCGTGCAAGTATTGTCAGTTGATATTAAGTTATAACGCCTTTAGCTGTTCAGTCATCATGTAGAGCAGCTTTGATATGTTCGTTGGCTTATTCATCATACATTGTCCAGTAAAAGCGTATTATGATGTAGTGAAATGTCACAAGAGGTCAACCCAGTGGTATGTAAACAAGGAGAATGGTCACACACGGCGCAGATATGAGTTCGTATGATTTCAGTCGCGACTGTTCTACCTGCAACATGAAAAGTTATTAAATCAGTATCAAATGGAAGAATTGTGGTTTATTTGACGAGCTTTATATTTGTCAAAGTTTTCCAAATTAAAAACAAATTAAGTGGTTTTTGCTGAAAGTGCTTTAGTAGGTTGTTTCCCAGCAAACAGAACATACTACTACTATAAGTGTTTTTTTAAGTACAGAAAAAACAGGAGATGAAATGAATCGAGATTGCTAGGCGGTGGTTTATGCATCGGAAAATCTGCTGGCACGCAGTGCACTGAACACACATGTTCGGTCATTAATCTATCATTCTGGGACTTAATTAAAAGGTCCAAAATAAGAACTTAATTTTTAACTGATTTTTTTGCGATTCATTAACACCGGAAAGTAAAGTACCTTTCTGAAATATAGCTCTCAGGCGGTACGTAAAACTCCTGTGAAGAAGAGAGATACAGAAGCCAGTGCCGTGTTTTCACAGTGAATGAGCAGGGCAATTAGCCTCTTCGCTTGCCTGCTATTATCGCAATAACGATGAGGTCATTAGAGGTCGAGCACACGAAGATTAGTCAATGATAGGAAAAGAAACCGGCCGTGTAATTTTGGAAGGAAACATCCCACTATTCGCCCTGGATGGCCCGAGGGGGATTTGAACTCCGTTACTTCAGAATACGAGTCTAGTGTTTTATCCACTGTATCCCTTCTTTCGATTCCAGAAATGTCGGTATAAGCAGAATCTTTAACAAATTCAAAGATACACTGATTCACGTGCGACATGGCAGCTTAACAAGTGACATTATGTGGTATACGAAAGAACAAGATGCCGTGCATATGGAGAAAAGTTAGTACTAATATCCTGCAAAATCTGAAACACCATGAAGGAAGCATGCAAATGATACGAAACTTAAAGGGCATTCACACCAGGGCATTTCATCGCAAGAGTTACAATGTAAGCCGGCCGCGGTGGTCTAGCGGTTCTAGGCGCTCAGTCAGGAACCGCGCGACTGCCTCGGGCATGGATGTGTGTGATGTCCTTAGGTTAGTTAGGTTTACGATATTCTAAGTTCTAGGGGACTTATGACCACAGATGTTGAGTCCCATAGTGCTCAGAGCCATTTGAACCATTTTTTTTTGTTACAATGTAACACTGCGTGCGTAGGTTTAGCAGCGCCATTTCAATGACCGTGTAACAAAAGGCTGCAGAGGAGTGTGCATTGCTCTCTGTTGTTCCGTATCTTTCATCAACGTCGCATTATGATTCGTCAACCCTGCAATCCGTCGTACGAGATGATTATGCGCTTAACGCAGAGGCAACTAGACTGCCTTTGTGGAGATGACTTTCGGTATGCTAAACCTTAAAACAGATACAGATATATAAATATAGAAAACTGCGAAAAGTCTTTTTTGAAATATTCGTTTATCCCTATAAAATAGTTTTCGAGCCTTTTCATGCTCATTTTCAGATGTGGCAGTTACAAGATACATATTTATTTCCCTACCGTAATGCTGGGATGCTGAGTACTGGCTCTGTCACAAGATACAAAAAACTTTAATATTATAGTTACATGGCTGGTTGTGTAGAAAGACGAATTACTTTACTTGCTGCGGCGTTATGGGCGGAACTGTACTTAGTATTCGCCTGACAGCTTCCGTTTAAATTGCCTATTTGCCACAGGTTAATCACTTTTCACTGTATATGACTGTGGGAAAATGAGCATAAATCAGCTAGCATGTGGCATGTATTGTACAGCTAATGTATATTACAAAGATTTTCATTCAAACATATAAATTACCGCGGAAATGATTATGTAGTTTTTGTCCATATAATGTAAGTGGTGTGTGGACAAATATAATGATCTAAATTAGTATTAAAGTGAATGTGGTAAAATCGAAAAACAGAGTTACAATATTTAAAAGGTGTTTAGGGTGAATCACCTAAAACTTGTACGGCATCTACTATGGAACTGAAAAGTGCTACTGATGTACGGTTTTCACAGTATGTAGTAGTCAGAGGCTCGTATTGTTCGACAACAAACAGATTGTAATAATACTTGGAAAGTGTATTTTTTGTGGAAACATACACTTTTTTAAATGGAACAATGTCTATTGACATTAACAAACCAAATGTAGGGTAAACTAGAATGTCAGTGGTCTTTATTACAGATTTCTAGTGCGAGTAGTTTACGAGATATCGTATTTTGAAAAGTTCCCACACTGACACTTGTACAATACCTGTGGTAGCATACACAGAAGAAAAACACAAGTGCACACACCAGTTATGTAGATTCTGACCAGTAACGAGACAATTGACCATCACAGGTTGTGTTAAAAATGACCACCGGTAGCCGTATAGACGCTTCCAGTCTGGTATGGAACGACTGCTGCACACTTGCTAGCATTTCAGCAGAGATGTCCGAGCAGGCTGCAGTAACACGTCTTGCATACCATCGGGTGCTTGTAGGAAGCGTCTTTCAGCTGTCCCCACAGAAAAAAGTCTGCAGGTGTCAAACCTGGAAACGGGTGGGCCAAGGTACAGGTCCTCTGCGTCCAGTCCAACGATTTAGAGACAATTCTTGAGGACATGCTATAGTACTTCGTGCACTATGAACAGGACAGCCACGATGTCGGTAACACAGGTTTCTCCTAGTCTGCCAATGAACGTCTTCTAGCATCTGTGGAAGATGGTCTTTTAGGAGACTGCGATAACTGTGCGCATTCGGTATTCCGTATATGAAACACGGGCCTATGAGCTGATTGTTCACTATACCACACCACACGTTTACATTCCATGGACGCTGACGTTTCACCTAACGAAGCCAACAGGGATTGTCATCAGATCAGTAGTACATATTTCGGCGATTTACCTGGCCATGACGTAAATGAGGCTTCATCACTAAACTAGATACATGATTGATGTGTACATAGTTCCGCGTAGTCAGCGCGTACACAACTTCCCCACTAGAGCGCGCCCCGCTAAGCACAACAGCGCAGGCGCAGCGCTCGTCCGTCTCCGCACTACGAGATGGCGCTGCCTTAGAGACGGACCAAATTCTGCTTCCGCCGATCCGCATTTTAATACGTAGCGCAGCCAGTGAGATTGCTGCTAACGTAGAACCTTTTCTCCTCGCGGATCACACTCGCGCAGTGATACCTGAACGCGCGAGGTATTATAACGAGTGTACAGACCTCTGATCAGTCAGTCTGCATTAGTCTGTACGAGTCTGTATTTATCTGCACCTGTCTGTACCAGTCTACATTAGTCTGTACCAGTCTATAGACAAGTTTCAGTCTGCGCCTAATAAGATTACCATATTCCTATACATAGCCATGAAGATAAATGAATAGACACTTTGTCAAGTATCAGAAATGTGAGAATAAGATTAACGTACCAAGACCAAAGGAACTACAGATTGTCAATTGTAAATAGCATCCAGAATCAAGTTACCTAAGGTTTATGCTTGTTACTATTTTAATAAATATGTGTGAAAATTAATCAGGTTCTGTTTAAAGTTGGTCGCCGTCAATCTGCTACTCTAAGCGTGCAAGTGGCATTTCTATTGTCTGACCTAACAGCAGAAGATAAAAACGCCACAATAAGACCACGAGACATATTGCTGACACTCGCCTACTTCGTTAGAGCGACAAGTCAAATAATCTGACGGTGTGTGTACCGAAGGTCTTACAGTACGCACACCACAATGATACACCTGGAGTATCCTGCCTTAACGCTTATGTACAGAAATTAACACGACTGGTAAATCCCATCATCCACTCAGACCTACAGTACTGCATGAACTGTCACACACTGACAAGGGAACCTCCCCATCGCACCCCCCTCAGGTTTAGTTATAAGTTGGCACAGTGGATAGGCCTTGAAAAACTGAACACAGATCAATCGGGAAAACAGGAAGAAGTTGTGTGAAACTATGAAAAAAATAAGCAAAATATACAAACTGAGTAGTCCATGCGCAAGATAGGCAACATCAAGGATAATATGTGCTCAGTAGCGCTGTGGTGCCGTGGTTAGCGTGTGCAGCTGAGGAACGAAAGGTCCTTGGTTCAAGTCTAACCTCGAGTGAAAAGTTTAATTTTTTATTTTCAGACAATTATCAAAGTTCAGGTACTCACACATAATCAACTTCGCTCTCAAGATTTCAGGACATGTTCAGATTTGCTTGGACATATGCAGGATTTGACGGTCTACACACGGAAAAATTTGAAAACGTTAAAAACATGTTTTGACAGAGCACAGGGAAAACTGTGCGACTGTGAAACTGTTGCATTCATTTGTTACAGTTTATGTGACAAACTCTTATGTTTTCATCACTTTTTTGGGAGTGATTATGATAGCCACAAGAAAACCTAAATCGGGCAAGGTAGAAGAATCTTTTCACCCATTCGCCAAGTGTACAAGTTAGGTGGGTCGACAACATATTCCTGTCATGTGACGCACATGCCGTCACCAGTGTCGTATAGAATATACCAGACGTGTTTTCCTGTGGAGGAATCGGTTCACCTATGACCTTGCGATCAAATGTTTTCGGTTCCCATTGGAGAGGCACGTCCTTTCGTCTACTAGTCACACGGTTTTGCGGTGCGGTCCCAAAACACGGACACTAAACTTCTTACAGTAAACAGAGACGTCAATGAACGAACGGACAGATCATAACTTTGCGAAAATAAAGAAAATAAAAATTTTCACTGGAGGGAATACTTGAACCAAGGACCTCTCGTTCCGCAATTGCTCACGCTAACCACGGGACCACGGCGCTACTGCGCTCACATTATTCTTGATGTTGCCCATCTTCCACATGGACTAATCAGTTTGTATATTTTGCTTATTTTTTTCATAGTTCCACACAACTTCCTCCTGTTTTCTCGATTGATCTGTGTTCAGTTTCTCAAGGCCTATCCACTGTGCCAACTTATAACTAAATCTGAGAGGGGTGCGATGGGGAGGTTCCCTTGTGAGTAGCAAGTCGCAATGTACTCGAGGAACATACAAGCACGCTGTAAGGAAACATAGCAACATCGTCAAGTTGAATGGCACAAATAAGTGTCGGTGTGGACACTTTTCACAATACGACAACTTAAACGACTCGCTCTAGACTTCTTCAAAAAACACCAAGTCTATAGAATTATTTATTTAGCTACCCAGTACAAGAATTATTCTCTGGCTGTTAATATAGATATAAGTGCAATTAAGAAATAAATGATCAGAGAGAGAAGGTGGCTCCTCAGCTGTTCCCAGTTGGTTACTTGGAAATCTCGTAGGAAAAATTTGTTCCCATTTCAGTATGGCCATTAAGATGTCGGTCTGGTGCCATATGTGTGTTGACAAAAATTTTAATTTTTTCCAGTTTTATGCCCTTGTTAACAAGATGAAGTTCCCTTAGGGTCCGTTCTCTGCTGTTTGTGGAATCGCTGTGTTGGCCGAGATGTGTGCCAAAGCAGGGAATATTCAGATTGTTAAGATGGAGTGCACCCATTGGCTCTTTAAATCTTGTTGTGATGCTTCTACAAGTTTACACGTTGTAGAAGCTTAGACGTGAGTTACAAATGAGTTTGTACACACCTGTCTTTTGATATCGTTGCATAGCGGTTTGGATATTGTGGGTGATTTTATTTCGTATGTTACTGTTGGTGAAAAAGCTTGTTTTTATGTCATCTGTCTCAGAGATTGGCCGTCTGGTTAGAAATCTTCCCTATGAAAGGTGGGCGTCTGTAGAAGAAGAAGGCAGAAGAGAAATGGAGCACACTAAAGTCGACGTAATCGTATTGAGAGATTCAGCAACTGTATAGATATTTAACATAATTCTCCGTCTCGGTCCCACATTTTGAAGTAGACTACGTGTGTCGATCACTCTGGATCATCTTCAGATCTAAGTATTTGCATCAGCAACCCGTCTTGCCTATTCCGTGCTCTAGTATGTAGTCATGATTAGAGAAGAGTTGCTGACGCAACTACTTAGATATGAAGATAATACAGAGTGATCGAAACACGTAATCTAATTAAAAATGTGCAACTGAGACAGAACAGTAAATGAGAATTATCTCAAATTGGAAACTGGATAGATGTAAACTGTTTCTCTGCCTCGTGGTGACTGGGTGTTGTGTGATGTCCTTAGGTTAGTTAGGTTTAAGTAGTTCTAAGTTCTAGGGGACTGATGACCATAGATGTTAAGTCCCATAGTGCTCAGAGCCATTTTTTGATGTAAACTGAGAAGTTTAATACGATATTAGACGTCATCGTGGAATGACTGACTCTTCGTCAACTCGTCAGTAATGAACCACGGAGATTCATTTCGAGTTTTGACGCAATGCTGCAGCATGCTATACAGAAATATCATTGTTTCCCAGTTCTCTGTGCTGTGGACTACGCGCACGTGTTTCTTTATAGATGGTAGGCCTATCTCTGAGGCTACGCTGAAGCCATCTCTAGCTGCATCAGTTCGTTAATATAGACTGCACTTACATCCTTTACATAAAAGGAAAGATGCTTAGATGTTACGTACAGTTAACGTTGAGGGCATTACGGACAGATAAATACAACAGACTGGTTAAGGTGACGGAAATTGGCTGAATGCTCCCCCCCCCCCCCCCCCTACCCCTTGTTTTCTTCCCTCTCTCCCCGTCCTATTAACTATTAAAAAAGCCACTGCGCAATTTCATTCGTATGAAGTTATTGAGAGAAACAATGATGTAAATCAGTGTGGCCGTATAGGAATTTTAACCCGCTTTTCCTAAGTACGAGTCCAGTGTGTTAAAAATTCCATCACCTAGCTCGGTCCGTCTTCGTGGTTAGATATACTTCGATTTGGACTGTACTGATGGGTGAGACTGCGTGACACGCTGTAGAGAACCTCAGCTCCATGAATGCGCTATCCACTGTTGTGCTGTATGGACGCCTTGTGTGGTGGTCTGGGGTTTTCGTGTGTATCACGGGAGACACTGATCGTCATAGTGGATGGTAATGTCGGCGGCAAATGACGCATCGTGGAAATAACAGAGCCAAAGCGGTGCGCCTTGTTCTACGCGGTCTTGTGGATGTATTAGAAATGTATAGTGCTCATTCGTGTATTGGAAAGAATGTTTAAAAATTTCACGACTTCTATCCCTGAATGACAGATATCACTTTCACCATGGTCTGCAGATTCACTTGAAATGTCAGCCACTAAATACATCTGGGTTTCCGTTGAGCAGTTAAGAACATCATTCTTCAGAGACAACTCTGAAGTCTGTTTGCTTCGATGTCATAACTTATTGAGTCTTCCGACGACTAGGAGCGTGTAAGTAACCCGTAAGTTGGTTTGAACAGAGCAGTGAGTTACTACAGTAAAGTTGACAAGAGAAGATCCCCGGGCTTGGTGGGGATGCTTCGTGCATCTTCCTCAATCAGTCACACACGTCTCTGTGGCAGCCGCTCTCCCTTGCCTATAGACGACTGTTGTTTTCGCCTGTAGCCATTTGCACTTCGCAACTGAAATCTGAGAACAACTGTCAAGGATCATCTGTCGTCCACTGTACTACAATGAGGTGACAAAAGCGACATGCACATATACAGATGACGGTAGAGTCGCTTACACGAGGTATAAAAGGGCAGTACATTGGCGGAGCTGTAATTTGTACTCAAGTGATTCGTGTGAAAAGGGTACCGACGTCATTATGGCAGCACGACGGGAATGACTTCGAACGCTTAATGGTATTATGAACCAAGCGCATGGGACATTCCAATATGCCGAGATCTACAGTGTCACGAGAGTACCGAGAATACCAAATTTCAGGTATTACCTCTCGCCACGGATAACGCAGTGGCCTACGGTCTACACTTAACGAGCAGCAGAGTTTGCGCAGAGATATCAGTGCTAACAGACAAGCAACACTGTGTGAAATAACTGCAGATATCAATGTGGAACGTACGACGAACGCGTCGGTTAGCACAGTGCGACGAAATCTGGTGTGAGTGGGCTATGGCAACAAACGACCTACACGACTGCCTAACGGCACATCGCCTGCAACGCCTTTCCTGGGCTCGTCATCATATCTGTTGGACCCTAAACGACTGAAAACCGTAGGCTGGACAGATGAGTCCCGATTTCAGCTGGTAAGAGCTTACGGTAGGGATGGAGTGTGGCTTAGACCCTGCGAAGCCAGGGACCCAAGCAGTCAACGAGGCACTGTGAAAGTTGCTGTTGGCTTCATAATTGTGTGGGCTGTGTTTAAATGGCACCGACTGGGTCCTTTGGTCCACCTGAATCGACCACTGACTGGAAATGGTTATTTTAGGCTACATGGAGACCATTTGTAGTCATTCGTGGACTTCATGTTGCCAAAGTACGATGGAATTTTTATGGATGACAATGCGCCATGTCACCGGACCACAATGGTTCGCGATTGATTTGAAAACCATTCTGGAAAATTCGTGTTGGTTTGGCAGAAGAACCAACACCGTGTTACTAGAGGAGGCCGAAATGCACGCGTTTTAGCTCACGCAGGCTGGCGTGAGGAGGGAAGAACTATACTGACGTGAGGTCTGGAACATGACAAGGAATTAGAGTTCAGAAAGCGGACACAATTAGTTTGATACTTAACTTTAATCAATTAATGAGGAACGTCGCTCTTGACGGTACATGATTCACAATGTTATCTGTTCAGAATAGTAACTGAATATGGCGCCTTGCTAGGTCGTAGCAAATGACGTAGCTGAAGGCTATTCTAAACTGTCGTCACTGCAAATGAGAGCGTATGTAGACAGTGAACCGTCGCTAGCAAAGTCGGCTGTCAACTGGGGCGAGTGCTAGGGAGTCTCTCTAGACTAGACATGCGTGTGGCGGCGCTCGGTCTGCAATCACTGATAGTGGCGACACGCGGGTCCGACGTATACTAACGGACCGCGGCCGATTTAAAGGCTACCACCTAGCAAGTGTGGTGTCTGGCGGTGACACCACAATTCGAGCTAATGATTTGGCCACCCAGATACCCCGACATGAATTCCACCGAACATTATGGGACATTTCGTGCGCAGAATCCTGCGATTATGGACGGCTATAGAGGCAGCATGGGTCAGTGTTTGTGCAGGGGACTTCCAACCTCCTGTCGAGCCCGTGCCAGGTCGAGCTGCTGTACTACACGGAGCAAAAGGAGGTGCGACACGATATTAGGTGGCATCCACCGACTTTTGTCACCTCGGTGTATAACAGTGGCTCTATTGGACGGCGCTCATAATGTCGATGCTGAATGCCCTAAGTCGAAACAACTTATTGAAGACGGTGTATCTTTCTTTCCCCGATCTTTGAATCGACTTACCCAGGGGGACCTACAAGTTAACATGGATTCCGAACTATGCTTAAGGGAGACTTATTGTTTTCTCTTCTAATTTTGTTTGCATGTGATCTTGTTTCCTGTTGCGGTTAGGTACATATTGGAATCTGTTAGCTAGTCTGATTTTTATTTCGTAATGTACGAGTATAATGCACTCCGCTTTAGCTATTACAGAAAAGAATATTTTGCTTCTTAAAATAAACACAAAGTGGCTTCGGACCAATCCATGATGATTACAGTTTGGTTAGAGTTAGGTACAACAATTAAATTTCTTAAAATTAGTATTACAAGCAAAGCTGGATCTGCGCTTAATAAATTAAAACATCTTCGAGATCACCTCTCATGGCATGACTGTGTGTACTAAACTGTGGCAGGAAAGCACTTAAACACGTAACATATCCATCACGACAAGAGGAGGCCGTTTACTATGCCTGCAACAGTCCATGCAGGCACAGGTTTTAGGTAAAATGTCCCCGCCTGCTATATACGTTTGACACATACGTAGTATTCAAGTTGCAGGGTGGAGGGTGACATACGTGACTGGACCTCTGAAAGACTACAGAGCGGCCAAATCTATTTGGTGTCGAGGTCCTGTACTACAACCCAGTTGTCTTGCCCGAAGACGTTCAGCCAGCTCAAAACCTACCCTGTATAGAGACCTCGCGACAACTTCTGGGTCGCACTTGTCTTGTCAAACTGTAGGTCGTCGTTTTAGAGAAGTTTCTCTGTTTGCATGATGACCGACTAGATAGTTTTTCATGTAGGTGTTTCATGGTTCGTCGAATGTGGTATTTTGAACACGATGAGTTGATCCATGAACCGTGAATTACTAACCTGGTGACGGATTAATCACTTCTAGCTTTTAGTGTAATCTTCGCTCTTTGTTCACACGATGTGCCCCTTGGACAAGGTACATTTCTGCCAAACTGAGGTAAGGGACACATCTGGCAGCCCCATTTTCGTTGTCTAGGGCGACAATATGTGTTTGTGTTGTCTAACGTTACTGTGCTAGCTACGGTTGATAGGGATGACTTTGCGCAACGGAATGTGCACATCTTTCGCGGTATATTTGCAACTGGGCTCCAGCTGTTGTATGATAATACTAGTGCACACAGGATTTGAAAAGTATATAAAAAGCAACGACAGTAAGAAACCACTTTTCTAGAGTACTCATGTCAGTTTTTGGACTAAAATCCTATTAGACGTAATTGGGTCTCCCTAGCGGAAAGGACTACAACGCCGATAGGGACCACTGATGACCCCCAGAGAGCGTTTGTCGAACATTGGGAAGTGTTACCGTGAGACATGCTGGGAGACCTGAGCTACAGTACTGGAAACTTGTAATGCTGCGCGAGAGTCCCACACAACGTACGGACGTTGTACAAGTTGTCCGCGTAGAGGAGCCACCCACGGTCGAAGCACTGTTTCCAGCATGCCTTGATCTCGCATCACCGTGTCGCTTGTCACAATACTATCAAGACTACTCTTTAAGTATATATATATTACGCCAGTCGGCATGTTGTTCTGTGGATCTCATACATCTCTCAATGTATGTACGTCGGTGAAGTAATCAAGCAGTTTAAGGAGACACTATGATGGAATTACAGCGAAGTGCATTTACATTCAGGTTACAGCAATATACAGTATGCGTGCCCCAGTATAGCCTAGTTACAACAAATTCACACTAGCCTTTTCGTACAAAAAATGAATCACCGTCCAGCGAGAAAGTCCTATACTGACAGCTCTTAAAATATAGAAGTTACATAGTACATTTCACGGCTATGGCCCGGAGTTGCAATGTCAGGTTACCTTCGGTGGATGTTAAATGAGAACATTGGTTTAACCGTGCTGAAATCTTAGTGAAATTAATAAATATCTCTTCGTAATTTTCATCATGCTCTTTAATGTCAAATAAATACGTGTTTGGGCCTGGCACAATATGCGAGCACAATGGGACATAGTGAAATCTCACGTTAATTCAACACACTATGATGAAACAAAAGCCATAAGCTATTCAAAAAAAGACGCACATCCAACAATTTACGATACAATTGTTATTAAACACGGCTATAATACGTTTCGGAACCGCCGAACTCATCAGAGGCTTAGTGACAGTTTTAACGTAATTTTTACGAAGTAACGGACTTCCTGTGAGGATGTAGTCAGGAAATCAGAAAGGGAGCATTTAAAACATGAGTGCCTTACTATACATAAGTCATGGGATACCTCCTAAACCGTGTCTGACCCGGCGTAGTGCAGCAACTCGTCATGGCATGAACTCAACAAGTCGTTGGAAGTCCCCACCAGAAATACTGAGCCATGCTTCCTCTATAGCCGCCCATAACTGCGAAAGTGTTGTCACGCGTAATTATCCAAAATGTTCTTCACACAATTCGCGAATACTTGTGGCCCAGTGACACGACGTGTTGTCATCCATTAAAATTGCACCGTTGTTTGGGGTTATGGAGCCCATGAATGCAAGTGTTCTCCAGGTAGCCGAACATAACCCTTTCCAGTCAACGATCGATTCAGCTGGATCAGAGGACCCAGTCCATTCCACGTAAACACAGACCACGGCATTATGGAGCCACCACCAGCTTTGTTGACAACATTGGTACACGGCTTCGCGGAGTCTGCCGCCCTCTCGAATCCTACCACGAGCTCTTACCAACTGAAATCCGGACTCATCTGACCAGTCCACTGTTTTCCAGTGGTCTAGGGTCCAACCGATACGGTCACGACCCAGGAGAGGTGTTGCAGGCGATGTCGTGCCGTTATCAAAGGCGCTCTAGTCGATCGTCTGTTGCCGTAGCCCATTAACGCTAGATTTCACCGTACTATCCTAACCGATGCATTCTTTGTACGTCCATCATTGATTTCTACGATTATTTCAAACAGTGTTTCTTGTCTGTTAGCACTGTCAACTCTACGCAAACGCCACTGCTCTCAGTCGTTAAGTGAAAGCCGCTGCCACTGCATTATGCGTGGTGAGAAGTAACGCCTGAAATTTGATATTCTCGGCCTGTGTTGATACTGTGGATCTAGGAATAATGGATTCGTTAACGATTTCCGAAATAAAATTTCCCATACATCTAGCTCCATCTACCACTCCGCCTTCAAAGTCTGTTAGATCCGATCGTGCGGCCACAATCATGTCGGAAGCCTTTTCAGTCGAATCAGCTCCGCTTTTTTTTTTCCTTCATTGTATTTCAATTCCCCATCGGGGTGGGCTGGCAGCAGCATATGCGCTGCTCTTCAGCCGAAAGACTTAGAACAAACAATAGAAGACATTTAATAATAACAAAGGAGAGAATGTGGTGAACATAGATATAAAAAAGGGGGAACATCATGTAAGGCAATAGATAAAAAAAAAACGGGGTGACTGTAAAATGGAGATAAAAAACTGTTTAAAAGTAGCACACACAAAAGGCCACACACTGCGACAATTAAAAGAACACAAGGCACACTATGACTGGAACATAAAAGGTATTGACGGATAGCGTAGCACAGAACAAATACTGACGGTGAACGTCAAGGCAGTACACAATTAAAATCACACCTCTTGACGCACAGGAGAAACAGCACTAAACACAACACTGATGTGGCACACTGACAATGATCAAAACAGAGGATCCGCCAGGCGCAAGGAGATGAGGGAGACCGGAAGAAGGGGGGGAGGGAGGGAGGGGAAGAGAGGGAGGAGATGAGCGGAGGGCGCGCTGAAGAGGGCCAGGTAGGGAGGGATGTGGGAAGGAAAGAGGCAAGTATGGGGTGCAGGGTCTCAGGGGGGGGGGGAAGGAGGAAAATCCGCTCTGGGAGAAGGAGGGGAGAGGAAAAAGGGCGTCCTGGGGAGGGGGGGGGGGAACAAGGCCAGCTTATAGTTGGGAGGAAGGGTAGATGTCACGGCGAAGTTCGTCATCAGGGAGGGGGATGTGTTGGAAATTGCCCTGGTAAAGGAGATGGAGGGTGTGGAGGTGGAAAGAGGGAGGGATACAGCGATAGAGGCGCAGCAACAGGTGGGTGGTGGAGAGGAAGGAGGAAACCAGAGGGTGGGGGGGATCAAGCCTGCGGACAAAGTAAAGGATGCGGAGATGTTGGAGGAACAGGAGGAGGTGGGGGAAGGGGATCAGGTCATACAGGAGCTGTGTGGGGGAAGGAAGGCGGATACGGAAGGCAAGGCGGAGTGCATGGCGTTCAAGGATTTGGATGGCCTTGTAAAAGTGGGTGGGGGCGGAGATCCAGGCAACGCTGGCATAACGGAGGATAGGACGGATGAGGGATTTGTAGGTGTGGAGGATGGTAGAAGGATGCAATCCCCATGTCCGGCCAGACAGGAGTTTCAGAAGGCGGAGGCGGGAATGGGCTTTCTGCTGGACGGTCTGGAGATGAGGGGTCCAGGTGAGGTGTCGGTCGAGGGTGAGGCCAAGGTATTTCAGGGCGGGGGTGTGCTGGATGGGACGACCAGAAAAGGGAGAGGTAGAAATCATGGAGGCGAAAGGAGCGAGTGGTGCGGCCTATGATGATTGCCTGGGTTTTGGAGGGGTTGAGACGGAGGAACCACTAGTTACACCAAGTGGTGAAATGGTTAAGGTGGGTTTGGAGGGTACGTTGGGACCGTTGAAGGGTAGGATAGAGAGCCAGGAAGGTGGTGTCATCAGCATACTGGAGAAGGTGGGCTGGTGGGGGTGGCTTGGGCATGTGAGCCTCAGCTCCGCCAATGCAATGCCCTTTTATACCTTGTGTCGCTATACTACCGCCATCTGTATATGTATATATCACTATCCCATGACTTTTGTCACGTCAGTGTGCAGTGAAGTAAGCTGTGTCGACACGGAAACATGACAGAAAGGCAGACAGAAACTATCGTGTTTGGACGAACCTGTGATTAAATGGTGAACGGAGCTGCCCGATTTACAAGTGTATCAACTCAGGCTGTCCACCTTCTAACAATACCACCACTTGCAAAGTAGGTTAGAAATCAAATTAATAATGTTGCTCACGCAGCATATGTTCGCTTTGTCGGGCAACAACATAGTTAATGACTGTGGACGGTATCGTTGGAATGGAAATAATGAAGTCACTGTAAAAAAGTCATAAATTTTGGCACTTATCTTGAATGGATTCCCGCGTAGATTTCGTCGAAGTTCTTATGGCTCATCTTGTTGATTCTAGGGTGATTCCACTTTGACTGCTAGAAGGTCCAGATCTGTATTTTAGCAATATTTGAAGACCTAACAAATGCGTTTTTCTGGAAATTCTTAATGATCAAACAATCCCAGATCAGAACAATGGTATGGTAGAAATAATTTTTGACTTGGAGTTCACGATCCACATTTTTATTAAACTTCTTGTAAATTCACATATACTTCTTCGTAATTGTCACATCATCATGAAAATACTTTTGTATCAATCTTCATATATTTAATTTCCACTTTAACCAAATACAAGACTTGACTGTTCTTTTACAAAGCGAAATAACAACTTAACTTCTGCAAAGTGAAAGAAAGACTGCTCTGTACGCATTCGCGCCAAAACTGTTACAAGTAAGTCAAAGATTATGACAGTCTCACAGAAATGAATACACACAAGAATCATATCACTGTAATATATCATCGATACATCGGAGTACCTATACATTAATAAAACCAAATGTGAATATTGTCACAAAAATATGTCTGTTACTTCGCAGAAAAGTAGTACCGTATTACTGGTATCGAGAACTGGGGTTGGAGTGCCGTAATGGTCACGTAAATAAAGAACCATTACTACACCTACATCTACATCTATATTCTGCAAACCACCATGAGGTGCATCGCATAGGGTATGTCCCACTGTACCAGTTATTACGGTTTCCTCTCGTTCCATTCACATGTGGAGTATGGGAAGATCGACTGACTGAATGCTTTTGTGTGTGCAGTAATTATTCTGATCTTATCCTCACGATCCCTATGTGAGCACTACGTAGGGGATCGTAATATATTCCTGGAGTCATCATTTAAAGCCGGTTCTTGAAACTGATTTTCTCTAGGTATTTTACGTCTATCTTCAGAAGTCTGCCAGTTCAGTTCCTTCCATATCTCTGTGACACTCTCCCAAAGATTAAACAAACCTATGACCACTTGCGCTGCCCTTCTCTGTTTACATTCAATATCCCCCGTCAGGCCTGTTTGGTGCGGGTCCCACACACTTGAGCAATATCCTAGAACAGGTCGCACAAGTGATGTGTAAGCAATCTCTTTCGTAGACTGATTGCACTTCTCCAGTATTCTACCAATAAACTGAAGTGTTCCACCTGGTTTACCCATGACTGGACCTATGTGATCATTCCATTTCATACGCCTATAAAGTATTACACCCACGTACTTGTAAGAGTTGGCCGATTCCAACAGTGACTCATTGATATTATAGTCATAGGATACTACGTTTTTTCATTTTGTGGAGTGCAAAATTTTAGATTTCTGAACATTTAGAGCAAGTTGCCAGTCTCTGCACCATCTTATCAAGACCTGAAGACCTGACTGGATATTTTTGAAGCTTCTCTCAGATAGTACTTCATTATAGGTAACTGTATCATTTGCAAAAAGCCTGATTTTACTGTTAATATTCAATTATTAATGATATTTAATAATTAGCGATGCAATTTGAAGATAAACTGTTAGAACAAAGTTAAATAAAGGTAACTTGCAATGATCAAGATATCACAGAAGCAAACTGCATGACATTCTTAGGCCTAAATCTTGACAAAAATTTCAATTGGAATGTGCACAAAGACTGCTTAGCAAACAAACTTAACTGTCTACCTTTTGCAATGTATATTTTGTCAAGCGCCACAAGGATTGAAATCAGAAGGACAGAGAGTCTATCACTCTTACTTTGAGTCAGTTATTCATTATGGCATAATCTTTTGGGGAAATTCAGCAAATGTGACGAAACGCTTAGTATTACAAAAAGAAAGAAAAAAATATTAGGAACGTGTATGTTGCCAAACTACTGGCATCATGTCAACCGACCACAGTTCAAAAATCTAAAAAAACTATTTATTCCCTTTGCTGGATCTTGCCCACTCGTCGCTTATAGGGTGCCTAAGGGATGCTGCTGCGTTCTCGGAATGCTATACAACAATTCAAGCAAATAACATTAGTAGCTTTATTTCTACAAAGCAGATTAACAATACTCTCTGTACTGAATGGTGTTCACTCGCAACCATGTAACACGACGTAAGGACGGTGCTTGTAAAACGATCCTAACCGACGGAGATCAGAAACGTATCCCACTTCTTGTCAATGACAATCAGTTTCAAATCCGATGGGAAGTGCTGCTGTTAGTGAATGCAGCTCTATTTCAAGCTGTTCCGAACGACCGTTGCAAAGACATTTGGAGTCGGATAGCTCGCAGAAGGCCGTCGTTCGGAGCGGCACGTGAAGCTGCGCGCCTGCGATGGGCTAAACAACACACAAACTGGACAGTAGCTGAATGGAGGCGGTCTGATGAGTCGCGATTTTTCTTATTTTCAGATCTACATCTACATCTACATCTACATCTATACTCCGCGAGCCACCTGACAGTGTGTGGCGGAGGGTACCTTGAGTACCTCTATCAGTTCTCCCTTCTGTTCCAGTCTCGTATTGTTTGTGGAAAGAAAGATGATGAAATGCGTCGAGTGTAGCGACGATCCTACGAGGCGTTTAACCTGTAGTGTGGGAAGGGTGCAGTTCAGGCCGAAGCTTGCTCTGTAATGCTTTGGGAGGGTTTGTAATACCATTACTTGGCCATAGTCATTCAGGTTACTGTAAACATTATCCAAGGCGTTCATTTTAACTTCTTGGTCACGAAGTGTTGCCCTTTCTCCTACACATTGCAAGAATCCCCACTTGTGCCAAGCCTCCAGAAATGTCTCAGTTTAGCCATTGAGTTCTTAGACCTTGGTATAAGAGGCTTACAGTATGACTGGCCGTGCTTTTCCATCCGAAGATTTATTGTCACTACCAGGGCAATAGCTCCAAAAACAAGTGGGTCCTCCATGTGCAAAATGCTGTATAAATACGTATACCTGTGTAACTAAGTGTCATAATATAAAACTAACTGTTGAGTCTGTAATTCAGAACAGTAGTAACCTACATAAGAGAATAACAATTACTTAATAAATAGTGATAAATATTTTCTTATGAAATAGGAACCTTGAGTCACGTAAGTAATTCGAACAGATGACGTTCCAATATGTCACACGGTCCCCCTTGTGTTTCGTGCGGTAGAACGAATGACTTTACAAGAGATCAGACAGTTCTGTTTGCATTACTCGCATTATCACTGTCTACTGCGCATGCGCACTAGGTATATCCCGCTTGGGTGGTGTAATAGGTAGTTACAGTATGCACGCTTGGGGCGCTGGTGCATAGGTCTACGGTTTAGGCGCATCGTGTAATGGGCTTTACTCCCGACCGTGTGCGTTCTGAAGTACCGCTTTACTCACTGAGTGCTCCATGATATCTGCAGACCTGATACAGAATTGTAAAACTGGAAAATTAAGGGCATAAAATGTGGCGTGAACGGAAGGGATACCTTACAACCTTCATAAGTATGCTATGGACACACGCGTTTAAGGTGACAACAACCGTATTCAGAAGGGTTCTCGCATACGATCCTAGTTTTACACACACTTAGACACCCTACCGCACTTTGACTGACCTGCTAAACCACCCGATCTTAATTCCACAGAATATGTCGGCAACTTTTTGGAACAGGGGGTAAAATGTAGCATTTAAAATTTCCCCAATTTTGTAGCTCTGCGGGATCTGCTTACAATTAACTTATCCGTCTCTTCTGTACTACTGGTGGGTGATATGGGATCCCTGCCAGACAGGATTAATGGAGGTCATCTAAAAGGATCAAAGAAAGCCAGTTAGCTTCCTATCCTTTCCAAATACCGGAAAGATTGTCACTTATATGACACTACATTTATGCAAGTTGATTCACTTGCCCCTACCGATGTCGTTTTATGCAACCTGAAATGTTTTATTTGGGCTTCAAAGACCAGACGTGAAGCTTTCTTATCCTCTCGCTCACTACGTGCAAACTATTAGTGCTACAGGAAAATGAACAGGACATTTTTTTGTAGGAAGTTTATTGTAGTTAAATTTTGTTTCCGCTAGAGGCCGTAGTTTTCGACCTAATCAAGAGAAACGCACGAAAGTGACCTTCAAACGCAGCCCCACTCCAGCTCAGGCCCCACCGCTCAGGAGTTTTAGTATGTTGTTCGAGACACCCCATACCACTGTACAAAAATCTGCGAGTGCCCGAATTACTTCGGACATTCGATCTACTTCGGTCTTCATTGGCTGGCTTTATTACGCAAGCGGCTTACTCGAGCATTTACAAATTGTAAAACTGACGTATGTGAAAATTTAACCTAAAAATTTGGTGAATTTTAACAGAATAAAATGAACAATTACATCGTTGTATTCGTCAAGCCTTCTGACTACGAAACTACTGTTCTTGTAAGGGTTAAACTTGGACAGAATTTTCAACCTAATCAGTTTTAGTGCAACGTGTACAGAAGTAGTTTTTCTTTCATTATCCTCATTGGCACGTTTAAATGAATAATGTTAATGAAATAACCGACTATGCTGTTGACGTAACAGCCCAATCAATAGAGACCAAAAAATGTCGAAATAGTTCCTGTAGTCGGAAAATTCTCTACACGTACAACATACTAGAAATCCTGACATGTAAGGGATGAGTATAGGGGTGGAGGTGCAGTCGAAGGTCACTTTTATACGTTTCTCCTGAATAACTCGATATCCGTGGCCTCTTGCAAAAAGGTATCCCAGCACAAAATTTGACTACATTAAGTTTTCCACAAAAGGTCTTGTTCTGGAGGACTAATAGTTTGCGCGTTGCGAGCATAAGAATACGAAAATCTCGAGTGTGTTTTCGAAGGCCAGATATAGCATTGCGGGTTGTATAAAACGACATCTGTAAGGGCAACTTTATCACCATGTATGATAAGCTAGCTGGGGTGGCAATCATTAAAACAAAAGTGTTTTTTGCTGCCGCGAGACACTTACACGAAATTGCTATCACCAACTTTCACTGTTGCGTCCCATCCCCATGGGAAAAAATGACCATGGCGATAAAATAGAAGAAATCAGAGATAGTACGAAAAATTTGGATGTTCATTTTTCCCAAGAGCTACTCGAGGTAGAGGAATACTATTTACAGTGTCTGTATTTAATGGTCTACTATTCAATGTCCTTCACAAATGACTGCATGTCTGAAGGACGTTACACAGTACACCATATAGTATTTGCTTGCCTTGGCAAAGGCCAGAGCAATAATAAGTCGGTCTTTTCCTGTGGGACATTCACGATGATAGTGTGAGTGCAGGATGCGGACACACAGTGACATATGGAGGTTTGGGTCAGTCCTCGAAACGTGCTAGGATAACCGAAGCTGTTAAGGCATGCGCTTGAATGAAGAGGGATATCCAGGTTCGGATCCCGGTCTGACACAGATTGTTACGTATTGCCAGTAAATTGTAGAGCTGGAGTCTCATTGTATTCGCAATTTACAATATATTTCTGATAGAGCAACAGGCTGAGAATGGTTCTGTGCACCTTCTGCATAACACTTCAGTGTAAACTGCAGAGTAATCATGTAGATGTAGATCTAATCGTCAATCAGTGGCTTCGGGTGGATACAGAACATCTGAAGAAACCTGTAGAGTCCTCTTCCTCGCTGAAATGACGCCATTAACCGAGGGATTCAGCTGCCCCTGCCTATGGATTTTATGCAACCCGCAACACCTTCAAAAACAAAGTGCGAGATTTTCATATTCTCTTGCTCGCTAGTTGCAAACAATTAGTCCTAGAGAAAGAAAAATGAACAAGACCATTCTGAAAGAAATTTAGTGTAGTTAAATTTTTTAGGGGGATATGTTTTTGCTGGAGGCCACAGTTCTAGAGTTATTCAACATAAACGCATTTTAAGATCACTTCTGTACGTTTTCCTTGAACAAGTCGAAAGCTATCGCCTATAGCAAAAACGTATCCCAGTGTGCGATTACTTCGTGTGGAAAGCCCTTAAGTATAATGTGTATTGCAACAACCATGATAGTCATCAAGAATTGCAGCAGAACATTTTCGATGAGACTGCAACAATTCCAGCAGTCCAGCTTCGATCCACCTTCAACAGCTTGCTAACCAGGGTCCAAAAATACCAAGAGATGAATGGTGGTCACTTTCAACACCTGTTATAGTCACGTTAGTACTGTATTTCTTTCCTCTGCTGTGTTTCTTTGTACTGTAGAATTCTGTTCTACGGACCACTTTTACGAGGGGTGGAAGTTTAATAGTGGCAACTATATATTTACAGCTTGTACAAAATAGATACGTGTTTCAAAGTTTTACTGACCTTCGAAGTAGTCACCAGCCTTGTGTATAACCCGTTGCCAGCGATGTGGAAGTCGTAGGATACTCTTAGCAGTGCCAGTTGTGTTGACAGTTCGAGCGATGCGGTCTATTAAATGGCTCTGAGCACTATGGGACTTAACTTCTGAGGTCATCAGTCCCCTAGAACTTAGAACTACTTAAACCTAACCAACCTAAGGACATCACACACATCCATGCCCGAGGCAGGATTCGAACCTGCGACTGTAGTGCTCGCGCGGTTCCAGACTGTAGCGCCTAGAACCGCTCGACCACCCCGGCCGGCCGCGGTCTATTGCCCAACGAATTTGTAGCAGTTCTGAAGCGAATGCCGTGAAGTGTTTCCTTCAGTTTAGAAATCGAGTTGAACTCACGAGGGCTTAAGTCAGGAGAGTGCAGTAGGTGGTATAGCACTTAGTAGCCACATCAGTCAAATAAATCAGTAACAGCTTGCACCGTATGTGCTTGAGCATTGTCCTGCAAAATGATAGTCAGGTCCTGCAGAAAGTGTCATCACTTCAAGCCACTCTAAGCTGGTCGTAGGTTGTGTTCCAAAAATGAACAGCATATAGAGAGAAGCATCATGACAGTGGAACTTAGAGCCATCTTGCTAGTGTCATAATTCAGTTCGCGGTTAACATATGTTACACTTGTTGAGTACTATCTGTTCTGGAATAAAAAAAAAAGAACTTAAGCACTAGGTTGTCGCAACAGTTTATTGCATACAGGATTACTGAATGACAGAATTCCATGTGAGAGACGCGCCTGGTTGGTGGTACATAATGATAGAGACAGTAATGAAGTTGTTGACCACCTCATCAAAAATCTTGCTGCAGCTTGGGAAGTAAATTGGATTGAAACTTCCAAGCACGAATACCACAGACGGATACTGTTTAGAGACATGCTAGAAAACTGGCAATGGAAATAAGAGGAGAGAACAAGAACTGTGTGTGTGTGTGTGTGTGTGTGTGTGTGTGTGTGTGTCTGCGAGAGAGAGAGAGAGAGACAAAGGTCCTAGAAAAAGGTCCCCTTCATTTTTTTTGTAGCACTAATAGTTAGTGCGTGGCGAGCGATAAAATATGAAACACTAGCGCGTGGTATTTGAAGGCGTAGCGGGTTGCATAAAACCCATAGGTAGGGGCAGCAGAAGCATTGTGTATTGGGGATGAGGCTTTGGTGGACAGGAGTCGGCGGCCAGTAGAGAAGGCGCTGGCACAGTTTGGAGAGGAGCGGCGCGCCAAGGAGTGCCGGCTGCTAACCTTGGAGGCGCAGTTGTTGACCCCAGCGCACAGCGCACAGCCGAGTGTGGGCAGCGCCGCCGCGCTCCCCCCTGTATTGCATTTCCATTTCTTCCACTCTGCTGACAAGGTCGCAGCAGTCTGTCACATCAAAAGCTGTCAGGAAGATCAGTTCGAGGACGGAGGCCGCCCTGCTCCACGTAGTCCTCCCGTCACAGAGCCGGCTACTCAGTCGTACGTATTCTCCGCGTTTACAGATAACACCTAAATGATGACGGTGAGAATGATAGTATGTACTCGGAGTGCACAAAAATTCCGCGAATAACCGTCGGTAGAACAGCGTCGAGGTTCTGTCGGTAAACTGAAGAAACTTCCAGTTACTACTGTTTGTTAAAATGCTGAATTGTGTTTACTCGATAAGTACTCCAGAATGAATTTTCAGTATGCAGTGAGATGGCGCTCATTTCAAACTTCGTGGCAGATTAAAACTGTACATCGGACCTGAACTCAAACCTGGGACATTTACCTTTGACGAGCAAGTACTCTACCGTGGTGAAACGTGCTCGGAGAGCTCTGTCGCCTGAGCACTTGCCCGCGAAAGGCAAACGTCCTAGGTTCGAGCTCTGGCCCGGCACAGTTTTAATCTGCCACCACGTTTCAATTTCTTGTGCTACTTGTGGGATTGCAAAACGGGGAATACAAGAACGTCCACAAAATTTCAGTACTCACTATAAAATTGCATCGCCCGCTGATCTATGACACAATTTCATACACTGGTAACAAACGTCTTAAAAAGATGAATATGAGGATAAGCCAAACTTGTAGGTTTCTGAACTGTCTTTAGCTACTTCATCGAACTCTGCATTGCTCATGTCACTCCGCGTCTTCTTAAACGAGATATCGAGGGCAGTTCCATTTATGTTGGTAGTACATACGTTTTAACATCAATAAAAAACAATTACGTATCACAGTCAGGAAAAAAGTTTTTAATGTTGTAGTGCTGGAGTCATTATTGATAAGGGGACTGAGTTCTCTCTCGCCCTCTTGGGAGGTAACGGCCGCACGTCGTCATCACAAAGAAGTGGTTGCTCAGAGGCCGGTAGCAAAACGACGTTAAGTGAAATAAGTACATAGGAACATAACTTGTGGATCAATGAACGGTGTCTGTCTGCCTCTCTCTCGCTCTCTCTCTCTCTTTCACACACACACACACACACACACACACACACACACACACACACACACACATACACACACCGTTCGTGTTGTCTGTTGTCTTTTCCCATTCCGATTGCCAGTCTTCTAGCACGACTCTAAATCGTAACCGTTTGTGCAGTTCGTACCTGGGGCTTTCAGTCCAATTTATTTCCCAAGCCGCGGCAAGATTTTTGGTGTGGTGGCCAACAACTTCATTACTGGCTATATCATTACATACCGCCACCCAAGCGAGTCTCTCGCATCGATACTTGCCGTTCAGTAATGCAATAGAGTCTTGCAGCAACCTTGTGCTTAAGGTTTTAAGAATCCTAAGAACAGACAATGCTCACTAAGTGTAACATATCATGGTATCGTGAACCACGAGCTGAATTATGACACAAGCAAGATGGCTCTAAATTCCGCTGTCATGATGCTTGCCTCTGTAGGCCGTATGAATTAGCAAACATAAAATATAGGAAGAGACGATTGCAAGTTTTGTACTGAAGACCGTATGGACGCAGACGTCGTCAAAGATATTCTGAACTCCAAGTGGCAGCGGCGATAATCGTTGAAGTGACACTGGTAAATAAATACACGGGGAGGGGCAAATAAAAGTGGCCCGGAAAACAAAATCCCAGGGTACAAAGAAACACAGCAGACGAAAGTAAATACAGCACTAACCTGACTACCGAATGTTGGAAGTGACCACCATTCGTCTCTTGGCACTTCTGGGCCCTGATCAGTACGTTGCTGAAGGCGGATCGAAGCTGGTCTGCTGGAATTTTTACAAACTCATCCAAAATGATCTGCTGCAGTTCTTGAAGACTATGATGGTTGTTCGACTTGAGTGCTCCCCACACAAAGTAATTCAGGTGATCTGGCTGGCCAGCTAGGGCCGCGACCAGACTCACCTCTGCTAACTCCGTCAGGCGTCAAGTTGTGTAAATGTGCTCCAACGATCGGCCGCCTGTCTGGGCAGTTCCTCCATCCTGTTGAAAGTAACTGTAGGTCTTTTTCTCCTCCATTATTGCTGCCACAAATTCATGTCCAATCGTATCCAATCGTAAGGATCACTTTTATTTGTCCCATCCTGCAGATTACATTGGTTGGTTGGTTGGTTGGTTTGGGGAAGGAGGCCAGACAGCGAGCCGGCCGAAGTGGCCGCGCGGTTCTGGCGCTGCAGTCTGGAACCGCGAGACCGCTACGGTCGCAGGTTCGAATCCTGCTTCGGGCATGGATGTGAGTGATGTCCTTAGGTTAGTTAGGTTTAACTAGTTCTAAGTTCTAGGGGACTAATGACCTCAGCAGTTGAGTCCCATAGTGCTCAGAGCCATTTTTGAACCAGACAGCGAGATCATCGGTCTCATCGGATTAGGGAAGGACGGGGAAGGAAGTCGGCCGTGCCCTTTGAAAGGAACCATCCCGGCATTTGCCTGGAGCGATTTAGGGAAATCACGGAAAACCTAAATCAGGATGGCCGGACGCGGGATTGAACCGTCGTCCTCCCGAATGCGAGTCCAGTGTCAGATTACATTGGTCTTAAATGCTGTTTATTGTTTTATTTACTACAAACAGTCGATTGTATTGGTATTAATATATTCACAGTCATTTCGTTGATAAGTACTAATACCATTCTTATCTTTCTTATTCGGTAGACTTGAGATATCCGCGAAAAAGTGAATAAGGGCATGAAAATTTAAAGTTGTCCTTTGATGTACTCTTTTTCAAAACTGGTTTTTTGTGTTCAGCTACCATTTGTCACCTGCAGGTTTACTCTTCTGAAAGTGACTGTAAGTTCAGTTTACATTAAAATTCTCAACTTTATATAGCATAAAATCAATACGGAACCTTTCTGTAAGCATATTTACAGATAGTTTTATTGCGTGCCGTACATGTAAGCAAACAGATTGTCATTGATTCAGTTCTTAGTTTCGTTCAATTTTACTAGTTATATGCTGGAAATGCTCCTTCTATTGAAGAATGAACATTGCAGATAATATTTTTTTCCTAAATTACCTCGAAAATGTTTGCCACTGAGATAACATCAGTTATTTCCGCTGACAGTGGACATACAGGATGGTTACTGGAAATATGGAACAGGACTGAAACAATTTATGCGAACACTCGAATATCATAGATATATTACTTTCTCAATTTTTGTTGGTTTTTATAGTTAGAGGGATCATACTGAAATTCATTGGTATTTCTTTTAGATCTACAAGATCGTCTTCATGGAGGTGGCATAGATCCATGGCAGATGAAGTTCTGGCTGATTGTGTAATGAACTGCTCGGAAGAGGTTGCAGAAGATTTAGAACTTGGAAGAGACTCTGATACAGGTAATGCAGATACTATTTCTACAGTTTAAAAAGTACTAGAGTAACTGGCCGTAGTCTGGGTAATATAGTGAAGTAAACATATAGTAGCAAGTACGGTACACAGGGAAGAATCGTTTCATCAAAGTCGTGGAAGTGACTCTGATACTGAAGCGGCTGCTAATGTCGATTTACATGCATGGTGCTGTGGCTCTGTGGCTCTGAGCACTATGGGACTTAACATCTATGGTCATCAGTCCCATAGAACTTAGAACTACTTAAACCTAACTAACCTAAGGACAGCACACAACACCCAGTCATCACGAGGCAGAGAAAATCCCTGACCCCGCCGGGAATCGAACCCGGGAACCCGGGCGACATGCATGGTCTAAAGTTGATTGTGAACCCCAGTTCTTCGGGAAATGTCTTTCCCCTTGAGGGTATATGTTTACTAACACGTTGAGATTGCTAATTTCCTACAGGTTTTTTACACTTTACACTGGCGGAAAAAAATCGCAACACCAAGTAGTTGTGCGTTAATCGTATAAGAGAGGCGTTAGTAGGATGCAAATCAGGCTTGCTTTAAACACACGCTGTAAAGGTCTTGAGTATTAGTTACCTTAGAGACTGCACGTGGCGAGTTGATGTCAGTCAAGAATGCCTTTAAAGCGACAAAGAGGCCATTATCAGCATCTCACTGAGTTTGAATCAAGTCGTGTAATAGGGCTACGAGAAGCTCCATGTTCCTTCTGAGATACTACGGAAAGACATGACAGGAATGTAGCCACTGTACATGACTGCTGGCAACGGTGATCGTGAGAATGGACGGTCGCAAGAAGATCTGCCTCTGGACGGGCACATGGCGCTATCGAGGGGAATGACCATCGTGTTCGGCGTATGGCTTTGGTGCAACATACTGCATCTGTAGCAGCAATCTGAGCGGCAGGTGACACAAGAGTAACATAACGAACTACTGTAAATCAGTCTTTTCAAGGGCAGCTCCGAGCTAGACGCCCTGTAGCGTGCATTTCACTGACGACAGACCACTGCCATTTGTGACTTCAGTGGCGTCAAGCGAGAGCTCGTTGGAGGGCAGGGTGGAGGTCTGTTGTATTTTCCGATAAAAGCTGGTTCTGCCTCGGTGACAGTGATGGCTGTGTGTCGGTTAGGAGGAGGCAAGTTGAGGGCCTGCAACAAACCTGTCTGTATGCTTGGCACACTGGACCTACACCTGGAGTTATGGTCTGAGATGTGATTTCGTATGACAGCAGGAGCACTCTCGTGGTTATTCCATGCACTCTGACTGCAAATTTGTTCGTCAGTCTGGTGGTTCGATTTGTTGTGCTGCCATTCATTAACAGCATTCCAGGGGGAGTTTTCCAACAAGATAACACTCGTCCACATACAGCTGTAGTAACCCAACATGCTCTAATGTTGTTGTTGTTGTGGTCTTCACTCCTGAGACTGGTTTGATGCAGCTCTCCATGCTGCCCTGTCCTGTACAAGCTTCTTCATCTCCCAGTACTTACTGCAACCTACATCCTTCTGAATCTGCTTAGTATATTCGTCTCTTGGTCTCCCTCTACGATTTTTACCCTCCACGCTGCCCTCGAATGCTAAATTTGTGATCCCCTGATGCCTCAGAACATGTCCTACCAACCGGTCCCTTCTTCTTGTCAAGTTGTGCCACAAACCCCTCTTCTCCCCAATTCTATTCAATACCTCCTCATTAGTTTGCATGCCCTCGGGAAAAATTACGGCTGTAGTTTCCTCGCTTTCAGCCGTTCGCAGTACCAGAACAGCAAGGCCGTTTTGGTTAGTGTTACAAGGCCAGATCAGTCAATCATCCAGACTGTTGCCCCTGCAACTACTGAAAAGGCTGCTGCCCCTCTTCAGGAACCACACGTTTGTCTGGCCTCTCAACAGATACCCCTCCGTTGTGGTTGCACCTACGGCACGGTCATCTGTATCGCTGAGGCACGCAGGCCTCCCCACCAGCGACAAGGTCCATGGTTCATGGGGGGACATGCTCTAAAGAGTGTCGAAATGTTGCGTTGGCCTGCTCGATCACCACGCCTGTCTCCAATCGAGCACTTATGGGACATCGTAGTACGACAACTCCCGTTTCACCCATAAACAGCGTTATCAGTCCCTGTACTGAACGACCAAGTACAACAGGCATGGAACTCAGTTCCACAAATTGACATCCGGCACCTATACAACAAAATGCATGCACATTTTCCTGCTTGCAATCAACATTCTGGAGGTTACACCGTTTATTAATGTACCATCACTTCACATTTGTAATGGCTTATCACGAGCTTAACATTAACCTGTGATTATGCAGTGTTAATCACTTAAATCTGTTACACGGACAAATGTATTTGCGAAATATCATTTCTCTACATTTATTATTTTCTGTTTTTGGGCTTTGTTTTTTCGTCAGTGTGATAAATTAAGCAGTTTTTTTATTTCTATCCGAAAGAGTACAGACTGACGTGTGTTTCACTGTTTTGATGGATAGAAGACTTTGTCACTTAAATGGTTAAACAGCGAAGGCTAGCGCTGTGAGCGTGGCGGCCAGGTGAGCTGCTTAGGCAACTGCGGCTGTGGACTCTGGCGACAGACATGCAAATGTTTTCAAGTCCCCACTTCATCCCGGCCCACGGCTGCCACGTGGTGTGTCCAGCGGCCACGCTGCCGCAACGCCTCCCACCAACAGCAGGGGTCAGTCGCAGTAAAGTCGTAAACTAAATCTCTATACTAAGTGCCCAGAGAAACAGTGAGCTAATTACCTCGTGCAAACGTTATAGGACTGTTATTCTTCACGATATACACTGGCGCTTCAGTCCGGAACCGCGCTGCTGCTACGGTCGCAGGTTCGAATCCTGCCTCGGGCATGGATGTGTGTGATGTCCTTAGGTTAGTTAGGTTTAAGTAGATCTAAGTCTAGGGGACTGATAACATCAGATGTTAACTCCGATAGTGCTTAGAGCCATTTGAACAATTTTTCGTACTCCATTGGAGTGTTATACGACGATTATTATTCACAGTATATCCATGGCGATTCAAAATATTACGCACAAAATGAAGGAGCTGATAGAGGAGTCGAAATACAAAATCTTTGGAACAAGAACTTATGGTCTTGGAAGTAATCCTGGGCCAGTGATTGGACCATACCTCCTACCACCACGTGTGAATGGAGTGAGATACAAAGTTTCGCAGAACTGTTAGAGGATATACCACTTAACATGCGTCATCAGATGTGAATGCTACTTGACGGATCACCCGCACACCTTTTTGTGCTAACGCACTTTTTCCACGTGACGCATTCTGTACCAAATATCCGAGGCGTCAGAAAGGAAGAGGAATTGCGTGCCCACGTTGCTCCCTTGATCTGACGTCTCTTGACTCTTTTTTTTTTTCTTTTTTTGTGGGGGAGAATCAAAAGTCTCGTGTACGCGACACCAGTTCCTGATGAAAAACCACTTTTCGCCAATATACTTGTAGTGTCTGCCGAAGTTCGTGTGATTCCTGGTGTACTTGGCGGTGGTCGCCATTTTGAACATTTTCTGTAAAGTACAACTCTGTCAAATAAGCAGTGCATCATATTTGCTGACACTAAGGCGCGTGTGCATTGATTGTCCTTGTTCATGACATCCAAAGCTTTAAACGGCTCTGGATTACTTCCAAGACAATAAGATTCTGCTCCAGAGTTCTTGTGTTTCGACTCCTCTGTCAGCTTCTTCAATTTGTGCACGACCTTTTGGATCACCCTGTATAAATAACATGGTGGATAACGTCGGAGCTCCTTGAGACTGTTTGCGGATGGTGCTGTTGTATATAGAGAAATCACTGCGCTATAAAAGTATAGCAAAATGCAGGAAGGCCTGCAGAGGATCAACACTTGGTTGAGTTTACTCTCAATATAAACTAATGTAACGTATTACGCATGAATAAGCGGAAAGACTCGATATTGTTTGATTACATGATTGCCGAACAGTCACTGGAAATAATTACATCCATTAACTAGCTGGGCGAATACGTACGGAACGATTTAAAGTGGAACAACCAAACAAAACTAATCGTACGAAAGGCAGATGCCGAAGTGAAGTTCATTAGAAGCTTAGCTTAAAAAGCACGAAATCGTCACGGACGCTACAAGAGAGGCGTGCGCATCACAATGTAGTTTACTATTAAACTTACGACGGTTTAAGTTCCTACTTTCCTGGAAGAGAGAAAAAATATATAGTTTCCTTGTACGTGTATGTCACGAAAATATCCATTAGGGTAAAATCGGAGGGATCCGAGCTCACACGGCGGCTTGGCAGCAATCGTTCTTCCGGTGCACCCCTCACAACTATAAGGGAAGGGGGAGAAGTCCCACTGGTCCACAAAAATAGCCTCTGTTGGCTTGTAGAGCATGTATGTGGATGGAGATACAGGTCAGCGGTTATGTAAATGAATATGGTTGCAGTCATCTGTGACGGCTAGGATGGCCACTTAAGGGCGTTAATGTCGTCACTAAGAGAGCTCGCTAGAAGTCAGACAGCGTATGTAGTGGACATGCAGGGCGTCAAATGGATGTGAGCATTGTCAAGCGCCCTCGAGAGCGCTGTCTGCTTCCGTGAGGCAATGATAGCACTGTGTTTGAAACTGGCATCTTTGTGTTTCCGCTTTTGGCCGGCATTTGAACTGTACAGTATTCAGACATGTTAAGAGGTTGGATAAGGCCGCAACCCGAAATTGGATTTAATTGGAATGAGATAAAACAAACGCATCGTCAAAATTCTGGTCGACCATGCCTGACCACTCACAGGGTGGACTGCCTTACTGTGAACAAGCACATCGCAACTCTTTTTCATCTCCACCTGGCATATGCGCACACGTAATGGTCTCGTTTAAACATCTTGCGGCATTTCGCACCATTGGTTTGAAATTAACGGCAGCCGGCTACTGAATATCTGTTCCATGAGTAGTCTGCCTTTTAACGCCACGACAGAGATGGCTACCTTTGAGATGGTGTCGCACCAGTAGCGTCGCATGATTTTTAGCAACGAACAGCATTTTTACACTAACTCGGATGACCATCGTCTGCAGTTATGGCAGTGTCGAGACCAGAGAAATCATTCTGTCAATTATTTAATCGTTGCTAGCAGGTGTTATTGCCAACTCCATGGTCACCTGCGGTAGTGGTTCACGGGACCGGACCGGCACAGCAGTACATCTCAGACATCATACGTCTCATGTGTTACCCAGCATGAATGTTTAATTTGTTAGCAATAATCAGTGTTTATTAAGCGAAAAGAAACATGTCAAACGTACTTTCAGTACTGAAATTGTAGATGAAATATCATTCTAAACTCAATTTTTCAAAATGAACATGAGCTATTTCATAATCGTGCTTGTAATATACATCGATGTGTACTTATTGTCACCAATGTGCAATGCATTTGCTGAGCAAAGAAAATCTCTGTCCCAACACAAATTCTTTGAACATAACTTTAGTCGTGCTCTTTGGTTTGTTTACATTCTGTAAAGCACGTGGGAGTTGCTCTCTGTGGCAAAGTTCGTGAAGTGCTATAGAATTAAAATCATCATTTCCAGAATAACGCCTACACCAGGAATAAACCGAAGGATATTAACTACTGTAAGTAATAACTTTAAGTCGATCTCATGATGTAAATATTTTTGGCCACATTCAGTGTTTACATGTTTCGTTTTTATATCTTTTCGCAGCTATATGATCCCTACAAAACTCCAGACATGCAATAATTGTGTACCATCTGACGACGAATCGCCAAGCGGTTAGAAACTGGTCAGGGTAAATAAAAATTGAAGAATGAGAAAAGACGACTGGTTGCAGTAATTTCCGGAAACCTAAAAGCCATTAAGAACGAAGATACTGGGAAGCGAATGAAAGGATTCCAAGATCCTTCGAAGGCTTTGTGCAGTTGTCAACTGTACACAAAACTCTTACTGCTCGGTTCTGCTGAATAAGTAATTTACGTGTCCTGCCCAGAAGATAATTTCATAGGCCATAAGCCAGTGAAAATAATCAAAACATTAGATCAGCAAAATGAGAGATACTTCTAAGCGCAAATCAAGCTGAGCTAAGGTTCTTGATTAAATTATTTGTCTGTTGAATCAACTTTAGCCGGTTATCAAACTGGACCCATCAAGTTCTAGACAGTATGTTTCATTCAGTGTACGAGCATTAATGTCGACTTCTGGTGCTAATACTCATTACTGTTTGTTTGAAATCGCATAATATGGGGTTTTGTTAGATTAAGATATAAACTGCTAGCTATGAACCACTTGTAGGGATATTTAGCTGTCTCTGATACGGGTGCGTTTAGATCCTTCTTCAGTACGATTGTGTCACCAGTAAATACTACAGTTTTTGAGCCGTTTTTGGTGTTATTGGAAGATAATTTAAGTAAGCTAAGAACAAGAATGGTCTCAGTACCTATCCTTGCGGGACCTCACATGTTTTATTTCCCGTTTCTGAGGTTAGATTTATGCCTGTCACACAGAATTCCAGTGACACTCTCAGTTTTCTGTTATGGACGTGTGACTCTATCCATGCCAATCTCCGTGTCCTGTGGCACATGGTGAGCAAACGTACATGGTATAAGACGGCTGTTTCTTTATTCCATTGCACGGAAGTGGCTCTAGATCGTACGGCTATTTATTCCATGATGTTTCTGTCGTGCAGCCGGATGTTGTCGACATATTGCCACGGTATTTCAGCTGTTAACCATTCAACAATGTTCAGATGAGATTATGGCTACTCACCGTTTGTTGTTGTCCGGCACTGTACGATTTTTCTGCACTGTAGCGTGTCTACCCATTGTCATAATCCATGATAATCGACGGTGGCCTCTCTCAGTATGATGTTGTCTAATCCGAGGGATCGCTACCGAGCTACTCGGGTTGCACCTCTGATGCGTGACCCATGTGTCGGTCTGAGATCAAATACACTGGTATTTTGCATCCCGTACTCTTCTCTCGTCTGCAACGCGACGTCCTAGTCTTGTGCCACGGCGAACTTTTCCAATTGTCTTGACTACAAGAATGTGCCACGGAGAACTTTTCCAATTGTCTTGACAACAAGACTACTACTCTCTCTCTCTCTTTCTGTCTCACTATTTAACACAGTGCTATCTCTAATTGAATTTTCATTTGTGTGGCCATAGTGTCCGTAGTTGCTTCATAATTCTTGAGGATATTTTTGTTCTGTCGTTGCAACTACAAAAATGCCTGATTTTCTTCACCAGATGCGTTTCGCTTTATTGAGATAAAGCATCATCAGTGGTCTGTAATTAAGTTATTTACATTTTGATTTGCTTTTAGATCAAAAACAGTTCGTTAATAATATATTTATTTGTACTTACGGTGATTTTCGGTTGATTTCTCGTTTACATCGGCAAATGCCGTGTGCTAGCACATCGTTGTTTTTCTACATTAGACAATGATAATTTTGGTCTAATTTTTAGATGTTCTGCAGCACTATGCATTTCTCATGTTTGTCACAACACTTTTATGCACACCACTGTATTCTGTTTGTTTCTGTATTTCAAGTACGTGTTGTGGTATGTGTTTTGTAGTGCTGCCAACATAACCTTTCCACTACTTTGTCTTTGACCTACAACATTTTTTAAATTAGATTATTGTATGTGTGTAATTCTATTTAATTATGTTTCTGTGTATTTATGTACTGTGTAAGAGAAGAGAAGGAATAGCGATGGAGGGATTTCTTTGCGTAGGGGGGATGGGGGACCATTATGAGTGGACATAAGTATATAGCAGTGTGATGGAGTGTGAGTGGAGAGAAGTGAAGTGAAACTGTGAGTGGGGGGTAGCGGGGGTTGTGGGAGGAGCTGAAGGATGTTGATTTTGTGTTATTGCTTTTTGTATGTGGAAATTTTCTTGGAAAGAGAGGAGGTGTCTGTTTTTACTGATTTTTATGATATTCATATCGTTTCCAATATTCCTCGGTCTATGGTGTTCTTGATTTATAGTACTCCGTCTTCAGGCCACGATTGGCCTACCGGGACCATCCGACCGCCGTGTCATCCTCAGTGGAGGATACGGATAGGAGGGGCGTGGGGTCAACACACCGCTCTCCCGGTCGTTATGATGGTATTCTTGACCGAAGCCGCTGCTATTCGGTCGAGTAGCTCCTCAATTGGCATCACGAGGCTGAGTGCACCCTGAATAATGGCAACAAGGCATGGCGGCCTGGATGGTCACCCATCCAAGTGCCGACCACGCCCGACAGCGCTTAACTTCGGTGAGCTCACGGGAACCGGTGTATCCACTGTGGCAAGGTCGTTGCTGTTCTTGATGTAGATGATCATCATGCTTTCGTATGGAATTGAAATAAAAACCAGACAGGTACCAACACTGTGGTATCTATCAGCTCAGTTGCAGAGATTGTAAGAAGATATGCATTGGGATGACTGGCAGGACATTCGACACAAGATATAGAGAACACATCAGAGCATTTAAATACGGTACAACTCATTCAAATGGTTCAAATGGCTCTGAGCACTATGGGACTTAACATCTGTGGTCATCAGTCCCCTAGAACTTAGAACTACTTAAACCTAACTAAGCTAAGGGTATCACACACATCCATGCCCTAGGCAGGATTCGAACCTGCGACCGGAGCAGTCGCGCGGTTCCGGACTGAGCGCCTAGAACCGCTAGACCACCGCGGCCGGCACAACTCATTCAATATTTGCGGATCATCTAAAACAAGAACACCATGGACCAAGCAATATTGAAAACGATATGAATATCATAAAAATCAGTAGAAACAGACACCTACTTCCTTTCCAAGAAAATTTCCAATTCCCACGTACAAAAAGCATTAACTCAAAATAAACAGTTGCTCAATGATCAAATAAATATTGGAAACCAGATTCTATATAGAATAATAGATGAAATTACATGAAAAAGAAAAGGGCCTTTTCCATCCTTCACCCCATCACGCTTTCTCACAACCCCCCCCCCCCTCCTCACAGTCTCATTTCACTTCTCGCTCCTCACCTTCTCCTCAAACTCACATTCCACCACACTGCTATATACTTATGTCCACTCACCATGGTTTCCCCCTCCCCTCCCCTCCATCGCCATTCCTTCTCTACTCTTACAGAGTACATAAATACACAGGAACATAATTAAATAGAATTACACACTTAAAATAATCTAATTAAAAAATGTGGTAGGTCAAAGACAAAGTAGTGGAAAGGTTATGTCGTCAGCACTATAAAACACAAACCATAACACGTACTTGAAATACAAAACCAAAGAGAATACAGTAGTGTGCATAAAAGTGTGTTGCGAGAAACATAAGAAATACATAGTGCTACAGAACATCTAAAAATTAGACCAAAATTATCAGTGTCTAACGCAGAAAAACAACGATGTGCTAGCACACGGCATTTGCCGATGTAAACGAGAAATCAACCGAAAATCACCGTAAGTACAAATAAATTTATTATTAACGAACTGTTTTTTGATCTAAAAGCAAATAAAAATGTAAGTAACTTCGTTGCAGACCACTGATGATGATTTACGTCAATAAAGCGAATCGCGCCTGGTGAAGAAAATCAGGCATTTTTGTAGTTGCAACGACAGAACAAAAATACCCTCAAGAATCTCTAATTGAGTTTTTCATGAAGGTACAGAGGCTAGTCTCCCGATACTCAAGAATAACACTCGGTCGTTGTTTTCAAGTGGCTGGAGAGAAGGAATGCTTGTCTACCGTGCCCACGGCGACAGCTTCACGTCACCTTGATATAATCACACACTGACAGAGAAGTTGCAGAAAACCAGTACGCTACGTCACTGGCTCTGTTGCAAGTTTCCAACCAATGTTTACCTGGTCATCCTCATACTTTGTCTAGTATCCATGCCAGTTCTAGTTGCTAAATAAACTGCATCACCATGCAACCAGTAATTGAGTTACGAAATATTGTTGAAAATATTTATAGAACAGCCTTTAGGTTTTCGATTGCGTTGATGTTTAATGAGGTGTCCATGAAATTCTTTCAATATTTTTGATCTTACTTACACGGTTAAAAACTGATACCAAGGCAAGTACAGTCGTACTGTAATAAGCGAGTACTTTCAGATGTCATAGAAAAACTCATTGTTTCTTATATCACTAAGGATTAGTTTTTTACTATTGTTCAGTTTTTTCCTTTCAAAATAGTTTTTTTTTCAAAACATGTGCTAATTATGACTTAAGAAGAAATCCGAATCATTGGTTAATGTTTTTCTATCAGCGAAATAATTGTTAATTGCAGATGTTACAATTGATCATTAACCTAATATAGCACCCAATCTGTCCTTAAAATTTCAAATTCCGTTTCACTTCGATACTATTTAATTCGATCTAAGAGAAGTACTAATGCTGCCTGTAATACTGAGCATTCATTTGTTTTAAAATACATAGTGAAAAGATTATGCAATGCTTTAACTAAATCTCGTTTCCACCATATTTAAATGTATTTTTATTTTCCTTATATATATACATTAACTGTATTATCATATAGAAAGCTGCCAGTTCTTCCACTGTCGACAAACGAATATTATAATCCTGAAAACAGAAAAGGAGACAAGTTGCAATCTACATCCGATCTAAAATCAAAACGAGCAACATTTTTAGATTACTGTACATTTAATGTCATTGCGTGAGAACGGGCAAGCAGGAAAAATTTGAGGACTAACCAAGCGTAGCCCAGACGCCTGTTAGCGATACCTGCGCTAAATATTCAGGCAGATCTTTACTTCTTTTTACATCGGTAAGTCTTGGAATTTAAAGGAATATAGATAGACAAATATTGATAGAAAACATACATTAACTATCTGGACGATCCATATACAGTATAGCAAGACTTAAAGCGTGAGGCATATAAAAACTTCCACTCTCGTACGCTAACCAAAGACGTTTCCGAATATCCTCGAAAATTCTGCTTCTACATAAAAGCACAAAGCTTCTGTTCAGTCACTCATTGCCCATTCTGGTGACGAAACAGAAGATGGCGAAAGGAAACCCGAAATCAGGTTGTACAGAATCACCATAGTTCGACCGCCATACAAATTCTCAAGTTAGTGACAAGGAAATAAGCATTCGTGATAGTGTAAATCAACTGATCTATTTAAAAGCGAATATGGCACCAGGCCCTGATGGATTTCCTATTCTGTTTTATAGAGTTTACTCTCCAGCACTGGCCTCTTCCTTAGCTTGCCGGTATCGTGAAACCCTCGCACAGCGAACCGACACTAGACACAAAAAAGCTTGGGTTTATTCCTGTAGACACGAAGACTAAACTAATGCGTGCGAAAAAATTGCAGATGAATAAGTTTAACGTCTGTCTGCTGCAGGAGTTTGGAGCGTATTCGAAGTTGGAATATAAAAAGCCTCTTAGAGAGAGAGTGAGAATCCCATGTCCATAACTCAGTACGGATTTAGAAAGCATCGTGTGTCCGCAACAACATCGCCCTTTTCACACACAATATGGTGCGGACGGTGCATGCAGGATAACAGGCTGTTTATATAGTACTTGATTTACGGAAAGCGTTAGAAACTGGAGGACAAAATAAATTCTTAACAAAGTAAGGACAAACGGAATAGGTTCTAAAATATGTGACTGGCTCGAAGACGTTTTGAGTAACAGAACACAGTGAATTGTACAGTATGGTGAGCATTCATCAGAGACGAAGATAAAATCACGAGTGCCTCAAGGAAGTATTATAGAACCCCTCGTGTTCTCTATTTCGAGAAGGGAACTGTAGGATAGGATGACGTTTGGTTTGTGGAGCGCTCAACTGCGCGGTTATCGGCGCTGTCAGATAGGGTAGAGAGCAATATGATATTGTGTCGCACTCACTAAACGCACTAGGTGGAAAACATGTACATGTAAGAAGAACAAAACCACCTACCACCGAAAGCAGTTGCTGTTATTGAGGTGGATTGCTGGTACATAGCAATTACACTGCCTCATCACAGGGTCAAATTGTGTTGGGCAACATCTATGTCAGAAAACTGGCAACACGGGATAGTAACAATTAATAATAATTTGTTTAGAGAAGTCCTGCAATTCAATACCACTGAGAATAATCTGAAGTTATATTATTGCAATTTTGTCGTTGGCTAATTGCAAACCACCGAGTAATCCCTTTATACTGTTTACTGACGAAACCACTTTCACTCCTGATGGTCTCAATAACATGCGTTAACTCTCATCGGTGGACAGACGAAATCCCTTACGCCCTTATCTACACACTTTTTCAAGAACGGTTGTCTATAAATACAGAGCGAAGTGGTGCAGTGGTTAGCACACTGGACTCGCATTCGGTAGGACAACGGTTCATTGCCGCCTCCGGCCATCCAGATTTAGGTTTTTCGTGATTTCCCCAAATCGCTCCAGACGAAATGAAGATGGTGCATTAGTTCAGTGTTCACTTGTACTGAAGTTACCTAGTCCTGAACCCAGTGAATGACAATTACGTTCACCTGTAGAGTACCCAGTGGGATCTTCTTGGTGGAAATGTAAAAAGAAAGGTTAAGAGTTTAACGTCCCGCCAATAACGAGGTCAATAGAGACGGAGGTCAATAGAGACGGAGCACAAGCTGGGATTACGGAAGGATGGGGAAAGAAATCATCCGTGCCCTTGTAAACGAACCATCCCAACATTTGCCTTAAGGTATTTATGGAAGTCACGGGGAACCTAGCCACGCGGGTTTAGCCGAGCGGTCTAGGGCGCTGCAGTCATCGACTGTGCGGCTGGTCCCGGCGGAGGTTCGAGTCCTCCCTCGGGCATGGGTGTGTGTGTTTGTCCTTAGGATAATTTAGGTTAAGTAGTGTGTAAGCTTAGGGACTGATGGCCTTAGCAGTTAAGTCCCATAAGATTTCACACACATTTGAACATTTTTGAACGGGAAAATGGCTCTGAGCACCATGGGACTTAACATCTATGGTCATCAGTCTTTGAACGGGAAACCTAAATCTGGATGGCAGGACGGGAATTGAAACCGTCGTCTTCCCGAATGCGAGTCCAGTGTGCTGACCATTGCACCACCTCGCTCGGTGTGTGGAATTGTAGTTGAGTCTTGATGCTATCTTGAGGTGCTGTTGATATTGTGCGATACTAACTGCTGAAACTGTCTGGATGGACCGGTATCTCGGCTTGCTGTATAACCTCCTCTGGTGGTTGGATGTCCACTGGAGACTATTTGAGTGACGTATGGTACAAGCATAAAATAGGCCTTACCTTGTTACGCCTTCTCTGGACCCTAGCATTAACTCAGTTGTGCCTCACTATTAGGCAACTCGGCGCTATTCTGTGTGTGGCTGTGCCCCTTATCTTCTGGAGGATATGGCAGATTGTTTACTGATGAGACTGCTAGCTTCTTCTTTCACTAGTGAATTTGTTCCTCGTCTGCTTAGGGTCACCATGATCAATAACAGATTTTGTAGGGTTAATTTAAGGGGGGACCGGATGCCCTTCCTGTCGCCATCCAGTTATATTTCCCTGGAGCGATTTCGGGAAATCACGGAAAACCTAAATCTAGATGGCCGTATACGGAAATGAACCGTCGTTCTACCGAATGCGAATCCAGTATGCTAACCACTGCACCACTTCGCTCGGTATTTACAGACAACCGTTCCTGAAATCGTGTGTACACAAGGGCATGTGGGATTTCGCCCGAGCACCGATGAGAGTTAGCGCGTGTTGCTGATACTATCAGTAATGAATGTGTTTTCGTCAGTAAACAGTATAAAGGGATTACTCGGTGGTTTGCAATTAGCCAAAGACGAAATTGCAATAATTTGCCTTCAGCTTATTCTCGGTGGTATTGAATTCGCTGTCCTTGGTAAGGATAGAGGCCGTCGGGGAAGACATCAAGCATGAAGGGATGCAGGTGGTTCGCAGCTGTCATCTTGTTTCCGATTGCTACCAACAGGTCCCATGTCTCCCACAGCATAATACTGCTCCCACCAGCCGGTGTCCGTGGCGCGCTGCACGTATCCAGCCGCCGTTCACCTTGATGATGGCGTTTGTGGAGACGACCATCGACCTAGTGCATTAAAAATGTGATTCACCCAAAGACCTGACACGTTTCCATCGATCGACAGTCTAATGTCTGGGGTTCCGTGCCAATGCAATCGCAATTGACGATGTTGTTGAGTCAACATGTGTACACGTTGGGCTGGTCGACTCCAGATCTCCATGTTCAAAAGTGTACGATGAACGATGTGCTTAGAAACAGTTGTGCGTGCACTAGCGTTGTCCTCTTTCAGCAGTGATGCCACAAATCACCATATATCCTACATTACAGAGCACACAATCCTCCGAACCACACGATCTGTGAAGAGTCGTGGACGCCCAACCATTTAGCGCCCAGTGGTAGTTTCATGCTCACGACAGTAGAAGGTGCATAATCGACCAGCTTCGCCGTTTTCGAGATACTCGTTCATAGGCGTAGTAATAATCTGCCCTTTGTCGAAAGTCGCTTATCTCAATAGATTTCCCCTTTTGCAGCCCATATTTTAGTTAGGGTGACCGCCGTACGTGCTTGCTCCCCTCACATACCTTTCCTTACTGCGTCACGTACCCGCAGCGCCATCAGGCTACATCCAACGTCGCGGTGGGCAGTCACCATAATGTTTTGGCTTCTCAGTGTAAGTCACCTAATATGCAATGCTATAACCGGCCGGGGTGGCCGAGCGGTTCTAGGCGCTTCAGTCTGGAACCGCGCGACCGCATTTGAACCATTTATTAAGACTGTGGCACGAACATAAATGTCATCTCTGATAGTGCAGTGGTAACGCAAGCAAAACTTTAATAAATTTACAGGGAACAAACACTAAACTAGAAAAAACTGTGCCTATAAAACAAAACTGAAATTAGTGCTCGACAAGTATACTGAAGAAAAACTTAAAGAGGTGTTATGTATGTAAAGTGACACAAAACCAGAGTAAAAGGTAAAACTGACAATTGTAACAACACAATATGTGGAGTAAATAGGCAATCAAAATTATATTAATGAAGATAGGAAAAGTGTAAGAACAGACTGGAGCAGACTGTGTGGGAAGCACTGGAAGTGGTCTTCATCCTGTACACGGTCAGCAAATGTGGAGTCGTGATTCTGCATCCTCCGTCTGCGTTTATGATCAGACAGTCCAGTATATAAAATTTATCATAATTAGGACAATTAATTTTGTATAACCTACTGCTAGTTAGTAATTGTGTCGTATGGTATAGAAGTGAAAATACACTGGGCTGTGGTGTTCCTCAAGAAGTAGGAAATTTTATCGTTTCTGGGTTTCATTGTTTTTGTTATACTCTGCATAGGGAGCATAGGGAGCATAGAGGTTTCCTATGCAAGATGATGTCAATCTTGACAGGGTTATAGCCATGGTTTCAGGCAATAAATTGTGCTATGTCTAACTCCGTTTTGAAATCTTTTTTGGATATGTGAAGAGATATGAGGCGGTTTACCACTAAGTGGACAGATGCATGTTGGTGGATTACTGTGTGTTGTGAGCAAGAACGTATTACTGTATCTATAGCTGCAGTTTTTCTATACATTTTGAAACAATTTGTTTGTGTGTGTGTCTATGGCTAGATCTAGGAAGTTTATGGGCTTGTTGACAATCTCCAGTGTGAATTGAATGTTTTTGTATTGACCGTTAAAGTTATAAAAATTGAATTGACTTGTGTTGTGGTCGCTGTTAACATACACAGCACACATCTATAAAGCTGACCAAGTATTTGATATTCAAGCTCACAGGTTCAAAAAATTTAATTCGAAATTGTCCTAGATAACGAAAAATGGACGAAGAGGGGACCTCATAGCTAAGCCACCTAAATTTTTATACTGAATCCCCTGAAAGTGGATATAGTTTTGTGCTAAGCACGTCTGAGTGGCCAGTTTCAGGCCATTCACTTCGACAGAGTTGACATTTGACCCGTACATCAACTGTGTCAGACTGTCAACACATTCCCCTATGGGTATGATGGAAAACAAACTGCAGACATCAAAGGTTACTAATTTTGCACTGTGCAAGATGGACAGATATTTTGTATTATTTACATGGACCAATGAGTTTGAAATATCATGTTTCAGTTTGAGATTTGTCTCACTTTTAACTGAAGTGTCCAACTTAGTAGCCAGTTTGTAAGGTGGAGCAGCCACTTCTGGCGACCAGCAACGACAGCACTAGCAGTTCATGTTAGTACACAGCTTTTACTTTCGTTCATTGCCTGTTTTAAAACGAGCTTCTCGTAAGGAGAGAACATTATCTGAGTTTTTGTTTGATTGGATAGTGTTATTTACATTTAGAACTTGCATATTTATTTTTTGTAGTAGCCTTTGTGAAAGCTGAGTCTGTAGTGACAAATTACAGTTGATAGATCTGTTGTGAGCGGAGAAATTTAATTTTGTTTTAAGAGCTTGCGGATCTTGCGATCTGAGGCTACAATGAGAACTCTACAGTGCAGATTTTAGTGGTTGTTTATTCTTCTCCTTCACATCTTGCGTACACTGCTACTTCAGTGGCGTCACAGTGAGGTAATTTTCTTATCGCGGGGTTCTTCTTGTTCTTACCCACTTATTCCACACTACTACGTTTATATTATTTTTTTACATAGTATGATGTGGATAGGACTGCGATTAGTGTGTGAGGAACACGATGGGCACTGACCGCTGTCCTTAAACAGCTGGAAGCTTCGTTATAACGTTCAAAAGGCTTGTGAATACTGTTCAAAGCTGCGGTGACGTCGAGGCACAAGAGGTGAGACCTGCGACACTTTTGGTGCCGCTGGAATCCCGGCGACCCGGTTGCCTCTGCGACTTCCGATAAGCAACGTCTGACCTGTCCGACTTCACTCGAAAATGAGTGGCTGACAGCTGTGATGTCACGTGTCTCTGTGTGGAAGGCGAAAGTGGAAACTGGTGGCGCACCTGACTCCTTATGCCTTAGCAACAGGTACGAGATGCTACCCAGTGATGTAAACATTTCTGAGCCAGCACGGGACACCTCCTCTGTTGGCCCAGCAGGCGATTTTGATACACAGTTCAGACAAGTGCAGAGGGCTGGTATGCTAATCACTGGGAGATCTATCATTAAAGGGGTGATGGAGCTCCTCGGGAAAATAGCAGGCAGCTCGGAAGCGAATGGCTGAGTATACGGAAACGGATGCCTGTGTGTACTCGGTATGTTTTCCAGGAGACGTAGAGGAGGCTCTGTCGGCGGCTATCGAGCACACGGAGTGCAACCGGCTGCAAACTGTGTCTCAGATCGGCACGAATGACGTCTGCCACTTGGGTTCTGAGCCCATCCTCAGTTCTTGCGTCTGAATGGGGCAATTGTTGAAGACAGCTAGCATCACGCACAGGGTGCAGGCTAAGCTCACTATCTGTAGCACCGTACTCAGGATCGATCAAGGAGCGAGTGGAAGGTGTAAACCAGAGGCTCAGACGATGCTGCGACGGTGTGGGATACGAATTTCTCGGTATCCGCGATCGGACAGAGAGTTCTGGGTTTCCGTTAATAGATCAGGCGTTTACTACACGCACTAGGGTAGCGGTGTATGTCGCTACTAGGGTATTAGGCACGACGGCCCTCAGGAGGACATCCGTCAGTCAATGCCAAGCCGAATAACTGCTTGCTTAAAGGCCAGAGGTGGACGAACGCGTTACTGACTGCTTCAATTTATGAAGCTCTTTCTATTGAATAAATCATCGAGTTTATCTGAAATTCTAACCATTTGTTTGCCTGTATATGTACAACGCATCTACTCATTTTCGTCCCATTCGGATAATTCCGTCTTGAGGTGTATTTCTTTTTATCACAGATTCCGAATGTGAATTAATCTAGGTGATGTTAAGCATCAAAGGTGGGTCATAAATGGTAATCGGGCCCTTTTACAGACCACCTGCGACAGGAGCAGTAGTGGTCGAGTACTTCAGAGAGAACTTGCAGAATTTCTTAAGTTTGCTGATCATTAGGTTGTAATAGGAGTGACTAAAACTTGCCAGGTATAGATAAGGAGATTCATACTATAAAAAATGGTTCCAGAGACAGGGATTCGTGTGACGTTGTTCTGAATGTCTTGCCCGAAAATTACTTCGGGCAGACAGAGAAGCAGCTTGTGAAAGCAACGTCTTAGACATCCTATCATCAAACAGAACTGAAATTCGCGAACCAGATAACGTATAGGAGGATATAAGTGATAGCGTATGTGACTTCGAATATTACAAGGAATGATGAGGAAAGTAGGAAAATATTTTTGCTTAGATAGAGTGCCAAGATACAAACTACAGTGTATTTATTAGTCAACACCAAAAGTTCGGTGCTGGGGACGAAGATGTGAAGCACAAATGGAAGAAATTCAATAGCATCCTTCAACATGCCTTAGACAGATATGTTCCGGGCAAGGTATTAAAGGATAGGGAAGGCGCACTGTGGTTTATGAGCCGTGTTAGAATAATGCTACTTGAACAAAGAGAACTTCATCATAGGTTCAAGAGAAGTCAAAACCTAGCTGACAAATGAAAGCTGAACGAAGCGAAAATGAGCGCAAGGAGTGTAATGAGAGAATCGTTCAGCGACTTTGAAGCGATTTATATGTAGGCAATAAGCGGATCAGAACAATCTATTTATTCGCTCACTGACCATACCTGCAGCGAAATGGAAGACAACAGAGAAGGCTGAAATACTGAATTCGGTCTTCCTAAAGCGTTTCATCGCGGAAGATCGTAAGGCGGTTCCTCTATCAAGTCATCAAACAAACGTCGAAATGGCAGATATTGATATAAGTGATCGCGGAATGGAGGAACAACTACAGTCTCTTAACATTGGAAAAGCTTATGGATGTGAAAGCATCTAGATGGGATGGAATACCTGTCAATATCTACAGAAATTATGCCAAAGAATTTATTCCGCTTTTATGAGTAGTTTATCGTAGTTCTTTATGGCAATTGAGGGTACCTAACGACTGGAAAACAGCAGTAGTGATTCCTGTTTTCAAGGAGTGTCGTAGGACTTATGCAAATAATTATAAGCCTATGTCGCTGACGTCAATCTATTGAAGAATTATGAGATATATTTTATACTCACGTATGGTGTCGGTTGTGAAAGTGGGAACACTCGATGGAATAAGAATGAATGTAGGAAAGAGCAAAGTGATGAGAATTTGCAGACATGATTTTGTCAAAATATCAGTGGAAGGTGCACGCTGTGGTAGTCTAGTGGTAAACGCGTGCTTGCATACCGAGAAGTCGAGGGATCAAGTCCCCGTCGGAACACTGAATGTTTCAGACTGTCTTTAATGTACCCTTAATCTCTCAGCGATGTGAAGAGACGTCAGGAACGACACGTGATTCGTATTCCACATTAAACTGTAAGTTCCCTTTCCCAGCTTCGGGTAACGCGGGTCTCTCTCTCTCTCACACACACACACACACACACACACACACACACACACACACAAACAGACATATCTAAAAGAACACCTTACCCAGATCAAGATAACCCAATAGAAAGAATAATAAAAACATTGCTGAGTATTCAAGGTAATTGCTTACTTCTTTCGATGAAATGGGCGAAATGTGAAAATCTATTTTCAAGACTGCGACTGTCAAAACCTCATCGTACTGTACTCGTAAAGCAGAATACAAGCTTTCTGCGAGGAAACTACAACATACATGTCAGTAGCGACGTTAAACACTTCTCGTGTAGATCTTCCGTAGTTTTCAATAATGTTCAGCTTTGAGTCCATCAGCAAACACTAGCAAAAATCTCGGAGCAAACTGCGAATAAAGGGAGGAAGACATGTTTGTGTTCGAGGAGTGAGTGTTGCGTGGAGGTGAGGCTGCGCCGTTGCGCGTCGCCTGCTCCCACACGTCTTCACAGCACCCGCCGTCCTTGGACTTTGTCCACTAGCGGGAAGTACAGGAAGTTCCATTTGATCGAATGTAATCGGCGACAATACTTTCACGGTGGGTTCATTGTCTGTAATTAATTTTTCTTTTCTAGTTTTACAGCAGGTAACAACTCGTCTCTCTCACTCTTCAAGAATATAAACAGAGACTCATGTATAACAATTCACGGTATGCAATACATCTTGTTGTCAGTTAAATAAGATCACGCCATAAGTCAGTGGACCTCATAGTGGCATTTAGAGGTACTTGAAGTTATTACGAGGTTAAACCACAAGAACGTCCCTCCATTTAAGGTCTGTGGGTAATATCGCCTTCAAAACTCACATAATTTTAGAGAGCGTGACAAATTCTCTAGATTGTGCCGAATTAAGCTCATCCCCTATTACATTATGTATTATTCACAGCAGTAGCTATGTCACTCTCTGGATTGGAATATTAATTTTGGAAACATTTGAGAACAATTAAAAAACTCCGTTTTTAATAAGACTATTCCATTATTGTATAAAGATTACATTGTCTTTCATTCTCTTTTTACATTAAATTCCTCCAAACCTGTTTAAATTCACCTCCATGTAAACGCTATGACTAGAATCAGTTAGCCGGCCGCGGTGGTCTCGCGGTTCTAGGCGCGCAGTCCGGAACCGTGGGACTGCTACGGTCGCAGGTTCGAATCCTGCCTCGGGCATGGATGTGTGTGATGTCCTTAGGTTAGTTAGGTTTAAGTAGTTCTAAGTTCTAGGGGACTGATAACCACAGCAGTTGAGTCCCATAGTGCTCAGAGCCATTTTTGACTAGAATCAGTTGTTGTTGTTGTTGTGGTCTTGTGCAAGCTTCTTCATCTCCCAGTACCTACTGCAACCTACATCCTTCTGAATCTGTTTAGTGTATTCACCTCTTGGTCTCCCTCTACGATTTTTATCCTCCACGCTGCCCTCCAATACCAAATTGGTGATCCCTTGATACCTCAGAATATGCCCTACCAAACCGATCCCTTCTTCTAGTCAAGTTGTGCCACAAATTTCTCTTCTCTCCAATTCTATTCAATACCTCCTCATTAGTTATGTGATCTATCCATGTAATCTTCAGCATTCTTCTGTAGCACCACATTTCGAAAGCTTCTATTCTCTTCTTGTGTAAACTATTTATCGTGCACATTTTACTTCTATACATGGCAACACTGCATACAAATACTTTCAGAAACGATTTCCTGACACTTAAATCTATACTCGATGTTAACAAATTTCTCTTCTTCAGAAACGCTTTCCTTGCCATTGCCAGTATACATTTTATATCCTCTCTACTTCTACCATCATCAGTTATTTTGCTCCCCAAATAGCAAAACTCCTTTACTACTTTAAGTGTCTCATTTCCTAATCTAATTCCCTCATCATCACCCGATTTAATTCGACTACATTCCATTATCCTCGTTTTGCTTTTGTTGATGTTCATCTTATACCCTCCTTTCAAGACAATGTACATTCCGTTCAGCTGCTCTTCCAGGTCCTTTGCTGTCTCTGACAGAATTACAATGTCATCGGCGAACCTCAAAGTTTTTATTTCTTCTCCATGGGTTTTAATTCCTACTCAGAATTTTTCTTTTGTTTCCCTTACTGCTTGCTCAATACACAGATTAAATAACATCGGGGATAGGCTACAACCCTGTCTCACTTCCTTCCCAACCACTGCTTCCCTTTCATGCCCCTCGAGTCTTATAACTGCCTTCTGGTTTCTGTACAAATTGTAAATAGCCTTTCACCCCCTGTATTTTACCCCTGCCACCTTCAGAATTTAAAAGAGAGTATTCCAGCCAACATTTTCAAAAGCTTTCTTTAAGTCTACAAATGCTAGAAACGTAGATTTGCCTTTCCTTAATCTATTTTCTAAGATAAGTTGCCTCACGTGTCCCAACATTTCTAAGAATCCCAACTGATCTTCCCCGACGTCGGCTTCTACCAGTTTTTCCATTCGTCTATAAAGAATTCGTGTTAATATTTTGCAGCCGTGGCTTATGATAGTTCGATAATTTTCACATCTGTCAACACCTGCTTTTTTTGGGATTGGAATTATTATATTCTTCTTGAAGTCTGAGGATATTTCGCCTGTCATACATCTTGCTCACTAGATGATAGAGTTTTGTCAGGCCTGGCTCTCCCAACGCTGTCAGTAGTTCTAATGGAATGTTGTCTACTCCCGGCGCCTTGTTTTGACTTAGGTCTTTCAGTGTTCTGTCAAACTCTTTGTGGTGTCACCGCTAGACACCACACTTGCTAGGTGGTAACTTAAATCGGCCGCGGTCCTGTAGTACATGTCGGACCCGCGTGTCGCCACTGTGTAATCGCAAACCTAGCGCCACCACATGGCAGGTCACAAGACACGGACATGACCTCGCCCCAGTTGTACGGACGACATAGCTTGCGACCAGACCTACCAAGTCTTCCTCTCATTTGCCGAGAGACTGATAGAATAGCCTTCAGCTTATTCCATAGCTACTACCTAGCAAGGCGCCATTTGTATCAGTGCTTATAGCTTACTACTATTCAAGAGATGTATTCCAACAAGAGAATAAAGTTAAGTATATTATTCCAGCTACGTACTTTTCTTCTTATTCATTAATAAGTCTCATGTTCCAGTACTTCACGCCCGTCTGCGTTAGTTTAGCGTGCACTTTCAGCCACTTCGATCTACAAGGTGTTGGCCCCGCTGCCGACACATCACATGGCGACGAGGATGGGATGATTTGTTCTTTTTCCCTTTTTGTGCTCTGATTTGCTTGTGTCATGGCTTCGCCACAATCTCCAGATGTACTGTCCGAATTTTTTCGCTTGCAGAATCAGCAGACGCAGGCGTTATTGGAAGCCCTTGGACAGCTCGTCCAGGGTCAACGTGCGCTGCAAACCGATGCGGCGGCCGCCGCTTCATCGCTACCGCAGCCACACAACGCTGTCGCACCGCCATTTAGGCCCTTTGAGGCCGCGTGCGAAACCTGGACTGAGTGGGCCAGCCAGTTCCAGTTTCATCTCGCCGCGTACAGAATACAAGGTAAAGAGCGGCAGCCGTTTTTGCTTTCTTGTGTCGGTGTGTCTACCTACCGTGTGATAGTGAAATTGTTTCCCCGACGCGACGTAGCAACTCTGACCTACGAGGAAATTTTGTCGGCTTTAGATGCCTATTTCAAAGAAACAGTAAATGTAGTTGCAAAACGGTATACGTTCTTTCGTACAAAACGTACGGCCGGTCAGACTAATAGGGAGTGGGTTGCAACTTTGCAAGGACTTACTAGAGACTGTGCGTTTGCCTGTGAATGTGGCCTCCCATATTCAGATACTATGGTGCGTGATGCAATTGCACAGAACGTTTCTGATGTTCGCATAAGGGAACAGATTTTGAAACTAGTTAATCCTTCCCTTCAACAAGTGATAGACATATTGGATAGGCAAGACACACTTGACTTTGCTCAGGACTCATTTGAAACTTCGCCAGCAGTGTGTCACATTAATCAGCCCGCCGGGCCCGCTGCACGGGACGCTAAGCGGCCCTCGCGCCCGTCGCAGCCTCGCTCGCAAAAACGTGCGCCGCGTAAGCAAGCAACTGCAGTGAAATCATGCCCGCGGTGTGCAACTAGACATTCGCGTGAAAATTGCCCGTCACGCCAAGCTATTTGCTTTTACTGTCAAAAGAAGGGACATGTTCCAAGTGTTTGCCAGAAAAAGCTTAGATCAGACAATCGCAATAATTCCAGGCCTTTTGCTTCGCGCCGGAATCGAACCCAGGACAATCAGGCTCGTGGACCTTCGCCCATGGACATTAATGTAGTTCATTCCCACCCGTCCAGTGACACTTTAGCTAACAGTGACTGTGTTCGTCCCACCCAAAGTGTGTGTCGACGTCGCAGGAAATCCCGTAAAGTCGCAAGTGCTTCTGTACCTGTATCAGTTCAATTTGCACGTGACAGTCGCTCTTGTCGTCAGCAGGACAATAAACTTTTTGTGGACTTAGACTTTGAAGGCAAAGTGATCCCATTCCAGCTCGATACCGGAGCTGCAGTTTCATTGCTCAATCACGACACGTACAAACAACTGGGCAAACCGCCATTGCGTGCCGCAAATGTTAAGTTAACTAGTTACTCAGGACAGCCGATCCCTGTGTTAGGACAGTGCAGCCTTATTGCAACATACAAGGGACAAACAAAACTTGTATCATTTTACGTTCTTCGTTCTTCTAGTGCAGTGAACTTGTTTGGCTTAGATTTGTTTCAATTGTTTAATTTGTCTATAGTAAATCAGGTCCTATCAGTGAATCAGACTGTGCCTTCCGCCAGTGTTTCTAGTCTTTGTGAAGAATTTGCAGACATTTTTGCACCGGGCCTTGGTTGCGCTAAGAACTATGCAGCACATTTGGAATTGAAAGACAACGCGCAACCGAAATTTTTCAGAGCGCGCAATGTTCCCCACGCATTGCGTGATGAGGTCGCCAGAACATTACACGATTTAGAATCTCAAGGTGTAATTGAACGTGTGCAGGCTTCTCTTTGGGCCTCACCCTTAGTCATTTTGCCAAAACCTTCCGGAAAACTGAGACTTTGTGTGGACTTCAAGGCCACTGTGAATCCACAACTTGTGACTGCTACTTTTCCTTTGCCCCGCCCGGAAGATCTTTTTGACAAACTGTGCCCGGGAAAATATTTTTCAAAATTGGACCTAGCAGATGCGTACTTGCAGATACCTGTGGACGAAGACTCCCAGCGCGTCTTGGTGGTAAACACGCATCTTGGCTTGTATCGCTTCAAAAGACTGCCATTCGGGTGTGCCTCCGCCCCTGCATTGTTTCAGCAATATTTACAAACTATTTGTGCGTCGGTCCCTACTGCTGCGAACTATCTGGACGATATTGTGATCTCAGGACAGACAGAAGCAGAACATTTGCAAAATCTCCGAACATTATTTCAGGTCTTGCGTCAGAATGGTCTTCGCTTGAGAAAGGACAAATGTGTGTTCTTTGCTCGGGACTTACCCTACCTGGGGCATGTCATAAATGCCCAAGGTATACATCCGAGTCCAGAGCACCTCCGTGCCATACAGGACTTACCTGCTCCGCAAGATTTGAAACAGCTACAGAGTGTGATGGGTAAAATAAATTATTATCATAAATTTTTGCGCAATGCTTCTTCCATTTCAGCTCCGCTTCATCGCTTACGCCGTAAAGGTGTTCCGTTCGTCTGGACGACGGAATGCGAACGCGCCTTTCGCCAGTTGAAATCGGCGTTACTTTCAAATACTTGCCTTACGCCATTCGATCCCCGAAAACCCCTTTTGTTGATGGTAGATGCATCGGATTTCGGGATCGGTGCTGTGCTTGCGCACAAAGATGGCTCGCATGATCGCCCTATTGCCTTTGCGTCCAAATTGCTCTCATCTGCGCAAAGAAATTATTCACAGATAGAGAAAGAAGCTTTAGCTCTCGTGTTTGGTGTTACCAAGTTCCATGACTTCTTGTATGGTCGTCACTTTACCATCATCACAGACCACAAACCGTTGACATCGCTTTTTCATCCGCACAAGCCTGTACCTCCACGTACAGCGCAGAAATTCATTCGCTGGTCACTTTTTCTCTCGCAGTACCGCTACGATATTTTGTATCGGTCCACTGCTAAGCACGGAAACGCTGATGCGTTGTCCCGTTTGCCTGTTGCTGAGGATAAAGCATTCGATTCTTCCGAACTTGCTTGCATGTTCATTGATTCGGAAGCCGATGACGTGGTCGCATCGTTTCCGATTGATTTTCGTCGTGTAGCTACAGCCACAGCTGCTGACCCTGTCCTTGCTACTGTTTTGCGTTTTGTTGCTACGCAATGGCCCTTGTCAAAGTCACGGATCGAGGATCCTTTGGTTCGCCGTTTTTTTTGCTCACAAGGAGAGACTTTTTGTTCGACGTGGTGTTTTGTTGTTGCGTTCCGATAATGATCAATCCCGAGTCGTTGTCCCACGTTCGTTACAGTCATCTGTCTTAAAGCTTCTCCACCAAGGACATTGGGGTATAGTGCGTACGAAACAACTTGCTCGTCAGCACTGTACTTGGTTCGGAATCGATGCTGCGATTACGAATATGTGCTCCTCTTGCGTGGCGTGTGCCGAACAACAATCCGCACCGCCGCGTAAATTCTTTGCATGGCCGAACGCCACTTCCCCTTGGCAACGCTTGCACATCGATTTTGCTGGTCCATTCTGGAATGCTCGATGGTTGGTTGTGGTCGATGCTTTCAGTAATTTTCCTTTTGTTGTCCGGATGTCTTCCACGACGTCTTCTGCCACAATCCAAGCCTTGTCTGCTATCTTTTGCATTGAAGGTCTCCCGCAGACTATTGTTTCCGACAATGGCCCACAATTCATGTCCGCAGAATTTCAGTCATTCTGCAAGGCCAATGGTATTCAACATCTGACATCCGCGCCGTTTTCGCCTCAGTCAAACGGTGCCGCTGAACGATTGGTCCGGACTTTCAAGTCCCAGATGTTGAAATTGAAAGAGTCGCATTCTCGGGAGGACGCTTTGTTGCTCTTTTTGTCATCGTATCGCTCTCAGCCCCGCGATGGTCGCTCGCCGGCTGAATTGCTCCATGGTCGATCTCATCGCACCCTGATGTCTTTGCTGCATCCGCCGCATCAGGTTCCTGTGCAGCGGCAGACTCCTGTTTTTGCTCCTGGCGACGTTGTCTATTATCGCACTTATCGCGGTTCACGGCGTTGGCTCGCAGGGCGCATTCTTCGCTGCCTCGGCCGCGCGATGTATTTGGTTTTGGGGGCCTCTGGTGAGGTGCGTCGGCATCTCAATCAGCTGCGCCTCTGTCGTCGCCTGGGTTCTGCCGCTCCCCGTCTGCTTTCAGCGACGGAGCCGTCAGGTCAGCGCCTTGGGGACCCATCTACTGGCTCGCCTCATCCCCAGGTGTTGCCGACGCTGCCTTCCATTTTGCCCCATGGCGTCGCGCCGCCGCCGCAGCCGCCGCCGGCGCCGCCCGCAGTGGACGCGTCGCTGCAACCGCCTGGCGCCTCCCTGGGTCACGCGCCGCCGCTCGCTTCCCGTGACCAGCCGTCCTCCGCCATGGACCTCTTGCCCGCTCCGGACCAGATGTCGTCTTCGCCCGTCGGGTGCTCCGACCACATGGAGGTCGACCCTTCTGTCTCATTACGTGCGCATACACCTCCTGTTGACGTGCACCCTGGACTAGGTTTGCAGGCGTTTCCTAGCTCCCCTCGGACCGAATGGCCGGGTGCGGGTGGCACAGCCTCGCCTGTTGTTAGGCTCCCCACCTCATCGCATACGTCAACATGGGGTCCTCCCCACGGCGGGCGGAAGCCTTATCTCACGACCGTTCGCCGATTTGCGGGGGAGGAATGTGGTGTCACCGCTAGACACCACACTTGCTAGGTGGTAACTTAAATCGGCCGCGGTCCTGTAGTACATGTCGGACCCGCGTGTCGCCACTGTGTAATCGCAAACCTAGCGCCACCACATGGCAGGTCACAAGACACGGACATGACCTCGCCCCAGTTGTACGGACGACATAGCTTGCGACCAGACCTACCAAGTCTTCCTCTCATTTGCCGAGAGACTGATAGAATAGCCTTCAGCTTATTCCATAGCTACTACCTAGCAAGGCGCCATTTGTATCAGTGCTTATAGCTTACTACTATTCAAGAGACGTATTCCAACAAGAGAATAAAGTTAAGTATATTATTCCAGCTACGTACTTTTCTTCTTATTCATTAATAAGTCTCATGTTCCAGTACTTCACGCCCGTCTGCGTTAGTTTAGCGTGCACTTTCAGCCACTTCGATCTACAAGGTGTTGGCCCCGCTGCCGACACATCACTCTTCACGCAGTATCATATCTCCTATTCAGTTATCAAATCAAATTAAACTCTGTATTTTCTATATGCATAGCACATTCTATCTCTTATTGCATTAAAATTATTGTCTGTTGTAATATTCTCGTCTAAAAATATGTACAGTTTATCTATTTTACGAATTTTTTAACTACCATATAAACAGTTTCTTGATTCCTCTTCACTTGGAACACCTGAACTTGGGAATGTTTCATATCTAGGATTACACACACACGCGCACACAAAAGAACAACAAATAGTAATAAGTCGGTAGCTTTGGAACTGGTAGGAGATGTTGTTGAAACAGGTTAATTCTGCCATCTAACAATGATGTGTGGAACATGTTAAAGAGTTACAGGGGTCCCGCGACTGCAGTAACTATTTCTCTACATAATGTTAGCTGAATTTCCCATCGGTATTTCACAGAACTTTACAACATATTAAATAAGAGACACGTTCCTGACGTTCTGCGAAAATCATTTATTTGATCACACACTGGCTGTAGGATTCTTTGGCCACGGTTAAGTGACAACAGAATGTCACAACCACGGATAAAATGACGTACAACTTACAAATTATGAATTATTACAAGCAAATGACTTTTGTGATGGTATATTTTTATTTTATTTTACCATTACCGGTTTCAAGTCATCTAGTGACTCGCCATCAGATGGTAAGGGGCGGTCGTTCCGTAGCTGTGTCAAGACACAAAGTATCGAAACAAGTAAACACTGAATTTATCGATGTATCTTCAGTTATTTACGTCATAGGGTCGACATGATGGTAATACATAAAGTTATTTGTATCCATGGCATTAATCCTGGTGCAAAAATGACTTTGGAGAACGTACTTTATGTTTCCAGTTAGATTGGTTACACAGTATTACTAAAACTTTGCCACAGGTAACGGCTCCCATATGCTTTGCAGGATGTGAACAAACTCAGAGATTTTCATCGATCGACACTCGTATTTTCGAAAGTTGCACGTTATCTTGAATGACACTAAATTACATAAATTATTACAAAAATAATATACGACATTTACGGAGGCTGTCAAATTAGGGTTCAGAATTACATTTCTTCTTTATCTCTTAGAACTGAAATTACATTTAACAAGTTTATTCTTGGATATTATAACCAAGAATAAACCTGCTAAAAATAACGACCCCTACAACGGTACAATCACTGAGAACTGCTTATCATCTTATGATGATTCACTTGGCAACTTGAAATGGCAAGAGTAAAATAAAAGAGAAAGTGTACAATCACAAAACGCGAATGGTTGGAGTCATTTCTGAGAACTTTTATTCATCACAATTGTAGTGTTCCACACCCATAACGGACAAAATTATTACACAAATATTACTGATAAAGGTGATACATAAACGATGAGATACAGAGCGCTTAAAACGGAAAGTATAACTTTTTTATGTTACAAAGAAATCGTTACATTAAAAAAAAATTACATGCAACCGAGAGTGGTGGTTAGGTTTCTGAATACGTATTCAAGTCGCACCGGATTGAAATCCAATCCCGACCTCTCTCACTTAGGTTTCAAGTGGTTGGTCCAAATCAGCTGCAAATGCCCAGATGTATCCTTCGGTTAAACCACGGTTTGTTACCTTTCCTACTATTCACGCTCTGTCTCTAATAATCCCGATGTCGACGAGATGCTAAGCTTTAAGTACTCCACCTTTATTTACTTGAGAATCGGAAATGTTGGGTTGGTGCATAAGTTCGTAGCGCTTTTCCATAAGTTTAATAAACACAAGAGATATACATAACAGAGACTTTAGTCATCAATAATATATTATCCTTCACTCTTAGACAATCTACCAATGTGGGCGCAACTTTTCGGGTCCGCGACTGTGTCGAGCCCTGTTCGGAGAGCATTTCCATCCGGAAAGGAAGTTCCTTAAAGGTTGTTCGATAGAGAGCGGAAAAGGTGAAAATCTGAGGGCGCAATATCAGGTGGATAAGGTGAGTGCGGAATGACTTACCAACCCAGATCCTCTATAGTGTTTTTTGTGAATCAAGCAGAATGCGGGCGGGCGTTATCGTGGAGTACCGTCACTTCACGCAGTCTTCCTGGTCATTGTTCTCGGATTGCGTCTGCAAGACGTCTCAGTTGTTGACAATAAATGTCAGCAGTGTTGGTGAGACCTTGGGGGAGCAACTCTTAGCACGCAACACGGTCGCTATTCCACCAGATACTTAACATTATCTTTTGTGGATGGGCGTAGGTCTTTGTACGGGGAGTTGCCGCTTTGTCTGGGCTCAACCATTCGTTTCTCTTCCTTGCGTTAGCATAAAGCACAATTTCTCGTCACCAGTAACGATATAGGATAGGAATGGTCGACGTTGTTCACTAGCCGACTGATGACGAGCAAGGAGAGATGCACGTATGGCCACCCGCTGATTTTTGTGATTTTGGCTTGGAACATGCGGTACCCATACTCCCGATTTTTTAATCTTCCCCATTGCATGCAAGCGTCGACACTGGTGGAATAATGACAGTTTATCACATTTACCAGTTCTCGAGCACACTGACTTGGATCACTGTGGATTAATACGTTTAAGGAGCGTAGGACGTCAAACTGGCCGACTTCGAGAAGGAGATGCACCACAGGACATTTTAATTTGCACTTTCACAAATAAATTCATAAAACTTTGTCAGCATGACCAGGAAGGATTCAGGATTCACACTCATAGCAGTGGAAGTTCAAAAACACGAAAAAATAATAATTTTTAAATGTGAAATTTCATGATCTTTTTCACTTACTGTTGGCTACATTTGTTGCTATGGGTACACTTTTCCTCATAAGTAAGAGAGATTCTTCAATGAATTTTACACAGCTTACAAACCATACTTACAGGTGTATGAAACTCTAGAATTTATTTAATCTATGGAAAAATGAATGGGCTGTTACGTTTTAAACTTCGTGTTTAAAGAAAACTCGAATTTTATAGTTAATTATCTCAATTTTTTTCACAGTTTTTAACAGATCTCGGAAATACTATAGTTTCATACACCTGTAAGTATGGTTTGTATGCTGTGCAAAATTCATCGAAGAATCTCTCTTACTTATGAAGAAAAGTATACCTACAGCAACAAATGCAGCTAATACCAAGTGAAAAAATGAAGAAATTTCACATGTAAAAAAAAATTGTAATGTTTTTTAACTTCCTCTGCTATGAGTGTGAATCCTGAATCCTTCCTCGTCATGCTAACAAAGTTTTATGAATTTATTTGTAAAAGTATAGAGAGTGTAAATTAAAATGTCCTGTGGTGCCTCTCCTGCTCCAAGTCGGCCCGTTTCACGTCCTACCCCCGTTAAAGAATCTTCATCAAACTCCGAAGGTCTTCCTGAACGTGGAGAGTCACTAACGTCGTAATGATCCTCCTTAAAATGGGGATAACTGTGTTCTTGCCGTGCAATGGCATTGTCGCCATAAACGGCGCAATTTTTCTGACTGGCTCTGCTGCTGTCAGGCCTCTACTGAGCTCAGACAGTAGAATATGTCGGAAATGTTTCGATTTCTTCACTTGGCCATCCAATTTCTAGCGTCCGCAGTTCCGCTCACTATCTGAAAGTGACAATATGTTAACCCAAATAGCAACAGTGAACTACAAACAAAAAAGTGACAATCGATAAATAAACCCATAATAACCTGAATACCGACTTGCAAAACAAAAACAAAGAATGAAATTTCCACATCTTTATTGGAAGTGTCCATACTCTTTGAAAGTGTCTGCAAGCGTCAAGAATGGCTTCCCGAAAGTTTGAAGCGTTGTTAAGGAGGAAGCTAAGCTGTGGTCTGGTGGGCTGAGCGCTACACGACAGGTGTATGTCAGGGAGCAGGCGCAACCGCATTCTGACGCAGGCTTCGAGGCCAGTCCAGATGCGTCTTTTTGCTGGAGGCTGTCCCGCGGTTAGGTAGTAAGAAGTAGTGTGCTAGCGTACTCTATTCTCGGTGACAAAGGGCTGTCAACGCCGAGGTTCCACCGTTTGCCCTGCCGTAAGTACGCTTCACAGTCGCTACAGTTTGAATTCTACCTGCGCACTATGTGGAGTCCCACGCCACAAAATGGACCAATTTTTAAACACGAGCAACGACAAATCTGAGGCCTAGCAAATTTGTTTACAACCCGGATGAATAAACGGGACTGAGGTTACCGATTAACTGCGCAGAAAAATCAGGTGCTGACAGGTATGAATACTACCGAACCATCACTTTAGTAACTCATTATTGCGAACTTCTGAAACGAGTTACTTGCAGGAGAATGTGGAAACTGCTAGAAGCAACTTAGGGGAAGATCAGTTTGGTTTCAAAAGAATGAACGAGGCGTGTCCGATCGGTCGCGAAATGGAAACAACAGCGAAAATCCGATGAAGCTTTGCACAGATATAGTGGGCAGTGTCTATAATGTGTCCGTCGACAGCGTCACGTTGCTCTTGGTAGTTCTGAGCACACAGTGAACACGTGAAGATGCCTAGAAAATAGTGTCCCCCCGCCAAGTATGGGTGCCTGCCGAGAAATGTCGCCTGATTCCATGCAAACCTACATAACGCAATTGTCACGCATTTCCTTCTTCAGGACAGTTCTCGTCCTCACACTGCAGGGCCAATGAAGACACTCCTTCAGTGTTCCAGTGGGAAGTGTTTCACCACCCACCATACAGCCTAAACGTGGCTCATCTCTACTCATATGAACTGCTGGCTATGAGGACATTTTAGCTCAGACAACAAGCTGCAAACCAGTGCAGAGAATTGGCAGAAAGCACAGGTGGCTGCCTTCTATGACGAGGGTATTAGAAAGTTGGTACAACGCTACGACAAATGTGTAACTCGGATCGGCGGCTATGTAGAGAAGTTGCTGGAAGATGTAGCCTCTGACTGTCGCAAATAGAACATTTCTGATTTTCGTTGTGGTTTACATTTCGCTACCGATCACAGCTTACTTTCTGGGCAAGCCTCGTAGGAACACGCTAGGCAATACTGGCCCTATGGTTTATGCTAGAAGACAGATTGAAGATAGGCAAAACTACGTTTATAGCATTTATAGATTTAGGGAAAGCTTTTAATTGTGTTGATGGGAGTACTCTCTTTGAAATTTTGAAAGTAGCTGGGATACAATAAGGGGAGCGAAAGGTTATATACAACTTGTGCAAAAACCAGACTGTAGCTGTAAGAGTCGAAAGAAATCAAAACGAAGCAGTGCTTCAGAAACAAGCGAGACATGGTTGTAGTCTAACATAAATGCTATTTAATCCATACACTGAGCAAGCAGTAAACGAAACAGAGAAACAATTTCGGAAGGGAATTAAAATTCAGGGAGAAGAACTACAAACTTTGAGGTTTCCCGATGACAAATGACATAGTAATTCTGTCAAAAATGGCAAAGGACTTCGGAGCGCAGTCGAACGGGAAGGACAGTGTCTTGAAAGGAGATTGTAGCAGTTTATAATCAACAAAAGTGAAACAAGGGTAATGGGATTACATCAGACGATACTGAGCGAATTGAATTAGGAAACTGGTCACTAAAAGTAGTAGATGAGTTTTTATATTTGGGCATAAAATGCAGACTGGCAAGAGCAATAAACGCTTTTCTGAAAAAGATCAATACGTTAATGTCTAATATAAATTTAAGTGATAGGAAATATTTCCTGAAGGTATCTGTGTGGAGTGTGGCCGAGTACGGCAGAGAAACGTGGACGAGAAATAGTTCAGAAAAGAACGAAATAGAGGCTTTCGAAATGGTGCTACAGCAAAATGGTGAATTTTACGTGGGTAGATAGAATAACTAATGAGGTGGTACTGAATCGAACTGTGATAAAATAAAGTTTTGACTAAAAGAAGAAATCGGTAGGTAGGACACATGCTAAGGAATCAAGCAAGTCAGTTTTCTAATTGCGGAAGTGTATGCCGTAACGGTTCAAATGGCTCTGAGCACTATGGGACTCAACTGCTGTGGTCATAAGTCCCCTAGAACTTAGAATTACTTAAACCTAACTAACCTAAGGACATCACACACATCCATGCCCGAGGCAGGATTCGAACCTGCGACCGTAGCAGTCGCACGGTTCCGGAATGCGCGCCTAGAACCGCGAGACCACCGCGGCATGCCGTAACGACTGTAGAAGAGTACCAAGGAATGAATACAATAAGCAGGTTCAAGTGGATGTACTTATGTAGAGATGGCCACTTTATTTATCTGCAACGTGCCGTTTACTTTAGTTGTTCATTTCTTGCTACCTGTAGTGCCTGTCGACACACATAGATAGAAAAAATTGAGAGAAACAGTTTTCAAAGTAGGGCACTGTCCTCTGAGACATGGCTTTCTCCCGTCAGAGGATCAAAAATGCGTGTTGTTATTAATAACTCAGCATATCATCTCGAATCCACTAGTTCTACACAGTAACATACATGCGAAATAATCAGTTGCGGAAATATAGTAACCAGCGATTCTTTGGTTCAAATGGCTCTGAGCACTATACGACTTAACTTCTGAAGTCATCAGTCGCCTAGAACTTGGAACTAATTAAACCTAACTAACCTAAGGACATCACACACATCCATGCCCGAGGTAAGATTCGAACCTGCGACCGTAGCGGTTGCTCGGCTCCAGACTGTAGCGCCTAGAACCGCACGGCCACTGCGGCCGACAGCGATTCTTTATATAATTCTATTTATGACAAGGTGCACATCGCTTTTTTATCGATCTTCAGTTGGGGTAATGCAGTTATATCTTCATCATTATTATGTTTATGTCGACTGCATTTTGGACGCTGCAGTTGCCCTGTGTAAAGTAATAATTTCTTTAACCACCACGTTTTCCACGTTCTAAATTTACGTTTAGTTTAAAGTTATGTGAAGTTATTTTTACTCTTTATTTTATAACTCCTGGTTTCCGAGTTATATGAATAACACACTCATTTTTATCTTCACTGATACACTGATGCAGCGTGTAATTTGCCATGTGACCGACTTATGTATTTGTTTACTGTGCCAATTTACAATTTTAGTGTTTGTTCGGAAAGTGCTTCTGATGTCAGCTACGTTTCTAAACTTTATATCTACGTCATTCAAACTTGATACAAGCCTCTATATGAATGAAAAAAACCAAGCCATATATGGTGCCATACTCACTGGTTAACATGTGTGTACTGTAATGACAAGCGATAGGTTATTTTACAGGTTGATATTGGTTGTTCAGATCACGTTACACACTAGAGTAAGGAAATAAAAATGACTGTTTTAAGAATTGTTATCTAAATAGTCTGTAAATCTTGGAAGAAAGAGAGTCAGCAAAGATTAACTAATAAAATGGTGACAAATCACGACGGACATAATTCATTTTTCATCACTGTCATCTAAAAACCAGACTTGCCCTTTCTAAAATCATACTTACTGAGACAGATTAGTTATCTGTGAGCCATTCGCGAGTCGCTTCTCTATTTTGCCTAGCCGACATATAGCTCAGTACATACATGTTTTCTCTGTGAAGCACTTATTTTTTGTTTGGGACATTTCCGGCTCGATAATCATGAAATGCAACACAGCTAGAAATCTTATTGGCTATAAGTTATTGCTGCCCAATTTTAAGCTCAAACAGACATATTTTTGGAAAATCCATTTTGGTTCATTTTTTGCTTCCCATTGAAACAAATACGTGTCGTAAAATGCAGAACCTTGATCAGGTGTGAGCACACATTTTCGACCTAATGCAAAACCATTAACACTTCAAAGCGAAATCATTTTAAGTTCTCGTCGTGCGTGTCACAATAAACAGGAATTAAAATGTAACTTTTAACCGAAATGTTCATTCTAAACGAGCAGCAGCTACAGCCACAGGCAATTTCACAAAACTTTATAATTGATAAAGAGAACTTTATTTTGTTACTCAACATGTGTTTCTAGAGGACACCACAAGTACCTGTACTTTGCTTTTAATCAGTTGATAAGTTCGCATTTTCTTCAGCTGCAACAGCAACAGAAATACGAGCGGTCAGATCTGCTTTCAAGTCAGTGATACTAGTAATAGTGGTAATGCCAGTAGCATAAGAACATTATCGAGTCGTGCGTGAATATTGAGTATAATGACACGTACCAACATGTAGTGGCTTATAGGAACCAAAATGGATTTCCTTCAAAACATGTTAATCTGCAGTTGAAAATGAGGCGGTATTGACTTACAGCCGATTAGATCTCTGTCTCTGATGGAACACTGTCAGACATGGCATTATTACCGAACAGTAAATATTTCATACAAAAAATGAGTGTTTCATAGATAACACATGTAAGTATTTCTTTCATCGCAAGAACTGTGAGTGAGTTTCGGTAGTGCTGCAGAGATGACGTTCACCTACTGATGTTCTCTAGGCACACAATCTGGGGTTAGGAACTGCAAGTCGCTACCTCTCTTCCTATTGACAACCGACTACTGGCGATGCAAAGTTCGTCTACTTCCAAGAGCCGCAAAGAGGAGACCTATTCACGGTGTAAATTACCTACCGGGAGATGATATACTAGCACGAAGAACACATTTTCAGTTAATATATAAATCTGTGAAGGCAAATCTTCAACCGTAGCTGCTGCTTCAATTTTCTGCGTCCAATGAAAATACTCAGAGTTAGTAGGAAATCTGCTAGACCACAAACTGGCACAACATCTTATTGTGAGACGGTCTTAGACGTTTTAGAGCGACTAGTAACTTCTTTCTCCAACTCTGTTGTTATTGATATAAAACGCCGCCACTTACACTGCCACTTGTATTTCTCTCCCAACTAAGTGTGATTGCTTTACTCAGGGCAGTGTTCATGAAGGAAGGTTACAGTTCAAAGCACCATCAGTATTGAGGTCATTAGTGACGGGGCGGAAAATAGGAAGGGAGTAAGTAAACCGCCCATTAGGCCCAGGCTAGTGTCGGCTAGCTAGTGACAGCTACGGATATCTAACAGCACCGTTAGCTTCACACGCTCCTGAGCTATCGCGTTGTAGGCATCCCGCTACACATTTGAGAACACAAGAAGTTTGAATAAAAACGCCTTCGGTCACAATTTTTTCGTGTTTTAGTAAATTACAGGATGCTTTCGGACAATGTGGGTCCATGTTCAGGTGCCAACTTGTTTAATACATAATTTAGATTTGCTCTTGAGTGAGGTGGTATGCATTTTCCGAACAAACAAGGTACATAAATTTTAACCTTTCCCGGTTAGCATAGCTAGGTTTATTCATACTGTCGTCGCACATCACGTCACCCAAGGCGCAAATTTTCCGCAATCCACTGTGTAATTTACTAAAACACGAAAAATTGTAATTTAAGACGTTTTATTCAAATTTACTGAGTGTTGAATTAAACATGGATAAACTTACACTTGTGAACACTGTGAAAATACACTAATGACCCTAAAACATTATGTCCACGGACCATTGCGGGAATGAACACCATCTGACGGTGTTGTGAGCACGTAACACAGGAACGGAAGTACGGTATATACACTGAGCTGAGATGTCACGGGATACAGATATGTATATGTACAGATGGCGGTAGTATCGCGATAGGTATAGAGGGCAGTACGTTGGCGGAGCTGTCTTTTGTACTCAGATGACTCATGTGAAAAGATTTCCGATGGGAGTACGACCGTAAAACGGGAATTAAAAGACTTTGGATTCGGAATGGTGGTTGGAGCTAGATTCATGGGACATTCCATTTCGGAAATCGTTAGAAGAAACAATACTCCTAGTTGCACAGTGTCAAGAGTGTGCCGAAAATACTAAATTTCAGGCATTACTTTTCAGCACGCACAACGCAGTGACCAGTGACCTTTACTTAACGACCGAGGGCAGCGGCGTTTGAGAAGAGTTATCAGTGCTAACAGACAAGCAACACTGCTTAAAATAACCGCAGAAATCAATGTGGGACGTAGACGGACGTACCTGTTAGGACAGTGCGGCGAAATTTGGCGTTAATGGGCTACAGCAGCAGACGACAGATGCGAATGTCTTTGCTAACAGCACGACATCGCCTGCAGCGTCTCTCCTGGGCTCTTGACCACATCTGTTGGACCCTAGGCGACTGCAAAACCGAGCCCTGCTAAAATAAGCCGGGATTTCGGTTGGTAAGACCTGATGGCAGGGTTCGAGCGTGCTGCAGACCCCACGAATACGTGGACCGAAGTTATCAAGAAGCCACTGTGCAAACGTGTGGTCGCTCCATAATGGTGTGGGATGTGTTTACTTGGAATGGACTGGCTCCTCTGGTCCATCTGAACCAATCATTAACTGTAAATTGTTCTGCTCAGCTACTTGGGGGCCATTAGGAGCAACTCATGGACTTAATGTTTCCAAACAACGATGGAGGTTTAATGGATGACAATGCGTTATGACACCGGGCCACAATTGTTCACGACTGGTTTGACAAACATTCTGTACAATTCGAGTGAATGACTGGCCACCCACATCGCCCAATATGAATACCATCGAACATTTATGGGACGTAATCGAGAAGTCAGTTCGTGCACAAAATACTGCACTAGGAAGAATTCCGCAAACATGGACCACCATAGAGGCGGCATGGTTCATTATGTCTGCAGGGGACATCCAACGAATTGTTGAGTCTATGCCATTTCGTGTTCTGCACTATGCCGTGCAAAAGGAGTTCCGACTCGATATTAGGATGCATCCTATGATTTTTGTCAGTGAATAAGCGGAGCAGTGGCGAACGGAATCATTCTAGCGACGATACGAGCCGCCAATTGGGAAATCAAGTAAAATAAGAGATTTTGACAAAGGGCAGATTGTTATGGCCCTATGGCTGAGAACGAGCATCTTGAAAACGGTGAAGCTAGTGAGCTATTGGCGTGCTACTGTCGTGAGCATTCGTGGAAATTGGCTGAAGGATGATGAAACCCTGAGTAGGAAGGATGATGAAACGCTGAGTAGGTAACAAGGTGTTGGACGTCCACGCCTCAGCATAGAACGTCCAGATCGGAGGTTTGCGCTCTCTGTAAAGCAGAATAGGTTGCGATCTGTGGCAGGTTTGACGACAGAGTACAGTGCTCCTGCAATGACAAGTGTTTGAGGGTGCAGTGTTCAGCGCACATTGTCGAGGCGGACGACACCTACGTGTTCCCATGTTCACCCAACAACATCGTGAACTGTGATTGCTGTGGGCAAGGGATCATCGAGATTGGACCGTGGGTCAATGGAAACGTATCGTCTGGTGGGGCGAATGATGTTTCTTGTCACACGATGTCGTCGGTCGTGTCCGGATACCCCGTCACCCGGGCGAACGGGTGCTCGAAACATGCCTTGCGCTAAAGATACAAGCCTGTAGCGGGAGAGGGGGGCAGCGTCGTACTATGGGGAAAATTCAATTGGGCTTCCAATGGGATCGGTGGTGGTAACTGAAGGTGCCGTGACTGTTGTGGGCTGTGTAAAAATAATTGTCTACCACCTGGAACCCTTCATGTTGATGTTTTCCCAGACAGCGATGTCATCTTCCATTAGGGTAACTAGACCTCCTAAGTTTGGATACGCCAACGACTGGGTGCCGGCAGCGATACACTGAAATTCTGAAGAAACGGAAGCCATCTTAACATCTGATCTGGCGATAATGGGTTCATACTTTCGCAGATGGGGACTGAAACCAAATCCCAACAAGGCAGAGACGACTTGCTTTCATTTGTGCAATAGAGCGGCAAATACACAGCTCCAGGTGTATTTTGGTGACAGACTATTTTACCACAATCACCACCGAAAATGTCTAGGGTTTACAGTGGACCTGAAATTGTCCTCGAAAGAGCATCTGGAAAACACCGCTGCGAAGATACTAACTAAGCTGTGCGTAACAACCTGGGGCTCCGCTGCTGAAACTCTGCTGTCTTCGGCACTTGGGCTAGTCTACTGTGTTGCGGAATATGGTGCTCCTGTATGGCTCAATAGTGCACACACAGACACACACAAACGAACGAATTCTCGACGCACAACTGAACAATGCAATGTAAATTACAGTTGTACACTAAGGTCAACTGCCATCGAATGGCTATCTATATTGAGCCACATCGGCCCCCTGCACTTCGACGAAAATCAGCTCTACTCCATGAATTTCAAAGCAGATAAGGCAACTCACAACTCACCATCCATCAAGCTGTCGTTATCTTAGAAACCAACTGGCTTCGATCAAGAAAACCATCCATGGAAACAGTCATGGAACAGCACACGTCTCAATACCACGTAACAGACTGACGGGAACGAGAATGGACAGAGGCTTGCCCTTCACATTACCAGAACTTGCCCTCCATAAGAAAGAAACCCCATTGGGCTAATCGTGCAGAACATGTACAAAGTTTAAGAGAATATTCATAATCATGGTAGAAGCATGGACACTCTTTGTAGATGGGGTAAGGCTCCATCTCCAAATTGCGATTGCGGAGCAACCAGGCAAACCGTTCGTCACATAGTCGCAGAATGTCGCAAAGGGGCCTATCGTGGTACTTTCGACGATATCCCGAAGTCAGCGAATGACGCAATTGATTATATTAAAAATTTAAATGTCTGCAAATTACATGTGTTGTTGTTTTTATTATAATTAATACTGTGCTTGAAAAACTATAACATAAATAAATAAAAAGTAGGGTAACTGTCTGTGTCAGAAGCAGTGTTCTAAAGTGTCGTACTACTGTGGTAGGGTGAGCAAGACAATGAACTCACGTTCGTGTCATATCGCTTGATCTGAACCCGACGGATGATACCGGGCGCCCAGCAAACGATCAGCTCGTAAACTACGGGAACTGCGTGATGTGCGTAGATATGTGGTGCAGCATACGTCCAGAAACCTACCAACAACTTGTCGGCTTCACACCACGCATAACCGTTGCTCAATTGCATTCCAGAGGTGGACCAACATGCTATGAAAGAGCGGACATAATATTTGGCATATTACTGAAATTTGTTGCGGCTGATTTCCACGTAATACAGCTTCCGGTATTTGCCCTCGTGGGTTTCTGTCATTGCTTCTGCAGAGGGCAGTTATCTGTTTTGCTGGTTCAGTTAGCAGCCTGCACTCAGAAATTCTATGGTAGTTTACGAAAAGATAGTAACTACAGAACGTTGAAATTCGATACAGAAATTAGCGTATGTGCTAAGCAGAAATGTAAGTAAGCAAACGAAATATGGCGTATGGAAATCCGTAGATATCAGTTGTAATCTGATTAAAGTTCCTGAGGAGGACAAAGGCTCATGTTGGTCTTCGTTATTAAAATTACTTCCTTAAAAAGTTCTGTAGATAAATTTAGCTGATCATGGATTAGCTTGAAGTTCAGATGGTCCATTTAATTTCTCAGACGACATTCACCCATCTGCTATCGTCTACTTACGAGTATTAACGTAATGTGAAGCAGCTTTTGACGATGTGCAAACCGAATTTGAGGTACTATGTTTTGCATTAACTTTTGATACCAATTTCACTGCTTTGTTTCCCCTTCCAACAGTGTTTACGGATTTTCTATATCTAACTACACATTAATCTTCTGTCATATTTCGTAATTTGTTTGAGCAAAGGTCTAAGTTCTTATACCAGAATTAAAACTACATTATTGAGCACTACCAGCATCTCTTCATAATTATTTCTCCAGATTAGTGTTTGTCTTTGTGTCACTGTATTAATGTAACCTCGTCGGTTCCTTTTCATTTTGTGTGCTTTAGTTGGTATTCTACGCAGAGGGGAGAACACGATAAACGGATAGTCTGTCTGCTTCATTCTGAAACTAAACAACGTATTGTCTATGCCATGCAGAATGCCGCTACTGCTTAACTTACTTCGCGAGCTAAGTGGCAGCAGTCATTAACGACGACGATAGCGCATTCTCACGTTAACACGAAGTTATCAATATGACCCAAGCACGCACCTGAAATTACAGTCGACGATTTACCGTCGGTGTTTCTAATGGTTCAAATGGCTCTGAGCACTATGGGACTCAACTGCTGAGGTCATTAGTCCCCTAGAACTTAGAACTAGTTAAACCTAACTAACCTAAGGACATCACAAACATCCATGCCCGAGGCAGGATTCGAACCTGCGACCGTAGCGGTCTTGCGGTTCCAGACTGCAGCGCCTTTAACCGCACGGCCACTTCGGCCGGCTTGGTGTTTCTCTTGTAGTGGAGTATAATAGCGTTTTCACTGCTCCCCACTTCCTTAACGGATAACAGTTATGAGGTACTCCTGCTGATCGACAAGCCACAGTGCGTAGAGATTTCCGTGGGGACGTATCTCCATGCAAGTCCCTATGGTCTGGAGAGTTCACTTTATATCAATGTTGCGAACGAAAATTTATAACGAAGTAGAAGCAACTGCTTTGTCGTGTAGATATGTGTCGTGCTGATCCCATGACAGTTCTTAGATAACGGACAGCAAATAAGAAATCAAAATGTCTCTTTAAACTTCTACAGTAATTTGTACATTGCAGCGCCTGTGTTATTCTAAATTACGATGCAACGTTCCTTTGGACATGCATGCGTATCCAAAGGAACAGGCACTGCGGCGACTAGAGCCGTTACGAAATACATTAAATATATTCGCAATTCCGATTAAGGACAACCGTCAGCTGTAGAATGGAATGGCGAGAGGGAAAATTTGTGCCCGACTGGCACTCGCAGGTGCATTTGCCGCTAATTGCGAGCAGTCGCCTCACCATTTGGCTATCCGTGCACGACTGAGGACCAGGCCCAAACTTCCTTCTGTTGTCGACCGTGCATCTGCAACCTGTACTCCTACATCCATTATGTAAATTCCCGAACAGGGGAGACATTTCACTTGAAAGTCGCTTGCCCGGTATCGGCTGATAAATACGATATTGGATGCCACTTTTATTGCGAATTACGGTGTAATGTTCCTTCCGACGTGCATGAAATATCGTACGTATCCGCAGACACCGAGCAAGCGACTGTCAAGTAAAATGTCTACCCAGTACGGGAATATACATAATGGCTGTACGAGTACAGGTTTTAGACGGATGGTTGATAACTTACGGAAGTTTAGGTGTGGTCGCCAGTCGTGATGAGATAATTAAATGGTAAGGCGACCGTTCGCGATAAATGGGAAATCCAGCTTTGAGTCCCAGTCCCGTCACAAATTTTCATTGTCGTCATTTCATTCTACAGCTGATGGTCGTCCATATTCGCAATTGCAAATACATTTAATGGAACACTAAGTGACACTCCGTGACTCATCAGGGAACATTTTCGAAACCTGCAGCTTAATACCAGGCTACCACTTGGTACAATGTGATTTATCACTTGCAAAAAGTATCTTCCAATGGTTCTATATCGTTAGTTCGTTCATCAAGTGCTGTTAAATTTAACGATTGTCTTATGATAGGAATCGTCTGGGCAGCTCGATAGCCATTTAAACCAAGATTACAACCCATGCATTGAACATTTGTGGTGTTAATAACACATACTGATAAGGTACGATTATTTGATGATATTTCGAAACCTAACGCACCATATAGATAACCTGATGGCTCCCTAGTGATGGAAGTCCGAGCTGCAGAAGGAAGCATTCTGACTGCTACCTCTACCATGTCACCAATGTACTCGGCACGGTATGTTTCTTGTGATAGGCGACCTTCATGTGCCTACAGCATTCTTACTCAGCGACATCCATATATTTTAGGGTACATAATAAAAATACATGATAATATGCCGTGTGGGGTAGCCGTGCGGTCTGAGGCGTTTTGTCACGGTCCGCACGGATACCACCGTCGGAGGTTCGAGTCCTCCCTCGGGCATGGCTGTGTGTGTGTTGTCCATAGCGTAAGTTACAGGGTGGTGCACGAAATGTGTTACCAAATGTTTCTTTCTCAGTTTACGACGCACATTAGATATCCCGCTGGGATCTCTACAGCAGTACCAGCAGAGCTTGGAAAAACAAATGAGTTACGAAATGACGTGTAATTCACGATACTGCCGCTAGGAGACTAGTAAGCAGCAATGGCTGACAATGGAAGACTGACGACACAGCAACGATCGGCAATTGTGTTACTTTTTCATGAAACGAAAAGCCTTGTTGTGACTCAGAGGCGTTTTCGACAACAGTTTAACACACGATGGGTCCCTTGCAAGAAGACCACCCACAGGTTGTACGATAAATTTGTACAGGAACAACAGTATTGGAAGCGAAGCGACCTCGGCCTAAGCCTGTTTGTTCGCCGGAGAATACTGAAGCGGTACGAGTTGCTGTACAGAGAAGTCCCGGAAAATCGTGTAGAAAGGCAGCAGTGCAACTGGGAATATCCAGACGTTCCGTTCAACGCATTCTTAAGAGTGAGCTCCATATGTACCCGTAAAAGATGACCTGTGCACAGAAGCTCACCGAAGAACACAAGCAGCAGAGACTACTGTTTGCTCAGTGGTCGGAGGATAGGGAAGAAACTCTCAACATTGTTTGGTTTTCAGACGAGGCACATTTTCATTTAGATGGTGTGGTTAACAAACAAAATGTACGCTTTTGGGCCACTGAAAACCCACAAGTACTTCATGAACGACAACATTATGCTCCGAGGATTGCAGCGTGGGCAGCAATTTCCAGTCACGGACTTATTGGACCCTTTTTCTTTGAAGAAACTGTGAACAGCGATCGTTATTTAAGCATGCTTCGCAATAGCTTCATTACACAGCTTCTTGCTAGTGCCTTGCCCTTCAACACACAGTGGTTCATGCAAGATGGAGCATGGCTACATACTGCAAACACTGTGTTGAAGTTTTTACACGAGCATTTCGACATGCGGATCATTTCACTCAGGTTTCCAGGTCCCTTCAATGACGGACAAAATTGGCCCCCCAATAGTCCAGACCTCAATCTATGTAACTTTTTCCTTTGGGGGTGCCTAAAGGAAAAAAAAAATTTCTCGAAACTTCCACGTGATTTAATGGAGCTCAGAAGACTTATTCTTCAAGCTTGCAGTGAAATTACGGAAGACTGTGCCGTAGGATAATCACTAACTTCAGTGTTCGTTTGAAGGAAGTTAGGAAACAAAATGGTGGACATATTGAGCATGTGCTGAGTTAGAACAAATCTCCATGGACGGCTCTTCATTGTAGTACATGTTCCTTTCAGATTGTGTTGACAATGAAGTTTATATTCAAAAACAAAATGGTAACACATTTCGTGCGCCACCCTGTAGTTTAAGTTAGATTAAGTAGGGACCGATGATCTAAGTAGTTTGGTCCTATAAGATGGTTCAAATAGTTCTGAGCACTATGGGACTTAATTTCTGAGGTCATCAGTCCCCTAGAACGTAGAACTACTTAAACCTAACTAACCTAAGGACATCACACACATCCATGCCTGAGGCAGGATTCGAACCTGCGACCGTAGCGGTCGCGCGGTTCCAAACTGTAGCGCCTACAACAGCTCGGCCACTCCGGCCGGCGGTCCCATAAGATCTTACAACAAATTTACATGATAATACTTTTTGTTACGATGTCAGGTGTCGTGTACAGGTATGAGGATACTTTATGCAGATCGTATTCGATAACTAATGCAGGGATACAATCGCATGACGCCTCTGTGCTAAAACGACTTAAAGGAATTTATATACAAGGTATCTCTCCTAAGAGCCGTTAGACGCATTTGCTCTTGTATTTCAGCAGATATTTACAATTTCGTTTTTGCGTTCTGCAGCTTGAGTCAGCCCAAGCAAATAATGGTTATCATGTCTTTGATGCGACATTCAGCGTCGACGGAAAGCGTCGGTTTGTTTCCCGTTACAAACAAAATGGTTTTTAAATCGGAATATTACGTGCCCATTCCATAGAACGGTCCCATATTAGCTTAGTGCGATATTTGTTTTACCGATGCGTATGGACAGGGACAGGAACACGCGGCAGCGACGGCACTGCACTGGCCCGCGCTCACTGCTACCGCCAGGCATGCAGCGCTACAGAGCCGCTGCTGGCTTGCTGTTTATGCTTCGTGTTTTACTGTCCCTGTTAATACACACCGAATATCGGACTACACCAATTTTGGAGCACTCTATCGAATGGGTACGTGAAATTTCGATTTAAAAATAGTTTTTTTTTTGTAATGGAAAACAAACCGACGTACGTGACGAGCAGTAATTATTTGGGCTGACTCCAGCTACACAGTGCAAAAACGATATCTGCCGAAACACAAGATAAAATGCGCTTGACGTCTCTTCGGAGAGACACTCGGATCATCATGTGTCACCGGGAGCTTTTGCTGGTACATGTGTATTACTTTCTTTAAATATGTTCGAATTTTGGGACATCTTTCCTTGTTTCTTTTATCTGGCTCTTCTGGGATTCGGCAAATTTTATTTTATTATTTAACTTCGTGACCATATGCATTCCTGACTTCACACTCGTCAAGGTAACCTAAGAGGGGTAAATTGTGGGCGCCTTCTGTCTGTGAGTCGTAAACTTTGTTTTGCATGTTATCGCTGCTGAGATGAAATTATGTGTGGAGTCACCAGAATCGACCACCATCCAAAATGCGAAAATCCAAAGAATGAAAACTGGTTTTGAAGTGTAAGAAAATTCAGGAGAGAAGAATCCAATGCTATGGACATATCACGTGAAGAGATTGACCTCCGTTGCAGGGAAAGAGGAATGTCTCTAAAGATGTGAGCGGACTGCATTCGAGAGGACGAATGGGAAAAACTGACGAAATGCGACCCGTAGGAGTGGAAAAGTGGAAGAAACATTCCAGAAACGTCGACTCTGATTAAGGCAAGCAAAGACGCAGAAGAACGGCATTATTTCCCGCACGACCGGGTCTGGGGTAGTTCTGCCGCCTAGCGCAGGTCTTTCTATTTGGCGACACTTCGATGACATGCGCGTCGAAGATACTGAGACGAAATGATGAGGACTACGGGAACACGTAGTCCTTAAGCAGAGAAAATCTCATGCCCGTTTTGGAATCGAAGCCGGGAATCCACGGCCTAGAGGCTGCAACGCTAAACACTCGACCTGAAGTTATCGTATTTTGAACTAAAAGATCGTATGAAAACGCCTAAAATCGCATTTACAATGGCCGGTGTACTAGCCAGCTGTCGTTAATTCGCTGTGAGCATTCGAGCTGTGTCTGGTTCCCTGACTCACAAATCAGCGCGCTACATGATACGCTGTGCAAACTGGTCACATTGCGGGAACCACTTGCACAAAATATATTCGAAGGGCGTCTTTATCCTAATATTCATCCGAACGATTTCACATGTTTTTAGAAAGAATGCGAATATGTAAGCTTAATTTACACTGAGGTGACAAAGTCATGGAATAGTTACATGCACATATACAGATGCGGCAGTATCGCGTACAAATTGCAGAGTTGCAATTTCTATTCAGGTGATTCATGTGAAAGGGTTTCCGACGTGATTATGGCAGCACGATGGGAATTAACAGGGTTTGAACGCGGAATGGTAGTTGGAGCTAGACCCATGGGACGTCCCATTTCGGAAATCGTTAGGGAATTCAGTATTCCAAGACCCACAGTGTCAAGAGTGTGCCGCGAACAACAGATTTCAAGCATTACCTCTCACCATGGACAACGCAGTGGCCGAGAACCTTAACGTAAGGACCGAGAGCAGCGGCGTTTGCGTAGAGTTGTCCGTGCTAACAGACAATGAACACTGCGTGAAGTAACCGCAGAAATCATTTTGGAACGTACAACAAAAGTATCCGTGAGGACAGTGCGACGAAATGTGATGTTAATGGGCCATGGCAGTACACGAAAGACGCGAGTGCCTTTGCTAATCGCACGACATCTCCCGTAGCGCCTCCCCTGGGCTGGGGACCACATACGTTGGACCCTAGACGTCTGGATAGCCGTGGCCTGGTCAGATGAGTCCCGATTTCAGCTGGTATAAGCTGATGAGCTTAGTGCAGATGCCACGAAGTCATGGACCCAAGCTGTCAACAAGGAATTGTGCAAGCTGGTGGTGGTCTCATAATCGTGCGAGCAGTGCCGCCATGGAATGGATTGGCTCCTCTGTTCCAACTGAACCGATCATTGATTGTAAATGGTTATGTTCGGCTACTTAGAGACCATTTGCAGCCATTTGTCGACTTCATGTTCGCAAAACAACGATGGAATTTTTATGGATGACAATGCTCCATGTCACCCGGCAACAATTGTTCGCGATTGGTTTGAAGAACATTCTGGACAATTCGAGCAAATGATTTGGACACTCAGATCGCCCGACATGAATCCTATCGAACATTTATAGGACATAATCGAGAGGTGAGTTCGCGCAAAAAATCCTACACAGGCAACACTTTCGCAGCTATGGACGTCTATAGAGGGAGCGTGGCGCAGTATTTGTGCAGGAGACTTCCAACGACTTGTTGAGTCTTGCCATGTCGAGCTGCCGCACTACGCCGGACAGCAGGCAGCATTCAGGGCACTAATGGTGATGCTTATTGTCTATCTTTAAACTGCTTGTGCTGTTGTGTCAATAATTACTAATAAACTGTGTGACTGATCTATTTCCTAATAAATCAGAAGGAGTAGGGTTTACAGTGCCATAGAAATGAATTCATTTAAAACGAAACACAGTATCAGACTCACCCCGAATGTGGCAGAAAATACGACTGTGTCTTTTAAAGGAAATTAAGGCAGACATACGCTTGCAGTGATTGAGGAAACTCACAAAAAAGCTAGATTTCGACTGTCATATGGGGATTTGAACTCCGCTTCTCAAGAATTTGAGCTGTGTCGTAAACACTGCACCTTCGCGCTCGGCAGTCTCAGAGCTTTAAACCTCTATATGTACAGTTTTCCTTCACCAATAATTTACTTTTCCCGCCGTCACTGATTTAACACAGCATTTCAAGTTTTCAGTTTTATCTCACACATATGGAAAAATGTATATATATGTGGTATCTGTTCTTTCGGACACGTCTGAAAGAACAGACACCATTTTGATCCTGCAGCACTATGCATCAAGACACAAACGAATTAATGATACTAGCTGCCTGTGGGCACTGGTTTAAATCTAAGGGGAAAGCTGAAAATGTGTGCCAGACTGGGATTCGAACCCAGGTCCTCTGCTTGCTATGCAGATAGGCTGACTTATGCGCCATCTGGATACAGTTGTCAGCGCACGTGTACGGACTACTCTAGAACGCCTCCCGGGTCACTTATATTCTCAACTTATCCACTCGCACTTGCCCTTCATCCTCATTACTCGCGACATTTCGCCGATTCCCTGAAGAGTTCGAGCGTGAAGTGATTATAGGTCGTCTGTATATGGTCAGCGCATCTGCCCAGCAAGCAGAAGACCTGGGTTAAATCCCAGCTAGAACGAATTTTCACTTTCCCCATTGATTTAAATGAGTGCCCACTGGCAGATAATGTCACTAATTCCTGTGTTGTTTTTGTGGTCTTCAGTCCAGAGCCTGGTCTGATGGCAGCGCTCTATGAATAAAGCTGCATGCCCTCAGGAAAAATTACGGCTGTAGTTTCCCCTTGCTTTCAGTCGTTCGCAGAACCAGCACAGCAGGGCCGTTTTGGTGAATGTTACAAGGCCAGATCAGTCAATCATCCGGACTGCTGCCCCTTCAACTACTGAAAAGGCTGCTGATCCTCCTCAGGAACCACACGTTTGTCTGGCCTCTGAACAGATACCCCTCCGTTGTGGTTGCACCTACGCTACGGCTATCTGTATCGCTGAGGCACGCGAGCCTCCCCACCAACGGCAAGGTCCATTGTTCATGGGGGGATTCCTGTGTATCTTGAAAAATTAATAAACGTCAACGAGGTAAAAGTCAGGGAAGTGTGCTCTGTACAGGCTTCCAAGGTGCGATTTTGCTGTAACGTCACAGACATCACTCCACAGAGAGCCCCGGGAACTGGGTGTTTGTGCTGTCCTCATCACTCCGTCATCATTCATGAAAGTGGCTGGACTGGACTGTGCACAGACTGGGATTGTGTGCGGGCGCTGATGACGGAGCAGTTGAGCGCCCCACAAAACAGTCATTACCCACAGAGTGCGTCAGTAATACTACACTGCGTTATAGTGCCCTATTCGCGTAATAGTTCTTGGGCTGTCTGCTGGAAAGAGTTTTCACCACAATTGTGGGATTCTGTCCAGGTCACGTTGATGATGTAGAATGGTACAGTGGTACACAAATAGGAGGATAACCAATCAGAGACCATAGTAATGCTTACAAGAATTATGAAATTCTAGACCTCCGACCACTCTTCTTTAAAAATAATTTTTTGTATTTGTTATCCCAAAAGTGAAAATATTTGCGAATGGTGCGTTAGAACGAAATAACGTGAACATCCGGTTATGTAGCAGTTACACCGACAGATGGTTCCAAGCGTGGAGAGCTACTTACCTGTGGTGAAGCGTTTCATCTGCCGCAGAGGCTGATTTACGCAACGAGGCCAATGCCCCACGGCCCCTGCTGAGGAACCTATTCACATGCTAACGAATAGGTCTGCGCGCTCAGCTGACATCAGCTCATGCGGTAACAGATGCTCGAGCCGTCTGCAGCTCTCGTCGGGACGTGGAAGTTGTGGAACGCATGTTCTTTTTTTATGTCTGGAGGTGATTACAGTTTAACCTCTGGCAGAATATGACAAACCGTTCAATATTATTTAGCATATAACACTGTAAAAGACAGAATTGTGAAAAGTCTTTATTACTACACTAAATTACTACACTTTGATAATAGTGTAAGGAAATAATTTAAAAAATTAACGTCCCTTCGAAATCGCGGTTATTTCATGTAACTGACGAGGAGCGAGAAGAAAAAAAAGAGCGTGTATTTTGGAAAGAAAAATTTCTCATTTGGGAATTTGCATGAATCGATTTACGGAAAACCATGCTGAAGATAAGTCGAGACGACGAGACGGGTATTAGATTCCCAGTACTTCCGAATGCAAGGCTCCTTCGGCGATAGTGACTTAGAGAGAATTTTGTAGTTATGGTATAAAAAGGAAGCTCTAACACAAACTAAAGTACCCATCAGCGATTCACAATATTAGACCACCTATTTACATAAACAACGAATATCATCAAGGGGAGTGCCATGGTTAAAATTCTGTTTGCAATAACTCCGCTCAAATCGAATTCTCACCAAGCTGAGTTATGTTTTCTACTATTTCTTTGAATGAATTCAAACGAATATCGGAGAGAAAAATACAGCTACATATTTAGAAGTGTGTTTCGAAAATAATACACAGAGACTAACAAATGTTTGTTGTAATGTGAAGAAAAAAGAAATCTGAATGACGTTTTATTCGAACGACGGACACAGAGAAATACAGCAAACTGACAATTCCGATAGTCGATCTGTAGTACAGGAAAACGTCGTTCTCAACAGAAGAAGTCGTCAGAAGAGAAAATATGGTCGGTCCTATCTCACATATGTGTGAAACAACCATTATCAGACAGTATACGGAAATTACTTAGCAGGAAATCTTAGCTTGTAGAATGGTTAAGGAGGAAGTATCTCCATACTTTCGGAAAGGATACGTACGAAACTGCTACGAAATGCAGGAAGGCATTGGGAGCTAAGATTATCAACTCTCTCTTACAATACGCGCCGGCCGCTGTGGCCGAGCGGTTCTAGGCGCTTCAGTCCGGAATCGCGCTGCTGCAACGGTCGCAGGTTCGAAACCTGCCTCGGGCATGGATGTGTGTGATGTCCTTAGGTTAGTTAGGTTTAAGTAGTTCTAAGTCTAGGGGACTGATGACCTCAGATGTTTAGTCCCATAGTGCTTAGAGCCATTTGAACCATTTACAATACGCAGACAGGCAAAAATATGTTTCCTTTATATCAAGGAAGTAACAACAATCAGATACTGAAATGGACCGTGTACATAAATTTAGTTGTCATGGTAGAAGATCCCAAGCTCCAAGCTAAGGTTCATTCGAGAAATTCTTTAAAAGTGTAGCTTCACTATGAAGTAAACTGCTTTCACCTGATCTATTCTTCAATATTGTTCCTCTGCCTTGAACCCCTACTACACAAGATTGAAAGAAGCATTCAGAAAATTCAACAAAGACATGTGTGATTCGTGAGAGGTTTTCTTTAGTGACACAGATCTATTTATCAACTTTCGGAGAGAATTATTATTGCAACGATACTGAGCACGAGAAAAATAACGCTATTAAATTCCCGACAGTTCGTCTTCCGAGATTAGTCAAGGAGTACATTACTAAGTTACACCTATATACAGCATAGTGGATGCGAGGATAAAATAAGAGACGTTCTGTCTCATAAAACTGTATACGTGAACACCCTTTTTTTAATCACATTTTATACATGGAATAAAAGTGCGATGAAAAATTACTTACATATTATGTACCCTCAGACGTACAATGTAACACAAGCTAGTGAAGTAAAAACGTAGATGTAGATCAAATACAGTTTGTTGCAATGGTGGGATTGTAAAACAGGAGATGTCAGCAACGGTTTCTTTCGTATTATTATGGGTAAGGAAACGTTAATTTCGAGTAATCTGGATAACAGATTTATAGTATTTTGTTTGAGATTCCTGTCAATAATTATTTACATTTACATTTTGTGATATCTCAGACGAAGTGCGGTAGTGAAGAGGGCTGGAACGCTGTTTACAATCAAAAGTGCATGAATACAACGACCTTAAAGTACGTAGAGGACCCTAGCGGCAATATTTTCCAACTTCCTTAACCTATATAAAATACACTAGCGGCAATACTTCTGATCTAAAATATGGTGAGGTAAAATAAAACAGCTTTATTAAATTTTGTTGCCCTCGCCCGAATACAAACAGTACCCAATTAAATTTTTCCATGACGATTTATTAAAATTTACTTGAAGAATGAGATCAGAGTGCACACCCAGTTTGAGCAGCCTGTTTGGGAAACATCTAGTTGCGCAATGGGGCCAACTGAGCTGTATGAGCGCCGCAGTTCCGCCTATTCCTAACTTGAGAATTAATTCTGTAGCGCAGACCATGATCAGAATGTTTCTGAAGACTAGCTGAAAAAGTAGTTGCATTGAGTATTATATAAAATGGCTTCGTTTTGTAATAAATGCCATATCAGAATATGTTTAATAATGATTTGAATCTCTCATCACAATATTGAGTACCATGGTATTTGTTCATAAGGATATTGTTTCATAATCCGTGTGTTCTTATTATCCGTTTGTCTCGCTTTACTATGTGCATAATCGCTTTTCTTCAGTTTGTACCCACAAAAATACACAATGACAAAGTACGTAGGGACCAAAAGACCAATGGAAAGATTTGTACCTTCAGACTAACCCCTCACAAAATGTTAGATTTAAATTGTGTGTCATCTGATAATCAGATGAGCAGGGACCCTCACACCGAATGGGAACTGTCAGTTTAATGAATAAAGAAACTTCTGCTAGTGATAGAAAAATCTTCTCCTCCTTTCTGCATGTACTAGGCATTCGCTCGTTACGCCCTCTTGATTGAAATAATTGATCCTTCCGCCTTTTCCTCGGTCTTCCTAATGATGTTCTACTCGCTGGCCAATGATTCATCATTAATTTTGATAGTCTGTCGTCTTCCATTCTTGTGACTTTGTCTTTCCACTTGTTCCTATATTCCTTTATCTGCACTAACTTTTCCTTCGAGTTCGTCTCTGATGTCAGCATTCCTCTTCCTGTCGATTAGCGTTTACTCACTTACTCTTCTTAGGAATCGCATCTCCAATGCTTTTATTTCTGGTTCATTACTTTTAGTTAAATTGCACGACACAGTTCCATATCTTTTGGATGGTGCTGACACCGTTTTGTAGAACTTCAGTAGAGTTTCCGTCCTTACTTTAGTTCTGAGAGCTCTATAGATCGTTCCGTTAGTGTAATTAAATCTTTCTACTTTTTTTATATATCCATTTCAGCCATGCGTGAAATAATAATTCCTAAGAAATTGAACGACTTTACTCTTTTTATTTTCTGATCATTTATTGCTTTTGCGGTGGCAATTAGCTCCTGGGACCTGAAAGTCATAACTTTAGTTTTATTTGGTGATACTAATTGATTATATAACGTAGCTCTTGTAGATAAAATGTAAGTATGTCTGGAGTGTGTTCTCGCTATCAGCAATCAAAACTGATCGTAATGTCATAGAATAATTCCTTTCGTTGAATTCATAAACATAAAAACTTATTTTACTTATCCATTTCGTTAACATGTCGTCAATACAAATATCCAAAATAGTGCATCCATTTCTTACTCCCATATTTCCCCTGATGTTAGATTTTAAATTTCCTGAATGGCAATTTCTGATTCTTGGTACATTCCTTCTGCTACCTTTATTACGTGCAGAAGCATTCTTCTTTTGTTCATTGTTTCCCATAGTTTATCACTGATTACTTTATGGAAAACTTTCACATAGTCTACAGATAGTAAATGTGTGTATTGAACTCTCTGTATTTATCAATGATTTGTCTAAAAGCCAACTTCTGTCTAAGCACGATCTGCCTTTCCTAAAGGCCTTTTATTTTAGAATATAGTTTAAACCCTGTGTTTAGCAGGGAGATGCCCCTATAGTATCTGCAATTACTCCGGTTCGTTTCTTGTATATGGGTGTTGTTATAGTTAATTTCCAGTCCACTGGAATTGTTTTATTTGCCTAATATATGTTAACATAATTGAGAAATGTGGACTTCAGTGTTGAAGATACGTATTTAGTCATTTCTGTGTTAATTCCATCACTGCCCAGTGTTTTTCTATTTTGCATTTTACATATTACATCTTATGTTTCTGTTCTATTGCTGTCTTTTCCTCTTGTTGATGAGTGTTATTTTTGTCGAGATTTTTGTTTACATTGTCTCCTGCTGGCCAAAATTTCTTGTAGTAGTCTAGCCATTGTGTATTAATCATCACTTCTATTCTTGCACCATCTCTTATATTTTTATTCAATTTCTTCATGATTTTATAAGTAGATTCCTGTCTACCATGAATATCATTTTCACTTCCGAAATAAATGCATCCTAACTTTCTTGAGTAATGTTCTGATATTGTTCTTTAGCTTCTTTACAGAATATTTTATATTTCTTCTCATTTTCAGCTGTCCTGTTCTGGAACCACTTCAAATATCTCATTAAAAAAAAAGGGTTGGGTAACAGAAGCCGAATTAAGTGACTGATTTCCTACCAAGCTGCCGCTGAAACCTATATTTACAGAAAACCGCTATTGAAAGTGCACCCGTGTGAATTTTCTACGGATTATCTGAGTTACGAATGCTGTAATTCCGTCTTGAGTGAAAGTAGCTACATCAGTGATCAGAGCTAATGGAATTATTCGGTGAACAACCGTTATACACCCTCTGAATTCCAGTTGCGTAGCATCTCCTTCCTGAATGCGTTTTATCCGCTTTGATGGCGCGGGCGCACTCGTGTGTGTATGTGTGTAATGTTAACACCAGTAGAGCTTCCTCGTGCGATCCTTGTAGGACTATGATAACTTACCAAACTCTACTTACTCAAACCCATTGCCATTTCGGGCTTTTGCGCACTCACAAGACACATTTACTCACACCCACGTATTGCTATAAAAACCCGAATAAATATTTGGTAGTTTGGTACTCTGAGACTAAATAAGAGATATCTTATTGGTAACTTAACTTGAGCAAATGATAAATTTCACTTCATTCGCGCCATATGCGTTTTAGCTCATACTTTCAAAAGTCTCTGAAGTGCCTTCCAGCCTTATCATAGTTTTAAACAACTGTTTACAGTTATTTTGCGTTATCTGTCGCATATATTTGTTATCCTTTTAAGTTATAAGCAGATTTCTTTCTTTGGGGGAAAGTTGGGATTCAAACCTCAGATTTTTCTAAAAAATCGAGATTTACACTGGGAATTTCCTTGTTCTAGTAGTATAATAATTAGTAACTTTTTCTCGCGATGTGGGCGACAACTTTTAGACCTGCGGGCACTTCTCATTCTCTGTGAAACTAAATACTTCAAAAATTAGCAAGTATAACGATATTCTAGTGTTTCTTATTATTACCCGATTTTGACTGTCTTAAGCTCAATGTCATGTATTTCTTGTGTAGTATCTGGTAGTGATGTGATGGAGGATGGTCCTGAGGGTAAGACGAGTGTGAGGCCGGGGAGCTGAGAGAAGGAAGAATTGATGCAATGGAGTTGAAGAATAGCTTTACGTGTATGTTTGATTTATTTTACTACATCTGTAAAGCGTATTATCACTGATCGGTCACTGACAATAATCTGGTCATTCAGCATTTTTCATTTTTTGTTCTTGCCTTTTGAAAGTGGTGATTCTCCTGTAGTGTTAGTAGTGTGTCCTTATTTTTCATGTTGCCATGACTGTATGTGTAATTTTGTTTCTTTGGCGCCCAGTAAATGTAGAACAGCGTGTTTTATTTTTCCAGCTCCTAATATACTTTTTGCAGCGGGTTTTGCAGTTTCTGTAGTTCTCTGTTACGTACTCGATTGTGAATTTTAACATGCAAAGGAGGACTAAATAGGTAAAACACACAAGAAGAGGATAATAGGTCTTGATATTGTTCACAAGCAGCATGAAGAATTTACTTAAAAAATCCCTAATAAACTTCATATCAACATATAAAAGGTGCGTACTCTATCTCTACACGTATTTTAAATTAAAGTCCCTCGCTGCTGTTTGTTCAGGCTAGTCTCATGAACTAATGTAGGGGTTTTGATGATGTTTTCACAAACATGTAGGCTGATTCACGAAGAAGGTTTCTGTATATAATTTATTACCGCAAATAACGATCAGAGCATAGTACAGGGCGATTCAATTGCCCCTACCGCTGTCGTTTTATTCAACTCGGAATGTTATACCTAACCATCATAAACCATGAGCTAGATTTTCATGTTCTCTCGCTGGCTACTCGCAAACTATTCTGTCCTACAGAAATAAGTGAACTGGACCTTTTTGTAGAAAATTTAATGTAGTTAAATTTTGTACTGGGATACGTTTCCGCTAGAGGCCAAGGTTTTCCAGTTATTCAAGAAAAACCTTCAAAAGTGACCTCCAGACGCATCTCCGCCGAACACTCATTCCTCACCAGTAGGGATTTTTAGAATGCCATTCATGGCAATCCCTCCTATCGCTGCTCAAAAATTTGAAAATTTGCAACCAGAAGAACTATTACCATCGAGCGAGGTCACGTGCCGGTTATCACACTGGACTTGCATTCGGAAGGACAACAGTTCCAACCCGCGTCTGGCCATCCTGATTTAGGTCTTCCGTGATTTCCCTAAATCGCTTCAGCCATATTACGGGTTGGTTCCTTTGAAAGGGCATGGCCGATTTCCTTCCTCATCCTTCTCTAACCCCAGCGTCGTTGTCGAAGAGACGTTAAATACTAATCCCCTCTTCCTCCTCACTAACTATTGGCGATATTAGACCTTTTTTGGTCTTTGTTGACTGGGCTATTACGACGCCAGCATAGTCAGCTACTTTAACATTATTTATTTAAACGTACTCGTCAGGGTAATGAAAGGAAAACAAATTCTGTAAACGTTACGCTAAAACTAATTACTTTGAAAATTCGTTCCAAAGTTAACCCGTACAAACACAGTAGTTTCGTAGTCACAAAGCCTGACGAATACAACGACATAGTTGCTTGTTTTATGCTATTAAAATTCACAAAACTGTTAGGTGAATTTTACGCTAACGGCAATTATGCAATTTATGCGTTCTCGATTAAGCCGGTGGCGTATATATATATATATATATATATATATATATATATATATATATATATATATATATATATATATATATATATATATAACTCGACAAATAAGAAGACGGCCGGAGTGGCCAATCGGTTCTAGGCGCTTCAGTCCGATAACGCGCTGCTGCTACGGTCGCAGGTTCGAATCCTGCTTCGGGCATGGATGTGTGTGATGTCCTTAGGTTAGTTAGGTTTAAGTAGTTCTAAGTCTAGGGGACTGATGACCTCAGATGTTTAGTCCCATAGTGCTTAGAGCCATTCGAACCATTCGACATCTAAGGCCTCTGGCGAAAACATATCCCTGCAGAAAACTGAAATGCATTAAATTTCCTACAAAAAGCTGCCGTTATTTTTTCTGTAGGACTAATAGTTTGCGCATAGCGAGCGAGACAATATGAGAACCTTACGCGTCGCTTATAAAGGCCAGTTATAACATTGCGGGTTGCATAAAACGGCACCGGTAGGGGCAGCTGAATCACCCTGTATATGCATTGTTATGTGCTCCATATTTAATTTGCGTTGGAATGATATATCGTGGGAATGGTGGGAGCTATGAGTTGGTCAAGTTCAGAGGAGGAGGAATCTAGTGGGAAAAGCACTAAAGTAAACAGACGCCACAGCTCCTAGAGCATTAAGCCTGATCAGAATCTACGTCGGGCACAGTAGCCGAGTGGTAAAGCGCATGTCTAGAAACCGAAAGGTCACGGATTGAATCCCGCTTGGACCACGAATAATTCAGCCTGCCTTTGAACCTAGCATTCACCTCTCAATGATGTGGAGATTTTCCAGAAACGACTCGTGGCTCGGATTCCAGGTTAACTGTAGGTTCCCTTTCCCCACTTGAATAACTGCGGTTAGGCTAGAATCATGCAAGTCAATGAAGCGACGTCCACTTGAATGACTTGAAGATTTCCACCAGCCATTCAGCCTCGCATAATTATTATTACCAGGATCTCTAACTCTATACATATCTTCTTCTTATATGTATAATGTAAAGCCCACCATCGAGTTTTTCTGTGTGTATGTGAGAGCTAATCTCAGGAAATACTGTAGGGAAGTTAATTCGGTTTCCACTAACCAATAGACTATATAGACTAATTCATGAGGAGGTTTTTGCATATAGTTTATACCGGTACACCAGGTAAGTCGTCCGGCTGTAATACCTAATGCTAATAGGGCGAAACCGGGATGGGCGGCTAGTAATGTGCAGAATTATAGCTGCTTGAAACTCATAACAAGCGAGGTTCAAGCTGCAAACATGAGACGGATTACTCAGTGCTGCAGTGTCGTGATAAAACTGGAGGTTATTGGTAGCATTATGTAAAACCGAGAAACTTTGAGTTACAAATGCTACGTATTAAAAGCAACTACATTATAATGGAAACGGACAACATGCGTTAGGAGGCACATCTCTCACGGAACTCTTGTTACAAGAGATAAACAATTTTCTCGGAATTACTGGATTTCTCTGGCAGTAAAGAATATTCTTTCTAATTTTATAAGAGAGGTGTTGTGTCTAGACAAGACAGCCTAGACACAATGAGAGCAAGCTGAAAGGCACGCGCTTAAACTCACGCAGGCTGGCGTGAGGTCTGAAACAGGATACGTAATGAATGCTATAAAGAAAAGTACGTAGCTTCTAGAATACTTAACTTTAATTCATAATTGTAGAATATCGCTCTTGATGATACAGAAGTATAATAGCAATATAACAAAGGATGATGGCGCCTTGCTAGGTCGTAGCAACTGACGTAGCTGAAGGCTATGCTAACTATCGTCCCGGCAAATGAGAGCGTGATTGTCAGTGAACCATTCCTATGAACGTCGGCTGTACAACTGGGGCGAGTGCTAGTACTTCTCTCTAGACCTGCCGTGTGGTGGCGCTCGGTCTGCTATCACTGACAGTGGCGACACGCGGGTCCGACGTATACTACCGGACCGCGGCCGATTTAAAGGCTACCACCTAGCAAGTGTGGTGTCTGACGGTGACACCACATGAGGCACGTCCAAATTCAGTCGAAATGACATCAGGGAAGGCATTCTGCGAATAGGAAAAACCTCCTAGTAAGTCTAAACCTTTAAGACATTTCCTAGTTAAAACAAGAGTGCCATTACGAATCGAGAGCAATTCCGTATTGTCTTTCAAAGATAAGAAAACTACGTACCTAAGGGTCTACTACGTACAGGGAAGTCTGTTCCGTAAATATCCATTTGAATCAGCCTAAATAACTATAATGTGTGCGGCAGTAAGATTACAGAGTATTTTCTGGGTCCATCACGTAGCAATACCCGATCAGAAACTAATTAAACTCCGTGATTAGCCGTAGGATGCCAACGCGATCTCAATCGACCACCCTATCATCCCCTGCCTATGTGGGCTTCGGGTATCGGAGTGGAGGGGCATATGATTAGCGTACTGCTCTCCTGGCTGTTGATATCTTTTCCAAAGCAGAACCCGTATCTCTCTACTCGGGCCTTCTCAAGGGGATGAGTGCATCTCATACCATCTTCCCACCAAGGGCAAATGGTTTTCACTGTGAAAGGCAGTCGCTTTGTCGCGAACTACTTTCATGCATCGTGCAATCGCGCACCATGCGTAAATCACTTGTCGACTCACAGAAGATCACTTACCAGCCGTCCATGTCCGCACGAACGATATATCTTCGCAAACAGGAAAGGCTCTGAGCACTATGCGACTTAACTTCTGAGGTCATCAGTCGCCTAGAAATTAGAACTAATTAAACCTAACTAACCTAAGGACATCACACACATCCATGCCCGAGGCAGGATTCGAACCTGCGACCGTAGCGGTCGCTCGGCTCCAGACTATAGCGCCTAGAACCGCACGGCCACTCCGGCCGGCCAAAACAGGAAAGGACAGGTATCTCTCGAAGCAATGCTAAAGCTTTGACTGGTGTCGGCCAATCAGAGCGCTGAGCGCACATACACGGTCCAGTCACATTAATGTGACCTCCGCCTGTGTTAGACGTCACAGTGAGTAACGGATAACAGACGGCAGGTAGAAGCACTAGCAGTGGAGGGTATATAAAGCGTGTCAGGAGGTGGGGAGCGGTAAACAGTGCAGTCGTTGTCATAGTGCAAAAGCAGAGCTATTTATCTGGCGCCCAGAAGGGCATACAGGCCAAGCGCGGGAGCATTTCCGAAACGGTTAAATCTATAAGCAGTTCGCGTGCCTCAGTGGTTAAAGTATACCGTGCATGGCAAAATGGCGCTACCCAAAACTGGCGCAGAGGCAACTGCGGTGCACCTCGGGTCATAAATGACAGGGATGAACGACAACTGCGGAGATGTGTACCGGCGATTAGACGTGCAACTGTTGGGCGCCTGACCGCCCAGATGAGCCAAGAGGCTCCCAGCAGTGTCTCCTCAGCTACTGTTCACCGAACGTTGCTGCGTATGGGCCTCCGCAGCAGGCGCCCGGTTCGTGCTGACCGCTGGTCATCGGCGGCGAATCCTGGAATTTGCACGCCAATAACGCAACAGAACGTCCATTGAGTAGGGACAGGTGGACTTTTCTGACGAGTCACGTTTTATGCTCCATCTGACAGACGGCCATTGGCGCGTTTCGCGTGAAACGGCTGAAGGCAAACACCCTGCAACAATCGTCGGAAGGGTTCAGGCCGGATGGCGCTCCCTGGGTCAGTTCGTCATTCTGGAAAGCACAATGGATCAACGTAAGAATGTATCTATACTTGGGGACCATTTCCACCTCCACATATAGTTTGTTCTTCCTCGGCACGATGACATCTACCAGCAGGGCAGTGCAACGTCTCACACAGCTCGCAGTGTACACGAATGTTTCGAAAAGCACCAGAATGAGATTGCCGTACTCCCTTCGCCACTAAACTCACCAGATTGAAGCCCAATCGAGAATCTGTGGGACCACCTCGATTGGGCTGTTCGCGCCAAGGATCGTCAACCGAGAACCTAGCGTAGCTGGCCTCGGCTTGGCTCCACATCCTTCCAGAAGCTTACTGACTCTCTTGCTGCACACTCCGCGTCGGTCCGCGCTGAAAGAGCTGACAGGTAACTGGACAGTGCAGGTCGGTGTTGGTCACCTCATGCAGTTTGAATTACAAAAGGACTTTCATCTCGTCTTTTGACATGGACAGCCCACCAGAGCTCAACTGTCTTCAGTGTTTTGGATGGACGGATTCAAGTAGCAGCTTTCAACATAATTGTGATACTGCAGCAAACCCTCAGAATTCGGCTTCCATTCACATGATCGGAAACCGCGGGAGCGTTAAAGTTAGATAAAACCCTGTTCTTTTCGGGTTGCATTTTGCATTTGGCTTTCTATGGATAGTGTTGTATCTTTTTCCCGTTTTCGAATGCAGAAGATCATGTAGTGGTCAGTATCAGTCTCTGAGTTAACCATCTGTACGTTCAAGTGATTTAGAAACGGATTCTTTCACTCGCAAGGCTTTCTGTTGCGCTGTATGTAAGATTTTCCATCACCGAACTCAAACTTCGAAGACTCAGGTACAGTTCTAAAGGACTGGCAAGCTTACAACCGTCTGGATTGAAATTGGGTCCTCTACGTAGTAGTACAAAATGCAAACCGTTCAGTTTCGTAGGTCATGCTGATTCACTAAACTCACCCATAGCTCACTGAGATTGGTTTTAAGGGTGATAAAAGCGTGTAATTCAAGGATGTGCTAAGTAGGATCGACCCCAAATGTAAAGGTAGAAAGAAAGGTTGAGGATTTAGCGCCCCGTCGACAATGAGGTCAATGGAGACAGAACGCAGGCTGATATGAAACTTCCTGACAGATTAAAACTGTATGCCGCACCGAGACTCGAACTCGGGACCTTTGCCCTTCGCGGGCATGTGCTCTACCGCTCACACTATCAGCGCACACTCCGCTGCAGGGTGAAAATCTCAGTCTGGAAACATCCCCCAGGCTAATCCATGTGTCCGCAATATCCTTTATTCCAGGAGTGCTAGTTCTGCAAGGTTCCCAGAAAAGCTTCTGTGTAGTTTGGAAGGTAGGAGACGAGGTACTGGCAGAACTGAAGCTGTGAGGACGGGTCGTGATCGTGCTTGGATAGCTCAGTTGGTAGAGCACTTGCCCGCGAAAGGCAAAGGTCCCGAGTTCGAGTCTCGGTCCGGCACACAGTTTTAATCTGTCAGGAAGTTTCATATCAGCACACACTCAGCTTCAGGGTGAAAATCTTATTCTAGAACACAAGCTCTTTTGGACAAGAATAGGAAAGAAAATTGGTTGTCCTTTTGTAATTAACCATTCTGGCGTCATCTTTCAGTGATTTGGGGAAACCACAGTAAATCTAAATACAGCTTGCCGCACATACATTTGAACTCCACTCACTCCACATACGAATCACTTTCCTCAATCACTGGTGTTTGCCACGTTCCTAATCGACAATCGGTGTCCAGTGGCTTTAAACAGGGAAAAGGTGGTGATTAATTCATTGAAGTAGTGTTGTACAGAATACATTGCTAGTGTGGCAAAGCCTACATTGTCCATACAACGCGCACAGTGCGTGAAAGATGCGCTCAACATGATGGCCATATTCGCTTTTTACAGCCCAGTAAGTCGGCAATGGCCGAACTTTGTACCTCCACAGGACGTTCCTTGGATCATCGGAAATCTTGGCCTGAACTAGCAATCTCCAGGGCAAAACACTCGGCTGAGAGCGGCTGAATGGTTGTCAGCCGAAATATCGTGGCAAGAAGTCAACGTTATCCGGCTGCAATCCCCAGTACTCATAGAATAGTACTGTACGTCTGCACTTACAACGTATGTCCGAACTACTCTCAAAGTGATTTTGTTTCTGTAACTCGATCCAATACTGTAGCTATCATCATCTTACAAAACATTTCAAACATGTAACTACAGTAACTGACGGCTCTATAACCACGTTTAAGATTTTCATGCTCTGTAAGCCTCAAACAACTAGACTAGTTTTCATAACTAGGAGAAAACTCACGAAAGCAGCATAATGACGGGAATACATAAAAACGATTGAATGAAAAGTGGAGCGCATCGTATACGCTTCAGTACTGCACAAAAACCCTGTGTTCAAACCGTCGATGCTAAAACATCTTTATGTGGTCTCTACATAACAGAAACCAGCATGGATGTGGTATGAATTGCTACCGTTACTATAAGGGCGAGAGATTACAGCTAGGATGTAAAACATGTTATATCGTCCGTTGAGGCGACAGCTACTGGAGCAGTATGTGTTGGAGCGCCATTGGAGGATTTAAAGTAGGCCGCACTTAGATATAAATGGACAGATGTTCAAGTATTGATTCTTCTATTATTCATAGGCTATTGAAAAAAAATCTAAACACGATGTAGCCTATGACCTACATTTTGTTATGTAGGTACGGAACCGCGAAACCATCCCGGGTACGGTCTTTCCTCCGTCACCGAGTATGTGGCGCAGAATACTTCATCGGTGCGGCATGTATAAGAGGCTACCAGGCACATGTGTTCTGCTCAGTTTTTGTCACAGGATGGCGCGCCAACATGCACATTGTACTGTGGTTCAATGGAGCATAAGAGGCAACAGATGTTTCTAACTTAGCATGAAGACGACACGCGTTATCTTTCACCTCCGTTAAAGGCGTGCCTTTTGACGAGACAGTATCTCGCATTATCGTTATTTTTGCGATTTTCCTGGAATTATTTACATTAAATATTGTACATTACATTTGTTTACATTTGTATCCTCAGTGCGCAAGGGGAGACATAAATATTTTACTTTTTATAGTAATATTTTTGTATTGGTTTGCAATAGAGGGAAATTAGATAGACTCAGATCTTATCCGCGTTCCCTGTTAATGAGCTGATACGTCGGCCAACATGAGTGTAGATTTTTATGTCGGCCAGCAAGAGTGTAGATTTTTCTTCGGTCACTTGACACATGTCTGTCAAATGTCAATCTGTTTCTCCATCCCATTCCCAGAGACACGGCATGTAAAAATTTAAAATGTGAAAATACATAGTGTACGCGACGGATGGTGCATACTGCTTTCGCTTTCCTCCGTTGACGTTGTTTTGCTTCGGGAAGAAGATACGGCTGCACAATTCAAACAAAAATGATTATTACAATATCTTTGTATCTGAAGTAGCACAGTGCGCATTACTGTAGTAGTATTTATTTTATCATTATTTTTTTGTGATGCATTAACGTCTTATCGACAATGACTTCACTACAGTCTCTTGTTAAGTTCTTGCAAAGAATCAGACAGAAGCCTTGCTGCAAGATGTGTCCTCGTTTGGCTCAGACTTCAGGAAAATCTGAATCAAGATGGGAGGACCGACTTATCAACCCCGCTGCTCCAAAAACAGATTTAATATTTAAAGAGACTCGTAGCTACCCATCAGCGGTTTCCGAACTGTTGCCATTCCCAGTCTTCTTTCCTGTCCCAGTAACACAACAGTCCATGCAGAAGCTACTTGTTTAAGAGACCATCCATCATGGAGATGCAAAAAATCCGATCGGCTCCTTGAAACGTTAGGTTAGTGTTTCAGTAATATTTTGGTATGATGAAACTTATTAATGCCTTATACCCAGGTTTAAAAAATAATTATTTGGTTCGATGATGGCTGATACATTTTATCGCTAATTATAACCATAATAGGCTATGCTTTCTGTTTATTAGTATCTTAGGTGAACCAATTCACTTTCAAAGATGAAACCACATTCACGTGGATAGTTACGAACGTGGAAGCAAACTTGATTAAAATTTCAGTTATTTAGTACCACACTTCGTTGATACAGGGCTTCGACAGGCAAACATACAATATTTGCTGTGGGGAACACTGAGCTCATATACGATGGAAAACAGGCGTTCCTTTGTCACCGCGTCTCCTCTGAAGCATGTATCATAAATGTAGGACTACTCTTATCGCAGGATGTAATTTCTTAATATGAACTGAACTGTCGGAAACACTAATTTCATTTACGCAAGAAAATGGCAGTGAAATACAGTTTTTCCATTTACTTTTGGCATCTCAGGTGCCATACACAGAGCAATGGGTAACAGTAATATAAGTGTCGTGTATTCTAGGTTGCACATTCGCCAGTTGTGAACATCTCTATAAGCGTTTTCCTTGTAAATACGTAGCACCAAGTACTGCGTATTGTATGTAAGACATGAATCGACAGGATGCGGCGTCTGTATTCCGGCTGTAGCTTCCAAGCGCTTAAAGCTGCATAATGATTTCGGCCTACACTTTTAAGTATTTGAGAAAATACTGTTTTCGTATAGACATGGGATTCATCCAGATACCGAAGCCGCTTCGTCGCCCAGTTCCCATCATAATTATATGCTGTTTTTAAGCGACGTAGTTGGCTTGTACTACATGCTGCGAGCAATAAATGTTACTCATGTTGTTGTCCCTTTTCGCCAAAGCATTAGCCTACTTAGAGTGCTACTGAGTTTGGTTCTTACATGACTACATGTTGTATGTATGAATCAAGTCATCTACGTTTTAGGTTAAGGACTGCACAAGAATAAATTTTTATTTATTTATTGATACAGTTTCACCTGTTATCTAGATTCTAAAACTATCTGCTATGCTGATTTACGATTCTCTTAATTGTACTACATATAGTGATAATCATTGGCAGAAAGACGACATAGTTCTCACGAAACTCCGTTGAGTAAATTTAGAGAGGCTGTATTCGAAGATGACGCTGAGCTCATTATGTTACCACCATAGTGTATTTAGTGTAGGAATCATGAGAATAATGTAAAAGAGATTAGTGCATTCATAGAAGCATATACGGGGTGTCCTACCTAATTCTGCCACCTCATATAATTCCAAAATGAAACAAAATCTGAGAAATGCAATCGTACGGGGATGCACCTATGTGAGGCGCTCACACAATGACAGGAATTGGCAGTCCATAAAAGTAAACAAATGTCACTCTCAACCCAAAGTTACGTTTATTCAAATGCCATTCATTTCCTAGATTTTATAGGAAATGAAAACTACAGGTAGAATTTAGTGATAAGGCTTGGATCTGGTTTCCTAAACAAAATTATTATTTATCTATAGCCCACAGAAACTTCAGGTTTGTGCTTTACATCCAGCACCAAAACCGCACTCACAAATAACCAGTAACGTCACGTCCGATGAAACTGCGACACTTCAACAGATGTTCAAAGTGGCCACAGTTTGCAGTAACACACTTGTGGAGGCGATGAACAAGTGAGCGTCGCACAGATTGCAGTGTTTCTACAGATATTGCCGCACAGGCAGTGGTAATACGTTGCATACTGAGTACTGTGTGATGTGTCTGGCGCTTCGTGATACACACTCCCTTTCATTGCATCCCAGAGAAGGAACTCTAATGGAGTCAGGCTGAGGGACACCACGTCCTTCACGAGGAGGGATAGAGTGCCTTGAATAAATGATGCTTATCGCTCTCCGTTTAATGTAGCCTGATAAAAGTAGTGATCTACTATACGGGTACCAATGATGCCGCACCGAACATTGACATCCCGCTGTCGCTGATGAGCCAGTGGAGCTTCTGCATGGACCAGCAGTGCGTGTTCCTCAAATTCACGTGACCGTAATTTGTGAAAGAAGCTTCACCCGTAAACAACGTATTGCTTAAGAATTCAAGATTACCTTACAACTGCCGAAGTGCAAAACGACAGAATTCAATATGGGATTCAAAGTTTCTTGGTGGAGTGAGATACGAAAAGGATGAAACGTATGTCTACGAAACATTCTTCAGGCACTACTACTGCTTATTCCAAAACTGCGTGCAATTTTTCGTACACTCGCCTTGGGATTGTGCCTGCAGCAGCCAGAATAGCAATTTCGTTTCCATTGTTCGTCGCTATGTTTGGACTTCGACGTTTTCTGGGAGCCCAGCTGCCAGTTTGCATGAGGCGTGTGCAGATGTTGGCAATGGTACGAGGTGGACAACGTCTATCTGGGTTGTAGTCGTACAGTCTAAATCTAAATCAACACTCCGCAAGCCACTTCACGGCGCGTGGTGGTGGATACTTCTGGTACAACTAACTGATCCTTTCTTCCCCGTTCCACTCGTGAATGGCACGTAGGAAGAATGATTATCGGTAATCCTTTGTATTAGCTCTAATTTCTAGAATTTTTTCATCGTGGTCATTTCGCGAGATGTATGCGGGAGGCACTAGTATGTTGTTAAAATCTACCCGGAAATTACCCTCAAGAGATTTCAATAGGAAACCTCTCCGTGATGCACAACGCCTCTCTTGTAACGTCTGCCAGTGGAGTTTGTTTAGCATCTCCGTAACACCCTTGTGCCGACCAAACGACCTCTATCTTTTCTTCTCTATCTTTTCTATCAGTGCTACCTGGTAGGTGTCCCACATTGATGAAGAACACTCAACAATCTGTCGAACAAGCGTCTTGTAAGACAGTTCTTTCGTGGATGAATCTCATTCTGGCGTCTGCTTTTACTACTACTTGCTTTACGTGGTCATTACGCTTATATATTCCACTTACCAGCTGCAACTATGGGTGCATTTCTGTGACATTCGCAGTAACTTAACATACCATCAAGTTTTTCCTCATTATCGAAGGCCTACATATCGACTAGGCGAAAGTAAATGTAACAAGCCACACCAAAACTGAGAAAGCAATATCCGAATCGTACGTGAAACGTGTTACAGTGTATTTTCCAGTTTTACACCGACAGCAGTGCAGGGGGCCAGATTGAGACACGCTAGTACACGGAACAGTGTAGAAAGAACGTGCGTACGGATAGTGGTCTGTTTCCAGCAGGCTTCAGGACAGCACAGGCAACCCTTGTTCTGAACACTGTGGCAGAATCTGCGGCGCCGTTTCCATACTTTAAAGTCTAAGTGTTTCATAAGGTATGACGTTTAGAACAGTGAAATGAAGTCCGTCATCACTAATTGAACCTCCTGTTTCCATTTCGGTAGAAAAAAACATACATGTGCAACTTAAATAAACGTAATTTTGCGTTGAAAGTGTTGTTTGTATACCTTTAAGGATTATGCATTCTTCCCTATTGTGTGAGCCCCTGATATAAGTGCATCCTTTGCCAAATGCATTTTCCAAATTTTGTATCATTTCGGACATATATCGGGTCGCAGGGATAGGTGGGACACCCCGTATAGTCATTTTTCCCTCGCCCAATCTAGGATCTAATAGGACAAAAAACTTATAATATTAGTATGAAGTACCCTCCGTCATACTACGTGCGGGGTATGGTGAATGAACCTGAATTCCATCGACAAAATTTCGGAGGCTCTTCAGGAGAATGGGGAGTTCGGCTATCATACGTACAAACGATAAGGGTGAGTAGAGGACCTAATGAACATAGGGCTGTAAATCAGTGGTGACCTCCATATGACGTATGCACAAGGGCAGCCGTGTCAACGTTACAACATTCTTCGTGTTTAATGCTACCTTTGTTTCACAACACCGAAAGTGAAGCGTAAATTACAAAGTGATAAACTGACTTCGTTTGATTTCATCATCATTCTGGATACCTAAGCTGCAGTCATGGACTGTGCGGCTGGTCCCGGCGGAGGTTCGAGTCCTCCCTCGGGCATAGGTATGTGTGTTTGTCCTTAGGATAATTTAGGTTAAGTAGAGTGTAAGCTTAGGGACTTACGACCTTAGCAGTTAAGTCCCATAAGATTTCACACACATTTGAACATTTTTTTGATATCCAAGCACAGGTCAATAGACTTCTGAAAACAAGTGTATCGCTCGCAGCTCAACTATATCGTGGCCTTCCAGATCTCCACGAACGGAAGCCGTTGAATTTTGTTTGTTTGTGGTGATATTTAAAAGCTTTGGCGTATTACAGCCTTGTTGATACTGTAAGCGAACTCCGGGATCGAATTGTGGATGGTTTTCACTGCATTCCGGACACGCCTGCAATTTTCTAACTTGTACGGGCATCAATGAGAAGAAGTGCTGAAGCCTACCTTCACATGAACGGTGGCCATGTGGAGCGCTTGTGTATCGTGTTTATCGCATGTCAGCAGCTTGGATCTTCGGAGACTCTTATGACGTGTCCATGTACTACGACATAATACGTAGTGTCGGGGAAACCTCTTGTTTTCGGATCTACGTTTAGCAACATTTGCTTGCTTCATCGGCCCCTACTCGCCGCTTTAGTTTGTATCTGTTAACAAGCGCGATATGAAGTATTCAGTACCACGATTTTACGTATTATACGATACACATTTCAGAGTATAGCAAATGTTAAAATACAACTCTGTGTTGTATCAAGTAGCATTTTACACGACATATACACCCATCTAGTCAACTACAGTTCATTTTAATACAATTAACAGGAATCTTTAATTAGTGGACAAGTATCTTGTTGTAATCATCAGTTTCACGAAATTTAGAGAAAAACCAATTATTTCATTTATGTAACTATCATACAATAATCGCGTAGAGAAGTTAGCATTAAAATCAGTTCAGTCATTAAATGGGTACTTAATTGCCAAGATTCGATTATTTCATAAAACGTGAAAATTAATGTTTTGGATAGATTTCAAGAGATTAAGTTTCTATAAAAACTAAGATCATATTTATTGTAATTAATTCTGTAATTACGGGTTCTACAACTTTCTCTTATAAACAAACTATTATTTCTATCTTTTGGACAAAACGAGAATATTACGTAAAGTTTGAACCTAAGAATCTTTTTCGGCATTATGTAAAGTACTCCAAAATATGTTAGCATCGAAAATTCCTGTTGTAATTAACGAAATATTAACTATTTTGTATCAAGTATTGTTAGTCACATTTCTCAAGCAGAATTTCGAAACGAAATTTGAAAAGCAGTTTTAGAAATCACATTTGTTATCAGTCATTTATTGTCTGCGAAATTGTAACTGTAATTTCTTATGAAACAACAGATTTTAGTTGTAAATCAATTAATGTGATTTTGTTGATAAATACTTTAAAAGAACGTGTGTTATTAAGAAACTATATAAGTAGTCAGCCTAAGTGTTGGGAATGGCAGTAAAGTGGCTTTTGTCTTCAGTTAGTTCGAGTATATGATCTGTTTCTTTGAGCTGTGCATTGTAAGAATGTTCTGGAACAATACAAACATTAACACAAAATGCAAACCATGTGTTGGTGTAAATTATTTAATATCATTGGCTGTTCACATTGACGCTTGGGATTTCTGCCGTGAAGCAGTTAATGTGATGCAGCCCAATTAACACTGAACTGGTGGAGAAAAGTCGTCGAAACCAACGAGATAGGCACACATTCCAAGCATTTTGTTGAACTTAACACATACTCGTAACCTAAAAGTACGTTAATCGAACATTTTTAGCTGGATACTGGTAAAAAGAGTGCATTAAGACAAGGTATATTCTGAGCATTTTGGTGTAAGGGACCCTTGGTCCGAGCTATCTCGTTACACAGTAATATAACTGGTGTGCAAAATTTAAGGACGAAAGTAACTTCCCACGGAACAGCTCTTGAAACGAGAGGATATTCGGAGAACTGTCTGACCAGCCCGTTTCACCGACTTGAATCCCCGAGCGTGTGTAGAATGCGTTAGGGAGACGTACTACGGCACGCCCACAACCAGCGAGTAGCCGTCGACCGCGGTGTTGGAGGACTCGAAAGCCCTGCAACAAGAACTTCTCAACAACCTCGTGGCCAGCATGGGAGCTTGGCGGACAGCATGCACTGCCGTCCGCTCTGAACTATGTCCCGTCTTTTGTAATTTCCTGGGGACTATCATAAATCGCGTTGACATTAGTGTAGTTATTATCTTCGAATAAAAGTGTCATTATGTTCGTCTCATTGAATATTCTTTCAGTTACCTTCTGTGCTATACCGTAGCAGTTCTTTCTATGTAGGCCCTAAAGTTCAAGTTTCATCGAGCTACGTCCTTGGCAGTGACAAATCATGCGAAAGATGTTACATTGTTACTAAACAATGCCGGCACGGTAGCTCAGCGTGTTCGGTCAGAGGGTTAGCTGCCCTCTGTAATAAAAAAACTGAGTTAATCGATCAACAACGAACTTAAACGGATGCCTTAAGACGTCCGCCCCGAGCAGATACAACGGACGAGACCGAACAAAATGAGAAAAAAAACATCGTAAATTATACTACTCCATGTTTTATTAAAAGCAAGTCATAATTTATAGTTTATACACTAATTAATTAAAATTATAAGATCTCCATTCGTATGTCATATATAACATAAGTACACAATGCCTTGTTTTATACCCTATACTGACAGTATCAGACTGTTGGGAACAGCGAATTGGTACCGACTGCATTCGTAAATTTTACGAGGGTTTAGTAACCTAGGGTTAAGTTTTGTACGCGAGTGTACAACGCACATAGCGTTTTATTTCTCACCCCCATTTACATTTGCATCTTTATAGCGCTGAAAATATCTGAACAACAGTGCTAAAGTCAACAGTATGCGTTGTGTACCTTCTTTGGAAACAAATTTAGTTCGTTCACACACTGTACTTCTGTTGACAACAGTGATATACAGTTTACTCTTCGTCCTAAAGCTTGCATTCAGCAATGCTCGGTTATGTCTCGGATTTGTTTTTCCGCTAGTGTTAGCCGTAGATAAATAATTATACACAGCAGTACTGATAGGTTTACTGTTGAAGAGTTGCACCTCGTACATGGGTTCACTTATTTCCCACGCTGCTTTTACGTTGCACGTAATGCAATTGAATTTCACTTGGTTATAAACGCATATTCTTCGATCCCGAAGACACGTGGAGCAAGGCGACTGCGTTAGGACACCTGGAATCCCAAACGGTGCCCCACTCGAAGCCGGTCGGAAGCAGCAGTAGAAAACGTCTTGTCTTAACGCTACGCCACCTAATAGCTATCCGTCCGCTTATTTCCTCTTTCTCGTTTCCTTCTTTGCGTCTCCTGATAACTTCTCTCTTTCGACGCCCGCCACATGTTATTCCCCTTTTATTCCTCCAATACATCTCCGATAGGCGTTTGAAACTCGTAAAATAGTCGCGTTGTAATCTTCTCTTCATTTATGTTTCTGATCATGCTGGCTAAATACTGCAGGCTAATCAACTCAGACGACTGGTTCTTTTTCGTAGCACCTCCTGTAAACATTACTGACAAAACTAGTAGTACATTTCGTATTCAACAATAAGTTAGCGCTGGCCAGGGTGACCGAGCGGTTCTAGGCGCTACAGTCTGGAACCGCGCTGCTGCTACGGTCGCAGGTTCGAATCCTGCCTCGGGAATGGATGTGTGTGATGTCCTTAGGTTGGTTAGGTTTAAGTAGTTCTAAGTTCTAGGGGACTGATGACCTTAGAAGTTAAGTCCCATAGTGCTCAGAGCCATTAGAACCAATAAGTTAGCGTAATGCGAGCATTGATACACCAAAGATTTATTTGTTTGATATCCACAGCATACGTTCAGCAGCTTTGGAGACAGTTTCGAGAAAGCTGGAATCAAAAGGAAACTCTACAATCCTTTAGGTCAATACAGCAGGCTTAAATTATGGTCTCTTATCTTGCCAGGCATTCTGTTAGGTGATCCGTTTCTACGTAAACCCTTTCCAGTTACTGTATATTACGAGTTTTACATAATTCTCTGTTCTCCAATTGGCAACACTGCTCCATTCCAGAATGTCTAGATCTACGTCCACATGAATAATCTGGAATTCGCACTTACGTGTTTGGCAGAGGGTTCATACACCCAATTTTATTCTAGTTCTGTACCGTTCCACTCTCGAATAGTACTTGAGAGAAATGAACGCTTAGATCTCTCTCTGTGCCCGCTCTGATCTCTATTATTTTATTATGATGGTTATTTCGTCCTATGTAGGTGGAAGTCAACAAAATGTTTTGGCTTTCGAAGAAAAAAGTTGGTTATTAAAATCTGGTGAAAAAGGTCCCATCGCAAAGGAAAAAAAAGTAATAAGTGAAACACAGATTTAGAGGTTGAAACACCGTTCTTCGAAATTTAAAGATCCACGCATTTCAACAGTGCTTTGCGGCCAGCAAACCTTCTCCTTCTGTTGTCCCTGATTGTTGTTACCTTGATCGTATATTCTGCGCCAACTAACGACAATGGATTCGTATTCGGCTTGACAAGAGTCAAATTGTGTGAGCATTTAGGAATCTGAATGCCCAGGCAAAACTCGCTAAGGCTACGGAAAAATATACTGAAGAACATTTCTGATGCATGGTATTCTGCTGCTTCGCTATTTTTGATAAACAGCTTTTTTTAAAAAACAATGCCCCTAAGGTAACTAAAAATTATTTATAATTCGACCAGTGTTCGAGGCTGCCCATACACGTACAGTAAGCGCATCCAAGTTGCCAGCATGTATACTGAGTAGCTAGTTTCAGCGCTGCTTTTGTCAGGAGGAAAACTCGAAAAATATAATCGTATAAATACATATTCACAGTTGAAATCGCAATGCACTAGCTTCAGCAGAAGAACGATTGCAGTGAACCCACGGATTGTGGTGCTCTGAGGTACGTGGATATGGCTCCCGCGACCGGTTAGTAAACATTTGCCTAGGCCGAGCCATCGGCGTACTAGACACACAGCGTGACTATTACTGCTGGTGGATCAAGTCATGTGTAATGCTACCAATTTTAAGTGATATCTTCTGTAATGATTTGCCCTCCCTATATTTAAAAATTGTCTCATAACTCCCGCACCGTTTCATTAACTCACATCATATTGTTGATCATTAATCGGCGATATTACATGCCATAGGTGGGAATATCGATTATCGTGACTTCACACCACAGCTTAAGACCCAGAACATGGTTTTTGTCACGTCGGGATAAAGCAGAGGAGCAGCGAGAGGCACATTTTGACTATACGTAGGTGCCACCAAATCATACTTGACGAAAATCATTGCACATCATTAAATTTCACGAATCTGAGAATCTGCAATCATTAAATAATATTTGTAAAGCAACTTGTTTATGGGTTGGTAGGATTAAATTTGGTAGGTGACTTGAATTGTAGTGTGTTTGAGGAACTGTGAGACTGTCCGCAGGTAATTATCAGTTCTTTGGGAAGAAAATAAATACGTTTAGCTTCAACAATGGAAATCTGACGTGACTATTGTGGTTCAAATCGCTCTAAGCACTATGGGACTTAACATCTGAGGTCATCAGTCCCCTAGTCTTAGAAGTACTTAAACCTAACTAACCTAAGGACATCACACAATCCTTGCCCGAGACAGGATTCGAACCTGCGACCGTAGCAGTCGCGCGGTTCCAGACTGAAGTGCCTAGAACCGCTCGGCCACTACGGTCGGCTGTGACTATTCTGAAAACAAAGTAAAGCTGTAGCAAATCGAAAAGACAGATACAGCGTTTTACATTAACCAAAGTTCGACAGACTTGTGAATGCATCTCAAAAGTATGCACGTCGACCGTGCGAGCAATGCGTGCTGTATTACGTGAGTTGAACTTTGTGCTGAGCAGCAAACTTAACTGAAGAGATGGCTAATGCAGCGCTACAGTAATGAGCGCAAATTATAGCAATGCTGAACAGATAGTGTGCACTTGGATCCACTAAAATCAAAATAAAGGCGTAAATCTCCTCATAACGTGCAGTGATGAAACAACTACGATATGAAACTTTTATCCATTACGGATGAGGAACACTGCGACAGTGATGAATAAAGGCTTTTATTTTGTTCCTCAATTATTTTATTTTTTTCTTCAATTTCTTTTATTATTCCATTACCGGTTTCGAAGCGCCTAGCGATTCATCATCAGATGGTACATATATTAATTGTCTGCAGCGCTGTGGGCGTCGTGTAGCTGTGGCAAGATGTATAAACGAAACATGTAAGCACTGAGTGTGGCGAGAATTATCCACATTATGAGACAGATTTTGTTGCTTTACGATATGAACAATTAAGAATGAGTGACTTTATCCTAACTGATTACAATGGTAGAATGTGTTGCTAATCTATGCGTGAGCAGATAAGTCAATACAGATTGATGTGGAAGTAATTTTCCCACTTCCCACACATTCAGTGCCCAAGAGAACAATAAGGTCATTGCGTCTCCCCTCCCCTCTATTAAGCCATACCCTGCCCCCTCTCCTCCTCCCTATCCCATCCTTCCCCTCCATTCGCAGCCCAGTATTTTACCAGACCCTGAAACGAAACAGTCAGTCAATATGTGGCCACAGAGATACCATCTCGAGCATGGTCAAAAGCATCAGAATGACCCAAATTATATAAATTGGCCCGAGGTTCCAATGTATCGAAATGACCAGAACTGTGTCCGTACTATTTATGAAAATACTTATGTACAGAACATTTTTAGAGTGCAAATGTGTATTTTAACACATAAACTTTCTTTCTGTCACTATAATACTTACAGGTTAAGCTTTACTTAGCAAGGAGCATACTTCGATCTTCATATAACGCTTTGTGTAACACACAATGGAGCCCAGAATTAAATTTTGACATTTGAACTGTCTGTACAATAGTTCTATAAATGTATAAACATATATGCTTGCCAACTGTCACAATGTTATTACCTCAACTAAAATGTCTACCAAATATACATAACAGGTGTGACTTACAGTATTTCCACATGTGTACTGTTTATCAAAGCTACATAAGCATTCACCAACGACCACCCAGCAGTTGTCAGTCGAACTGGAACAACCCACCCCAAGAAGTCCTTAGCAACCTTGAGGCCAGCACTGCAGCAAGTTGCAGAGCATGCATTGCTTCTCATGGTGATCACATACTCGATTAAGAACCATGTCCCAGCTTTTGTAATGTCCAGGACACCATCGTAAGACTCAGTTACTTCAGTATAATTGTTGTCATTGACAAATGTGTCATTTCTGTTCGTCTCATTGTACCTTTTTTATAGAAACTTGCTGTACTAAATGTAGCAGTTCTTACTTTGTATGATCGAAATTTCATCCAGCTATGTTACTTAGCAGTGACATATCACGCAAAAGTTAATTTTACCCTTTAGTTTTGCACACCAGTGTAGTATTCCAACAGCAGAAGCTAGCACCACCAACTAGCCCTCCAAAGAAACTGTAACACATTGTCCGATACATCACCACTGCCACAAACAAAACTAAAAAAATTAATCCTCGTACATCGCTTTTTTCGCTGACTAAGTATACATATACATCTTGGCATGCATATGTCTTAGCACTAATGGCGACCAATGGGGAGCAGTTTGTTGCAATTTTGTTTGTAACAATGGTGATGAACAGAGACAATGCATTACGACTTCATCTCTAACAATGGTAATATATAGGGCAATTTGGTACATTTCGTTGGTAGACTGGTTGGGCGTTAGCTTCTGGTGTTAGAGCACTGTTTGAGATGCAGCAGCTGACACATACTGTCAGGTTATGACACATGCATTGTTACCTTCTGGTTTAACAATACAGTTTTAAGATCAGATAGCTAACACCCACTATCAGATTACGGTACATATACTAGCACCTTGCATCGGCATAATAGTAGTCATCGTGATCAGGGTAGTGGTAGTCAACATCTACTGTTCAGTATGTTATTTCATCGAAGTGTCATGTAGTCCCCACTGTGTGACAGCGCAAGTTAGCATTATCAGCAGAATACGACAAACATTTAATATGGCAAGATAAAACATTTTACCCTAACATGGAGTCGTTATAATGTTTGGCTGACTTTGAAAACTGTTGAAAGTGGATAGTTGAAAGCATATCAACCCTTGTTTCTTACTTACATGAATTTTTATCGCTAGTGTTCAGTACAGTGTTTCATCGAAGTGTCATAAAGTTTGCAAAGTGTAACAGTACAAGTCAGTCCTTGCCAAATGCACATTATCCTGTAAGTTAGACCAGTAATGCCATGTATGTTCTGAAATGTTGTAGAACAAATATTTGCCCATTTTGATGAATAATACGGAAAGATTTTGATTTCTTCAAAGTACGGTACAAAGACAGACTATGCTCATCAACAAGTACAGTTTATCCACTAAGTGAGATAAGTAGTGCCACCATGTGAGCGCTTTTTCTTACTATTATAGAATAAGCAGCAGTAGTGCCACATATGCTATGCACTGATACAAACAAATACAGACAGCTGTATTTTGGTGTAAAGACTGAATATTCGATCATGATCAGGGATCTGTACTTATGCTTACATATTACGATGTGTGACTCATGTATGCTTTGAACGCGTAATCTTTTCGTATTTTGATAAATAATATAGACAATTTTAATTTGGTGCAAACGTCGAACTTTCGAGACATCAAAGTCTTTGGCCACAGTGTGTTAACATAACGTATTTGGTGCCTTTCAAAGTTGTGCTTGTCTATTACGAAAATACGCAGTTTAAGTGATGTAATGTGTTATTGATCTCGTCCAAACACACTATTTTTAGCAAGATTTATTGTGTTAAAACGTCAGAAAATGTGATGTTGGTAGATAATCATGCTACCAGAGATACGTCCAACATCAAAAGATATATAACGTTAACTATACTTCACTTCATGTATTATCTTCACACGCCCTATTATAGTACTTGGTCGGTGAGTTTTTGGATATACCCTCATTTGGGCCTAAGAGGAAGAGTCAACTATTACTGCAGCATGTTATTTTAGTCACACGTGTGTTGAACAGTTATGAAACAATAACACAGACAGTTTAGACATAGAAATAGCATTACGGCACTGAATATGAGAGTCACCAGTCACGTATAGGCAGGAAGTATAAGTTACAGAATAAGCGCAGTCTTCCAATAGCTGACACATTAGTGTAGCTGAGATCTGTTATATAGAACAATAATATACACATTTTAGACACGGAAATGATATTATGTGCGTGCTTATGTACTTTTGATAAGTAATGCAGAAATAGCAATAATGCAAATGACAACATTTCTGTATATTGCAGACTTTTTAGATGTGGTAATGACATTGTGACACTTGAGAAGCATATTATTATAGCTGACATAGGTTTTGTGCAGCTATAGACCTACACAGTCGGGAAAAAATAGTAAACCTCGAAAGACGACGTCGATCTTGATCCAATGACGGTACGTGCCACCTGGCGGTTTCAATATCGTGACGAGATGGTCCCTTCTGTGAGTTGCCAGAAAAACTGGGCGTGCTGCGTCAGCAGCTGTCCAACGGTGCTGCTATCAGTGGTCACGTGACCACTCTCACACCCGTAGACGAGGTTCTGGACGTCCACGCAGCACAGACGCCCGCCAGGATCGTCGTACTGCAAGGGCAGCAGCGGCAGTTCTGCAGCTATCACAGCACAGATAAGAGGGCCTGCGAGCCCAGACGTGTCAACACGAGCTGTTACGAACCCGTTATTGGCAGTGCACACTGTTCTGGAGTAACCACAAGCACCGGAACGAAGACGAAGACCGCGAGAGCAAAGAAGGCGGTGAGACGACGTCAGCCAATAGCCCGCTGACAAGGACCACGACAGGAGCCGAAAATTAGATAAGCGGCGCCCCTGCCAGCCTTGGCCGGGCAGTATTAGCGTAGTACTGGGACAGCGCTACGATAGCAGTGACGTGTCACCCATATCAATTGCTTACATGGACCTTGTATATAGCAAAGAACTCTGATTTATTTGCATGTCGCCCATTGCCTGCGACACAGTTGTAAATTCAAAGTTAAGTATTGTCAATCTTTCTTTATTGTAATAAAAAGTATTAATGTGATTTGCTCGAATTATTTATAGCATTCCGAGAACGCAGCAGCCTTTCGGCACCCTATACGAGACGAGTGGCCAGGACCCCGCACACGCTCTAGCCCATCTTCCACTCACGTCACAGCATCGGCAAGCTCAGCTCGACTGGTGCCGTCACAGGATGGAACGGCGTGTCGTGGTCTTCAGCGATGAAAGCGGATTCTGCCTGCACGCAAGTGACGGTCGTTTGCGCGTGCAACGTAGACCTGTTGAGCGCTGCCTCGTAGAGTGCATTCGTCCGAGACACGCTGGCTGCACCCCAGGCTTTACGGTCTGGGATGTAATAAGCTACAATTCTCGTTCACCTTTCGTGTTTCTGGAGGGGACGCTAACCAGCGCTCGGTACGTACAGAATATTGTTATATCCCATCTTTTGCCGTTTCTGCAACTGAATACTGCTCGCTCACACACTGCTCACGAAACTCAGCATGCTGTGCAAGACGTGCAGCAACTTCCGTGGCCAGCACAGTCTTCCGACTTGTCTTTAATCAAACACGTGTGGGACCTGATGGGACGATAAGTGACTCGTGCAACTCGTCAACCAGTTACTGTTACAGAATTACTGGAACTAGTCGAGCAAGCGTGGTATAATGTATCCCGAGACAGTATTCGCCATCTGTACAGTCGACTGAATGCCAGAGTCAGTGCCTGCATTGCAACTTATCGAGGTTACACTACGTACGAATACGGGTGTTTCAGCATGGGTCCGTTACGTCAGAACAGCTTGTGCTATTGACCTGTAAACGTAATCATTTCATGTACTCCATAGGCACAGTTGTAACAATAAATCTTGAGTGAATTGGAAACCTTTAATAGGGTGTTTTAATTTTTTCTGGCAGCGTATTACACAGAAAAAGTAGTTGTTAATATTTAATTTTCGGCTCCATTGTACCTTACACCAAGTGTGGTAGAATGATCGAATCAGGTGATTCAGATACTTTCGAACATGGCCAATATGGTAGTTCAGAGATACATATTACTGACTGTTTTGTACAGTGACTTGTAAAATACTGGGCTGTGTCTGGTGGAGAGGATGGGGTGGGGGATGGGGAGGGGAGGGGCGCTGCGTTGCTTGGGAGACGGAAGAATAAAATTGAGAACGATGAGGTGTGACGACGTCATCTCTCTGCCGCAACCAGAGCCCAGCCCCTCCTTGTGGGCAGTCTGGGAGGGGCCTTTTGGGTGCTAGCCATGTGCGAAGGTGTGACCGAGCGGTTCTAGGCACTTCAGTCTGGAACCGCGCGACCGCTACGGTCGCAGGTTCGAATCCTGCCTCGGGCATGGGTATGTGTGATGTCCTTAGGTTAGTTAGGTTTAAGTAGTTCTAAGTTCTAGGGGACTGATGACCTCAGATGGTAAGTCCCATAGCGCTCAGAGCCATTTGAACCATGTGCGAAGTGGGCCAGAGTCGCCACAGCTATACTGTCCTTCTACATATTTAGTTTGTGACAAGATTACTATCGGAATCTTGTCTACCTTGGTGTACTAAGTTCAATGGATAAAATATTGACCAACCTCTTAAAAGAGCTCAATGCTCGCTTTTGGGCGGTGGGGATGGTAATAGTGGTACCTAGCGGTCACATGACGTAAATCATGGCAGAGAAGTATGTGACAGTTGCTCGTACGGAATGAGTGCAGTACGACGAGTCGACGTGGAAACATTATAGAATGACAGGAAGGAGCTATCGTATTTCGAAGCGCCCATGATCACGAATGAAGTTTCCCCATTCACTCTCTTTAATGAATGTTGTACCACTCACATCCATGTAACAAGCTAAGAACAGTGATCGTAAAAGACCATATTCGACAGGTTCCTGAGACTAACATTGCAACTTGTCATCGACAACTGATTTCAAATTCGACAGCTGTTGCTGCTGTCGGTCAATGTAAATTCATCTCAACCAGTCTTCGTGAGAATATTACGAAGGGAATTAGACGCAGTGGGGATTCTGAGTCAGATACCTGGGAAATGGTCATTGCTGTATTCGCGACAGCGAGAGAAACGTAGCAGTACAACTCCCCACAATTTGTTAGCTCTAAGGAATCTAATCATCGATGATAGGCTTCCACTGGATCTGGCATAGGTGAAAAAAACTGTGGATTCCCTTTCTCGCGGAAATGAGGCGATTATCAATGTGACAGGTGGCACTACGTCGTGTGAGCGTCATGTTTTCTGGGATGGCAAACTCTTGGTCTCGTGTGTTTATTTGACATAATCAAAGAAAGTTTCGAAACTGTGTGTGTGTGTTTTAAGATACGAAGCTAACTGGGGTTCAACTTTTAACCGCTGTGGAAACACTGCTCTCAACAAAGTTCATCACGATATTCCTACAACGAAAATTAGCAACTTAATTCAAACTTCTTACCTTTTCCGTTACAATCGTTGTGATATTACAACTAGCTTTCTATTCACACAAAGTAATGAGTGCTATTGACAGCGGATCTCACAATGATTCCATATTTTTAGCATTCTAGAAGGCTTTTCACACCGCTGCACACAAGCGACTTCTGATCAAATTGCGGACGTAGGGAGTATAATCTTAGCTGCTCGACGGGATTCGTAATTCCGTGACAGAAAGGTGACATTTCGTTGTAACTCACAGAAAGTCATCAAGTAGAAGTGATGTCTGACAGCCGCCAAGGAAGTTTTATAGGTCATCTGCTGTTCCTAATCTATATAAACGATTTAGGACACAATCACGGCAGCCCACTTAGATTGTATACACGTGACGCTGTCATTTACCGTCTACTAAAATCATTAGAAGATCAAAACTAATTGTAAAATGATTTAGAAAATATATGCCTTGTGCGATAAGTTGTAATTAACTCCATATAATGAAAAGCGTGTGGTCATCTACATGAATACGAAAATAAATCCGTTAAATTTCGGTTGCACTGTAAATCACACAAATTTAAAGACTGTCAATTCAACTAAACAATAAGGAATTACATTTACGAGCAGCTCAAAATGAATGATGTTCAAGGAAAGCAAACCAAAGACTGCGCTTTATTGGCTGAACTTACAGAAGATGCAAAGTGTCTACTAAGGTGACTACCTACAAAACGATTGTCCATCCTCTTCTGAAGTACTGGTGCGCAGTATGGGATCCGTATCAGATGGGATTGACGGAGGACATCGGAAAAGTTCAAAGAAGGACAGCTCATTTTCTATTATGGCGAAGTCGGGAGAGAGTGTCGCGGACGTGATAAGCGAGTTGGGGTGGCAATCATGAAAACAAAGGTATTTCTCGTAGCGACGACATCTTCTCACGAAAATTCGATAACCAGCTTTCTCCTCCGGATGCGAAAATATTTTGTTGGCACTCACCTTAATAGGGAGAAATGATCATCGTAATAAAATAGGATAAATCAGAGATAGCACGTACAGATTTACGTGTTCTCTTCTTCCGCCTCTGTTTATGAGTGGAACGGTAGAGAAATAGTCTAAAGTTGGTTCGATGAACCATCTGCCAGACACTTAACTGTGAACTGCTGAGTAGTATCGTAGATGTAAATTACAAGATTAGAGCATTAACCCATCATGAGACCAAAAGGGCGTAATTACGAACGTAATCAGTCGCTGTGATGTTAATTCTTGAAACCGTTCATCCACTCGTAATTTTATGGAAACTGTGATGGAAAATAAGAAGTTACCTGTGCAACAGATAACTTCTTTTAAAATGAACAGATATTTATACAAAAGTTGTGTTTCATTCCAAAGCGTTACCAACATTTAAAAATACTCATTTACATTGTAAGTTGTCTTACTGTTTATCCTACAAAGTCGAAAACTAGGCAATGATACTATTAATAAGTACTTAAACATATAGATGTTGGCAAAAATATTGGAATACGGGGAGAAGTGCATGCTTCAACATAAATGCAAAAAAAAAAAAAAAAAAAAAAAAAGATAAAAATGGCTCTGAGCACTATGGGACTTAACTTCTAAGGTCATCAGTCCCTAGAACTTAGAACTACTTAAACCTATCTAACCTAAGGACATAACACACATCCATGCCCAAGGCAGGATTCGAACCTGCGACCGTAGCGGTCGCGCGGTTCCAGACTGAAGCGCCTAGAACCGCTCGGCCACTCGGCCGGCAACATAAATGCAGATTCTACCCAAATTTGTTGGTTGCACTGTTTTATTTGTCCACGGACAGCACATAGTGATGGTCAGAACAGTGTTCTGTGTAGTTGCGAGTGCATTATGTCTGAGCTCAGTGAAGTCGAAAGTGGGCAAGGGTTTGGTACCCGTATGGTGGGTGTTTCAAGAAGCGCCGTATCGAAGATTTGGACCGCATACAGGGAAAGCGGAAGAACGTCATCCGCTAATTCACAACGCGGACGAATGTATGTGTTGAGTTATCGTGACAGATTCGCATAGAAAATGACTGTGACGAAAAAGCCATTGCAGAGCTGAATGTCGCACTCGCTAACCCCGTCAGCACCAAAGCAACACGAAGGGAGCTCTACAAGCAGGGAAGTGCAGGGCGAACTGGAATTCCAAGACCACGCATCAGTGATGCAGATATCCGTGACAGAGAAACGTGGAGTCCAGCTTCTGGCCGAGTTTACGTCCCGAGGGTGATCCGTGGCGTGGTTTCGGTGATAATCTGGGCAGCCTAGCCATATCGTGGTATTCCATGGGACCCACGGTTACTTTGCAAGGTCACATTACTGCCCAGGATTATGTGGCCATTTCGGCTGATCAGGTCCATCCTATGGTACGGTGTTTTTTCCTGCTGTGTTAAAAGACCACAGGACCCCTGCTCACACAGCTCGCATCGTCCAAGATTGCTTTTGTGAGCACGAGAATGAACTGTCGTGCCTCCCCTAGCCACCAGTCTCCAGATCTCAGTATTACTGGGCATTTGCGGTCTACTTTGAAGAGAAGGATGCGTGGTCGCTATCCACTCCATCATCGTTACCCGAACTTCTCACCATTTTGCAGGAAGAATGGTACTGAATGTCCTTGAGAACGAGACAGGTCCTGTATGTGTCCATTCCAAGACGTTTGAAGCTGTTCTGAATGCCAGTGATTTTCCTACAACGTACTAGTTATCATAATGTGTTGTGTTTCTGGTGTTTCCATATTTTCGTTCACCCCCTTGTGGGGCTGCCGGTTAATAATATGAAGTAGGTTATAGGAAATATATTGTTCGCCGTCTTTCACGAGAGCCTGAAAGCCTGTGGGCAGCCAGAAAGCGATGGAGAATATACTGACTATAGTTTCCAGTCTGCAAGTCCACATTCTTGTCTTGCCCACCGAAAGAAATATTTCTGTTCTCCATTTACTCAGCGGGATCTGGAACTATGATTATAAATGAAGATTTTGAGTTCTAATTGACAGATATATTTGATAAACCTTCACACGCACAACACAGTAATTTTCCTGATGATAATACTTCGCACCTAGCTACCATACGCCCACCACATTGCTTCATGGAACCATATTTGTTCAAAATTTTATATTAATTTCATGGGAATCTCCACTACTCTTACCTTCAAATGCACTGTGCCAACATTCTGACACATTTGTTCAGTGCTGCTATTCGCAGCATAGAGAAACTGTTATGTTTAATGACTTTGAAAAGTGTTTAGTGTTCATTATTTTATATTACATATTAAATACTGATTGGAAATAGTTTACTTGCAACGACGTATTCTCTGTGATCAGTATCCATATAGATTAAATATTTGTGTCCGACGGAGAGGAATCCAGACTATCTTTCGAGTGTAGCCCTCTTCCAACTGAGCAACGTGGAACATACTATGAAATTGTGGACTGACTCATATCTTCTACTCGTAACTAATTTAGTCTGGTCTCCACAAAGCTGCTCCTACTAATTCTAGGGGCTGGCATTGCTGGTACAGGAATACCACGGGTGGGGGGAGGGGAGGAGACTCGCTTTTCCACGGACGTGTGCTTATCAATGACCTGGGGTCTTTACTTCTAGTGAAGTACTCATTTGAATATATCTAACGTGGTTATTTTCCAAGTATTTTCGGAGAAACTGATGATTTACCGAGTATCAAGTTCGCAGCACAGTTATCACTTTTCCCTAAATCTGTCTGCCAATACAGATCTTTTTCAGTGTGTCTTGAATGCTGAAATTGACAAAGGAATACCGTTGCACGTCCGGTGCCAAGTCAGGAGGCGTTCTTCACGTTAACGTGGCTCAAACAGAAAAAAATAAAAAAAAATAAATTAAAAAATTCGACAATAGTATTTACATGTCGCAGCATGCTCTCCCAGTTGAGCCATTTGAACACTCGGTAACAGACTAACAATTTCTGTTTGAGTATATTATATTACAAGTCTATAGGTAGAGCTTTGTCTCCGTTGCCTAGTTCGAATCCCAGAGTACTTCGATGAAGCCGTAGTCTAACTGATAATTTTTCTTTCACTGTGTGCAGGAGTCTTACTACTTTTTAAGCTTTCATCACGTCAAGTCTTGCTCTTTGACCGTATGAAGCAAGTATAGGTGGCGACAAAGAAGAAGTCTGATTGCACTGGGAGATGGCGGTGTGAATGGAATAGCACAAGATTTCCGATGTGAAGAAATTGCAAACCAGTTGCGTTAAACAATTGCCAGAAATGAATAAAACAGGGAAGTCGACGTGAAGTGTTCCGGAAAGATCTGAAATATGACGAAACCGAACTACAAACCCATTGGACGCCTTTTAGTGTGCTATTTACATGCAGTTCCCATTGTTCGCTATCATCCTCATCAACACGAAAGTCGGCAAAGTTGCGTCAACTAAAAAGTCTTGTACCTGGCAACCAGTCTACCTGGCGGGAGGTTATTGCTACACGGCGAAAGCGTGGACGTGCATTGTTTTCCTTTCAATTCTTGGGATAGGCAGGCTGCTAGCTTGTTGATGTACAGACTATCTAATGACAAATCAATGCTTAAATATACAGCTCTAAAACTGGTAGTATATTTACAATGTGCAGCTGAAATTTTTACAGCCCGCATCTCGTGGTCGTGCGGTAGCGTTCTCGCTTCCCACGCCCGGGTTCCCGGGTTCGATTCCCGGTGGGGTCAGGGATTTTCTCTGTCTCGTGATGGCTGGGTGTTGTGTGATGTCCTTAGGTTAGTTAGGTTTAAGTAGTTCTAAGTTCTAGGGGACTGATGACCATAGATGTTAAGTCCCATAGTGCTCAGAGCCATTTGAACCATTTTTTTTTTAATTTTTATAAGCCAGTATGTGGTTATTTTTTCCGTCAATTCGATATACCGATTCTCTCTCTCGTTATATCGAGGCCCGAGAATGATATTTTTTACATATCTATATATGGGATTCCCGATATTTTGAAAAGTATCAATAGTCATAGTTGCGACAATCCTGCTAATTTTTGTTATACCTAGACACCAAAATTATCGTTCTATAGGTTTCCTAAGGACCATAAGAAATATGAAACACCACACTGCAGGACTGTTTAGCTACGCTCTTCATGCACCTAGAGACATTTACGGAAGAATAACTTTTTTTTTTATTACTAAGAACAAGAAATAAACAGTATTAGTCGACCACGATATTATTGCACATCGGAGCGAGGGCCCTCCGGTCGGCTTTTTGTGAGTTTTTATCGTGATACTTCACGAGGACACGCTGAAACACTTGATAGTATACGCACAAGTGTCTTAAAATTATTAACAGTGACTTGCATTTTCCTTAGTCACCACTGTACTTGTTTACTGCTAAGTCAAGGCTTGTTACTGATAACGGCCACGGGAGACCAAATGCAGTAATACCGTGCTAAGGTAGTAAAGAACGCAAGAGTTGATGAATCGCAAAAGACACTGCAGCGAGACGTTTTGTTCACAACACTTCGAAATAAATTGGTTTATGCATGTGTAAAATAGGAAAATAAGATACTGATATGGAAGGCAGTACCTATTATATTTAACGTACGAGGTGAGACAGTATCTGCTGCATTTAACGTACAAGATAAGGCGTTACCTACTGCTTTTAACGTACCAGTTAATATATCATAACTGAGATGAAGAGAAAATCACACAACAAGCAGACAACGTAACAAGGAAACAAGTGACGAAGGAAGAGGGGGAAATTAATGTTCTTGCTAGTGTCGCAGTCGATCCGCACGTTAGCTCATCCGCAATCGCACGAGGAAGTGGTATGAGTGCGGCAAGTGTTATACGCATTCTTCATCGACATAAGTTCCAGCCCTATCACATCTCTCTCTCTCTCAGAGCTGCATGGGAACGATTATGAGAATCATGTTAACTTCTGTACATGGGCATTAAGACAGAATACTCCAGATGTATCATGTATCCTGTTTAGTGATGAAGCCACATTTACCTATCACTGCCATTTAAACCACCGAAACATGCATTGTTGGTCTGTTGACAACCCTAGTTGACTTCGTCAGGTGAAACTTCTGCGTCCGTGGAGTGTAAACGTGTGGTGTGGGATAGTGAACATTCAGTTTATAGGTCCGTTTTTATAGGCGAAACGCTGAACGCGCACAAGTATCGCAGCCTCTTAACAGGCCATCTTCCACGCATACTAGACGACGTTCCTCTGCTGGCTAAGAGGAACCTGTTGTACCAACATGATGACTGTCCAGCCCACAGAGCACAAAGTACTACAGCACGTCTTCATGAATGGTTTTCAAATCGTTCAATTGGACGCAGAGGACCTGTAGCTTGGATGGCTCGTTCTCCGGATTTGAAACCTGTATACTTTTTTTCTGTGGGGCATGCTGAAAGACGCTACCTATAAGGACATACCAACTATACCCAATGATATGCAACGACGTATTAGTGCAGCCTGCTCAGATATCTTCCCTGAAATGCTAGCACGTGTGCAGAAGTCGTTCGGTGCTAGACTGTAAGCGTATATTGCTGCTACCGGTGATCATTTTGAACACAACGTGTGATGGTCATTTGTCTCGTTACTGGTCAGAATCCACAGAACTAGTGTATATACTTGTGTTTTTGTGTAGTGTGTGCAACCAAAGGTATTGTGCAAGTGTTTAACCCTTTTTCAATAAACAGTATCTCGCAAAGGACTAGCACTAGAATCCTGCAACAAACACCAGTGTCATTCTAATTTACCCTACTCTTAGACTGTTAATGTTAATAGGTGTCGCGCGGAGTGGCCACGCGGTTTGAGGCGCCGTGTCACGGATTGCGCGGCACCCCCCGCCAGAGGTTCGAGTACTCCCTCGGGCATGGGTGTGTGTGCTGCTCTTAGCAAAGGTTAGTTTAACTATTGTGTAAGTCTAGGGACCGATGACCTCAGCAGTTCGGTCTCTTAGGAATTTACACACATTAGAACATTTTTGTTAATAGGCACTGTTCCATTTAAGAAGTGTATGTTTGCACAAAACTACACTTTCTCAGCATTATTACAATCTGTTGAGTGGCTAACAACATGAACCCCTGACTGCCAATCTAGTCTATGAAAACCGCGTATCAATAGCACTTTCCATTTGCGCTATATTTGCGGTGAAAGTTACAGGTGATTCACCCTGAATACATGTATAAAATTAGTGTTGATGTCCACAAGAGCACTATCTCGTGAAACTAAGCGTATAGCTACATTACAAGTATCCGTATGTCGGCGTGTATTGCGATGATCTCGCACATCACGGTGACCCGTTTAGCACGCGTTGTTTCTAACAACTTGGACGCGGATTTTGTCGAACTAAATGATACGGTAAGGGGTTTAGAATACGGACATACCATACTTACATCCATCAGTCGGTGGGAAAATTGTATTTTTGAAATAAAGGCGAAGTGTGTGCTGATGGAACTACAGTGTGACAGTCGTAGCAGTCGAGACGTCACTAAGGATTTTCAGTGTTACACCGCATATCATTTTCATTACATCCAACGTAATAGCCACAATGCACGCTGAAATATTGCGATAAGACTATTTCCAGCTGCATTCAGTAACCTCATTGCTAGAGGTGTTCACAAAATGTGGGAAGACGTAACAACAGAATGAAGAGGTTCTCAGACGGGCTACATAAAGTTACCAAGATTGCGCGGTGGGTAGAGAATACTGGACTCGCAAGACTGACACTCTCAGCATTCTTGGTATATTTGACAGACTGGGTGGTCAATCTCCAGTAGGCTCAGAGAATACCATAGTAGTCTGAAATTAAAGAATCCAGATTCATTCTTTGCTGAACATTGCGTTAATGAAAACCACAAATAAATAATAGATGTACAAGTCCTGCAAATAGTGGTAATGAAATGAAATGTGTGGCTAGGGCCTCCCGTCGGGCAAACCGTTCGCCTGGTGCAGGTCTTTCGAGTTCACGCCACGTAGGCGACCTGCGCGTCGATGGGGATGAAATGATGATTTGTAGGACAACACAACACCCAGTCCCTGAGCGGAGAAAATCTCCGACCCAGCCGGGAATCGAACCCGGGACCTTAGGATTGACATTCCGTCACGCTGACCACTCAGCTACCGGGGCCGGACTGCAAATAGTGGTAAAGAATGCAAAACTAAGTCAGTCAGAAATTTAAGAAATTAAGAAACAGATGAGTGTACCCCCACATATATTAGTGAATGAACAAACTCAGTTCAATTTTTCACACATTTTAGACAATATTGCAACACCTGCATTGCCGAAGAACCTTGTTGCCTTCATTCACGTAACAAAAATTCCATTCCTGTGCATAGCTCTACTGCAATGTATGTTTAGTCATAGTTGCTGTAAATGCCACCCTAATGAATTTTGTAAAAAGAATATGTAATTTTGTCAAAAGTGTCAACAAAGATAACTTTGACAGTTTAAGTGAAAAATCGATAGATTAAAAAGTTAACATGTTTATCTTCGCATGGTTCTTATCCTTGGGATCGGTTATGTTCTAGAGTATGGGGTTATGACTCAATATCTAAGTTTTACAGTAATAATGAAGTTTGTGAAACAATGCTAAAAAGTGTTTCGTTTAGTTCATTAAAAACTACTCAGATTTGCAACAGGAAGCAGAAACAGTTTAAAGATGACATATCAGAAGCTTATGATTATGTAATTAAAAGTGACAATAACAGGAGATTAGGTACCTTCATATTAACCATAAATGAAAGCTCAAGGGGAAAGAAGAAGTAGCTAGAATCGGTGTTAAATTCCACAGAGAAGAAGAAATATTATCTGTTTTCTGATCAGATCCACCACCACACTTTTCAAAAGCACGTGTTACGATTACTGGTAAATTTTGCATTCAAATTTTTGAAATTGTTGGTAAGAATGATGTTTAGAAGCTAAAAATGGGAACTTAGTGGTTATAGAGTGTGTTGTTAGTAAAGTTAGCTAGAAAAATAAGGTTAACTTCGATATATACCTCGTTCTGCAGCTACTAACGGAGTGCGAAACGTGTCGGCATCGGAGAACTTAGTCGATCTGTGACTTTAGAAGTATTTGACAATATGTCTGTTTTCTTACCAAGGCTGGGCCTACATTTCGAGATTTACGTGTTATTTGCAACAACTGCAAAATACCGTTCATCTTTGAAAGCTAAAGGATTATGAAATAAATAAATAAATCTTAAGTGACTCAAAAGAGCGTAAAATGAATAAAGACAAAAAGTTAAGATCAATATATGACTAGCAAAGACGTAAAAGGCAGTGATGAACAGCAGACAATTCAATTTACTAAATCTTTGAAGTTACAGTGCAGTATAGGAAATTATTACGCAGTATAAGAAGAAAATCCGCAGTATCATCTCAAACGGAGTTCTTTCACTTCCAAAGATGAAAATGTGAACCAAAGCACTTTACGTAAAATGTTGTTGGTAGCCATAGGACAAAAAAGCCACAGAAAAGCTGAAATTTTGAGTCATATAACAATTTCAGAATTTATTAAGTTGCCAAAATGTGAAATAGCAAGGATACGACAAATTACGTGCATTGTTTTTATTGTAGGAGCGAGCGGAAGAGTTAGATATTCTGACAATAGATTTATTTGATACAAGAAGGCACAATATAAGACAAAACATTTTGGGACCTTAAGAAGGAAACAATGGCATAATATGTTGACTTCATGGAGTTTTAATGAATATACACTATTGTTCGTTGCTACATGTTAAATACGTAGTATTTCACCTTTCGGAAGCCTAGGGTGACTTTACGTATAGCACTATCTCTACGGATAGTTTCAGGTACTTCTCGTCCAAAATTTTCTCTCTGAAACACCAAAAATGGCTGCGAAAACTTTCGTCGTTTTTGTGGCGTCTGTATATGTGATTCTACACGATAATCACCTCCGAGGTACAACGTTCCAAGCCAGTGTTCGTACTGGCAGCTTCCTCAGCTTTATTGATCTGAGAACAGCCAAAAATAGCCTTCGCCAGAAACAATGCGAACTCGGTGGTACCAAAGGTGCGAGATATCGAGTACAATTGAATTACGTAACTAAGCACAATAGTCTCAATGACTGTCAGTGACAAATCGAGAATACGAGCTTCAAAGCAATCGTTAAACCTGCTCATAGAATAAACACTTTCTTTGCCTTGGGTAAACCCTGACTTTGTGATACGAAGGACAATAACTGAAAATATCAGACTGGTCATGTTCAATTCCGTATTATGAACCACAGAGTGAAAGTTAGCTTTTCTGAACAACGAAGGTCAGTAGAAAATTACTTTTATGGATAGCCTATGCGGCTAGTCCCGGCGGAGGTTCGAGTCCTCCCTCGGGCATGGGTGTTTGTGTTTGTGTTTGTCCTTAGGGTAATTTAGATTAAGTAGTGTGTAAGCTTAGGGACTGATGACCTTAGCAGTTAAGTCCCATAAGATTTCACACACATTTGATTTTTTGATAGCCGGAACGCAGTCAACATCATGCCATCCTGGCTGACATTTCTAACGGTTTTCTACAATATCCCCACTAGAGCACCAAAACAGCTTCCAGCTGAGCCAGGTATCTCTTTTGATAGTATCGTTGTGACAAAAACATACAGATCTTGCCCATATTGGAAGTAGAAGTGCATCACTGGAGCCGGTGACAATGTCTGAGTATTCCTTGTTGCAGGTATCTCTCTCGTGATTATACACTTTGGATCACCATCTGAGCCTGCAACAACACGTTACCAGGAAAGTCTGCATCACAGCACGTACATACAGCAACAGTAACCAAAGACAAGGACAGCTGATGTTGAAACTAGTCTCTCAGATCGAAAGACGGAGCAAAATACTCGAGACTGATGCGCTTTAAACCGTTATTTTTTTCAGTAAGTAGTTCCAGTAAAACATTATAGGTACGTTATACGTGCGTATCCTTAGTATTATGTTTGCACAAGTACAATAACATTATTGCAGGTAAATGGCTACGGGTGAACATGGAGCTACACTACCACGAGTGACCATGCCGTGGATTCATCAAATTTTTGCGGCATGCTAGGATGAAATTCATAGTTTACACCTAAATCTTTGATTAACAGCAAAAAAAGTGTTGGTCTTACAGCTGACCAATAAAATCAAAGCCTAATCTGATTAATAATAATAAGTTCAGTTCTAAAAGGCACTTAAAGTATTTAATGAACGTCCTTGAAGAGTCATATCTTCCGTGGTTTCTAAAATTCTTCAACATCAGAGGTTTTAACATGTATAGGTAAAGAGTTGATAACTATGGAATTCCTCACCACCCTCCCATTTCCTCCAACCACTTTTCTTCTTCTTGTTCTTCTTTTTCTTTTTCGAAACGATCCTCCACATTCAGAAGACAATACGAGAATACTGCTTAAGAAATAAACCTAACATTCAAATCATGTCAGCTGATCAGAAATAAAATAACGAACTGCATCTTTCGCTGCAAGAAGAATTAACGGAAACATAAAATTTTATGTCGTGCCTGAATGGTAGAATGAGCACTGGGGAAAACAGAACAGAGTTCTCATGCTGAGGGTAATATCCTCTATCTCTAGGATCAGTGGGTTCGGGAAATCGATCTATATACCTTAATTATCCTCAGTTTCAAAGAAATTACTGTTTACTGTTCATTCTGCAATGCGTTTCAGAGGAGTATACCTCCATCATTAAGTGGATGTATGTTAGTTAATGAGGCACGGAGTCAACCTCCGTAGCCGAATGATCAGTGTGGCTGATTGCAATGCGAAGGACCGGAGTTCAGTTCCTGGTACTGCCAACGATTTTTCCTTACTGGGAGGACTGCAAAAAGAGCAACTCAGATTCATGATGTCAACTGAAGAGCTACTCAAATGAGAAGTAGCGGCTCCCATGTCTGGAAAGTCGAAAACGGGTGGGAGAGTTGTGTGCTATGCCCATGCCCCTCCATACTGCATCCATATGACGCCATGACACTGCGGCTGGTGGCATCGCGCCAGATGCTGCTGTTCCTCATTGCGGTGTTGCAGTAAGGCATGGACGTGTATGAAAGATTTTTGACAATCCTATGGTACTGTCTCCCACAGTTTATATAAGGTGTATGTGATGTACATACGACCAGAAAAGGAGACGGGACCACTGAAAGACTGTGTCACGAGTCACCCAAAAACTTGTACACACATACAATATTAACTGACACTTGATAATGGGAGTATAATTCTCTGCACCATGATGTGGAAATCATAACAGCTGTGACTGGTTACAGTAACTGCTAATTTCAACTGATATTTCTAAGGATCATAGTCAAGTCTAACCTAAATCTGTTGGCATTTAAAATAGAGTGAAACATGAAATGAAACTGACGTTCTACGTTGTGCTGAATACTTAAAAAATATTCGAAGGAGAAAAAATTTTAGTCACTGTAGACAAATCAAGAAGGAAAGACTACAGGTTTCAATTTTTGGTTCAATCCGATTCATGATTTATGTATGTGAATGATGTTTCACTTAACATTCATCACGCAGAATCGGTACTAACAGCAAACGACACTTGTGTTATAATAAAACTCGTTAAAGATAAAGCAAGAGAAGAACTTGTTAATGATGTTTTTCAAAGAATTATTAAGTGATTTTTTTCAATTTTGAGAAAACACTCCATTTTCAGTTCTGTACATCAAACAGTCGTATCAACAATTGATGTAGCGCTTCTGGGTAGATTACCTCAAGTTATTGGATGTACATAAACTTGACCTGTACGAAAAAACATAACTGAGCTTTTGAAACAATTAAGATGAGATACTTCTGTTCTTCGTATAACTGATAATCTTAGAAACAAACGAATCAACCTCCTAACATATTTCACTTATTTACACTTAAGAGGTCTTACGGAATAATTGTCTGGGGTAACTCATCATTTAGAAAAAAAGAATTAATTGCACGAAAACGGGCAGTAATAATAATTTGTGGTGTTCACCCACGGATATCTTTTCGATACCTCTTCAAGGAGTTTGGTTTATATATACAATGCCCTAGTGAAATTCTTCGTAAATAACTTTCACATTTGAGAAGAATATGTGTTATGCCTACAATACTAAAAGGAAAATGGCTTTTACTACCTATTACTAAAGCTGTGAGTGAGTGAGTCATAAAGGAGTTCAATACGCATCAACAATAATCTTTGATCGTTTCCCAGTAACATAAAATGTCTGACAGGTCGCAACCCAAGCTTTAAACTCCTATTCCATTGAAAAATTTTTATTTAAAAGTAGTAACATGAAAAAATAATTTTAATTGTAGCTGTTTGAGTAAGACTGAAACATAATACGTTCATTAATGTTAAAATTAATCATGTATAGGGTGATCACCTAATACTTGCACCGCATATATTTCTGACATGGAAGGCACTATTGATATGCAGTTTTCACAGAACTGAATAGCAGGTAAGCGACTTGCAGCCAATACACTGATTTTGAGACACTGATGAAAGTGCAGTTATTTACAACCGTTACAATTTTTGAACGGGACAATGGTTACTGACAGTAACATCCTAAAAGTAGCGTAAATGAAAATGTCAATGGTGTTTGCGGCAGAAAGCTAGTGTAAGTAGTTTAAGAGTTATCGTATTGTGAACATTGTAAATACCGACAGCTGTCTGTTCCATCCTACTGTTTAGATGCTTGTGTTGTGTTTTGTGTACACTTCGACCGAATTGCGATGGTCCCGTCAGCGTACTGTGCGATAGTGGCCGTAGTAGGACGTGTTTAGAAGATGATCTTTCCCAATGCGAAAAAAGCGGATATGTTCATGGTTTTTAGAATGTATGACGTATGCTATTCGTCCGTATACTATGTACCCCGAAAGATATCCCAACAGAAATTAACCTCGTCATCTCCTCGACCACTTCAACCTCTTCAAACAATACAGATGATTTGAAACGGCGTATTACTGATGCCCGCACTGTAATTTCCTCTGAAATACTAGAACATGGGAAGCAATCGTTGCATGGCAGACTGCAAGGTTGTACTGATGCTGGTGGTGGTCATTTGGAGCACGGGGTTTGAGGGTACATTGTTTCTTTACGTGTCAGACGCCACAGAGGTGATGTATTCACTTTAGTTTGCCTTTCGTTTGGCCTACGCAATGTCCCATTACAACACGACATCACCGGGAACATATTAATATCCGAAAAGAGTTGCACATTCCCACCAAAGTGAATTTCACATTCGTTTGTGCTACCACATGGAGCATGTAGCTGTCGGAGTTTACAATGTTCAAACTTCGATGTCTCGTAAACTACTTGCTCTAGACTCCTGCAACAAACACCACTGTCATTTTAATTTAGTCTACTTTGAGTTTGGTACTGTCGATAGCCATTCGATTAAAATATGTGTTCCTTTTGTAAATAAATACACGTTTAAAAGTAATAACGCTGTGTGTATGGGCTGCAAAGGCGGGCCCCTGCCTATCATTCCAATCTGGGGAATCTGCATGTTAATTGCTTCTTCCATTATCGAAATACACACATCAAAAAAGTTTTGCATCACTTCAATTCCGAGAGCTCCGGAACCTCTACGGAAAATTGGAATGGACATCAATATAAAGATCATTTCCGCCATTTTTATTGCTCATGAAAACCACACATTGCATGTTGTACCAACATACTACGAGACCTTCAGAGGTAGTGGTCCAGATTGCTGTACATACCGGTACCTCTAATACCCAGTACCACGTACTCTTGCACTGATGCATGCCTGTATTCGTCATAGCATACTATCCACAAGTTCATCAAGGTACTGTTGGTCCAGATTGTCCCACTCCTCAACGGCGATTCGGCGTAGATTCCTCAGAGTGGTTGGTGGGTCACGTCGTCCATAAACAGCCCTTTTAAATCTATCCCAGGCATGTTCAATAGAGTTCATGTCTGGAGAACATGCTGGCCACTCTAGTCGAGCGATGTCGTTACCCTGAAGGAAGTCATTCGCAAGATGTGCACGATGGGGGCGGGAATTGTCGTCCATGAAGACCAATCCCTCGCCAATATGTTGCCGATATGGTTGCACTATAGGTCGGAGGATGGCATTCACATATCGTACAGCCGTTACGGCTCCTTCCATGACGAGCTGCGGCGCACTTCGGCCCCACATAATGCCACCCCAAAACAGCGGGAAACCTCCACCTTGCTGCACTCGCTAGACAGTGTGTCTAAGGCGTTCAGCGTGACAGGGTTGCCTTCAAACAGGTGTCCGACCATTGTCTGGTTGAAGGCATATCCGACTCTCATCGGAAGAGAACGTGATGCGAATCCTGGACGGTCCATTCGGCATTTTGTTGGGCCCATCTGTACCACGCTGCATGGTGTCGTGGTTGCAAAGATGGACCTTGCCATGGATGTCGGGATGTGAAGTTGCGCATGAAGCAGTCTATTGCGCACAGTTTGAGTCGTAACACGACGTCCCGTGGCTGCACGAAAAGCTTTCAACATGGTAGCGTTGCTGTCAGGGTTCCTCCGCGCCATAATCCGTAGGTAGCGGTCATCCACTGCAGTGGTAGCCCTTGGGCGGTCTGTGTGAGGCATGGCATCGACAGTTCCTGTTTCTCTGTATCTCCTCCATGTCCAAACAACATCACTTTGGTTCACTCCGAGACGCCTGGACACTTCCCTTTTGAGAGCCCTTCCTGGCACAAAGTAACAATGCGGAAGCGACGGAACCGCGGTATTGACTGTCTAGGTATGGTTGAACTACAGACAACACGAGCCGTGTACCTCCTGCCTGGTGGAATGACTGGAACGGATCGGCTGACGGGCCCCCTCCGTCTAATAGGCGCTGCTCATGCATGGTTTGATTTCCCTAAATCGTTTCAGGCAAATGCCGGGATGGTTCCTTTGAAAGGGCACGGCCGATTTCCTTCCCAATCCTTCCCTAACCCGAGCTAGCGCTCCGTCTCTAATGACCTCGTTGTCGACGGGACGTTAAACACTAACCACCACCACCGCTCATGCATGGTTGTTTACATCTTTGGGCGGTTTTAGTGACATCTCTGAACAGTCAAAGGGACTGTGTCTGTGATACAATCTCCACAGTCAACGTCTATCTTCAGGAGTTCTGGGAACCGGGCTGATGGAAAACTTATTTTGATGTGTGTACTTGCGCTGCAAGTTTTAGGTGATTCATCTACATATATTCAGGAAGGCTGTGAGGGACACACGTGTATTCAGGGGATTCTTTGATGACACTGATCATTATTTAATCTGCAGTGAAATTGGGATTGTGAGGCCGAAAGTGCAGGAGGTCAGGTCCATATGTAGGAGGATAAGAGTGGAGAAACTTCAGGATAAGGAAATCAGGCACAAGTACATAACAGCGACCTCAGAAAGGTACCAGTTAGTTGAATGTAGTCAATTACAGTCATTGGAAAAGGAATGGACAAGATACAGGGACACAGTACTAGAAGTGGCTAAAGAATGTCTTGGAACAGTAGTGTGTAAAAGTAGGATGAAGGAAACAGCTTGGTGGAATGACACAGTCAAGGCAGCCTGTAAAAGGAAAAAGAAGGCGTATCAAAAATGGCTACATACTGGAACTCAGGTAGACAGAGAAAGTTATGTTGAAGAAAGAAACAAAGCCAAACAGATAATTGCAGCATCCAAGAAGAAATCTTGGGAAGACTTTGGAAACAGGTTGGAGAATATGGGTCAAGCTGCTGGAAAACCATTCTGGAGTGTAATTAGCAGTCTTCGAAAGGGAGGTAAGAAGGAAATAACAAGTATTTTGGACAGGTCAGGAAAACTGCTGGTGAATCCTGTGGATGCCTTAGGCAGATGGAGAGAATATTTTGAAGAGTTGCTCAATGTAGGTGAAAATACGATCAGCAATGTTTCAGATTTCGTGGTAGAATGGGAAAGGAATGATGGAAATAGGATCACATTTGAGGAAGTGGAGAAAATGGTCAATAGATTGCAGTGCAATAAAGCAGCTGGGGTGGATGAAATTAAGTCGGAACTCATCAAATACAGTGGAATGTCAGGTCTTAAATGGCTACACAGGATAATTGAAATGGCCTGGGAGTCGGGACAGGTTCCATCAGACTGGACAAAAGCAGTAATCACACCAATCTTTAAACATGGAAACAGAAAAGATTGTAACAACTACAGAGGTATCTCTTTAATCAGCGTTGTGGGTAAAATATTCTCAGGTATTGTTGAAAGGAAAGTGCGAGTATTAGTTGAGGACCAATTGGATGAAAATCAGTGTGGATTTAGGCCTCTTAGAGGTTGTCAGGACCAGATCTTTAGCTTACGGCAAATAATGGAGAAGTATTATGAGTGGAACAGGGAATTGTATCTATGCTTTATAGATCTAGAAAAGGTATATGACCGGGTTCCTAGGAGGAAGTTATTGTCTGTTCTACGAGGTTATGGAATAGGAGGCAAACTTTTGCAAGCAATTAAAGGTCTTTACATGGACAGTCAGGCAGCAGTTAGAGTTGACGGTAAATTGAGTTCATGGTTCAGAGTAGTTTCAGGGGTAAGACACGGCTGCAACCTGTCTCCACTGTTGTTCATATTATTTATGGATCATATGTTGAAAACAATAGGCTGGCTGGGTGAGATCAAGATATGTGAACACAAAATAAGCAGTCTTGCATATGCGGATGACTTAGTTGTGATGGCAGATCCGATTGAAAGTTTGCAGAGTAATATTTCAGTGCTAGATCAGAAATGTAAGGACTATGGTATGAAGATTAGCATCTCCAAAACGAAAGTAATGTCAGTGGGAAAGAAATATAAACGGATTGAGTGCCAAACAGGAGGAACAAAGTTAGAACAGGTGGACGGTTTCAAGTACTTAGGATGCATATTCTCACAGGATGGCAACATAGTGAAAGAACTGGAAGCGAGGTGTAGCAAAGCTAATGCAGTGAGCGCTCAGCTACGATCTACTCTCTTCTGCAAGAAGGAAGTCAGTACCAAGACTAAGTTATCTGTGCACCGTTCAATCTTTCGACCAACTTTGTTGTATGGGAGCGAAAGCTGGGTGGATTCGGGTTACCTTATCAACAAGGTTGAGGTTGCGGATATGAAAGTAGCTAGGATGATTGCAGGTACTAGTAGATGGGAACAATGGCAGGAGGGTCTAAGCGGCATCTCGCCTGCTTTCACTATTCATCACATTTTCTTGCAACGCCAATACATTCTTACCACGTGACTCATATTCTATAACCAACGCATAGTATGATGACAATTATGAAGACTACCTGCTCAACAGACTGGCAGGCACCACTTGGGGTTGTGATGCTGCCACTCTACGAACTGCTGCACTGGCACTGGTGTATAGCGCTGCAGAATACTGTGGCCAATCTGGAGCAGAAGCCCGCACGCCAAGAAAGTGGATGTACAACTAAATGCCTCTCTGAGAACCGTCACCGACACTCTCAGGCCAACCCCCGTTGAGTGGCTTCCGGTGCTGGCAAACATCGCTCCTGCTTCCATACGTAGAGAGAAAGCTACCCAGGACATCGTAGAAAAAATTGAAGTAAACTCGAGGCTACCCATACATGCCGACATGGGAGGACCCACGAGACTCAAGTCCAGCAAACCTATCGTCTGGAGCAGAACATTGGACACAGAGGGGCTCGATGCTGAATGGAAGAATGCATGGCAGGGTCTGAGAAGAGGCGTTGTGGAAATCCATCACCTAATCCGCGACCCAACCAAAAGGGTTGAAGGCTTCAATCTCAACAGGAAACACTGGTCGGCTCTAAACAGGTTTCGCACGGGAGTTGGACGATGCAGACAAACAACCAAATGGGGCTATACAGACGATTCGTGTCGAAACTGTGGCGAGATACAAACCATGGACCATCTTCTGTTTTGTAACATTCATGGTTTCAGAGACGGCTCTCTGATGTCGCTCGACAAGTTAAAGGACAATGCCAGGAAATGGCTCCATAATCTTAACGTTACTGTGTAATTAATTGTCTTCAATTTATGTGATTTTTGTTCGATTTAACGTAATAATGTAGTTTCCCTGACATAATTGTAATGTAATAACTGATATAATTTGTTTCCACATTGCAAGTTCCAAACGTTTACTGTGATTTATATTAATCTTATCTGTTCTTTTTTCACAGTTCAGTACACCTTCTTCCTCTTTTCGTGCTCGATCTGTGTTGAGTTTTTGACAGGTTATACACTGGGCCATTTTACCACAAAATGTGAGGGGGGTGCGATGGGGCGTTTCCCTCGTCAGTACACTGATAAGGCGTGACAGATTCTCCTCCGTGCTGGGTGCTTGTAGGAATTAGATTACGGAAGAATCGTCGCACTGAGCGTATGTGGACCCTGGTTAGTAGGAAGTGAACGAATGTGGGATGGAAAAAGAATGTACTTACCGGCCGCTAGCTTGGCGATGTACTCCGGGTTCTCGACGATGTAGTCGAGGCCGATGCGCGAGTCCATGGCCATCTGTGGGCGAGTGCGGCTGCGCGCACCCGGGGGCACAGGGGGCCGCCTGCAGCGAGACCCCCCACCTGGAACGCAATACACCGCTGCTTTACTTTTATTTTAACTTTGTCACTGGACACGCTTCCTGTCATTACAATTGTCAGCTAGTTCAGGAAAGACGCGTACGTCAAAAATGTACTAGGTGTGATCAAAAAGTAACGGCAGTTCTCGTTTTTCTTAAAGTATCTTAATTCTTTCGTTGATATGAACTTTGTCCCCTTCAGAGTAATCCCCCTCAGATATAGAACACTTGGGCGAGCGTTTTTTCCAATCTCGGAAGCACTTCTGGAACTCACTTTTCGTACCGGTGTTCTGTTTTTACCTCATCAAAGGTGCCAAAACGACGTACTTTCGCGGTTCTATTCCGCCTTGCGCTCTCTGGGTATCAGCACTCGGTTTGGTATACTCAAAAGCAGACTAGTGTGCGCCTGCCAGGTTTAATAGGCCACACGTAAAAAAGATAGATGTACAACTTAAGAGGCCATGCGCATTGTCAGTGGGTCAATACGATCTACTTCCACGTACTGGCTACCTATCTTGAGCCACATTCCACATCCTGATATCAGACGGAAGAGCGAGCTACTACCAGAAGGTTGCTAATAACACTGACCTTCCGACAGTGGACGACGTATTCCCCGCGGAGCGAAAATGACTAACATCAAAACATTCCACTCTAATCACAACCAGGACTCTCATGGAAACTGAATTCAATCCAATCGATGAATGGAAACGCTGCTGGCAACAAAACTGTTCCCCACAATACCTGAAGCTGCCTTGCATCCAGAAGAAACCTCTGGATTCGACCAGCCTCGGACAATTTGGACTATCTTGAACCGCATCCGAATGGGCCACGGACGATGTGCAGACACTCTCTACAAGTGGGGCAAATCTTCGTCACCATCGTGTGACTGCTGTGCGAAACGACAGACAGTTGCTCGTGTTGTATCGACATGTCCCGCACGTGCCTACTAGGGTCCTTTCTAAAATTTCCTCACAGCGACGAGTGATGTTATAAAATACATAAAAGACATCGATATCCATCTATAGCGCTTGTTATTTGTGTCATTTTACGCTGGAGAGCTGTGCTTAAGTGTTGATATGTAGTAATTTGTAATCTTTATATATGTATTGCCATACCATAAAATAAATAAAATAAACTCTGCTTCGGGAACAGAAAGTCACAGGCGACTTTGTCTGGTGAATACGGTGGCTGAGGTGACACAATGGTTTTGTTTTTGCCAAAAAATAACGAACAGGCTTTCAGGTGTGAGTAGGGGCGTTATCGTGACGCAATTTCCACGAGTGGTTTTGCCGCAGTTCTGGTCATTTTCTTCAGAATGCGTCATGTAAGCGGCGCATAACTGCAAGGTAGTATTTCTTATTTACCGTAGGACCGTAAGGCTATACGTCACGATACACTATCCCACTGTAATTGAAGAAAACACTGTGAAGCTCTTTCATATGTGGTACAACGTGTCAAAATTTTTAAGCCCTGGCTCTTCAGGTAGTTTCTGTTGAGACGATTGGGACTCGGTTTCGACATCATACCCTCCGTCCGTGCTTCGTCACCTGTTATGTTCTTCTTCAGAAGTTCTGGGTCTTTGTCGACTTCACTCAGTAACTACTGAGGGATGTCTACGCGACGGCGCTTTTGGTCGAAATTCGACAGTTTCGGAAAAAAACTTTGCTGCTACAAGTTTCGTTCCCAAAACAGCCGAAAAAAATTGTTTGACACGTGCCAAAGGATGTGCCGATATCATAGGCAACCTCTATGATGTTGATCCGTTGATTTCACAGACCAATTTTCTTTACTTCTATATTGTTGTCAGTAATTTATGTGTTAGGGCGTCCAGCTCGGTCGTCGTCTGCCACGTCTTCTTGGCCCTCTTTCAAACGTTTATACCACTCACATAATCTTATCTTACTCATTGTAGATTCGCCAAAAGCCACAGTCAACATTTCGAATGCAGTGCTGCACTTTGTTTCATCATTCTTCGATCAATCTTCATCGAAAGTGTAAATTCACCGAGCACTCGAAAATAACGTACAACCAACAATGATCTAAATATTCCAAAAAGCTGAAAATGCAAACATAGGTCAGGAACATATATATCAAAAAGACACAATTTCGGAAAATTAGATGTATACAATGGCGAAATTAAAAAATTCCCGTTACTTCTTGATCACACCTCATATGTCTATGCAGGAGGGAAAATTTCTGGAAATTTGTGGTAAGGTCTTATGGGACCAAACTTCTGAGGTCATCGGTCTCTAGGCTTACTCACTACTTAGTCTAACTTAAACTAACTTACGCTAAGGACAACACACACACCCATACCCGAGGGAGGACTCGAACCTCCGACGGGGGAAGCAGCGCGAACCGTGGCAAGACGCTCTGCAGGAGGGGACAGTCCGCCATTTATCTACAGAAACGCCGATACTAACCGCCGAGTTGTGTGCCATTCACAAGCTGTCTTTTGCACTGTCGAGATACAAGTCGACAAAGCCCTAATATGTACTGACTCGACAAACGCTCTAGCGTCTCTTAATAGGACAACCACCCAAGGAAAATCGTAAATTCCTTGGAACATGGTATACTGAAAAGTCTATATAGTGCAAAGAAGCTGTGTCAACCAATTCATCTATAACAGATACCAGGAAATTTTGGTATTGGGGACAACAAACGTGAGCCAACTGGCGAAAATTGTGCAACATATACTTCCCACCGGCATACCCCAATGTTAGTAACATCAGAGACACACGTTACTGGACGATTCAGCAACAGATTCCACGCCAATCTTCGTTTCTCAGTTCGGTGCTCACGAGAAAAGAAACTGCTACGATCAACAAACTAAGAATTGGCCACATAAATGCTAATGAAATGAGACATTTGTTAAAATTAACACAATCTCCGAGCTTTCACTCCTGCTTCGTTGCCGAGGACACTGTACATATACTAATAGAATGCAATAAATACAGTGATAGAAAAGTAAATTAAACTGTACTACATTTTCTAAATTAAGGATTATTTTCCTCTTAGAGGGTAGGTCCGTTGGTAAAAGTACTTGTCATTTCATCCGTCTTTGTAAAATGGAACTTTAGTCACTGGGAAGTTTCTTATGTTTCATATTTTATATTAAAAATTCGTGACTTTTATTCAAGTTGTGCAGTCAGGATAATATACACTCAGGTTACAAGTCATGGGATACATCCTCCTATCGTGTCGGACCATCTTTTGCCCAGCACAGTGCCAGTTTCACTTATTACAAGCATCATCGCTGAAGGAAAAGGTGAACAGTGTTGGTGCTTGTAATAAGTGGAACCACTTGAGAAATAATTTTGGACATGCATAGCTGAAGGCTCAAGATGCTTTGTTTCGAATACCTGATGACTGTAAGCAGTTGCCTTTATAAAGTTCTGGCGTAATAAATACACAGGGCATACATCCTGCCACTTCGCACTTGTATGTGATAACCAATCTGCAGCAATTCGACGTGGCATCGACTCAACAAGTCGTTGGAAGTCCCCTGCAGAAATATTGAGCCATTCTGCCTTTATAGCCGTCCATAATGCGAACGTGTTGCCGATGCAGGATTTTGTGCACGAACTGACCTCCCGATTATGTGCCACGAATGTTCGACAAGATTCATATCTGGTGATCTGGGTCGCCAAATCATTCGCTCAAATTGTCCATAATGTTTTTCAAACCAATCACTAACAATTGTGGCCCGCTGACATGACACATTGTCATCCATAAAAATTCCATCGTTGTTTGCGAACATGAAGTCCATGAATGGCTGCATACAGTCTCCATGTAGCCGAACATAATCATTTGCAGTCACTGAACAGTTCAGTTGGACCAGAGGACCAGTCCATTCCATTTAAATTATGCTACACCACCCTGGAGCCACCGCCACCTTGCACATTGTCTTATTGACAACTTATGTCCGTGGCTTCATTGGGTCTGCGCCAAGCTCGAATCCTACCTTCAGCTCTTACCAACTGGAATCGGGACTCATCTGACCAGGCCACGGTTTCCCAGTCGTCGAGAACCCAGGAAGGGCGCTGCAGGCGATCTGCTGTTGGCAAAGGTACTCGCGTCGGTCGTCTGCTGCCACAGCCCACTAACGACACATTTCGCCACACTCTCCTAACCGATACGTTCATCGTAATTCTCACATTGATTTCTGCGACTATTTCACGCTGTGTTCTTGCCTATTAACACTGACAACTCTACGCAAACGTCGCTGCTTTCGGTCGTTAAGTAAAGGCCGGCGGCCACTGCGTTGTCCGTGGTGAGAAGTGTTGCCTGAAATTTGGTATTCTCGGCACACTCTTGATACTGTGGATTTCAGAAAATTGAATTACCTAACGATTTCCGAAATGAAATGTCCAATTCGGATTTCAAAGTCTGTTAATTCCCGTCGAGTGGCCATAACCACGTCGGAAACTTTCTTATATGAATCGCCAGAGTACAAATGACAGGTTCGCCAGTGCACTGCCTTTCTATACCGTATATAAGCGATACTACCGACGTCTCCATATGTGCATGTCACTATCCCGTGGCTTTTGTCACCTCGGTGTACTTTGTATCATGCACAACTGTGTCTTCACATTTTGTAATGCAGCGAGACTATGCATTCAGTGGCATAACTGTGTCTGGTGAAATGGGTTTTGCGTGAAAGCAGTAACGAATACGTGTGTGTCATGTGTCTGTGAATTGAGCAAAGTTTGCATTGTGTGTTATCCTTAACTGTTTGTGTCTCGTATTTTGTGAGGCGAAGATTGGGTACCTGCCAAGCATTTGCTTAAACGAGTGTCTAAAACCATCTAAAAAAACACCAAGGTGGTCCATTGTATCAGACCAACGGACGCTTATTCTTCATGGCTTACCTCCCTGTCTCTAAAGCTAGAGCCTCGCGCTTTAAGCTACGCGCCGGCCGGTGTGGCCGTGTGGTTCTAGGCGCTTCAGTCTGGAACCGCGTGATCGCTACGGTCGCAGGTTCGAATCCTGCTTCGGGCATGGATGTGTGTGATGTCCTTAGGTTAGTTAGGTTTAAGTAGTTCTAAGTTCTAGGGAACTGATGACCATAGCTGTTAAGTCCCATAGTGCTCAGAGCCATTTGAACCATTTTTTTTAAGCTAGGCGAGCAGGTCGAGAAAGTAACTTATTTATTCGACATTTTCCTCAAATGCTATGGCAGGAAGTCGCTTACTTGAAATAACCACAAATATCGAATAGGAGGTACGGATAAAAGAAACAATGTCGATTTTTGCTGTTCGTCTTAATGAGCTGAAAAATATCAGCTGCAACATTCCTTCTGTTTCGTACGGTACACATATAGTGAAGATTTTAAGGAAACTTCGTTGCTTTGTTAACGTGCCTTCCGAAAGATGTTTACAAATTATCGCACACTCACACGTGAACTGGATTGGTTAAATGCGTTGTTGCATTTCTAAAGCCGTCAGCACACTGGACGAGGCAGCTAACGTTGGCGTGCACGCACACGGGGTATCCAACATTACGACAGGCAGCACCGTCGGGGTACAGGGCGGTCTGGTTAACGTGATTTTGCGCTCTGTTGCCATCTTTATTTGGCTCGCAAGACGCAAAGAATACAGTTTGTTCACGAAAATGAACGGGTGGAATATTCTTACGTTAGCTCTATTCAGACGCACATTTTCTCCCTTGTCCATAAGCTACTTATATTGTTCTGTCTGTGGTGCAAACAAATAAAAACTTCAATATCCGTGAAAATGTAGTAGCACAAAAGGGAAAGATACTTGTCCAGTCAGTAAGGACATCAGCTTATAAAAATTCACCAAATCGAAGAAACCCACTCCTAATAGAGAACGTACTTACATTTAGATAACATCAAGTATAACAGAAATTATTTCTGTTAATTTCCTAAGAAAGTCTCGCAGCTTCACAACATGCGAGTAATACGCTATAGTAACTAAATAACCAAATTCTTTAACCACCGGTATGATTTTTCCGGTCGTTTTATTGGAACAAATCGTACCAATAACGATTCGTTCTCGAGACATTGAATGTGCTGGTGCTTAGAAAACAGCGCATATTTATGGGGTATAAGGTATAACGCAAAATCCACCGAATATGAGCTTGTACAGAAGACGACAAACATAACATGGTGTCTTGTTTTCTACGGGCCTCAAGGTAGGTAGGTAGGTGGTTAGTGTTTATCGTCCCGTCGACAACGAGGTCATTAGAGACGGAGCGCAAGCTCGGGTTAGGGAAGGATTGGGAAGGAAATCGGCCGTGCCCTTTTAAAGGAACCATCCCGGCATTTGCCTGAAACGATTTAGGGAAATCACGGAAAACCTAAATCAGGATGATTGGCGACGGGATTGAACCGTCGTCCTCCCGAATGCGAGTCCAGTGTGCTAACCACTGCGCCACCTCGCTCGGTGCGGGCCTCAAGCTTTTTGCTTGTGACGTGTGGAGCGTGCATGCTTCCTATTGATTCTACTTTACGAAACACTTCGCCGAAATGACGCAGAACTTATTGTGTGTTTGACTGGAGGAAATGGCTCCTCATCGCGAAATAGGAGGATGTGACGTCACAAAACTTGTAGAACGCCGCACCAACGTTAGCTAACTCGTCCCGTGTGCCGACGGGGTAAGGATGGCGCCGCATACGTAGCTACGTGTAGTATCGGAGATGAAAAATGCAGCGCATTCATATACTGTGCATGCGTGTTATGTATATGTCAGGGAATTCTATTTTTAGCTTGCTTGGAGACAGTGCGCGACTATGTGATGATGAAGGGAAATTAAATTCGTCATCATGGCTCAGTTATAGAGTATTCGATCAGCCATCGCTGTTTACTGGCTCGTAACATATGCGTCAATTCATTTCTCATTAAAATGAGGTGGTTATCGACAATATAGCTTATGAAGATCGTGCAATTTCTTGCAATTTATAAGCCATCCCTGGTTGAGAACGTCCTTAAATAAAATTAAGAATAGAGGCTAGTAAGCGTAATTGATATATTTTATTTTCTTAGTTACTAAAAACCTCGGTATTTAGTGAGACTAATGTTATTACTCTTTGCACTAAAACATCACTTTCTTTAAAAAAAAACTCGACAGAAACATTTTCAGTAAGTAACTTGAAACCATTACTCCTAAGTATCAGGTAGAGCATTCTCGGTGGGTGGAATGCTTACTTCACTTGTGTATCTCTATAATTCCAGTACGACGTGGGATGTGAGAACACGTTTTATAAATCCTCCTACACTGCGACAAAGTAGTTGGATGTATTAACGTCTACAACTTCGATTCATCCGTTTTGCAATAGATGGCAGAAGCGGTAAGTGGTGGTGGAGGTGTCACATATAAGCTTAGGCATTTGTAAAAATAACGCCATCAAAATATTATTAGATTTGTTATTCTCAATTGAGTATGTCATCTTGCTAGCCCAACTGTCGTCTTCTGCGTGTAGCTTTTAATTTTCTGCTTTAACAACACAAAAACTGCGGATGAGGCTCTTAAAATGCTGATTACGACCCATGGTGAGGCACCTATTAGTGAAAGAACGTGCAGAGAATGGTTTCAACGCTTCAACAACGGCGATTTTAACGTCGAAGACCAGCATAGCAGTGGAAGAAGGAGGTTTTAAAAATTACTGAAACCCATGGCAACAATCACAGGAGGTCATTATAGAAAGCAATTGATGCGTTTGAGTCGAGCACTGAAAGAAAGACGGTCGCAGTACAGCTATAGACACAAAAAGGTGATTTACAACATGACAATGCTTGAACCCGTGTCGCAACACCACGAGTACTTGGAAACGGGAAGCCCTACCCCACCCTCCGTGTTCTCCAGATATAGCTCCCTCTGACTACAACCTTCGTCGATCACTGGCACACGGCCTGACTGACCAGAACTTCGGATCATATGAGCAAGTGCAGAATCGGATCGATTCATGGCTCTCCGCAAAAGACACCCAATTCTTCCGCCACGGGATTCGTAAGCTGCCCGAAAGTCGGGAGAAAGCAGTGGCCGGCGATGGCAAGTACTTTGAATCGTAAATGATTGACACTTTTTTCACAACAAATACTCTATCTTCGGGAAAAAACGGCGGAAGCAAAGTTTTAGATCTAATTGAACTCCGTGATGAACTGAACTCTAGATTGCCACCGAAACTTGTTAACTAATTCTGCTCCAAGGTTTTATAGAGTAATAGATTAAAGAAAAAGTCACATGTTACCTACAATACCGGTTTATGTTCCATTATCACGACCGTCATACTGTAAACGAAAAGAAAGGACTTCAATATAGAACTAATGATTCATTTGCTGAGGTCTCAACATTTGACCCTGGCTGTGTTATTAGAGACAGAAAACTGCTCTCCAGAGAGAAAATCAGTGAGAACACCAGCTGTAACACTGGCCAGTATGCGTTGGTCGCACCTGTATTAAACTGGTACGTGTTTCTGTAAACAGCCCCGTGGCAGCTGCCGCATAAATATGGAAAGCTCCTCAGAATCCTGCTCTTCCCTTACTGACCAGCAGATACAGGATGACAATTATTCAACTATACGAAAAAATACACATTAATTACAAACTACGGCATGCACACACTTTATTTGACATGTAAACGTCGTTACAAATATTCGGATTTAGGTTATGACATGTTAGATATGCCTGCCATCATTGGCAATGATGTGGTGCAGACTAATAGCGAAATACTGCATGATCCGCTCAAGTGTTAGAACATCGATGCTATCGATGACATCCTGAGTACCTGTTTCCAGCTCAGCAATGGTTTTGGGGTTATTGCTGTAAACCTTGTCTTCAATATAGGCCTACAAAAAGTAGTCGCATGTGTTCAGATCCAGAGAATATTGCGGCCAATCGAGACCTATGCCAGTGGCCTCTAGGTACCCCAGAGCAAGCATGTGGTCCCCAAAGCGCCCCCCCCCCCCCAGCACATCAAACACTCTCCATCTTTGATGGTGTTGAGCTCCATCTTGCATGAATCACATCTTGTCAAAATCAGGGTCACTTTGGATAATGGGAGTAGTGGAGCAATGAGGTCGACATCCCACTCTCCATTGTTGCAAAATTTATACAAGATGGCGGCGATAGGTATGGCAACGTCGCAATGACGTCATGGTGGTAAGTTCAAATTTTGGCTGGAAGATAGGTCAACTGGGCTACCTCCACTAACCTAACCCCCTCTCCCCTCCCATCCCCTCCCCCAGAAAATGGCGAGAAGTTCAAATTCCATCAGGACAACGCAACACACCATGTCTACCTCCACTAAGAAAATGGCAGGGAAAAAGGTCACTTGGGCTACCTCCACTAACCTAAGTCATCCAACCGCCACCTCTTCCTAGGAATTGGTGGGAAAAGTACTCAGCCTGTGCTGGATAGGATGGACATAAGTATTTATTTTGCATGCAGTCTTTATTTGAACAATTAGAGGCAGTACCGCCATCAAGTGTGTTCACCATGGGGTCCAGAGTCCAACTGATCTAGTGCACAGTGCTGTCACCAGAGGGCACTGTCGTCCCTCCATGACGTAATCCAAGATGGCGGTCTGGGGAGGAAAATGGCAGAAGATGGACTCAGTCTGTGCTGGGCTGCTGGGTAGGATGGGTGTAAGTCTTTAGTTTGCAGGCAGTCTTTATTTAAACAGTCAGAGGCAGTACATCTGTCCAGTGTGTTCACCATGAGGTCTGGAGTCCAACTGACCTAGTACACAGTACTGCCACCAGAGGGCGCTGTCGCCCCTCCCATAATGTAATCCAAGATGACGGTCTGGAGGGGGGAAAAATGGTGGGTCACTCCGCTGCCGACGGCATGTGAAAGTCACGTCTACAGTTAAAGTTCTTCGAGTGTTATACTGTCACATGTCTATCTACATAAGCACCAGGTCATCCTCTGGGCCGTGCGCACGTGTCTTTACCATTGCTAACGCAATACATGTGGATTCTGACGTCACAGTTCGCGCCATAGAAATCTGTTCCAATGCTTCCCAGAATAGCACAGGGTGCATTGTTCCTAGCGATCGTAATGGGAAATGCAAGCTGCGTCTAGCCAGTGCATGCAGAACCTGTGGATACTGATGTAACAGTTCGCACTATAGAAATCTGTTCAACTGCTTTCTCTCCATCACGATACTAACGGGACATGCGAGACGTGTCTAGCCCTCGCGCGAAAAACCTGTGGATACTGACGTCACGGCTCAAGCTGTAGAAATCTGATCGACTGCTTTACCTCCCTCACGATCCTAACAGGACATGCAAGCTGCGTCTAGCTCATGTGCGCAAAACCTGTGGATACTGACGTCACCTAACAGGACCTGTTTACGAAAATAGCCCAGAATAACACCGATTGCATTCTTCCTGAGGGTCCGAAAGAGGCATCACGTGTTACCCTTCCTGGAAATCCCAATATCCTGCTTTCAACATACGCCTCAGAAACGGTAAACTTCTAACTGCTAAAATTCTTCATCACTTGCGAAAACACAGTTAAGCATAAAAGTAAATTATTAGTCATAGAGAGAGGGAGGGAGAGAGAGAGAGAGAGAGAGAGAGAGAGACGATGGTCGGATCATAGGCTGTACATTCAAATGAAGCTCTCTCATTGGTCGCCTTGGTCTATATATGAAACCACAACCAACTTCCATCGTCCTCAGTCCGCTGCTGTCCGCCTTGTTGTGCATTCCATCATGTCTGCGTGTGTTTCCTAGTTCTTTTCTCTCTGCAATATGAAGAGAGGTAGCTGCAGCAGCACCTCAGAGTGTAGTGGCAAGAGGCTTAGAGTTCTGGAGACAGGATTACCAAGTGAGTAAATAATATCTATTTCGAGTGTAAATTTTCGTGTGTACGTTAAATTCGCCTTATTAATTCCGTCTTCTTGTTATAGTAGAACTCCAGGATTTTGTCTTGGAGTGTGAGGAGAGACAGGAGGGTGCTGGACCGCAACAGACCCCAGAAGCCCACCCTTCTGTGTTCGGTTCACATCCAGAACTGCCTTGTGAGTATAATTTTCATTGTAATTCGTTCTTGTTGCGATCCAAAATTTTCTTATTTCATACTTCTTTTTTTCTAGATCATTTGAAGCAAATGCAAATTGTGCTGGAGGCAGAACTGGGGGGCTGCAAATAATTATCTACTGCAGCAGCAGCAATCCTAAGTGGAACAGTCCCCAGCTGTGGATAACGGACAACAGCACCAACATAAGTATAGAAAAAAATATCCATATGTGATCTTTCAGTGTAGTTCGACATTCAAAATAAATAAAACTATGTCTCGTCCTGTTACACAGGAACAGCTCTCGAGGACTGGGATTTGTTGGACAGGCAGCTGTAAGCTGTTCATCACCAGATGCAGGAACAGCCTCCAGCAAAGAATGAGATGTCCAAGCAGCATACTTGTAAGTTAAAAAAAAAAAAAAAAAGATTACATGCCACTAGTAGTAGTGGCAGTAGTATAGAAAGTTTTCTTTTCTGTAACAAATCGACTTATATATCTTGTTTGTTGTTGTTGTTATTGTTGTAGGCGAGACAGACGAGGACTGACAAAGGCGCTCAGATCTGGCTCTACTACACGATTAATGTGATGACTTTTTTGAGGATGTGGTGGAGTCGCCCAACCAAGTGTTTATGGCCTGGAGCCAGAGCGAAAAAGGTAATTACTCGCTCTGCTTAATCATGTGATCGTCAGAATTCTTTCTTTTACTGCGCCAGCAACGGTAAACAGTGTACTTAACTATTATTTATTTTATCTCCTCTTCTACAGCGGTAGCGTCTCAACACGGTGTGGCTCGCATACCGGTGGCGGCTAAACCCTCTTCCTCACCAAAGCGGTGCCCGGTAAGGCACACCCCGCCTATAAGGGCGTGTCTAGTCGTCGCGAGGGAAGCGGGCGCTGCCGCCCCCGCCCCCGCCCCCGCCACCGCCTCCGCTGCCGGGCCCCGACCCTGCCCCATCTGCGGCCTCCACAGCGTCGCTCTGGCGTCCATGAGCGCCCTCCCTCAAACTAGCGCGTTAGGGCTGCAGCAACCAGGCTGCTCGCAGCTGCCCGATTCCACAGTCTCCTCCTCCTCCTCCTCCGCCGTCACATCCTCACCAATCACGTGTGGTACAGCACACAGCCCTGTCCACCTCACCAACCCCATCGACTAGTTGCTGCTATGGTATTAGTAATAGAGAAGATCCTATGGCTAGTGGCAGTTCCCTCTCTCGTCCTTTTAGTGAAGGACATCAGGTCAGCGATACTGTACCGCAGTTAGAGTACTTGGTGATTGCAGACGCTTCTGATGAGCGAATCTCGTTCACCAGGATCGGGAACCCGGCAGGAGGCTACCGCGACCCTGTTGGTTTTCTAAGCGCGTACCCTCCTGTCGTGGAAACGGAGCTCCTCAAGGTAGCCAATGATCCGCGGTATCCCGCCATTAAATGCAGTGTGGTGCTTTGCATCGAATTATCGCCCCCCCCCCCTTTCCAGAGTTGAGTCTGGTGTTGAAGAGACAACTCTTCATTATCTTTGGGGAGGAAATGGCGTGATAACGTGGAGCACATCAATCTCCGAGTGGTTTCGTAAATCCAACTTGGGTACTATACTGGCACTGTTTTCCAAGATGGAAGTCAGAGGATCAGCTAAAGCACTCAGCCGAATACTACACCTGGACATCCACACACATGTCTATGATCTGTAAATGGAGGGTCTAGCTATATCAAGCTCCCTTTTCTCCAAGCCGAAATCAGCCAAGTGCTCAACTAGAAAGTGAGTGTCATACCCACTTAAATTGTGGAAGAAAACGGGTATGTGTCTTGGTAGCTGGTACTTAAAATTCCACGCATTGTGAGCTACACCATGGAAGTTCCCCGTAAGATGACAGTGGTCCCTACGAGGTGTTTCCGCTTTAAAGCAGGCATGCATTAATGTCGAAAATAGAAAGGATCAGGCTTGTTTTGCATGGTCAATCCTGGTTTGCGAAAGAAATTACAATTACAGAAATCATCCTGAGCGTCCCAGTACATACCACTTTGATGGTATTGATTTCCCCGTCAAGATCCAGGACATATGTAAATTTGAGGTGCAGAATACCAGAATATCGGTTCATGTTTATGGTCTGGAGAAGAAAAGCAAGTCATATGAGCAAGACCTCATATTGTCGTTGGCCCCCTCCATTTCTCAAAATTTGCCAGTGAGTCTGAGTTGCATGTAAACGTACTGCTCTTATCTGAAGGTAATAATTATCATTATGTTTGGATCAAAGACATGTCCCAATTCCTAATCTCTCAACTGAATAACGACAGGTCTAAAAAGCACATTTGCTTAAGGTGCTTGAATTATTTCTCCTCTGACAAGTTATTAGCGGCGCATCTAGTAGACTGTGTTTGCAAGCAACTGGTACGTGTTATCATGCCTACTGAGGAAAACAAATTGATAAAGTTCCAGAATGCTCACCACAAGGAGTGATGCCCGTTTGCAGTGTACGTCAACTGTGAATGCCTCCTCGCTCCCGTGACCCACTGTGAAGGTGGCCCTACAGCTTCACACACCACCTTTACAGAAAGACATGTACCATATGTGGCAGCGTGCCAAATTGTATCATCTTATGATCCGAGTCTTAACCATTACAAATCTTACGTCAGGGATAATCCTGTGGTTTGCCTGCTCACTGAGCTCGAAAAATTTTCAGGGGAGGTTGATAAGCTTTACAGCGGCAGCGTTCCCTTGACCAAATCAAAGGAGAATGAAGATTGGTAGAATAACGCGATTGATTGTCATATTTGCGGGCTGTCATTAGATAGAAAAGTGGAAACACCTCGTAGGGACCACTGTAATCTTACGGGGAAGTTCCATGGTGTAGCTCACAATGCGTGCAATTTGAAGTACCAGCTACGAAGACACATAACCGTATTCTTCCACAATTTAAGTGGGTATGACACTCACTTTCTAGTTGAGCACTTGGCTGATTTCGGCTTGGAGAAAAGTCAAGTCGAGAAATACATTTCATCCTCCAAATGAATGACGCCAAGAATTATGACCCGCATCCTTGATATGCTACGTTTTATGCGAACGCCCTCCAGAAACTCGTTGAAACTCTACGTTGGGAGGATATGCATATCACTCGAGCTGCATTTCCTGACAATGAAAAGTTTCAACTTTTCCCATATGAGTATGTGGATAGTATGGAGAAACTCAACGAAACCAGGCTACCCGACATAACTGAATTCTCCAGCAACCTTGCCATAATGGATTCAGAGTATGAGCATGCCGTGAATGGCTGGCGTGAATTCAATATTTCAGCTTTAGGAGAATACACACGGCTTTACATGGACACAGACGTGCACTTGCTTGCAGATGTTTTGGAGAAATTCTGTAATCTATGCATGACCACATATTCTCTGGATCCTGCCTTTTATTACACAGCACCTGGGTTGTCTTGGGGCGCAATGCTCAAGAAAATGAAGTGCAGCATTGAATTACTGATTACTTTTGAATACATTATGGGAGTGACAGTGGTCAATGTGTTACAAATATTTACTATACAAAGAGTCTTGATCACGATTTATTTACTAAGGTGACCGGTTTAGACCACTACTGTGATCATCTTCAGACCGTTGAGTAGGAACCTCTTTCTGCTGGAGAATCACTATTCTCCAGCAGAAAGAGGTTCCTACTCAATGGTCTGAAGATGACCACAGTAGTGGTCGAAACCAGTCACCTTAATAAATAAATCGTGATCAAGACTGTTTGTATAGTAAATATTGAATTATTGACCGATGCTGACATGCTTATTTTCTTTGAGCGAGGGATTCGTGGAGGACTTTGCCAATGTGTCCATAAGCATGTGAAGGCAAATAACATACGGAAGGGTGACAGGTTCAACGCATCCCTTGATTCGAGTTACATAATGTACCTGGATGTAAATAACTTATACAGGTACGCGATGAAGCAGTCACTGCCGATTGGTGAGTTTCGATCGGTGCCCAAAGACGAATGCAGGGGATTAGGTGGAAAAATCATGGGGGGGGGGGGGGGTATGGTAGTTCATTCTGATGTAGGTAATGTGGTGGAGGCAGATCTCACATACCCTATTAGTTCGCATTATGCGCACGACGATGTGCCACTGTGTTCAGAGCAACTAGGTCCACAAGGAGGCTCCACGCCAAAACTGATCACAACGCTGGGGGATAAACGGAGATACATGATTCATTATCGTAACCTCCAGTAGTGTCTCAGCTTGGGTAGGGAGCTGGTTGGAATCACCTGGCTATCTCCTTCAAGCAGTCTCCCTGGTTGAAGGAGTGTATTAATTTGAATATAAGATAGAGAGCTTCCACGATGTGTGATTTTGAGAAAGACTTTTATAAATTAATGAATAATTAAATTTTAGGTAAAACAATGGAGAATTTGAGGGAACGACTGGGACGGGCATTATGGCGTAAGAAAATGCATTGCCAGACAAATTTTTAAGCGGGTCACTATATTCAATAAGAACTTTGTTGCTGTGCAGATGGCGAAGACTGCAGTAGAGTTTACGAAACCTATTTATGTGGGCATGTGCATACTACACCTGACCAAACTCCTCATGTACTACTTTCATTATGAGTTTGTAAAAACTCATTTTGCAGACCTAAATTACTTTCTATGCATACAGATAGCTTCATCTATTGGGTGAAGAACTGCAATCCATATGAAGTAATTAGGCACCACAGTAATGAATTCGACACGTCCTCAGACACGGCCGATAATCCTTATGACATCATTACACAGAACAAGAAGGTTATCGGTGTTATGAAGGACGAGGCGAATGGATTGCCAGTTGTGGAGTTTGTAGGTCTACGCTCAAAAATGTATGCATATCTCACATTGCAAGGTGCCAACCAGAGGCGGGCTAAGGGTGTGCGTCGTATGGCATCGCGAGCCCTCTCTATCGAAGACTATTTGCGGTGCCTGTGCGGTGGTGTTCACGATGCTGCACCACAGCCACCCCACGGAATCTTGGAATGTTGAATTTCTTTCTAACATATTTAAGAAGATCAGTATTTGTGAGTGGTCGATCTGGTAGGACCGCTAATGGGCTTTTTTTTCATTTATGAATAGACCAAGCCCTTTCCTGTACGGTTTCAAGTATAGTCCTTTTCCGATGTCTGCGGCTTCCATCATGCGGTTATCTCTTCTGGCCTCTTCTGACTATGCTTGGTAGTTTTGCGCGTTCTTGACCGTTCGAGCAACAGCTGCAGCACCACCAGCGAGGGAGCCTACCGCCGAGGGTGCGGAGAGGGCGGGGATGAGAAATGGAAGGAAACCACCAGATGTCTTGGGTATTGGTAGAACTCGAGGTGCTTTAACTGATCCTCTTCTTCTTCCCGCACCTTTCTGCTTCAGTGCGTTTTTAGCTGCATACATTGCTGTTAGGACACAGTTCTTCAAACAGCTCTGCTTCCCGCACTTGTCCTTCTTGTTTAGTGCACAAACTGCAGCATTCATAACTCGCTTGAAATTCATCACTCATAACCCAAGTTAATTTTTCCTCGCGTGGTTTTATCAACTACAAATGCTGCGATGCGTTGACCTGTACCAATATCCTTTCTTTTCCGTATCGCCTTAGCCTTATCTGCTAAAATCCTATCTGCAATGTGACGACTTGGTAGATCTTTATTTGCAACGTAAGCAATGTCGTGTTCTATACACACTTCGTCGAGCAGATTAACTCCCGTATCACCTCGTGCCAAGCGTTTCTGAAGCTTTGTCCCAGGTCCACAGCAGTTATACCACGGATGTGTAATTCCACTGGCAGTTTGTCTAGAATACCACCACCCCCTCTAATGCGTCTCCAAGCGCGCATGTTATGCTACTGCAGTGGTTGTGGACTGTGCACCCCCATTATATACAGTACATTTCGGGCCGCGTTATGTCTCCTTATGGCACAGCCCTAACATTTTGATGATGACAAGGCAAGAAGTCGTCGTCCACAACTTGTTAGGCTGTTGAGAGTACGTGCAGTTCATGCCAGCCGTACCCAGAGGCGTCTGCTGTCCGTTCAGAACGTGACCCTGGTCCGTCTGCTCCGCCGGCATAAACACACGCAGAAAGCCGCACGGAGAGATTTCCCATGTCTTCTCCTCGCACTTGGAATACAATGAAGGCTATACATCCATCCGATGAACTTAGCATCCTCGTGTACGAACAGCAGGCTCATTGGCGTGCACTTCCGGTTGTCATTGGCGACCTTAACAGAATTACGGCTAATTTGAACAGTACCATGTGTCTACACGAAGTTGTTTTTTCAAGATTTTTCCATACCCGTGAGCGTACAAAAACCTAAGTTTACATTATGACTTGCACGAAAATTATAGACTGGGACACTCAGATGTTTAGGACGGGTGGTAGGGACAGAGCATCGAATGACATTATACTGAGTGCACTATCCGAAAATTACCTCGAGTAATTAAACAGAGAACCGACTCGTGGAGATAACATCTTGGACCTACTGATAACAAACAGACCTGAACTTTTCGACTCTGTAAGTGCAGAACAGGGAATCAGTGATCATAAGGCCGTTGCAGCATCCCTGAATATGGAAGTTAATAGAAATATAAAAAAGGGAGGAAGGTTTATCTGTTTAGCAAGAGTAATAGAAGGCAGATTTCAGACTACCTAACAGATAAAAACGAAAATTTCTGTTCCGACACTGACAATGTTGAGTGTTTATGGAAAAAGTTCAAGGCAATCGTAAAATGCGTTTTAGACAGGTACGTGCCGAGTAAAACTGTGAGGGACGGGAAAAACCCACCGTGGTTCAACAACAAAGTTAGGAAACTACTGCGAAAGCAAAGAGAGCTTCACTCCAAGTTTAAACGCAGTCAAAACCTCTCAGACAAACAGAAGCTAAACGATGTCAAAGTTAGCGTAAGGGGAGCTATGCGTGAAGCGTTCAGTGAATTCGAAAGTAAAATTCTATGTACCGACTTGACAGAAAATCCTAGAAAGTTCTGGTCTTACGTTTAATCAGTAAGTGGCTCGAAACAGCATATCCAGACAATCCGGGATGATGATGGCATTGAAACAGAGGATGACACGCGTAAAGCTGAAATACTAAACACCTTTTTCCAAAGCTGTTTCACAGAGGAAGACCGCACTGCAGTTCCTTCTCTAAATCCTCGCACAAACGAAGAAATGGCTGACATCGAAATAAGTGTCCAAGGAATAGAAAAGCAACTGAAATCACTCAACAGAGGAAAGTCCACTGGACCTGACGGGATACCAATTCGATTCTACACAGATTACGCGAAAGAACTTGGCCCCCTTCTAACATCCGTGTACCGCAAGTCTCTAGACGAACGTAAGGTTCCAAATGATTGGAAAAGAGCACAGGTAGTCGCCTGATAAACAAAGTAAGAGCCTATGGAATATCAGACCAGCTGTGTGGCTGGATTGATGAGTTTTTAGCAAACAGAACACAGCATGTTGTTATCAATGGAGAGTCGTCTACAGACGTTAAGGTAACCTCTGGCGTGCCACAGGGGAGTGTTATGGGACCATTGCTTTTCACAATATATATAAATGACCTAGTAGATAGTGACGGAAGTTCCATGCGGCTTTTCGCGGATGATGCTGTAGTATACAGAGAAGTTGCAGCATTAGAAAATTGTAGCGAAATGCAGGAAGATCTGCAGCGGATAGGCACTTGGTGCAGGGAGTGGCAACTGACTCTTAACATAGATAAATGTAATGTATTGCGAATACATAGAAAGAAGGATCCTTTATTGTATGATTATATGATAGCGGAACAAACACTGGTAGCAGTTACTTCTGTAAAATATCTGGGAGTATGCGTGCGGAACGATTTGAAGTGGAATGATCATATAAAATTAATTGTTGGTAAGGCGGGTACCAGGTTGAGATTCATTGGGAGAGTCCTTAGAAAATGTAGTCCGTCAACAAAGGAGGTGGCTTACAAAACACTCGTTCGACCTATACTTGAATATTGCTCATCAGTGTGGGATCCGTACCAGATCGGGTTGACGGAGGAGATAGAGAAGATCCAAAGAAGAGCGGCGCGTTTCGTCACAGGGTTATTTGGTAACCGTGATAGCGTTACGGAGGTGTTTAGAAAAACTCAAGTGGCAGACTCTGCAAGAGAGGCGCTCTGCATCGCAGTGTAGCTTGCTCGCCAGGTTTCAAGAGAGTGCGTTTCTGGATGAGGTATCGAATATATTGCTTCCCCCTACTTATACCTCCCGAAGAGATCACGAATGTAAAATTAGAGAGATTTGAGCGCGCACGGAGGCTTTCAGACAGTTGTTCTTCCCGCGAACCATACGCGACTGGAAGAGAAAAGGGAGGTAATGACAGTTGGGTGGCTTGCGGAGTATAAATGTAGATGTAGATGTAAATGTGTTCACATGGCTCTGAGCACTATGCGACTTAACTTCTGAGGTCATCAGTCGCCTAGAACTTAGAACTAATTAAACCTAACTAACCTAAGGACATCACACACATCCATGCCCGATTCAGGATGCGAAACTGCGACCGGAGCGGTCGCCGGGCTCCAGACTGTAGCGCCTAGAACAGCACGGTCACTCCGGCCGGCAATTAAATGTGTATTGAATGCATTTTTAAGTACGTTATTCTGAAAGAAAAGGTTACTACACAACTCTACATCGATGTGTTGTTTTCTCTAGCATTGAGTTATAATCGAATACGGCCTCTCTTCTTGGTTTACTCGCTCTGAAGTCTATAGGACCTACATCACCTCTGTCTCCACATTACGAGCACGGATGGAAAATGAATTGACATTTTCTGTAGGAGTAGGATAGCATATAGTCGATGTTTACCAGTTCGTGTTGGTAGTTATTGCGAATGCATATCCTGGAGGCCATTGCAGTATTTTGGATCTCACACCAAGCAGTATGAAAATTTATGTTAGTTAGCACGTTCATGAGTCAGTGATATGTAACGTACTTCATTTGAACGATTTTTTATTGAAATGATGTGTAATGCGTCTGTTTACAGAATATGTTTGCAAAGTAAATTTTAATATTAAAGACCGTGTCAGTTGTCAGTCCTACTCAAGCAATTACACTTAGAAACAAGTTTCTTTATACAAGCTGCCGGTCTGAAATAAAAATTCATATATAGACTAGAAGAAATTTATGGCCTATTTTATTGTTTTAGGATGTAGACAGTCCACTATGTATATCTAGATTTTCCCATGTTTCGCTGCATATCTGAAGTTGGCCAACGCTGACCGAAACCGGTAGTCTAAGGACTAACAGTTTTGTGGTCATAGATGGCAACAGAAGAAATTTATTCTACTCTTCTAAAGACGTTTGAAACGCGACCATGTCAAAGGAAGTCAGAAGGTATGAAAGGTATTGCGGTGAGAGGAACACAGCAAAATTCTTCAGTCCACTCAGTGTATGGGGAAGAGTGTAGCTGTTATTTTAAATGATTTGCAAAAGCATAAGATTTTGGTAAGAATGGGAACCATAGCAACGCGGAAGCTCGCATGATGTTCACATGCTGCCATCTTTAACATCCAGAGAAAGTGGACCGCGATCAATCCCAGAGCTCAGACGTTGTCAGCCTTCCTGATCTGTAAAACGAAACAGGTGCATCTGTGGCGCAGATGACAGTGGTTTATAATGCAGTGAAAGACAGAAGTAATTCGGAAAATGAAGGACGTTATACTTTAAAGTCCCGAGCTGTGTAACTTGCGCATGGACATCTGTAACCGCATCAAATACACTCCTTACCACAGCAGTTGTGTGTGCCCAAAGCAGGACAACACGCTGTGAGGTGGATGTTCACGATGTTCCGGCTGATCAATATATGTAAATACGAGTATATTTCTGAAGCTCGAACAGCTATCTGCCTGAAACTGAAGGAAATGAGGGAAGATTAGGTAGAACGTCTCGTCGGAAACAAGGTCATTAGACTCGGAGCATCTGCTCGGATTGTGTCCAGAATGTGGAAGGAAACGGGCCGTGCCCTTTCAAAGGAACCATCCCGGTATTTGCCTGGAGCGATTTAGAGAAATCGCGGAGCACCTAAATCTGTATGGCCGGACGCGGGTTTGAACCGCCGTCCTCCCGAATGAGTTCAAAAATGGCTCTGAAAACTATGGGACTTAACAGCTGGGCCGGCCGCGGTGGTCTAGCGGTTCTAGGCGCTCAGTCCGGAACCGCGCGACTGCTACGGTCGCAGGTTCGAATCCTGCCTCGGGCATGGATGTGTGTGATGTCCTTAGGTTAGTTAGGTTTAAGTAGTTCTAAGTTCTAGGGGACTGATGACCACAGATGTTAAGTCCCATAGTGCTCAGAGCCATTTGAGCCACTTAACAGCTGAGGTCATCAGTCCCCTGGAACTTAGAACTACTTAAACCTAACTAACTTAAGGACATCACACACATCCATGCCCGAGGCAGGATTCGAACCTGCGACCGTAGCGGTCGCGCGGTTCCAGACTGAAGCGCCTAGAACCGCTCGGCCACTCCGGCCGGCTCCCGAATGGGAGTTCAGTGTGCTAGCCACTGTGACACTTCAGTCGGTGCCTGAAATTGAGCACAAATCTTTAACACACTTCTTGTTGTAATTAAATATTTCTGTCCGCGATCTGACGTGACTGCCTACTTGTCCTGTTTACTGAGCATGTTGACGGTTTGTTCACAGCGTAACCCTTTGCAGCTTGGTGATCACTGCTTTTACAGCTGCATTATGGTTGCTCATTCCCTTTAGCTGTTAACGATAATTTATGACAACTAGAGGGACTTCCGGTTACCTTCGCGTGTCGAGTTTTATATTCAAGTTGCGCAGCTTAGATTTCTGTAGTGAAACACGCAAAATTTTGTGTTACGCTTTTGTTGTCTTGGCTGAGATTGGAAATGGAAGTGGAAGCCAACTGTTTTCATTGAACCTGCAACTTTCAAAGGCACCACAGCCTGTAAGCTTCTGCGATGGTTATCCTCATTCAGCGTCTGGACCTACTCAATAGCGCCCCGTGTCTGCACGTCACAAACATTGCACAGAGCTCTGAGGCTATAAACAGGAAGGCATATCATATTCGGAGACTGAGCGCCTCACGTCTCACCACCACCAAGTGCTATCTCTGCGACTGTTAGAAATCGAACCTGTTGACCTCAGACGGAGCATTAATGCGCCACTCCGGAATAACCGCTTCGACCGTGAAGGTACGGACTGCTACAGCTATTGCGAAGGTGTTAACATGCGTGATGTGTTCTAAAGGCTCGCGCCTAATTACTTCTAATTATGATGGGCCCGGTTAAGTTACTGTTGTGCTTTAGGAACACCTGTCACTGGTCTTCGTGAGGACCTGATTAGTGTATCAGGTCCTCCGCGTTTGGTACAGTGACCTTACTCTGTAAGATCGAGCATGACAGCACGCCACACCAGAATCTACATCTAAATCGATACTCAATAAATCACGCTTAAGTGCCGGCAGAGGGTTCATCGAACTACCTTCACAATAATTCTCTATTATGCCACTCTCGAACAGCACGCGGAGAAACGAACACCTATATCTCTCCTTGCGTGTTTTGATTCCCCTCATTTTATTGTGTTGATAGTTTCTACCTATGTAGGTAGGCGTCAACAAAATATTTTCGCATTCATAGGGCTGGTGATTGAAATTTCGTCTGAAGATCCTTCCGCAACGAGAAACGCTTTTGTTTTGATGATGTCCACCCCATATCCTGTATCATGTCCGTGACACTTTCTCCCATATTTCGCTATAATACCAAATGTACTGCTCTTCTCTGAACTTTCTTGAAGTACTCCGTCAGTCCTATCTGGTAAGGATCCCACACCGTTCAGCAGTACTCCAAATGAGAACTGACAAGCGTAGTGTAGGCAGTCTCTTCGATAGACCTGCTGCCTCTTCTAAGTGTTCTGCCAATAAATCACAATCTTTGGTTCACCGTCCCACAACATTTTCTATGTGTTCTTTTCAATTTAAGTTGTTTGTAATTGTAATTTCTACGTATTTACTTGAATTTTTGGGCTTTATATTTGATTGATTTATCGTATAACCGAATTTTAACGGATCCCTTTTAGTACTCATGTAGATGACATCATACTTTTCACTATTTAGGGTCAACTGCCAATTTTCGTATCATATAGATATCTTTCCAAAACGTTTTGCAATTTCTTTTGATCTTATGATGACTTTACTGGACGATAAACGACAGCATCCTCTGCAGACAACCTAAGATGACTGCTCAGATTGTCTCCCAAATCGTTTATATAGGTAAGGAACAGCAGAGGGCCTATAACACTACCTTGGGGAACGCCAGAAATTACTTCTGTTTTATTTCGTGACTTTCCGTCAGTTACTACGAACTGTTACCTCTCTGACAGGAAATCACGAATCCAGTCGTATAACTGAGACGTTATTCCATAAGCACGCAATTTGATTTCGAGCCACTTTTGAGGTACAGTGTCAAAAGCCTTCCGGAAATCTAGAAATACAGAAATACAGAAGCAACTTGAAATCGCTTGTCATTAGCACCAGCAATTCGTGTGAGTAAAGAGCTAGTTGTGTTTCACAAGAATGATGTTTTCTAAATCTGCGTTAACTGTGAGTCAATAAACCGTACTCTTCTAGGTAATTCATATTGTTCGAACATAATATATGCTCCAAAAACCTGCTGCATATCGTCGTTAACGATATGAGCCTGTAATTTAGTGGATTACTCCAGCTGCCTTTCTTTAATATTGGGGTGACCTGTGCAACTTTCCCGTCTTTGGGTACGGGTCTTTCGTCTAGCGAGTGGAAGTATATGATTGATAAGTATTGAGCTATTGCATCAGCATACTCTGAAAGGAACCTAACTGGTATACGGTCTGGGCCAGAAGACTTGCTTTTATGAACTGATTTAAGTTGCTTCACTGCTCCGAGGATACTTACGTTGGCAGCTGTTCTTGATTAGAATTCTAGAATATTTACTTCGTCTTCTTTGGCGAAGGAATTTTGGAAGGCTGTGTTTACTAAATCTGCTTTAGTATTTACATTGCTATCACGCACAAAAGGAATCGATTGTGTTCTGCCGCCAGCATACTTTACATACGACGAGAATCTCTGTGGATTATAAATGTAAGGTCCATGTTTTCCCTCGGGTGTTATTTTTCTCATACACATGCACCTCTGGCTGGAGAAAATGACGGAAGTTGCTAATTGGTACATTTGCTGCGAGAGGAACTTCCATGAGAAGAGTGTTTTCACATGGTAATAACAGACGATGAGAGGGCAAAAAACATAGTTCTCGTCCCGTTAATGAAAGGCTGTGTTTGTTAAGTAAAAATGAACTTCTGTCTTGACGTAGTTCGCCCTTTGGTGAATGGGTTTTATCCACCGTTTCTCCAGTAAGTAGATTCCATTCCTGAAGTTCATTTGTGTGAGGTCTGCAAAATATTCAGCTACGGCTAATACAACGTATTAACTGGACTCAGAACATTTTCCATTCACAAATTTACTGGCTGTAGAAGTATATGGAACTCAGAGAGTGGTAATTATAATAGATAAAGTGGGTGGACCAATAATTTCTTGTTGTTTTTGTTTTTAGGTATCGTTTTTCTCTCAGTCGCAGTTCTACTTGTGACACAGGTTATTCCGTTATTTTCGACTGTAATTAAAGTCTTATTTAAACTATACGTGTTTCGCTTTACGTCAGGGCATCTTCAGTGGGCACTGTAATAATTTGCTGTTTCTTACAAATCTGTTGAGATCGTTAAGAAACCTCATGTTTCACATTACTACTATCAAAAAGTATTAAATTACAAGTATTAATCACTTCTTTTCTACTGTCCTTCCACACATAGGGGTTCTACTTCTACAACACTGTACTTCACTGATAGGGATATATTTACGTTTTGATATAGTGTACATGTGATAACACCTCTTGTCGTTGGCGTTGTTGTTGCAAAATGCAATAGTCGTTTGTTTTCTTTTGTGTGCCTATGGAAGCCGAGTTGGTCAATGCCTTCATGGGATGTTTGCCGTTGGCTACGAAGTCTTCGTTGTATCCAGGTGTGCACCTCTTCGTCCGGAGCAAATCGACGGCCACCAACCTGTTTCTTCAGGGCTCCAAAAATATGAAAATCGCATGGAGAGGGGACGGGTCGTAATGGAGGATGTGCAAGGGCTTTCCAGAGAAACTTCTGCAGCATGTGGGTGGGTTTGCATGTTGCCAAGGTTGTTCTGGTTACGCTTCCGCTGGGAAGCACTTATACGTCCTCCATATAGGTCCGATCTCTCCCCATGCGATTTCCATATTCTTGGAGCCCTGAAGAAAGACATTGGTGGCAAACAATTTCGTTCGGACGAAGAGGTGCAAAACTGGGTACAGATGGATATATATATATTAGCAGTTATGATGATTACTTTTGAAACAGTTTACTTACTTGTCCCATACTGGCCCATATACATATACACACACATCAGTCGAAAAATACGCATACACACATGTACAGAACAGCAACCGCTTCCACAGCCACAGTAAACATAAGAAACGATGATCGCTTCCCACAACATCATAAAAATTACACAAAGTGCACGTGCCTCTACACAGTATGAAAATGTAAATACATCCAGTGTAGTGTGACGTTCTAAAACTCAAGCCCTTATGTGTAAAAGAACATTAGAAATTAAGTATGAAGCAAAAAATCAAGAGTAATAATTGTAATTTAATGCTGGTTAGTAGTAGTAATGTAAAATATGAGGAGTGTTTAGGAACTTGAAAAAGATTTATCATAAAAAACTAAACTGTTATCGTGAGCACTGAAGATGCTTTGAAATAAAGCGAAACGTGTATGGCCCGAATGAGACTTTTATAGCTGTCGCAAATGACGGTATAACCTTTATTACTCGTCAATAATTTGTAATTCATATCTTCTAGCCGGCCGGGGTGGCCGAGCGGTTCTAGGCGCTACAGTCTGGAACCGCGCGACCGCTACGGTCGGAGGTTCGAATCCTGCCTCGGGCATGGTTGTGTGTGATGTCCTTAGGTTAGTTAGGTTTAAGTAGTTCTAAGTTCTAGGGGACTGATAACCTCAGCAGTTAAGTCCCATAGGGCTCAGAGCCATTTGAACCATTTTTGAACCATATCTTCTAGTTTACTGAAAAGTACCTTCAGGGACAGATAAAACACGATTACGTTTTTTTGAAATCCAGACATCGTTTCATATATGGTTTTGGCCCATTCTCTCCAGACCATTCGCGTGGTATTCGCTAGTTGTCCACTTTGCAAAGTAGCCAAGAAGAGGAATCAGTCTGGCACCTCAGAAGACGTTGGCGATCCACTAGACGGCAGATGCAATTGATTTCACCTTTTTTAGTACAAAGTCAAGGCTTCCATTCATGACTTTGATTACTGCTTCGATTTTTGCGTGATGTAGTGGAACGAAGTCATCATTTACAATTATTTACGATGTTAATAAAAGAGCTGTGTTTAAGAATCACTTACGTGGGGATGAGACAGGCGTCTGAAACACTACAAATTTTGGTTGACTTTCTTTCATTTCTGTTGCCAGGAGGTAACGTAATATTCCAAGAATTTCCAAAAAACCTTAGACTCTGAATTATGACAAGTGCTTCTGAAGCTGCACTCTGTCTCTACCACGCATAAATACGCATTGGCATTTGAATATAATTTACTGACTGCAATGATGCGACGTGTCACTTTTTTGTACTATAGAGGATAGTTTCAGCCGCACATGATGGATGTTAACATAAAGTGCAAGGGCATCATACATTTAATGAATTTTAAATAAAATGTCATACCACTTGGTCATAACAATCGTGGAAGCTTAACAACAGTATTCCAAATATGAAGAATTATTCGCGCATCATCCATTTGATAAATTTTCATATTATTATAGACACAGTATTTGTTCAGGGGGGTGAGAGTGCGCCGCGCGGAGTGGCCGCGTGGTTAGAGGCGCCATGTCACGAACTGCGCGGCCCCTCCCGCCGGAGGTTCGAGTCCTCCCTCGGGCATGGGAGTGTGTGTTGTTCTTAGCATAAGTTAGTTTAAGTAGTGTGTAAGTCTAGGGACCGATGACCTCAGCAGTTTGGTCCCTTAGGAACTCACACTCATTTCAGGAGAGGGTGTATCGGAGCATTTCCGGGCCGCGACAGTTGGTGAGTGAAAGCGTCGGTTTGCCGGCTTTCGCCGGACGATAACTGTTCTCACACCTGGTCATGAGCGTCCAATCTTTGCTTAATCCGGCTAAAGAGTGGAGGCCTGGCTCGACATGACGGTTTTCAAAGGCGAGTGCCTCCCACGGAAAATCCTTTGTGTGAGTATGACGTGGAAGCCATGTTAAAACTCTTCCATGTGTTGTGCAGGATGTAGGAGACAGGCGAAATACCCTCAGACTTGAAGAAGAATGTAATAATTCCAATTCCAAAGCAAGCTCTCGCTGAAGGGTGTGAATAATACCGAACTATCAGTTTAATAACTCGTGGTTGCAAAATACTAACAATAATTCTTTGCAGAAGGGTGGAAAAACTGGTAGTAGCCATTCTCGGGGAAGAACAGTTCGTATTCTGGAGAAATGTTGGAACACGTGAGGCAGTACCGATCCTACGACTTATCATAGAAGATAGGTTAAGGAAAGGCAAACTTATGTTTGTCGCATTTGTGGGTGCAGAGAAAGCTTTTGACAGTGTTGAAAAGAGTATACTCTTTGAAATTCTGAAGGTGACAGCGCTAAAATACAGGGAGCGAAAGACTATTTAAAACTTGTACAAAAAGCAGAAGACAGTTATAAGAGAGGAGGGGCATGAAAGGGAAGCAGTGGTTGGGATGAGAGTGAGACAGGTTGTAGCCTATCCCCAATGTTATTCCATCTGTACATTGTGAAAGAAGGAAAATAAATCAAAGAAAAAATTAGAGTAGGAATTAAATTTCAGAGAGAAGAAATAAAAATCTTCGAGGTTTACCGATGGCATTGTAATTCTGTCAGAGACAGCAAAGGACTTGGAAGAACATCTGAAAGGAATGGACAGTGTGAAAGGAGGGTATGAGATGATAGTTTAGGAAAAGAGACACTTAGATGGAGTTTGCTATTTGGACAGCCAAATAACTGATAATGGGCTAAGTAGCAATGGTAAGAAAAGCGTTTCTGAAGAGGGGAAATTTAACATATAATATAAATTTAATAGTTAGGAAGTTTTTTTCTGAAAGTATTTGTCTGAAGTGTAGCCATGTATGGATGTGAAACATGGACGATAAACAGTTCAGAAAAGAATAGAATAGAAGCAATTGAAACGTCGTGCTACAGAAAAATACTGAACATTAGATGCGTAGACCACGTAACTAATTAGGATAATTAGGAGGTTCTGAAGAAAGTTGGGGAGAAAGGAAATTTGTGGCACAACCTGACCAGAAGAAGGATCGGTTGATAGAACACATTCCGAGACATCAAGGCAGCACTAGTTTAGTGCTGGAGGGAAGTGTGGTGGTGGTGATGGGGGATAAAAATCATAGCGGGAGATCAAGAGATGAATACAGTAAGCAGTTTCAGAATGATGTAGGTTGCAGTAGTTCTTCGGAGACGAAGATGCTTTATAGGATAGAGCAGCATGGAGAGCTGCATGAAACCAGTCTTCGGACTGAAGACCACAACAACACAACCCTTTGGGAAATTGCAGTAACTGAAAGTTTCGGTAGGCACCAGCACTTTACAGTAGTACTACGGACGTCAACAGGAAACGGCCAGTTGCAGTGTCTACTTATTGCTCTGGAGGCTGATTGGCCCAAAGGTCTATCCGTGAAAAGGAAGTCGTGGAGCTGTGAGCAGCTCGCGAAATCTAGGAGTGCAGGAGGCGACGTTGGAGCCCTCTGGTGCGGAGCTGGTGTGGCGATGCGTACTTGGGAAATTTCTGGTCAGGGGTCAGTAAAGTTGTTCCCTCGGTGTGGAAAGTTCAGGAAGTGTTCGGAATTGGCTTCCCGGATGCGAGCGTGGGAAACATCATAGTCAACTGCCTGTCTTCGAGATGAGAGTTGTTGTTTATCGAGAGTACACTCACTGTTGATAGAGGCCGCCTAACAGAACACGGAGGAACAAGCTAGCTGGAGGCGTTGTGAAACGAACGAAGCGGATTTGGTGAGGATTTTTAGAAGAGAATGAATTATCTTTAGCTTCAATGGAAATTTTGTAGCGTTATTGTGACAGTGATCATCTGTTGTTTACTGAGGCGATGGTAAAAACCGGTTGGTGACGGTGCAGAAATCATGCCCTATCTAGTGGACTGATTTGAGCGTTTTTTGAGAGCAGCAAGATAGCTACAAGGCACTGATTAATGTTATAGAAGTGATACTTTTTACGCTGTCTCGCAGGTCAAAGCGAGGCTGGCAGCCCCGATTTAGCTCGGCAAAATATGTAGATCACTGAACAGGAATTATGCAGGTCCACCAACGAACGTTGCACGATTTTTTTTCGTGGGTAAGAGATCCGGCTTATTCAGTTGCGGGTTCCTGACAAATGAATGATGGACGAGACAGCAGCTACGTAGTAATTCTGGTGGTAAACTGACCAGTAAGCATGCAGTGCCTTCTAAGACTTCAAGTGCTCATTGTCCCGTTTTCCGCTAAATGGACAGAGGTTGGACAAAACTACGAAAACACAGCAAGAACGCATCGTGCAGATGCTAACCGAGCCTGCAGGTGGGGGTCACGGACGGTACCGGTACCTGTACAATTTCCTCAGTTCGTTGCAAGTGTCAGTCGTGGTCAAAACAGTGTTGTGTGCAGTTGTGAGTGCATTATGTCGGGGCTAAGTCCATTCGAACGTGCGTAAACAGTTGGTGCTCATATTAGAAGTGCTTCCCTAACAGGGGTAGCCATAAGTTTGGTGTTTCCAAGAGACATCGTATCCAAGAATTATACCGCAGAAAGGGAAGGTGTAAAACATCACCCGCAAAGTCACAACGCGGACAAAAGTGTGTGTTGAGTGATCATGAGGGATGGCCTCTGAATAGGATTCAGACGAAAAGTAAGAGGACGGCAGCTGAAAACTCATTCAACAACTGAATGTCGCTATCCCGAACCCTTTCAGCATCGAAACAGCACGAGGGGTGTTCCAGAAACAAGAAATTCTTGGGCGAGCTGGAATTGCAAAGCTTCTCATCAGTGGTGCAATTGCCCGTTCCGGGAAAACGTGGTGCCGCAGCCATAAAACCTGGACTGTGGAGCAATGGAAGAAAGTCATTTGGTCGGATGAGTCTCGTTTCACACTACTGCTAACTAATGACCGAGTTTAACTCCCAAGAATGAAACGTGGCGAAGGTTCGGTGATGATATGGGCAGCCATATCGTGGTTTTCCGTGGGCTCAGTGTTTACTCTGCTGAGCTGCATTACTGTCAAGGATGTGTGACCGTTTGGCTTATCAGGCCCATCCCATGGTATAATGCTTGTTCCCCAAGGGTAGTGCTGTATTCCAGGACTGTAGGTCCTCTGTTCACACACCTCTCGTTTGACAGGACTGGTCTTGCGAGCGCGAAGATGAATTGCTGCATCTGTCCTGGACACCACGATCACCAGATCTCACTTTGTTGGGTCCCTGTGCTCTATTTTGGAGGGAATGTTATGTGATCTCTATCGACCGCCATTTTCGTTACCTGTTTTGAAGAATGGTATAAGATTCCCTTGAAATTCGTACAGGACCTATTTTTATCCATCCCGTGGAGACTGAAAACTGTTTTACAGGTCAAAAATGTTCCTACGCCGTTTTAGGCATGTTAATGTGTCCCGTTTGTGGTCTTTCCATATTTTTGTCCACACCCTCTAGTAAGCAGATGCGGCCGAGTGCGTTGTTTACATGTTCGTGTGTCGTATTATAGGGGCTCTTTCCATTTAAAACGCTGAAAGTGGTGTGTTGTGTAGTTGGAACCCTGCGGATACTGAAGTTTCTCTTTTACTTATTCTGCGTTGCTGTCTAAATTTAGCGTTGAATAATTTCTCCACAGTCGCCTGTAACGCAGCTTATGTATCGCCATTGTTAAATAATAACGTGTACTACAAGTTACGCATACAGGAACAGTCACTTTTAAGCCATAGTCTTGGTGTAGGATGTGTTATTCTGCTTGATCAGCACAGATGCACGATGCGGTAATTCTCAAAACACAGGTATAGCGCAACCTCTGCAGAGGGCGCCAGGAATGGAACTGCATGTAGTCATCTCATTGTTCATACCCTCCTAAAATACAACATTAAAAAACTAAGCTAAAATCGTCTCAGAACTAATTAGGTCTTTGTCTCATCGCTTCTTTCAGACGAGAATAAATTAACGCGAACAAATAAAATGAAATGTATAAAGTTCCAGAGGGTCTCGAACTGATTACGAACCCAGCAATTACGTGCTAAGGACAAAAAATGTTTCAAATAGCTCTGAGCACTATGGGACTTAGCCTCTGAGGTCATCAGTTCCCTGGAACTTAGAACTACTTAAACCTAACGAACCTAAGGACATCACACACATCCATGCCCGAGGCAGGATTCGAACCTGTGACCGTAGCGGTCGCGCGGTTCCAGGCTGAAGCGCCTAGAACCGCTCTCTTTGGTATATTATTAAAAAAAATGAGAGATCATAGAAGACAAGTTCGGTTCTTTGTGTATCACTCTCAACACTGTTACAGATTTTGATCAGAGTAACTTGATTAATACATCAGTTTATATGGCTGGGGCTGAAGTTGTCCATCTAACGATGTCGATGATGAGCTTATCAGGTAGTACGGCTTCTATAGCATAAGGCAGTATTCAAACACTGACGGGCCGGCCCTGGTGACCGAGCGGTTCTAGGCACTTCAGTCCGGAACCGCGCGACTGCTACGGTCGCAGGTTCGAATCCTGCCTCGGGCATGGGTGTGTGTGATGTCCCTAGGTTAGTTAGGTTGTAAGGTAACAGGGGATAATATGGAACTCTTTCAAGTAATTTAAAATTTAAAGCACGGCAGCAGAGATAATATGCTGGGCAAAATAGACCGGAAAATACTTGTTTGTGTTTTGATGGACGTTGTAGTTCCGTGGGATAGTGTTTTGGTTTTCTTTTAATTGCAACGAATTATATAAGTGTGGTGATAATTTGTAAAATTATATAATGTATTTAGATTTAAGTATTTAAATATTATAAAATATTGTAAACGAATTGTGGCCATGTTTAGCAATTGTTTTGACTACTGTGGTGTCATGTGACCCGACTCAGGACTGTGGATGTGAGCGGGAAAATCGGGGTCTTTTGTCGTTGGCCGTTGTGGTGGTGAGTTGGGAGCGGGAAAGTGCCGCGAGTGCAAGCATGGACGCCAGGGTATGCGAAGGAACAAAGTGAAAGTGTGTGGGTGTGAGACAAACAGTGTACGAATTGCACCGATTATTATTTGTGAACTTAAAAATGCATGGCCACAACGTTAAAGTGTTTCATTTGAATAAATAAGTTACAATCTGAACGTGTATAGTTCAATTCACTGCTCTTCAAAAGCCAGCCAATATCAGGCTCAATAATAGGGGCGCAAATGCAACCGTTTACTACCAACCCCCTTTACAGATGAGCCACGTGAAAAATAGGTAGTAAACGAGCCCGAGTACAGTTGCAAGGTTTAAGTAGTTCTAAGTTCTAGGGGACTGATGGCCTCAGATGTTAAGTCCCATAGTGCTCAGAGCCATTTGAACCATTTTTTGAAACACTGACGGAAAAAATCGGACACCAAGGAGATGTGCGACAGAAACAAAAGTGGACAGGCGTCTTTCTACATCTGAAGGATGATGTCAATTCCAATTTGACGCCAGCCGCGCTTCCTCATGGCGCTGGTAGTACCACTACGAGGAAGCAAATCGAATTCGCTTTAAATGTATGCTGTAACAGTCGTGAGCGTTCGTTACCTTCGAGATTCGACATGTTGAGTTGATTTTAGTCAAAAATGCCTTTAAGGCGACAGAGACGTCATTATCGACACGTCACTGAGATTGAACTGGGTAGTGTAATAGGGCTAAGAGAAGCTGGACGTTCCTTCTGCGATATTGCAGAAAGACTTCGCAAGAATTTAGGCACTGTCTATGACTGCTGGTAGCTGTCATTACACGAATATACGGTCACAAAAACACTAAGCTCCGCAGGGCCATCGTGCTCGGCCTACGGCTCTGGGGCATCGTTCTCCATCTGCGGCAGCAATTTGAGCAATAGTTGGCACCACAGTGACACAAACAACTATTTCAAATCGATTATTTCTAGGACAGCTCCAAGCCAGATGTCCTGTACCGTGCATTCCACTGACCCCAGCCACCGCCATTTGCGATATCTACATCTACATCCATACACCGCAAGCCACCTGACGGTGTGTGGCGGAGGGTACCTTGAGTACCTCTATCGGTTCTCCCTTCTATTCCAGTCTCGTATTATTCGTGGAAAGAAGGATTGCCGGTATGCCTCTGTGTGAGCTCTAATCTCTCTGATTTTATCCTCATGGTCTCTTCGCGAGATATACGTAGGAGGGAGCAATATACTGCTTGACTCCTCGGTGAAGGTATGTTCTCGAAACTTCAACAAAAGCCCGTACCGAGCTACTGAGCGTCTCTCCTGCAGAGTCTTCCACTGGAGTTTATCTATCATCTCCGCAACGCTTTCGCGATTACTAAATGATCCTGTAACGAAGCGCGCTGCTCTCCGTTGGATCTTCTCTATCTCTTCTATCAACCCTATCTGGTACGGATCCCACACTGCTGGGCAGTATTCAAGCAGTGGGCGAACAAGCGTACTGTAACCTACTTCCTTTGTTTTCGGATTGCATTTCCTTAGGATTCTTCCAATGAATCTCATTCTGGCATCTGTTTTACCGACGATTAACTTTATAAGATCATTCCATTTTAAATCACTCCTAATGCCTACTCCCAGATAATGTATGGAATTAACTGCTTCCAGTTGCTGACCTGCTATATTGTAGCTAAATGATAAGGGATCTTTCTTTCTATGTATTCGCAGCACATTACACTTGTCTACATTGAGATTCAATTGCCATTCCCTGCACCATGCGTCAATTAGCTGCAGATCCTCCTGCATTTCAGTACAATTCTCCATTGTTACAACCTCTCGATACACCACAGCATCATCCGCAAAAAACCTCAGTGAACTTCCGATGTCATCCACAAGGCCATTTATGTATATTGTGAATAGCAACGGTCCTACGACACTCCCCTGCGGCACACCAGAAATCACTCTTACTTCGGAAGACTTCTCTCCATTGAGAATAACATGCTGCGTTCTGTTATCTAGGAACTCTTCAATCCAATTACACAATTGGTCTGATAGTCCATATGCTCTTACTTTGTTCACTAAACGACTGTGGGGAACTGTATCGAACGCCTTGCGGAAGTCAAGAAACACGGCATCTACCTGTGAACCGGTGTCTATGGCCCTCTGAGTCTCGTGGACGAATAGCGCGAGCTGGGTTTCACACGACCGTCTTTTTCGAAACCCATGCTGATTCCTACAGAGTAGATTTCTAGTCTCAAGAAAAGTCATTATACTCTAACATAATACGTGTTCCAAAATTCTACAACTGATCGACGTTAGAGATATAGGTCTATAGTTCTGCACATCTGTTCGACGTCCCTTCTTGAAAACGGGGATGACCTGTGCCCTTATCCCATGTTTTGGACCGCTACGCTCTTCTAGAGACCTACGGTACACCGATGCAAGAAGGGGGGCAAGTTCCTTCGCGTACTCTGTGTAAAATCAGTACTTCAGTGGTGTCAAGGGAGAGCTCATTGGAGGGCAGGGTGGAGATCTATTCTGTTTTCTGATGAAAGCTGGATCTGCCTCGGTGCCAGTGTTGGTTAGAAGGAGGCCAGTTGGGAGCCAACAACCAAACTGCCTGCGTGCTAGGCGCACTGCACCTACACCTGGAGATATGCTTCCTTATGACAGCAGGAGCACTCTCGTGCTCATCTCACGCACCCTCACTGGAAATTTGTACGTCAGTCTGGTGATGCGACCTGTCGTGCTGTCAATTATGAACAGCATTCCAGGTGGTGTTTCCCAACAGGATAACGCTAGCCCACATACCACCCCACACGCTCTACAGAGTGTCGACTGGTTGCCTTCGCCTGCTCGATCGGCAGATCTGTCTCCAATCGAAAACATTTGGACACGATAGAACGACAACTCCAGCGTCTTCCACAAACAGCATTAATCGTCCCTATAATTGTCGACCAAGTACAACACGCATTGAACCCCATCCCATAAACTGGCTTCCGGCACCTGTACGACACAATGCGTGCACGTTTGCACGCTTGCATTCAACGTTCTGGCGGTTACACCGATTACTAATGTACCAGCATTTCCCGTTTGCAATAGCTTATCTCGGGCTTACATTAACCTGTCATCTTGCAATGTTAATCACTTAAATATGTTACCTGGACATATGTAGACCCGAAATTTTATTACTCTACATTAATAATTTTTTGGTGTTGAGATTTTTTTTCTATCGGTGAATACGCACAAATTTTTCCATCACAAATGACTTTTTTAACTTTGAAAATAATCATTGGGGACTGATAATTCATCTTTAGCACAAGGATTTTAAGCATGCCGAATTTTAACAGAAACGTAATATCGTATTCCCATTACACTCAGAAGCTTTAAATCGGGTATTGGCGTAGAACTTGAGCAATAAGAGAAACTCTTTTTTTTCTTTATTTGCCTACTTACTTTTACATTTATTTTAAATGTATTTATTTCCAGAAGCAGCCTTAAATGTGTGTTACTAATATCCACGTCCGCGAACTCTGACCTATGTTACTACTTTGCAAAACAAGTGGATTTCTACCAATATCCGAAAATGGTGTTCAAATCGTGGGTGAAAAATTGTCTAAAACTTTCAGTAAGGCTGGACAGTGCACCAGACCAGCAGTTATTAGTTCTGCACGTGGATCAGATCCGCGCATGACCTTAGGCGCTAACTCTCTACGTTATACCATGGTATTACGAATGCAAAAATAAATTCACAGTGTGTCCGATAACTGATTTTAAAAGATCACGCAAACGGAGTTTGCCTTAATTACGTACAGTACTTGGCGAATTTATGTAAGTGATACACAAAAAATGTAATGTTTAAGCGATTACGCAAATGATACTAAATTGGAATTATTTCAGTCTGTTTCAAAATTTTCATTCTTATCGGTCCGCTCCGAAAAAAAAATGCTTGTTTTGAAGACAGAAGAAGTAAAACAGCCCGATGTAATACTACAATTTATGACACTCCGTGGACGTATTGTCTAGCGCGTATCCTGAATTATTCCGGACTTGATGCTGTAGTTACACGGCGAAAGTATTTCACTGTCTAATTGTAGCAGGTATCACGAACAGGGGAGAAAAGTGAATTTCAGATCGTTACTCAATAGTAAGATCCCCTTGGGGCTGGACTGATGACCTTTCGGTCTCCACTTAGTCATCGTACACACAGCTCTTTGTTACGTCTTCCTTGTGATACTCTGTGATTACTGTGACACAGTATTACTTGTGCTCTATTGTTTATCGTCTCACAGTTCAATACTGGCCTTGTGCTGTGATAAATGGCACTGAAAGGGCACACAGCGCTTGCCTAATGTTTAACCGTGATTCACCAGCCCAGCCGAAATACTACCGCTGCACCTGATCGCACGCGTTACTACTTACAACTTTTTGCCCCATCAGTGAGATGCGAAAAGGTAGAGTTCACACGATCTGAAGAAGTATGGCGGAGAAAGAATGTGTAATGTTTCACTAATCATTTACAACGCAGCGACTTGCAACCATTTGGTGGTACAGCAGGAAACACGCAACGGATCGACTAGAGTGGGTATCGTGTTCGGGTGGAAGGGCAACATACAGTAAGAACTTTCCCTTATTTAGTGAAATATATGAAGTCACAACGATACGGAAGTTTCTTTTCTTACATAAGCAACACCCAGCGTCTCACTCTGCCACAGCTGGTCACGCGCATCTAAATAATTTCCGGCAGTTGCACTGGTTCTATTACGTACACTCCTTAAAACTATAAATAAACTAGTGGCAGCCTTCGACAGTAAAATATACTTTAATATGATACTTGCCGAAATCAACACTTCCAGAAGTACTTCCGATCTGTAAAGAAGTGTAAATAGACTTTTTTTGTGACCAGTTCCGTCGTCAAGTACGTGTGTAATAACTTGTTCGACGTATACAATAGTCTGTCATGTAAGTTTTCTACTCTTCTGTTAAGGTAATCCAAAGCGTCGCAGCACTATATTACACTCATATGATCTTTGTACAACGAGCAGCGCGAAATTTCTCAGGCGTTATACGTGGACGATACTGTTATGTTTTGTATATAAAGTTACCACGCTTAGCGTCTTTTAGCCTCGAGTGTTATTTTTATCATGGTGGTTGTGTGCATTTGTTGCAAGATATTATTCAACTTTTCGCAGCAATTTTGTACATTTGGCGAACGTACTTCGTCAATTTATACTCGATAGCAACTTTCAGCCTGTTAGGCGTCCAGGCCTATCCGCATATGGCTTCCAATTTCAGGGCCGGGTTCAAGTATTTGAGACGCTTTCCATAAACTATGTAGATCGACTCTCCGAAAAGCTTCCGGAGTATCCACGTAAGGAAGCTGTCGCGTTGTCCATTACTCACCGTCCCTGAGCGAACCGTATAAAACAGGCCAGCTCGCAGTATCTGTCACACGGCGCATTTCTCGCATTAAACTAGAGATTTTCCAACCAGCTGTCGCGTAGGGGCGCATTCCAGTTTCATAAGACGGCCATAGCGGCCTGAAGGAGGCCATTCAGTGACCTTTCATCGTGCGTGCCGCTTAGATTCAGATTATAGGCCTCACAGAGCTACCTTTACACCTCACTCGGTTTGAATCCAGGTTAAGGTCCGTAGCTCCCTGAGGCTCTCGCCCTCAAGAAAACTCGCCACCTGGTCGATAATGGCGATCTTGAACGAGGCTGCCTCACCAAATAGGTTCAGTCCGTGCAAGATGCTTTTGGGACAGGCGATAAACTTAACTTTGACGATCTGGCACTATATTATTTTGGAATATTTACCGCCTGGTGGTTGTTCACCTGCCGCATGACGGAAAGGTGTTGGAACTTTCCTGGACTGTGGAGAGGATGCGGCGGTTATCTGTTCGGATGGCAACAGGTGTGATTCAGTGGTGGCCTTTCACTCGTCAGAAAGAAGGCCTTTTCGGGAAGTTGTGGTTTGCGAAACTGACTTGAGGCGGTAAACAGTGTTAGATCGACGAGTAATTTCGTGTCCCTTTCGCAACGCTGTGTGCACGCACACAAGCAGGTTAACTTGTCGTTTGGTTTTAAGCCTCTTGCATTGCATGTACTTCACTGATATTGTAAATATATGTTTCCCTATATTTCCACCTGTTATTGACCACTGTTCATAGCTATCTACTAATTTGTGCCCGTCATTTGTATCAATGCTGTACATAGACCTCGAATACGAAGAAAATAATGGTATATGAACGATGTTCTGGATAATGAAATCCCTTGGTGGAGACAGAACGTAGAGTTTGCGGCGACAGGGTCAGAATCATCGGACATACTCATTGGAAAAGATGGCATCATCTACGTCTACATCTACATATATACATCTGAAGCTATTACTCAGTGCATTGTAATCGATATTTCGTAGCAGTACTTACGATTTTCTTTCGTATCCAGTTCATATATCGAGAGAGGGTGAAAATGCCTGTCTATATGTCTGAATATGCATCGTAATCTGTTTTCATTGTTCCTAACGAGATAGTGGACAAAGGCAGCAGATGTGCCTACTGTCTCACTCTGATACCGAAACCACGTCGCTTTTCTGCCAGAAATCCCCGTTTCAGTTCCCTAGCATCTCTGTCACTTTTAAAGTTGGCTGTACCGTACTGCTCGGTGCTAGGGGCGCATCTCTGAATTCATTCGATATCTGTTGTGCCGTGTTATTAAGCACTCAAACACTCGGCGTCGTGCACGTGTAAGTGGCAGGCAAATGATAACGAGACAGATGGAAAAAAGTAGGTAAACTGTTAACAATTTCAAAAGTAATCGCCGCAACTGTTAATACCTTTATCCAACTGTGAGACAAGACGGTCAAAGCCTTTACGGAAAAATGTTTGCCGTTGCCTACAGAACCATCATTCTACGCAGGCAAAGATTGGGACTGCATTGAGGAAGTGTAAGGATTTCCCACCGAAACTTCTGCGGTGCATTCTAAACATGTTGCCAAGGTTGTTTCGAGTACGCTGCAGAAGTTTCACTGGGAACCCCTTACACATCTTCCATTAATCCACGATCGCTCCCCATACGATTTCCGAATTTTTGGAAGCCTGAAGAAAGACATTCGTGGCCGCGACTTGCTTCGGACGAAGAAGTGCACGACTGGGTACAATCATGCTTCCGTAGGCTGAGACAAACATTTTTCCATGACGGCGTTCACCATCTCGGCTCACAGAGGGACAAATGTATTCACGGTTATGGCGATTATCGTTCAAATACTAAACGGTTCACTAATTTTTTTTCTATCTGTTTCATTTTCATTTGATTGCCCCTTATACGCTAAGTTACAAGGAATCGTTTTGTAATCATTTTGCTGTCGAATGGATTTAAGGACTCCATTTCTCAGAAAATTACAAAAATAGAAGATAGCTGAAGCAAGTAAACGCCCATTTCCTTGTTCGAATTATACATTCCTTTTCCAGGCAATAATGTCATTCCAAACACTGAATACCACAGCTACCTCTTTCTCTCCTGATTAGCTACCTCAAATAAACTGTGTAATGAATCCACTGCTGCACGCTTGTGGAGTAAAAGGCTTTTTTTGGAATTGATCACGACTCGTTGATCACAGCATGTTCAAATACTTCGGTCTGGATGATTATTTAGCCGTTTGTCGGCCTTCGGGTGATACACCAGATGTGTGTCTATAGCTTTTGCAAGGTAGTTGTGCACACAAAATTATAGAGGAATGTACAAATATATAAAGGGCACGTGAACCTCTTTTTCAGAATTTAGCCATTCACTTGAAAATTAGTTTGACCACCAATAATATCTCCTGGTGGTGCTGAAGGGTGCGTAAATATTGTTTAGCTATTTTTAAGGAAATATGCATTTACATCATTTTTTAAAAAATCAATTTTTTCGATAATTGTTAATAGCTGAATAGCGTAACTCTTGTAGGCTAAACAGCGTAATTGTCAATGGCTAAACAGTGCACCCATGCTGAATGTCAAATAAATAAATAAAGTGGAGGGTGCCTACCGATACCTTCGTCATATCTGAGAAGCAACTCCCCTACCCAATTATACGGAGACCTATAGGATTACGTGAAATACGAAAACACTACGCTTGGCGTGTTTCAGTTACACAAAGCATTGTAAGAAGTGAACGTTCCGTAATGTGCAAGAAACGAGCAATTCTAGGACGCTCTTGGAATTTGACTTTGAACCATCATATTTATAGTCTGACATTTCTTACAATGGATATCAGTATATGGTCTACAACATGCAGACGAGTGCTCGGGGGCACTAAGCAGAATGTCAATAATGCGTTGCCTTCTTAATTCACTACAGAGTAATTTGGAAGTCATCGAAGGATATCGTTTCCACTTGGCTGACAAGTAGTAGCGAAGATTGTTTATTCCATCACCAGCGCACGATACAGAGAAAAACAGTATTACAGGCTCACGTCCCTCGAACGTCGAGATCGTTAAGTAATCAGCAGACTATCAGATGGGATAAGTGTGGTGTCACCGACAGACACCACACTTGCTAGGTGGTAGCTTTAAATCGGCCGCGGTCCATTAGTACATGTCGGACCCGCGTGTCGCCACTGTCAGTGATTGCAGACCGAGCGCCGCCACACGGCAGGTCTAGAGACACTTACTAGCACTCGCCCCAGTTGTACAGCCGACGTTGCTAGGAAAGGTTCACTGAGAATTACGCTCTCATTTGCCGAGACGATAGTTAGCATAGCCTTCAGCTTAGTCAATTGCTACGACCTAGCAAGGCGCCATTTATCCTTTGCTATGTATCTAATGAAGCATGTACAGTAACAAGACCAATGTTCGCCAATTGTGGATTAAAGTTAAGTATTCCAGCAGCTACGTACTTTTCTTTATAGCATTCATTAAGTATCCTGTTTCAGACCTCACGCCATCCTGCGTGAGCTTATAGCGTGCATTTCGGCTTCCTCAAACAACACGGTGTTGGCACTTCTGCCGACACTTCAGTAAGTATTGGAAAAAAATTGGCCAATACTTACTTCCAGCTCAGCACTCAGTTCAACAGTTACACAAGCTCTACTTTCATGTAAATTTTTTGATTGAGTCATTAAATACATTTCTTTGTGAAGAAACCACCTGCCCCAATTACTCTCGTCAACATTTCTGCAATTACTATAATGTTTCAGGCTACAAACTTCAATTCAATCAATGAACTATCTTGCTGAATGCAGTCATTCTCCTATAAACGATTCTAAATCAATCTTAGGATGGTGAGAAATTGATACCTGCTTTGAAAATCATTCTCATTTTCAAAACGTTTCTTCGTTACTATCGTGATATTATGTTACAACCCTGGAAATATGACGAACTGCAAATGAGAGTATCAAAAAACATATGGACTGAGTGAGGAGATACAGAGGTTAATCCTCCTAGTACCACTGGGGTCAATATGACCGCAGAAGCACACTGGAAATATATATTTCCTTTGTTTTCAAAACTATTATTTCAAGATATGACCTCCTTCCTGTGAGTCAATCGTATCCATTGATGTTTCGTTCATTTTTATATCTAAAACACATTAAAATTTACTCGTGGTTTTTGCATTGTGTACTGTGCACAATATGACCCCAACTTAAATTGTTTGTTTGTTTCTTGAATGTAACATTTACAAAAATAGGATGATGAATGTTATTTTGAACACCTGTTACACGGAACACTTGCCACAGTGAAAATATTATTTCCCACTTATTTTTTGACCATTGTTATGGTTTCATGCATCAGGTGGTGTTGTCCCCTTTCTAGTAGCACTGGTGTCAATATGACGCTATAAGCACATTGAAAAATCGTATCTCCCTTGTTTTCAAAGCAGTTTCTTTTCAAAATATATTACTTTCTCTCTCTGAGTGAGAGTATCTATTGACATTTTGTACAGTTTTATATTTAAAACACATTAAAATTTAAACGTGATTTTTTGCACTGAGTAACACTAAGGTCAGTGTGAGCCCAGCCTAAATTTCTTTTTGTTTCGTGAATATGATATTTACGATAATAGAATCGTTATTGTTACATTGCACAACTTTGGTGTATGTTTTTATGTTAGTTCATTAAAATGCTATCAACATATCCGGTGTGAATTACTTTGGGTCTATGCGACACCAGTGGATCTCAAGGAGACAAAAAAATACTGGTAGTAGGAGGGTTAAAACATTCGGCTCGTTTGCAGGGGGAGCGAGTTTCGAATCCCAGATTTCTCACCGCATCATCAGCAAGTATACGGCTCATATTCTCCCACAATCTTGTCAAACTGAGTTACTATTGTCTCTGTAATCATCACAATGTCGATATGACGTTCAGCTATGAATTTTCCTCAGATCACTCTTCTTTCCTTCTTTGAGGAAGTCGATCAAGGTAATTACCAACGTAATATCTGCAATGTAGCTATTACATGGAAGAGATATGCTATATGTGCTTGAATGTCCAAGGACTACAAACAGCGTTATGCTCGAATTGTAAAAAGTGACATACGGATCTATCATTAATAATCAAAATAGTACCTCATAAATTAAAGTTTCCTCAACAGAAATTTTCTGCTTAATGACCTGAAATGCGAACAGGAGGCGCTACTATTTGCACAGAACTTTATCGAAATGATCGTAAGTCATCTACCAAACTTCATCGTGTGTCGTGCTTCTCTTTATGGATTTCCCATTCAGTAAAACCAATGGCCTCAAATTCAGTAATGTTCATCCAGCCACACTGGAATTACTGAACCTCACTAGAAACTTTTTCTCCGCATCTACAAATTCATAGTTCGCACTTTCTTAGTTACTTTTTCAGATGTTATTCGCCATCATCAACATTTTCAGCGTGTTCATCATCATCATCATCAATGTATCAGCCCGTTGCTTTTCTAGACTTTTTAACAGAACTATACGCATCACTGATGCTCCTCGATGTTTCCTAACAGGCTCTTCATTAGATCGTTGCCTCTATCTTTCTAATGTCTTGAAATCTTACAAAGATCTTGCCAGGTCTGTCTCAATATAGCCTAGCTATCATGGTTCCTGGTTGGCGAGCTCAGGACCTGTGTTCGATTCATACATGCATATTGCTGCTTCTTTCATGTGTATTTCTCTTCTTGTCGACAATGGCGAGAAGAGAAGAGTTAATAAGGGTAATAAATGTCTCAAACAATTTGGATTAGTGAAGAATTTAAATTTCAATCCTGGCCGTTTTACAATAGATCTTTTACTCACTCTGTCTCGGGTAACTACATAGTTCATTCCCAATTTGGGCGGAAAACAGACATGGTTTACTTTTATATATATGGCAGTGTCCTGACTGACTCATCATCCCTCAGTCCTAACAGTCAAGGACAGAAAGTTAAAATAGGAGAGGGTGTTGATCTTATATTGTAGGCATCGTTTAACAAGAGATTTTTCGTAATTCGACTCGTAAGGGGGTGAAATAGCGGATGAAAGGTTTTTTGAAAATATGTCACTATTAAGGCAATCTTGAAGCTAGATCAACGAAAACTGGTATTTGCTTTCTGAGTCAGAAACCAAAAACAAATAAAAAAATCCTTGTTTCAGCATTTTTGTAAATTCAACCCTGAGGGGGTAAAATAGTGGGTGAAAGTTTTTTGAAAATAAATCATTATTAACGCAATGCTAATGCACTTTTAAAACTTCATGTTCGAAAATCGGTATTTGACTTCTCGACTGGAAATTAAAAAAATCGTGTTTTACTGTTTTTATAAATTCAACCACCAAGGAAGTGAAATAGGAGATGAAAAGTATTATGAAATCATTTCATTATGTATGCATCTTCAAAATGAAATCTATGAAGATTTGTATTTGGCTTCTCGGTTAGGAATTTTAAAAAAATACGTGTTTCTCTGTTTTTCGAAATTCAACACCTAAGGGGGTGAAGCAGACGATGAAAATTTTTAAGAAACTCTTTCGATGTACTGAAAATTTTTAAAGCTAATTCTATGAAAATTGGTATTCCACTTCTCCGTTAGATATAACGAAATATGTGTTAGGGAATGAAAGATTCTATGGAAATATCACCTCAAAATCGCAATTGGCGTGATTAAGCAAAACCTGGGACTCCGACTACAAGAATCGCTCAGGCTATCAGAATCGCTTTTAGGTCAGAAGTACATTCGGAAAAGACCAGGCTTCTGTCACCTTAATCAGTCTGAAAAAGTTAGAAGATGTAACTTGTGAACAGCATAAAAATTAAATTAAAGTAAAACAAAAGAAATGTGTGCAGACCATATATTCTATTAAACGATCCACCTATTGTTAGAAAAAGGAAAACAATAACTGCACAGAGTACGTAGGTATCGAATACAGGCTCTCCACTCCTCAGTCAAGAGAACTTTTACCTCGGTCAATGCTGCTTTTGTTGCAAAGCGTAGTGAAACTTGTGGGGACGTAAGCGACAGTCATAAAAGATTCTTTTCTCGTTTTCTTGGAAAATTTGCGTCCAAGGACTCTGCATATCAAGAAGGAAAATGCCCAATTTTCAGTTATCTAACGATCCCTTCAAATCTGAGATGATTGTCTGTCATGAAATTTAGTGGTGCATTTCTCAAAACTGGTGGACGACGGGGTCGGGGTTGCAAGCAGGGGGCACCAAGCCAAAATATCTTAGAGACCTCCATTTTAGGTGGCACACAAGCGAACAGCGACCAATCAGATATGAGCCGGATCTGTTGGCCGTCTATGTAGTCATCCCCTTGTTATCCACTCTCAGTATCTGAGTGGTCTTTGCAATAAATGTTCATGTCTCATTGCTACACTGAAGCGCCAAAGAAACTAGTACAGGCACGCGTATTCAAATACAGAGCTATGTAAACAGGCAGAAAACGGCGCTGCGGTCTGCAAAGCCTATATAAGACAACAAGTATCTGGCGAAGTTGTTAGATCGGTTACTGCTGCTGCAATGACAGGTTATCAAGATTTAAGTGAGTTTGAATGTGCCGGTATTGTCGGCGTACGAGCTATGGGACACAGCATCTCCGAGGTAGCGATGAATTTGTGACTTTCCCGTACGACTACTTCACGAGTGTACCGTGAATCCGGTAAAACATCAAATCTCCGACATCGGTGAGCCCCTAAAAAGATCCTGCAAGAACCGGACCATCGATGACTGAAGAGAATTGTTCAACGTGACAGAAGTGCAACCCTTCCGCAAATTGCTGCAAATTTCAACGCTGGGCCATCAACAAGTGTTAGCGTGCAAACCATTCAACGAAACATCATCGATATGGACTCGTGTACCCTTGACGGCTGCACGACAAAAATCTTTCCACCTCTTCTGGGTCCGTCAACACCGACATTGGATTGTTGACGACTGGAAACATGTTGCCTGGTCCGACGAGTCTCGTTTCATATTGTAGCGAGCGGATAGACGTGTACAAGTATGGAGACAACCTCACGAATCCATAGACCTTGCATGTCAATGTGAAGAATTCCGACAAAGCCTGCTATGCTGGTCCCTCCTGGCTTGTGGGGAAAATTTTGTGCAAAATGCACAGTGTGCAGGTAATTACCACGTTTGTGATGTGCACATGTATTATAAACGTAATGGAATTGCAGTCCCCGTTAAACTCCAGAACGTTGCAAACGTTGAGAGGCAAAATTATTAATTCACATGTACAACCTGGGGAAAGACAGGCCTTATAGGCACGAAGTGCCGAAGAAGTCCGAACATAAGGTAGTCGTACCCCTCCGCTATTCCCAGTTTGCAGGTCAGTGCGAAAAACATGCTGAATTTTTTCTCGAAGTTTATCTGGCGGATAGAATATTCCATCATCTTTCACGCTTTCATCCGGAATATTATTAATTCTTGTTCCGATATTTCGGCTGACAATCTTACAGCCATTCTCAAAGTGAGTCGCTTGCAAAATTTTTAAATCAATGCGCAATACTGTGGAGCAAATGTGTATGCGTCAGAGCTAACGCTGTTGGTAACAGGAGCGTCAGTCATAGACAAAACTTTATGCGTCTAAGAGTAAAACAAAACAGTTGCAGAGTCACCAGATCCACAATGCTTACGATGTATGTAGCTGGTTATTGTGGATAGCATATGTTGGAAAACAAGAAAGTGAATACTTTCAATGTGAAATGAGGGGTTTCCATGATTTATCGATCTGGAAAACCACGCCTCGGTTGAGCGGGTTGTCAGCTAACTGTATTTCCAGACTTTCTTCGACCAATGAATCGCAGTACAATGAGGCTCTGGCCAGGACCTTACCTTTCCGGTAATCCGTGGAAAGACCTGTGGAAATTCAATGTCCAGCTACTACAGATTTATTGGGCTGTAAAAGGAGGGTGTACCGCTGGTGTTCTCTTGTACAGTGTGTATTGTTTGTGCTATGTAACTTTTACCACACTCTCAAAGAATTTCATATATACCCGATCTTCGTGAAAGCAGATTGTCTTCCTCAGATCCCAGAAGAGCTACCGTCTTGGTATTTCTTCATTATTCTCGCAGAAACACTTCCCACGTACAGAAGAAAGGCCGTAGACTTTGCATCTATTTCGTCTTCTTCATCATCATCGTTTTCCAACTCCAGTTTCCAGGGTGTGCTGTACAAGTGCTCGCAATCTCCTGTCTTCCTGTTCCAGTTCAACTTCCCATTTGTGTCCTTTCTCCTCCCACACCTAATCTTACAGTCTCTATCCAGCATTTTCTTGGTCTTCCCCGTGGTCTTCTTTCTACAAGGTTCAGGTTGAAATACCTTTTTGGCACGTCTTCCACTGTTCATTCTCATTGTTCCTTCCGATTCCGAACCCAGTATATAAGTCAATCAGTTACCTTGCATGGTACGCGCATTCGAGTCTCTGTTACTACAGTACATCTACATCTATATCCACGCTCCGCAAACCACCTGACGGTGTGTGGCGGAGGATGTTAATTATCTGTGCCAATATTTAGTTCCGCAATAACTGTAAAGTCGATAAGAGGCACCAAAGCCTGATTGTTTACACTTGAGGATTTGCAGCAATTATTTCAATATTCATTCTTTGGATTGTTGGCCATCTTCTATAGCACAGTGCATCGATTATTATTACTTAGAGGGAAGTGAAGTAGATAGATCACATCGGTACGATGTATTAACGACTGCTGAGGATTTGATACACAAGGAATCTTGGATTTGGTTGACATGCGATTTCCTTGAACTTTGTTAGTCATTCCCCATCCCCCCGCAACCACACCACCACCACCACCACCACCACCACCACCACCACCACCTCTACTCCTGTAGAAACAAAGTTTCACAAAAAGTTAAACATGAATCATAAAGATAACTAAGTTCACACGATTCGCTGGCAGATGTTTGTAATCTCTATTATTTTATGAGGAGAAATTTTTATGTCTGAGTCTGTAGCTGATAAAGAAATTTCCCCTGCAAATAACAACTCCACAGCCATATTTTTTTTTAAGTTTATTTGTTCGCCACTAGTACTGAGATCACAGTTCCATTCTCAAGCGCTCATTCTCGCTGAAATCAACCAAGCTGCCATGCTGCAACCTAGCATCATCACCGCCTACAGCTTGGCTGGTTTGAACATCAATTGGAGGTGTGACCCCAAAACTATTCGCGGAAAATAAATTAAAAAATATTTCTGTGCAACTGTTACTTCCACGAAAATATTAAAAAGTACTTTAGAACAAAATCCAAGGAACTGTTGCAAAGACGTTACTGTTCGCGGTTTACGTAAATGACCAATTGTATAACGTCAGAAGTTCCGTGAGACTGAACTCGGGCGATACTGTTGTATTCAAATAATTCGAAGCACCAGAAAATTGTAGCGAAAAGCCAGAAGGTGTGCGCAGGATCAACGCTTGGAACGAGGACTGGTAGTTGATCGTCAGCAGGAACAGGTGTAGCTTAACTAGGTGCAAATACTGATTACTGCTTCTTTTCGCCAGTGGTGATCTATCACTGGAGACAATTCGAAACGTTTAATATCTGTGAGCATGCCTCCGGAGTGATTTAAGTTGAAAAAGCCATAAAAAACTATCTAGAAAACGTATAAATCAGATTGAGACTTATTTGCAAGAATACTAAGAAATGTAACACTTTTACGGATGCGGTTGCTTATCAAAACCTTCACCTCCACTATTCTTGAGTTTAGGTTCCTATGCCAGGTAGACTTAACAGAAGAGAGAACGAAGGTCCAAGCAAAGAGCAGTGTTTTTCTTGTTGGTTCGTTTAGCAAGTACGATAGCGCTATAAGGATTCACAATTCCAGGGGCAGCCGCTGCAAAAGCAGCGTTCTGTATCACTTAAAAGGCATATGGCTATTGTTAATATTTTAAGAGGGCATGTTATAAGAAGAGTCATGGGGTTTATTATTTGCTCCGACACTTACATCAAAAAATAACCATGACTGAAGTTAAAGAAATACGAGCTTACGGAAAGGTCTATCTATTTGCGAATACAATCGGAAGGACGGAGCGGTAGAAGGGGTTACACGACGTATTTTTTTTTTATTTATTGCCTTTCGGGGCGTGCCCATACAGCTATCTCAACAGCGAACGTCAATTAAGACGATACTAACGTGAGAACAAGACAACACCTACTCCCCGAGACGAGAAAAATCTCTAACGCGGCTGGGAATCGAACCCGGGCCCTTCCGGTTAGCAGTCCGCCGCGCTGACCTTTACGCGTTGTACGCTCCGCCGCACAGCGCAACGAGTGTAAATATATATGGAGTACCAGCCACAACTTCCACCAGTTTATGGAGATCGGCATCCAGCCAAAGAAACACGAGTAAATACTCATCAGACGTTGGCCCTGCATCGCGAGATTAACTCAGGCAGCGTAAAGGTCGATAGACACTGGGCATCACTGAAAGGAACGTCGACGCATTTCACAGCGTACTTCTAATGGCGGCATGCACACAGGCCGTCAACGGAACGGAACGTCGACCTCAAAGTTTCTCGGGGAGAAAGTTTGACGTTGAGTCGATGGGGAACAGCAATGTTCTCTGTTAACATCGGAAGTAAACCTTATCTCGCCACGCTCAGCAATGTTGTAGCAGTGGATTTCGTGCTCTTGTTCCTTCTTAATATATATTTCCTTGTTTGATTAGTTTTCGTGACAAACTGCGTTGCTCGCTTCAGGACTTGGGTACTTCTCTTATGAGTGCTCGTCTACGCAAAAAGACCAAACTTCTTAATGTTTTACAGTATCTAGACAAAGAGAGCCCGCCCGGTTGGCCGTGCAGTCTAACGCACGACTTTCCGAGAGGGAAGGAGCGCCGGTCCCCGGCACGAATCCGCCCGGTGGAGTTGTGTCGAGGTCCGGTGAGCTGGCCAGTCTGTGGACGGTTTTTAGGCGGTTTTCCATCTGCCTCGGAAAATGCGGGCTGGTTCCCCTTATTCCGCCTCAGCTACACTATGTCGGCGATTGCTGCGCAAACGAGTTCTCCACGTACGTGTACACCACCATTACTCTACCACGCAAACACTCGTCTGGTGTGAGACGTTCCCTCGGGGGGGGGGGGGGGGGGGTTCCACCGGGGGCCGAACCGCACAATAACCCTGGGTTCAGTGTGGGGCGGCGGAGGGGTGAAGTGGACTGCGGTAGTTGTCGTGGGGTTGCGGACCACTGCGGCTGCGGCGGGGACGGAGCCTCTCCGTCGTTTCTAGCTCCCCGGTTAACATAACATCTAGACAAAGAAAAATCATACGCCGTCCGTAAATAAAAAATAAATAGATGAAATAATTTTCCTTAGAAACCTTTATTAACAGTGAAAAAGTGAGCCCTATTGAAGAAGAAAAATACAATTTTTTTAAAGTTATTTAGTGCTGAGGAAGAGAAAAACGAAATGCAATCAATAAGGGAAAGATACACTGTGTACTGCCTTCTAAATATTGTTTGATGTCCTTCTATCACCCGACAAAGATAACCGAAAACGTAGCCAGTGTGGCAGCGCAGTTGTGTTTACGCCAGAGAAACAAGGGAGGCAAGTGGGCACTATTTCCTTACACGCACTGCACGCCGATGCCTTGCATAGCACACCACCAACCGAGTACCGGCACTTTTCTTTCACAATACTGTCACTCTGACAACATTTATTCACAGTGTGGTATGTCTGAATAAATCGCTGGTTGCTTTAATTGTTATACTTTTTTCTTAGACAAAACAATTTGTCGGAATTTCCCTGTTAGCCTTGAAGTCCAGTTCTTTGCAACAAAAGCTGCGAAGAGTTGGTGTTACTTTGTTTTGTTCGTAACATCGCAGGAATTGTCTAATAACACATTTATCCACATATTCAATGGGATTGCACTTTGGGTCGTCTTCCTTGAGGTAAGTGCTTGCATCTGGACTTGAATATTTCTGCTCGCACATTCCGTTTCCTTTCCCGTGAGCGCTTACACCCCTTTCACAGTCTCATCATGACTAAATTTTATAACATGAACACCAAGTTGTCGCGGTTGCCCACAATGGCACTTTCCGCGATCACTTTCAGTGCTTTCATCGCGAGATAATTTTGAACTGGCTAGGGCATGATAATCACTTTCGCGGTTCAGTATTTCACCTCCTTTTCTCACAATACTACAGTTTATTCAGATGGTAAACTGATCTTTCGGACGGAGACAACTTACAAACAGATTACGCCCGCCAGATGATGAGATCATATGCCAACTGCCCGTTACGTCCCTGTAACTACCATACAAAATTAATAAGCGGTGACGACAATGTAGATCTGCAATAAAAGACGATGTCCACTGAGTTAGCTTAGTCTTCAAACGATAAAACATGTTTGACAATGTCCTTCTCATTCACACTAATATAATTCACAAATCAAAGTCCGTTTATTCCACAGAAGCCTCAGTTTGTTCAGTTTGGTTCAGTATTAATCTGATTATAAAAATGTAAAGTCAGCTACACATTATTGCCGGTAGCCACAGTAACAATGGGCATTTACTTGAATTGCGTGAGTTGACATCTGGTCATGTGAACGTACTTCTGCTCAACACGAAAGCATCCGTCTGTATATGCAGACTCATCTCAGGAACTGCTCTAGGAATATTGATGCGATCTTGAGTGATAGATACACTGGTTCACGAGGCAGGTTTTTGTATACAATTCACAAATACGTCATACAAATTGTGTGAATTATGATTAATTAGAGTTATTTGTAAGAACGATGCCTAGCGCACACCCATCATAACTCGAGACATCAGCAGTGTCTTGAGAAAGCAGCAAGCGGAGTAATTTGTATATCGTGTGCTGGTCAGAGGGTTGGCTGCACGCGCTCTCTCGCTCTCTCTCTCTCTCTCTCTCTCTCTTTTCCCTAACTGCCGACAGAGTTAAGTATTCAACGATGAACTTCAAGGGGTGGTATGTGACGTCCGCCCAGATCATATGAAGATGATGATGTTTGGTTTGTGGGGCGCTCAACTGCGCGGTCATCAGCGCCCGTACAAAGTCCCAGCTTTTTCACAGTCCAACTCTTTTCACAATCCAATCTAGCCACTGTCACGAATGATGATGAGGATGATGAAAATGTTGAGAACAACACAAACACCCAGTCCCCGGGCACAGAAAATCCCCAACCCGGCCGGGAATCGAACCCAGGACTCCGTGATCCAGAGGTAGCAACGCTAGCCACTAGACCACGAGCTGCGGACAGATCATATGAGGAGAACAATAAGGAACAAAATGAAGCAAAAAGGGAAAAAAACGGTAGAGAGTGTGGCTGTGGGATCGAATCCCAGCTGTGTCGCTTTTTTTTTTCTCTGCCGTTTAACCTAGCACTGAATTCTCAATGATGTGGAGATACGTATTTCGAAATATGACGACAATGTCAGGCCGCCAACTTCTGTTTCGCTGAGGTTAGCGATCGCAATTTCTCTCTTAATTCACTGCAAAATTTTGCAACAACGGGTAGTGCGTTACTTAACTTTGAAGTATAGTAAGAAATACGACCAATAACGAAAGGATAACCACCATATCATCAGGCTGTGATGTGAGACTTACAACTGAAAATAAAACATTTTTAACCAATAGTTTGCCTGCAATCGTCTGAGAGCAGCCACATAGAGAGAAAGACATGCGAATCCAAAGTATGTGGAGTTTTATTTTTTATGCTAAAAATAAAACATTTTCCAAAACACTACCTCAGCAACATTGCTCCGTATACATACAGCATGTTTTTTCAACAGTTCAGCAGATGACTGAAGTCGCAGCTTTCTACCTTCCTTGAATCAGATGTAGACGTGGACGCAATTTTTGCGTGACACGTCGAAGAAGTGTGACGTAAAAGAGTCCATAAAGAGGGATTGCAGCAACGAGTCCCAACAATCCAACAGTTCATCACAGTGCGTACTAAGCTTCACAAGAGGACTGCTGTAACAGGAGCTAAACATGTACATCACCAGTGTTTCTTCTAGTTTTCTTCCTTTTGTTTGTGCCACCTCATCCAACCTCAGACACACACACACACACACACACACACACACACACACACACAATACTGGCATATAATATTTAGATTGGTTATAAACATATTACTTACATCATGATGTGCTCCCATAATGCCCCAAGACATCTTTCCCCCCATGCGCTGCTTCCACCGCGCAAGTTATATGAAAGTGATGATATCCTGTTGCTTAGCTTAGTTCTGTGAAATTTATTCGTGCCTCTACGCAGTGGCCTGCGAACTAAGTACGCTAGCCACACTGGTCATCTGGCCATAGAAACTTACTGCTAGCCACGCGAAGCCGGCCAAGGTCCATAGAACCAAATAATATATACCTCGATATGACTGCTTAAATACTTTCACCTTAAATTTCACTTGTCCTTTTCCGACGACTGTATCCCCAGATGTCAACTCTGCCGATCCCAGTTTGCAGCTCCGAATCCTTTTACTGGCTCCACGGGCTCGTTACTGCAATCACTGTCGACATGAAACCAGTGTGTCCCTGCCGCCATAAAAGACGCGTAACAATAAGAATAATACCCGGAGGCATTTGGCTAGCGCATACTAAGCCAAAAGCTGCAAGTGTCAAAGACCCTGTGCTCTTATGGTACTGAGAAGGGAACCTCCACATAGCACACCCCTCATATTTGGTGGTAAGAGGGCCCTGTGGTTAGAGCGTCAAAAACTGAACACAAATGAAGCATGAAAACAGGAAGAAGGTGTACTGAACTGTGAGAAAAAGCTAACTATAAACAGTGAACGGTACAAGATTAACGGGTCTAATACTGAGGAAAGTTATATAGTCGCGGCGTCGTGATCAAGTGGTCACGATGAAGGACTGCGAACTGGACACGCCGTGTTCAAAACACTATCGTGCCACATATTACTATTGTTTTTCAACATTATGAACTGTGCATCCAGTCACTGAAATGTTTGTTCTCCTTCTGTAGTTTGGTAGTTGTCATACTACAAATCGGTTATAGAATATGAGTCATATGGTAAGAATACGATACCGTCGCAAGTAAACACGATGAATAGCGAGAGCAGGCGAGATAGCACATAGATGTCTCACAGAAATGAAAACAAAAAATAAACTTCTGTGAACAAAGGAATTCAAGAGTCAAAATGTCGATAACAGAACTCAACTTCACAAATGTTAAAAAAAATGTGTTCTGGAGAGCACAGAGAAACTGTGTGATTGTGAAACTGTTGCGTTCATTTGTTGCAGCTTATGTGACAAACTATTATGTTTTCACCATTTCCTAGTGAGTGATCACATTCACGTTCATACGAACACCTAAAGCGGGCAAGGAGGCGTATCTCACTCACTTACGAGGCGTACAAATTAGGTGCGTCGATTAGAAATGGCTCTGAGCACTATGCGACGTAACTTCTTAGGTCATCAGTTGCGTCGATTAGAGATTCCTGTCATATGACACACGTACTGTCACTGAACCGCGTGTGACACACCAGAGGATTCAGTTGACTTGCCGCCTTGGCATCAAATGTTTGCGGTTCCCATTCGAAAGCCACTTCCTTTCGACTGCTAATAGAATAGTTCTGCAGAATCAACTGTCATTATAGGTCCGTACCTTACATCTCTCTGTTGCAAACGGACGTCACACCACTATGCAGACTCAAATTTGAAGACCGCCAAGAAGAAAACAAAATGGCATGAGGGAGGTTTGAACACGACTCACTCGCTACACAGTCCGTCTAACTTCAACGCCGTTGTTGTATCACCTTGCTCTATATTGCCCTTCTCGTTCTTGGACCGTTCACTGTTTTCACGCTTTTTTTTTTTTTTTTAACGATTCAATACACCTTCTTCCTGTTTTCATGGTCGATCTGTGTTGCCTGTTGCCGCCGAGTGGTTTTAGACGCTGAGTCCGGAGCCGCGCTGCTGCTACGGCCGCGGGTTCGAATCTTGACTGGGGCATGGATGTGTGTGCGTCCTTACGTAGGTTTAAACAGTTCTAAGTCTAGGGGACTGATGACCTCAGATGTTAAGTCCCATAGTGCTTAGAGCCAATTTTTTTTCGGTCTGCGTTCAGGTTTTGTGTGGCCGTCCGCTGAGTCGCCTTACCACCATGTTGACGTGAGAACCGCCGCCGTAATGACTGTGACGTTCCTTCCGTTGCGCTGGTGTCCAGTGAGGATCGGAATGGAGCATTTCACTGTCGGCAGTTAGGGGAGAGAGAGAGAGAGAGAGAGAGAGAGAGAGAGAGAGAGAGAGTGGGGGGGGCACCTGTGAGGCACGTGGCGCGCGCATGCGCCTGGGCAGCCCCGCAAGGCCGGCGCTGTTCTGTGCTGGCGCCGCCGAGCCTTGGCTGTCGCAACGCTTGCGCAACGCAGAAGCAGCCGTCATCTGGCGCCACCCTGCGTGCCCGCGCCCCACTTCTCGCACGCACACACTCTCCCCCACCCCCACCCCTCGTCCGCAGCGCCCATTTCACGAAAAAATGACAAAAATGCGTCCGCACCTGACGAGGTCGCCAGCAGGCCTTAACTTCAGCACTTTACCTGCGTACGAGAAAGTGCGACGTGACCACTCGGCTCTCTTCAGCAACTTACTGAACTCGACGATCACTCCGAGTCTGTCGCATCTGTTCCAGTTCGATATATGTAACACGAACTACGCCCGTGAAATTTTAACATTTGAGGATGAGACACGAACATCGTTTCGACCAATGTGGCAGTTGCGCTAAAGTGCGACGAAAGCACATTTCACACCTGCGACTTTCTTGTTTCAATCGACAACTAGCGGCACTTGAGATTACTGCAGCGTCCCTTGCGTTTCATTTCTATACTGAGTCTCTCCTGTCACGGGTCGTCGTTTTTTTTTTTTTATCGACCTTTATCAAGGGTGACAAGAAGGAAAGAGAGTCACTGACTGACAGCGGGAAAAGTGGTGGAACGTACTCCCGGAATGCTAAAATTGAATAAGCTGATGGTATGTACAGCACAGGAGGGGTGGTACGGGACCTTAGTGGCCTTCGAGTGTCCATTCCAAAGGAGAGTACGCTAAGTCCTCACAGCAGGTGGCCGTTTAATTACACAGGCAAATGTGTTTTTAAGAAATTTCCGCTATGCTAAGAAGAATACATCTACATCTACATACATAATCCGCAACCCATCGTATGGTGCATGGCGGTAGGTATCTTGAACAACTACTAGCCATTTCCTTACATTTTCCCAATAGTGTTTCGCGAAAAGAATATCCTACTCCCTCCATGTATTCCTGTTTGAGTTCACGAAGCATCTCTGGAATACCAGCGCGCTGATCGACCCCATCGGTAAGAAATCCGGCATCCAGCATCTGAATTGCTTCGATGTCTTCGTTTGTTACGTTGTGGTGGTGAACCCAACACTCGAGCAGCATTCAAGAATGGGTCGCACTTGTATTCTATAAGGGATCCCCTTAACAGATGTCCGACACTTTCCTAAAATTCTCCCAATAAACCGAAGTTTACCATTTGCCTTCTCTACGACGTTCCATTTCATATCGCTTTGCAACGTTACACCTAGATATTTAACCGACGTGATTGTGTCAAGCTACTAATACTGTATTCGAATATTACAGGTCTGTACAGCTGTCATTCATCATAAATAGAAATTGTGTCTAAGTCAACCTGTACCCTTCCTCAGTCGCTCAACAACGGCGCTTTCCCATACACGGGAGCGTCATTAGTAAAGAGTCGCAAGCTGTTACCCTTCTTTCAGATTGTCCATGTGTACAGAGAAAAAGAACGAGCCTACCATATTTCCCTAGGGCACTCTTGACAATACCCCTGTCTCTAATGAGCATTCGCCATTCTTTTGCTGAAGAAAGAAATATAATAAATATAAGGAAGTGTAAACTCTGTGAAAACTTGACGGGAGGAAAAATATTTTTCGATGGGATTCTGTTTTTGAAAGTTGTGTTAAATGTGTGATCATGTATCTACGGAGAAACGTAGAAGAGGCTTATAAACTAGATTTTAAATGCTAGAGTCGACAGCCAAAGGGCTAGCGATTTTTTAGAAGACATAAGGATTTACATACATCTGAAAAAGTGACAGTTAGCGAGGATCATGAAAGTGCTGCCTACCCTTCCCCCGCTACATTTTTGATCGTTTAGAACGTTACTGAGTTCTACTTGTTGAATTCCATTTATATTTCTGTCTTTTCGTTTTTGAGTGTAAACACGATGGCGCTGGCAGCCTGTTCGGAACTAATAATAATAATAATAATAATAATAATTCCCTGTGATTCGATGGCCTGGTGCAGGTCTTTTAATTGGACGCCACTTCATCTGCTTGCGGGACTTAAACATGCCTTTTAAGACGCCCCTACTACTTCTACTACGGCTACTATATTGGGCGACCTGTAAGTTTTTGCTTTCATTCCACCCAAAATTCTATATGTCGTTTCTTGCGTTCGCCTGACAGGTTTCTGTTATTTTTCTTATTTATTTTCCTATGCTAGTTTTTGCCTTATTTCCAAATATTCTTCGTTACTTCACATTTGTAGCTTGTATGGCGCCCATTTTTTCCCTACTAATCCGTCATTCAGGTATCTCTAGTCTGACCAGCATCGTTAAACGTTCACATGCATGTAATCCATATCGTCTTACCACTGTGTCACAGGGTACTGGTTTTGTTTTTCTAGGTATGCAATTCTTATTGTGGATAAATTTTGTCGACCCACAGGTTCTTTCTGTTTTATCAGCTATTACTTCTATTGCGTATCCTCCTAGTCCATTCTGCTTTACGGTTTCTTCAAGGTATTTAAATTTACCAACTCACTCTATTTTACTTGTTATGCTTATACAAAATGTTAATGGTAACTGTTTACAACATACCACAGTGGTGTAGGACTAGAAAAACCATGTAAGTTACAGCACATGCGCACCATGAGAGATTCTGAATAGCCTCTTGTGCTCTTAGGCCACCGGCTTAGTCGGTCAGAATTTCATTCTTTTTCTTTTAATTTTTACAGTGGTAATTTAAACTTTGCCGAGAGGGTAATAAAAGATAAAAAGACTTTTGTAAACATCATGCAAAAACTACACTACTGGCCATTAAAATTGCTACACCAAGAAGAAATGTAGATGATAAACGAATATTCATTGGACAAATGTATTATACTAGAACTGACATGTGATTACATTTTCACGCAATTTGGGTGCATAGATCCGGAGAAATCAGTACCCAGAACAACCACCTCTGGCCGTAATAACGGCCTTGATACGCCTGGGCATTGAGTCAAACAGAGCTTGGATGGCGTGTACAGGAACAGCTGCCCATGCAGCTTTAACTCGATACTACAGATCATCAAGAGTAGTCACTGGCGTATTGTGACGAGCCAGTTGCTCGGCCACCATCGACCAGACGTTTTCAATTGGTGTGAGATCTGGAGAAAGTGCTGGCCAGGGCAGCAGTCGAACATTTTCTGTATCCAGAAAGGCCCGTACAGGACCTGCAACATGCGGTCTTTCATTATCCTGCTGAAATGTAGGGTTTCCCAGGGATCGAATGAAGGGTAGAGCCACGGGTCGAAACACATCTGAAAGGTAATATCCACTGTTCAAAGTGCCGTCAATGCGAACAAGAGGTGACCGAGACGTGTAACCAATGGCACTCCACAGCATCACGCCGGGTGATACGTCAGTGTGGCGATGACGAATACACGCTTCCAATGTGCGTTCACCGCGATGTCGCCAAACACAGATGCGACCATCATGATGCTATAAATAGAACCTGGATTCATCCGAAAAAATGACGTTTAGCCATTCGTGCACCCAGGTTCGTCGTTGAGTACACTATCGCAGGCGGTCCTGTCTGTGATGCAGCGTCAAGGGTAACCGCAGCCATGGTCTCCGAACTGATAGTCCATGCTGGTGCAAACGTCGTCGAACTGTTCGTGCAGATGGTTGTTGTCTTGCAAACGTCCCCACCTGTTGACTCACGGATCGAGACGTGGCTGCACGATCGTTTACAGCCATGCGGATAAGATGTCTGTCATCTCGACTGCTATTGATACGAGGCCGTTGGGATCCAGCACGGCGTTCCGTATTACCCTCCTGAACTCACCGATTCCATATTCTGCTAACAGTCATTGGATCTCGACCAACGCGAGCAGCAATGTCGCGATACGATAAACCGCAATCGCGATATCCGACCTTTATCAAAGTGAGAAACGTGATGGTACGCATTTCTGCTCCTTACACGAGGCATCACAACAACGTTTCACCAGGCAACGCCGGTCAACTGCTGTTTGCATATGAAAAATCGGTTGGAAACTTTCCTCTTGTCAGCACGTTTTAGGTGTCGCCACCGGCGCCAACCTTGTGTGAATGCTCTGAAAAGCTAATCATTTGCATATCACAGCATTTTATTCCCGTCGGTTAAATATCGCGTCTGTAGCTCGTCATCTTTGTGGTGTAGCAATATTAATGGCCAGTAGTGTAATTAAGTTCACAGTTAGAGAATAACTTAATCCTCACAAGCACAGTTGCCAGCAACGGGGGAAAATTGACTGGGTCGCAACGTCATTGGCAAGCAGAACTCGGGAACGTGGATCGGACGGGATGCCGAGGCACTTAAGCATTCAAGAGGAGCTGAGCATCCGTGTTCGACACCCGGTCCGGCATAAATTTTCAAGTGCGGTTGTTGAATTATTTCAATGCACAAAGTAGCTATGTCATACAAGTTTCGCTTTAGTTACTTTCGGATATCATAGCCAATATTTAAAGGATTTACCAGGTCGTATTCGTAAGGTACTGCGAGTGAAAGTTGTAGTCTCGCTGTCAGGAATTCAGCCAGCCTGTGGCGTATTGTTAGCTGTCACGTTCGGAAGGTCTCGGAAACCACAATGCTTATCTTGTCTTCAAAGCGAACGTTTCACGTTGACAAAGAAACTTTGTTTGTAGTCTGATATCTGGACACCATCCATTAAGCTAATTGTGGTGTCGTCTGAAGAACGAGGTACCGTGACAAAGTTGCTACCCCATGACGGAACCACAATTAAGCACAGACGCTGCCAGACACAGCGACGAATGAGAGACATCGGCGTAGGCACGCCCTCAAGAGTTACCATACGCCGCTACTGCTCAAGACTTGGCTACGCCAGAGCGGTGGGCCGTCTGCAACCGTCACCGACGAGAACAGCGTCGTCTCGCTACAGCGGGAGAGTTGTTGCCTTAGGCAGAATTACGAAGAAAAGTTTACAGTCAGTTGTACTGTAAGAGACTAGCATTCTGTACCGTATCAAGTGGTACATTAGTGTTCAGTGACTGTAAGAAATATACATAGACAACCCTATGGACACGGATATTTCGTGAGAAAACCTCCCCTACAGCATTATGGAGTAATTCAGTATGTTTCCTTAAAAAAGCAATGACGAGACAGTAATCGTTTAATCTATATATCTTGTCACAGAAAGAGAATTAAACAGTGGGAAATTAGGCAACTGGGCATGCAACTTTCTGCTGCAGACATTAGGAACTTGTCTTCACTGTAATTGAAACTCCCCAATTCCTCTTGTATTTACATCTTAATCATCAGTATCCCCTGCATCAGTTATTTTTCAGCGTCAGATTCTCTCTAGAGGTAACTATCTCCGATCATGCCCGAGCGAGTATCCGAGCTTTCCTGATAGAGCAGTCGCGGTGCATTGCTTGCAGGTTCTCCCCTTCTCACTGATTGAGCAAGGAACAAATTGAGTATAACCTCTACTATCTATGAAGCACGACATATAGGTCACAGAAATCTGTAAGTTTCATAATAATATTAATTTTGAATGTTCAAAGAATTACGCATACTGTTATGACAGCCGGCTGGAGTGGCCGTTCGGTTATAGGCGCTACAGTCTGGAACCGTGTGACCGCTACGGTCGCAGGTTCGAATCCTGCCTCGGGCATGGATGTGTGTGATGTCCTTAGGTTAGTTAGGCTTAAGTAGTTCTAAGTTCTAGGGGACTGATGACCACAGCAGTTAAGTCCCATAGTGCTCAGAGCCATTTGAACCATATGATACTGTTATTACAGCTAACAGCACGATCCATATGGAACGTTCTGCGGCCATAAAATACGTTGTGGAAAACCAGAAACAACGTTCAAAGAGAGAACACTGTTACTTCAACAAGGATAAGCCTTGAAAATTAATGGTAATCTAAAACGATATACAAACAAAATGCATACCCACGGAATTTTCACAAATTTCATATGTATTTTTAGCATGTTGCTCTTACGATGCTGCTCTTAGGATATTAAAGGAATTGCACAAAACAAAAATCAGAAGAGCCCAAACGTCTCTCTCGATGATAAAAAACGTTTTAAAAACAACTAATTATGAGTATACGATCTAGTTTACTTGAAAATATGAGGAATAATGTACGAGTGTTGGAACTTAAATATGGCTCAAATGGCTCTGAGCACTATGGGACTTAACTTCGGAGGCCATCAGTCCCCTAGAACTTAGAACTACTTAAACCTAACTAACCTAAGGACATCACACACATCCATGCCCGAACTTTAATAGTGGCAACTATTTATTTACAGCTCGTACAAAATAGATACGTGTTTCAAAGTTTTACTGACCTTCAAAGTAGTCATCAGCATTGTATGTAACCCGTTGCCAGTGATGTGGAAGTCGTAGGATACTCTTAGCAGTGCAAGTTGTGCTGACAGTTCGAGCGGCGAGGTCTATTGCCCGACGAATTTGTAGCAGTTCTGAAGCGAATGCTGTGAAGTGTTTCCTTCAGTTTATAAATCGAGTTGAACTTACGAGGGCTTAAGTCAGGGGAATGCAATAGATGGTATAGCACTTAGCAGCCCCATCAGTCAAACAAATCAGTAACATTGTCCTGCAAAATGATGGTCAGGTCCTGAAGAAAGTGTCATCCCTTCTAAGCTGGTCGTAGGTTGTGTTCCAAAATTGAACAGCACAGAGACAGAAGTGATGACACTTTCTTTCTTCAGGACCTGACCATCATTTTGCAGGACAATGCTCAAGGGCATATAGTGCAAGCTGTTACCGATTTGTTGCCGCGCGGGATTAGCCGAGCGCTCTAGGGCGCTGCAGTCATGGACTGTGCGGATGGTCCCGGCGGAGGTTCAAATGGTTCAAATGGCTCTGAGCACTATGAGACTCAACTGCTGAGGTCATTAGTCCCCTAGAACTTAGAACTAGTTAAACCTAACTAACCTAAGGACATCACAAACATCCTTGCCCGAGGCAGGATTCGAACCTGCGACCGTAGCGGTCTTGCGGTTCCAGACTGCAGCGCCTTTAACCGCACGGCCACTTCGGCCGGCCGGCGGAGGTCCGAGTTGTCCCTCGGGCATGGGTGTGTGTGTGTGTGTTTGTCCTTAGGATAATTTAGTTTAAGTAGTGTGTAAGCTTAGTGATTGATGACCTTAGCAGTTAAGTCCCATAAGATTTCACACACACACACACACACACACACACACACACACACACACACGGATTTGTTTGACTAATAGGGGTGCTAAGTGCTATACCATCTACTGCACTCCCCTGACTTAAGCCCTCGTGAGTTCAACTCGATTTCTAAACTGAAGGAAACACTTCACGGCATTCGCTTCAGAACTGCCAGAAATTCGTCGGGCAATAGACCGCGCCGCTCGAACTGTCAACCCAGGCACCGCTAAGAGTATCCTACGACTTCCACATCGCTGGCAACGGGTTATACACAATGCTGGTGACTACTTTGAAGATCAGTAAAGCTTTGAAACACGTATCTATTTTGTACGAGCTGCAAATAAATAGTTTCCGCTATTAAAGTTCCAACCCTCGTATAAAGAGGCATAAATTGACAGTACTTTATCTACTATCGGTGTGCAAAAGAGTTTAATATGGAACAAATCCCAGGGAATAGAAAGGTTAAGCTTTTCTTTGTTTAGCACATGCTCTTAATGAAGATAGGGCATTCCTCCGCCTTCAAACTTACGATATCAATTCAAAGACTTTTGTAATCTTACAATAACCTCGTTTCGTTTATTTGCCGGCCGCTGTGGCCGAGCGGTTCTAGGCGCTTCAGTCCGGAACCGCGTTGCTGCTACGGTCGCAGGTTCGAATCCTGCTTTGGGCATGGATGTGAGTGATGTCCTTAGGTTAGTTAGGTTTAAGTAGTTCTAAGTTCAGGTGACTGATGACCTCAAATGTTAAGACCCATAGTGCTTAGAGCCATTTGAACCATTTTCGTTTATTTCAGCTGAACAATACCTCAATACCTGTATCCTTTGAAATTATTATTTCTTTCAACCGTTTTCAAACAAGTGATTTACTTCCTATCTATAGGTTCAAAATCATGGAAGTGCCAAACCACAGCGGAAAATGCCGAATGGTGGTCACAAATCGTCTGCTAAAAGGAAAGTGAAAAATTTAATTTAGTAAGTATGGTAGACTAACTGGAAATTAGATTCCTTTCATCAGGACCAAGGTCGTGAATACTTCCAAATTCCAGGTGACTAGCTTTCTGGATACCAACAAAAATGGCCATTTTAGGATAGTATAGTGATGCTCAATACGAGACACCAGTTATAAAGGAATATTACGCGAAAAAACACATGCCAATAATATTTAGAAAATAAGGGGCACTCTATCCAATTTCTCAAATATAAGTGTTTCAGTCCACACTAAGATAATAGTCCATTTGACTAAGTATAACTCGAAAAGTCTGTCCACTATCTGCACGCTGTGGGATCACATGCTTGTACCAAAACGAAATTGTGGTATGTTCGCTGTTACATGTGTGGACTGTAGGCAACCACCCAGGGGTTAACTACTTTACCCACTGGCCGACTTACAAGGCCACCAAGACTAAATTATAACATACTAATATTTTAGAAATGATAGGATCTGCTGAAAAAATTTCGCATAATGACAGAAGTTGGAAGATCTAATTGGAGGAGCGAGAACATCGTAGGTAAGGCAGTGTAACGGAAAGCGGAGACAGATGTTTCATGTAGCAAATCAAATCATCAGTGAATGATGTAACAGGAATTGAATCACCTGTGATCAAAAAGATCGGACACTGAACGTGTGCAAGAATACAGGACGAAAGATTCTTCTCGTATTTGGAACCTACGTAATATCAATTAGCATTCGCCAAAAATTGCAAGGTCTCCTTACAGGCAAAAATAAAGAGTCATTAAATATAAAAGTAAACTACCCAATAAATCAACGATGCAAATTTTATATTTTGTAAGTTGTTACAGGCAGAAATGTTTCGGTACTGAAAGAAAAGAAAGACTGGATTATCGAGCATGGTGTTGGGGGAAAGAATGAAAAAAGAAACAGATATCAGAATTTTGTTGACGGCTGTAGTAAAGGCACTGTTTCAACAGCACCACAAACTGTAATGTAAAGAATCAGTTTCATGGTATTGTTTCTCGTGTAACTGCAGATTTATACGCTTATTATTAAGCACGTGGAGGCCCAAACAAGTCATAACAGCACAAAAAGGAAAGAATGTAACTGGAAAAGACAAAGGTGACATCAAAGCTATGTCGGTAAAACAAATACAAGGAACGATCAAAAAGTTTCGGTTTGAGTGCGTTGCTGCAGCGTATAAGCAGGTATATAAGCACCGCTGTGTAGGCAAGGGGTCAGTGTGGGCCCTTACTCGTATATTGCACAACAGATCATACTTTATCGTAGAAACTGGATTAGAGGTCAAAGAGAGCAACGGAGAACGACAATGTTACACTAATACACTAACGAAACAAGAAGCAATACCGAAGATTTTCTTTGTCATGAGAAGCCTGACGGTGGTAGGTGAAACGTGACGGGTAGCGAGATGTGGGTCTGCTTCACTCAGTGACCTGTGCTGGAAAGTTCTCAGCCCACGGTCTCGAAACGTAATCCCTTTCCAGCATCCTCGCCAAAACAAATCCTGGAAAACCAAGTCCTTGAGCTGTAGGAACATAACATGAAGCGTGCTTTCTCCAGTTGCTCTATATTTCGTTCAATGACTGTAGGAGGAGACAGGATGTCTTAGGCAGAATTGGTATTAGGTGTGACGAATGGCAGCTTCGTCTAAATATCACAAAAGAAAGTATAAATTAATGAAGATGATTAGGAAAAACAATCTTGTAATGTTAGAAAATAACATCAGTGGTGTGCTGCTCGACACAGGCAGCCCGCATCTCGTGGTCGTGCGGTAGCGTTCTCGCTTCCCACGCCCGGGTTCCCGGGTTCGATTCCCGGCGGGGTCAGGGATTTTCTCTGCCTCGTGATGGCTGGGTGTTGTGTGATGTCCTTAGGTTAGTTAGGTTTAAGTAGTTCTAAGTTCTAGGGGACTTATGACCACAGCAGTTGAGTCCCATAGTGCTCAGAGCCATTTGACACAGTCAGATCGATTAACTATCTGGGTGTAACATTGCAAAACGACATGAAATAGAACGAACATATCGATCAGTTGTAGGGAAGGCAAATCGTCGACTTCGGTTTACTGGGAGAATTCTAGCGAAGTGTAGCTCACCTATAAAGCAGACTGCGTACAGAATACTTGTGTGACCCATTATTGAGCACTGTTCGAGTGTTTGGAATCCCCACCAGGTCGGATCAAAGAGACACATCGAAGCAGTTTAGAGGCGCACTGCTAAATTTTATGCCGGTAGAGTCGATCAACATTCGAGGGTTACGGAGATGCTTCACGAACTCTAATAGGAATCCCTGGAGGGAAGACAACACTCTTTCCGGAAAACACTACTGACAAAATTTCGAGAACAGGCATTTGATACTTACTGGTTGCAGAACGATTCCACTGTCGCCAACGTGTATTTCGCGAAAGGAACACGAAGACAACATAAGAGAAATCTGGGCTCGTACTGAGGTATATACTGCACTGTTGTTCCTCCCTCATTACATTTGTGAGTGGAACTGGAAAGGAAATGACTAGCAGTGGTACAGGTACTCTCCGCCGTGGTTCGCGGAGTATGTAGATGTAGACATAGATGTAGATGAAGATGAAGACGTCAACGCACATAGAGCGTCTCTCTGCGGTTAGCTGGTATGAGCGGCAGGAAGCTCACACCGAGAACTGAAGGGCCCAAGTCACCAACAATCCGAACACATTAACTGAAGTTACGGTTGTATTTTACATCCTAGTCCGACAGCTAGACAGCTTGCGGAAAATGGACCACCATTTCGACTGAATTCGTGACTTCCTAGTAGATGAAACTCATGTCGTATTTAACGGGGCGAAATCGTCAGAAGTGAAAGCAATTTGAAGCGTAGCCCAAGGGAATGTTATGGAGACGTTACTCTTCGCGTTACATAAAGTGAGTTAAAAAAATTTACGAATATTTTTTGAGTTGGTAGTGCTCATCAAACCAAGAAAATTAGGTCAAGTAAACATGAAGGCGTAAATGCGTACTTTTTAAGGTCTGAAGACTTGTCCATAGAAGCAGCCGAAAGACTTTTGGCTGTCGATCAGAACTCAGGATTACCTCGAAGACCGTAAGCTCCCATTCCAGAGTAGCTGTGTTTCGACTCCTTTGTCAGCTTTTTCGACTCGCGCGCTGTCTTTCGAAACACCCTTTATATACATGTGGCACAGTACCACCCGATAACTTGTTCGGCCGACTACCCAAGCGTCTTACGGACACAGGTTCTCTAGTACACCGAAACTCTAACTGTGGGAGGCTCACTCACTCCCACGCCTGAGATGGGGGATCACAGAGTGCAACCAGTGCTCGACGACTGGCCTGAGTCATCGTCTTGTCTCAGTGGTACTTCATCAACAGTGCTGTTGTACTTCGAAAAATGAGCAATTCCTTGGGACGAAGGGCACTTGGATCGATTGTCACGTAACGTTCAGCGCCTTCTGTGTTCAAGTATCCACGTCTCAGAAAAATACGTCTCTGGACCCACGATTGTTGGTCTTGTTTTTCTGGTTTTGATGAGTATTACCACCTCTAAAAATATTCGAATCGTTATACAAGAGACTTGGCGGGTAAGATCGCGAACTCAGTGAGGCTATTCGAGGATGATACTGTTGTATATAGGAAAGTTGCAACGCCAGATAATCGTAGCTAAATACTGGAAGAACCGCAAAAGAGCGGCGCGTGATTTAGAAACTCACAACAGAGACAAATTGCTCATAAATACAAAATTGTTGAGGTTTTCACGGCCACTTGTTCACATATTGCCTTTCGTCTTTTGTGATCTTCAGCTGACGTTTGTTAAACGAATTTTCTGACGTTTTGCCGGTACGAATGGCTGGCAATGTCAGACGTTCATTCTCCATTGCTGGTGGAAGACTGGGCTCGAGCCCGCAGCCAAAGGTTCCGCGTACCTGTCGAGCCGACATCTGAAAGCTTTATCCTTGTCACTACCGCTGTCGTTCTCCTTCTGTTATCTGCAACGGTTCTTCGCTGCGGCACGGCAATCCAGAAAGAAAGACACGTTGTTCTTTGTTGTTGATAATTCTTCCGTGTATATGGTCGTGGTCCATGGAATATTTCTATTCCTAACGTTTCGTCCAATACTACTTTGGACATCCTCAGAGGTATGGCTGGCCCGGTTGAGTCCTGCCGACTCAACACGCCCAGCCATACCTCTGAGGATGTCGAAAGTAGTATTGGACGAAACGTTAGGAATAGAAGTATTCCATGGACCACAACCATATAACCCGGAAGAATTATCAACAACAGTACCATCCGGTCGTCAAAGCCTTCATTGTACGTTGTTCTTTGTTTACAATATTGGTGATTAATCACTGGAGAGAGTTAGAACTATTCAGTTTCGAGGAGAAAGTGTCCAGATTGACCCTTTGTGGAATCACTACATAAAACAAGTTATAGATTAAGTAAATGCCAGACAGAGAGGCATTAGGAAAATTCTAAGGAAGTTTAATTACCTTCAATGGTATACACTGCAACGGAGATGTACTCCAGAGATTGCATTTTAAGCCTTCCCATAGACTTTTCGCGAAATAACCGCCCCTATAAAACGAGAAACTTGAGATCATACGGAGGCTTCCTGACAACCATTTTTCAATACGCGCCTTTCGCGAATGTAACAGGGAAGTTGGAAAAGGTACTCTAATTACCTCCCGCCATACACCGTAAAGTGGCACGCGGACAGTCTCTCTGGTACCAACGAGATGGAGCAAGTAAGGTATAGCCACTTAGGGGTTATGATTACTTCTCCATGAAGACCCACTCCGTCACTCTTATATTCCCAGAAGGAAAAAGAGATCAAAGCTAAAGTATTGGTTACGCCGAAATCATTACGGAGGTGCCACAGGCTCAATTGGACGCTGCTGCGGCCTTCTCGAGGAACCATCCCAACATTCGCCAGAAAATGCGAAATTAATCTCATCGAATGGGAATTTGAACGCGCTCCTCCTTATTATAAAGCCGGTGGCTTAACGACAGCCTGGTCAAGCAAAAGTGCGAATTGTTAGCGAAAACTTGGCGGACATTGAAACGTGTATGCTCAAACAAGGTATCACGAGCTGCTTTTGAGATGGCTGCTCGGATAGTGAATGGAAAGTAAAGAGGCACACCGCTAGATTAGGACAAAAAGGAAAATAACTTAGTCTTTTACTTTCAACGCACGCACAAACAGCTGAATGTACTACCCGTCTCCGAAAACGTTTATTATAATAATTGGTAAAATAATGTATAAAAGGCAATCAAACAAAAACGCTACGCCGGGAAGAGAACAGTTCTTTGAAAAGGACTTTTTAAGTTACCTTTATCAGCAGATGGGACAGCAAAGAAATGTAAGGACTGATATGACGTGTTCAGAACTGAGAGGAAACCTACGTCTAGGTACACAGACTAGCCTCTTGATCTCAATCCACCTGAATGGGAGTCCAGTACCTTAACCACTGTTATATGTAACTCAGTTTGGCATGTTTAAACCTAGAGAAAGTGCAATACGGTAGTATAGTTTTGGCACATTGTAATTCCGAAGGATGAAGATACGAAGTTAGTTTATAGTATTTATAAAAATCTAGTGGCAGAAAAGTAAAAGTAAAAGCTAAAATACTTTACCAAACCATGCAGTAAGCTACAGAAAAAACTTATCTCCAATAGTGCTTAGTTTGTTCGTTGGAGAGACAGTAAAACATACGAAATAAAATGAATGAAACGAGAAATAGTAGTAATAGTAAGCAATATGGGTTTAAAATGAACAATAAAAGGTAAATAAATACGACGAACACTAAAATCTAGACAAAGAATTTTACCTGCATTTACATCTATGCCCCACAAGTCACTTTGTAATGTTTCTGGGAGGGAGGGGGGGGGGGGAGGGAGGTACTTTGTTTACAGCTGGCGCTACCCCACTTCCCTGTTCCAGCCACAAAAGGTACGTGGGAAGAACATCTCTCTGATTTTGCCTTCATGAACTTTTCGCGAAATAAAAACTGGAGTAAGCAATATATCGGTCGATCCTTTTAGTGATGCACGTTCTCTCAAGCTGACAGTAAACCATACCGCTCTTGTAACGATTCCACAGGAGTTGGATGAACCCTGACACTTTGGCCCTTACTACAGGAACTTATGACGATAGGCGCTACATATTTTGGGTCTTCTCTATTTCATCTGGCAATCCTATCTCGTCAACAGTCCAAGACTGACGAGCAGTACTCAAGTATCGGTCGAAAGGGTCGTGGGTGGACTACACTTCATAAGGATTCAAAAAATGGAGCTCGATCTGGAAACTGTATTTGGTACTCTGAGTTTTACGCAGTCGTTCTAAGATACTTAATGTTTGTGACTGCTTCCAGTGTTTGTTCGTGTAATAAAATAACGGGTTTCTCATCACACTTATGCGCAATAAGTTACATTTGTTTCAAGGTCAATAGCCAAACGCCACACCAAACGTCGGACCTCACAATGTCTATCAGTTATCTACGAAAGAAAGGACACGTAAGGCTATCTGGAGAATAAAGACATGGAAGCATTCAAAGTTTGACATCTTCCTTTGTATGGCTCCATGTCCGCACTGTAGTTTTACAAATTAACACCCAGATTATTACTTATTTTGAAATAATTAAGATATTATTTGTAAAAAGATATTCGAAATTCAGTCTACTGCTGTCAAATATACCGACGGAAAAAAATCGCAACATCAATGAGTTGTGCGACATAAACGAAAGGTGGTAGACGAGTTTCTACTTCTGAAAGATGATGACTGTTCCAATTTTGCGCCAGTCGCATAAGGGCGGGGCTAGTAGCGCCACTATGAGGATGCAAATCCGGCTTGCTTTAAATACGCGCTGTAATGGTCGTGAGCATCAGTTACTTTGAGACTGGACGAGGTGAGCTGGGTTAGTAAAAAATACCATTAAAAGCGACAAAGATGCCATTATCAACACCTCACTGAATTTGAACGAGTTCTTCTAATTGGGCTACGAGAAGCTGGATGTTCCTTCTGAGATGTTGCAGAAAGACTTGGCAGGAAAGTAGCCACTGTACACGGCTGCTGGCAGTGGTGGTCACGGAAAAGTACAAACGCGAGTAGACCGGGCTGCGGACGGCCATCGCGTTCGGTGTATGACTCTGGCATATCGTATTGCATTTGCATCAGCAATCTGAGCAGCAGTTGGCACCACAGTCACACAACGAACTGTTACACATCGGTTACTCAGAGGACATCTCCGAGCCACACGTAATGTAGCGTGTATTCCACCGACAACAAACCACCACCATGTGCGACTTTAGTGTTGTCAGGCGAGAGCTCACTGGAGAGCAGGGTGGATGTCTGTTGTGTTTCCTGATGAAATATGGATCTGCCTCAGTGCCAGCGATGGCTGTGTGTTGGTTAGAAAGAGGTCAGTTGAGGGCCTGCAACCAACCTGCCTACGTGCTAAATACACTGCAGCTACACCTAGAGTTATGGTCTGGAATGCAATTTCATATTACAGTAGGATAACTCTCGTGATTATCCCATGCTGACAGCAAATTTTTACGTTAGTCTGTTGATTCGACCTGTCGTGCTGCCATTCGTGAACAGCTTCCAGACGGTGGTTTCCAACAGGATAACGCTCGCCCACACACCGTTGTTGACACCAAACATGCTCTACACAGTGTCAACATGTTGCCTTAGCCTGCTCGATCATCAGATGAGACTCCGATGGAGCACATATGGCACATCATTGGACGACAACTCCAGCGTCATCTACAGACAGCATTAACTGTCCCTGTGTTGACCGACCAACTGCAACAAGCATGAAACTCCATCCCACGAACTGACATCCGACACCAGCATAAGGCAGTGCGTGCACGTCTGCTTGCTTGCATTAAAGATTCTGGCGGTATTGATTGCAGAAAAGCGAGCAGTAAGACTAATATGTGCTGTTCACTCACGGATGTCTTGTAAGTACCTATTCAAGCAGCTAGGCATTTTAACACGACCGTTACAGTATATACACTCCTGGAAATTGAAATAAGAACACCGTGAATTCATTGTCCCAGGAAGGGGAAACTTTATTGACACATTCCTGGGGTCAGATACATCACATGATCACACTGACAGAACCACAGGCACATAGACACAGGCAACAGAGCATGCACAATGTCGGCACTAGTACAGTGTACATCCACCTTTCGCAGCAATGCAGGCTGCTATTCTCCCATGGAGACGATCGTAGAGATGCTGGATGTAGTCCTGTGGAACGGCTTGCCATGCCATTTCCATCTGGCGCCTCAATTGGACCAGCGTTCGTGCTGGACGTGCAGACCGCGTGAGACGACGCTTCATCCAGTCCCAAACATGCTCAATGGGGGACAGATCCGGAGATCTTGCTGGCCAGGGTAGTTGACTTACACCTTCTAGAGCACGTTGGGTGGCACGGGATACATGCGGACGTGCATTGTCCTGTTGGAACAGCAAGTTCCCTTGCCGGTCTAGGAATGGTAGAACGATGGGTTCGATGACGGTTTGGATGTACCGTGCACTATTCAGTGTCCCCTCGACGATCACCAGTGGTGTACGGCCAGTGTAGGAGATCGCTCCCCACACCATGATGCCGGGTGTTGGCCCTGTGTGCCTCGGTCGTATGCAGTCCTGATTGTGGCGCTCACCTGCACGGCGCCAAACACGCATACGACCATCATTGGCACCAAGGCAGAAGCGACTCTCATCGCTGAAGACGACACGTCTCCATTCGTCCCTCCATTCACGCCTGTCGCGACACCACTGGAGACGGGCTGCACGATGTTGGGGCGTGAGCGGAAGACGGCCTAACGGTGTGCGGGACCGTAGCCCAGCTTCGTGGAGACGGTTGCGAATGGTCCTCGCCGATACCCCAGGAGCAACAGTGTCCCTAATTTGCTGGGAAGTGGCGGTGCGGTCCCCTACGGCACTGCGTAGGATCCTACGGTCTTGGCGTGCATCCGTGCGTCGCTGCGGTCCGGTCCCAGGTCGACGGGCACGTGCACCTTCCGCCGACCACTGGCGACAACATCGATGTACTGTGGAGACCTCACGCCCCACGTGTTGAGCAATTCGGCGGTACGTCCACCCGGCCTCCCGCATGCCCACTATACGCCCTCGCTCAAAGTCCGTCAACTGCACATACGGTTCACGTCCACGCTGTCGCGGCATGCTACCAGTGTTAAAGACTGCGATGGAGCTCCGTATGCCACGGCAAACTGGCTGACACTGACGGCGGCGGTGCACAAATGCTGCGCAGCTAGCGCCATTCGACGGCCAACACCGCGGTTCCTGGTGTGTGCGCTGTGCCGTGCGTGTGATCATTGCTTGTACAGCCCTCTCGCAGTGTCCGGAGCAAGTATGGTGGGTCTGACACACCGGTGTCAATGTGTTCTTTTTTCCATTTCCAGGAGTGTATATTCGCTAATGAAATTCGTCACGAATAATCCATCACAAACTGAGACGAACAGTGATTTCCTTACCTACGGCACAAAAGGGAAAAATTACCTTTATTACCCATTGTTAAAGCTGTCAGTGGCTCAGGGAGAAGTTCATGATGCAGTATTAAAAATGTTTGATCGTTTACCCAATAATATAAAACGTGTGACAAATAGCGAAGCAATTTTTAAATCTTATTTAAAATCATTTCTGCCGGCCGGAGTGGCCGTGCGGTTCTAGGCGCTACATACAGTCTGGAACCGAGCAACCGCTACGGTCGCAGGTTCGAATCCTGCCTCGGGCATGGATGTGTGTGATGTCCTTAGGTTAGTTAGGTTTAATTAGTTCTAAGTTCTAGGCGACTGATGACCTCAGAAGTTAAGTCGCATAGTGCTCAGAGCCATTTGAACCAAAATCATTTCTCCTGGACAGCCCCTTTTATTGCACGTCGAATTTCTACTTCAAAACTGGTAGCCAGTAAACAAATAAAAAATAAAAAAAACTAGTTTTTAAGTGTAGTTGCATTAGTGGGAATAGAATCATAACGTATTCATCAATGTTAACACCACTAATGATATTGTACAAAATATTCTCGGACTTCTTCGGCGTCAGTTCAGGGCAAAACCTCAAACTTTCGACGATTACCTCCATCATCTTCGTACGGAGCAACTGACTCCTGACGAAGGCGATGGAAGTAATCGTCGAAAGTTTGAGGTTTTATACGAAAATGTTTTATACGAGAGTGCCGTCGTGAAAGACTTCGTTCTCATAAAACACTAATCAATTGTCCATATCCTATAAATTGACTCGTTCCACATTATTTCAATAAAAGAATCCTTCAAATGATCTGTGGAACATGTAACTAACTAACTAGCATAAAATCATCAGTATGAAATGATTTTACCACACCCTGCTGCTTTGCAAGAGTGCTTCTACAACTTTACGATGCCAGTTTACTACGTGCAGAAATCCGGCATTCCATTCGCAACCCCCTAATTTCGACACGAAGTGGTTTATCGGGCAATCATTTGTTCCTCTAGTACATTTTAGAAATTTGTTTATCCTCCGCGTGACGATCGCAGTGGCTGTTACGGTTGCGAAGTAGGCCGCGGCACGTAGGGGCTCCGGATAGCAGCAGAAAGCTACGCTGGGATGGTGGGATGGGAAATGAAGCCAAGAGTGGACCTTATACGGCAGCGGCGGCGGCGGCGGCGGCGGCGGCGGCGGTGGCAGCTGGCTCTGCGGCGCGTGCCGCTGCCCGCTCACAGATCGCCGGATCTGCGGACGTAACCTCAGCTGCCAACAGGTACATTTCCGTCTCCTTATTTGGCGATTAGTTGGGCATCGCTCTTCCAGGCACAATTGTGAATGTGTACTCAGGTTTTCTCGCGCTGACTCAGTTACACACCGCCCACGGGCGAGGCGGATCTCCAGCACGAGTAAACGTGACGCATGCCACAGTCCCACGAGCCAAACAGAATCCTACTTAAAAAGAATGCCGTCATTTACCGAGAGTTTGATCTGACCGACTCGAGTAGGCTATAGCGAAATTTCAATGTGTAATGCGACTTTACTGTTTTTGTGTAACGAAAATCTCGGGGAGAAGGTGAAATTTATGTGGATCGGGAGACACCCTAACATTAAACATAATGAAATAGTCGATGACTGTCGCTCAAAATGACGCATTTAAAATATTTAGTGACCGACATGAGACGTGAAGATTGCATTATCCAGAAGAATAAGGCGCCAATGGAAGACGAACATTAAACATCGATATGCACTAAAGGAAAATACTATGGACAAATACAGCTGAATATTCCCTAGAGGCCTTGATTCCAAACGGTTGAGACAAACAAAAACTTTTTAAGTGCCATAATTCATACGAGATTGAATTATGAATCATTGCCCAGCCATCGTCACCGAATACACGTTCGAGATAAGCCTTATTGTGAGTGTAATAGAGTAACAGTGGGAAGTATCAATAACATTTCTTTTTCGAACGTAAACTGTGTGCAAACCATCAAACAGATTTCATACAACAGTTCATCAGAGCTGATCAGCTATTACTAACTAATATAGCAGTTCTCCTCCATCAAAATTATACAGTAATTTTAAATCTAATTATGAAGCTTTTAAATAGATGTTTTCTTACCCTGTAAAATCGTAAAAAATTTCTAAATTCCGAGAGATGACTGTGTGGTCTTCAGGCGCGTTAGATGATGATAAAAAAATCCTTACTGTGGATTGATTCCCCAAATTACAAAGTTTTTATTCATTTATCTTCCTGTAAATACAGGGATCTATAATAAAAAGTCTGTAATACTCGTACTTAATTTATTGAAGTATCAGAAATACGCAATTTTATCTCCAGAAAACTTTAGAGGATAGGTTATGTAGCAAACAAAGCCACATATCAAAAATTACTATTTCTTCCAATTTCCTGTATACTGTTTTCCACATTAGTTGAGAAGTTAGTGTAGAAAACATCATAAATGAACTTACTGTCGTAAAAACGAAAGTGATTCAATACTGACGGATAGTCACAGGAAAGAAAAAATCTAACCCATCCACACGTATGTTATCTTTTTTTCTGTTCAACTGCAATAAGATTTACATCATATTCAAGCTTGACAGACTGTTCGAAATAATTGGGAAAAATGTGCGTTTATGTTCTGCTCAACTGCAGTAAGATTTACATTATTTACAGCATATTCAAGCTTCACAGACTGTTGGAAATAATTGGGAAAATGTGCGTTTATGTTCTGCTCATTATAAGACTCAAGATTCGCGATATCACAATGTCTTTACTAGTTAGAATTTTTCTCGTTTAGTCGATAAATGGGAGCGCTAGTTTTTCGTAACTTTGTCAAAACCAAACAAGATACTGTAACATGCACAAAAAATAATTATTTCTAACAATAATAGTGGTGGTGTAGTCATTAAAGGTCACCATACTTATGAGATAGTTTGTTGGTTCTAAATAACCAGGCATAATATACTTTCTTAGTTTCCCCTTATATTTCGAGACTTCGCATATTTAAATTTATTTTAATCGGAAACTCGAAATGGTGTGTAAAGTAAGGGCCAAGGAGATAATTAAAATCACGTTATAGCAAAACTACGCATGTTTAATCGTAGTCATTATATTATACATATGAATGTAATAAAGGGAAAATTAAGACGACTAGTCTTCAAATAAAGAACCAGATTCAGGTGTTGGATATTCGACATCGTATTTCAGTTTTTAGTTCACACTGAACGGACAAACGCCGAGCGGTTCTAGGCGCTTCAGTCCGGAACCGCGCCACTGCTACGATCGCAGGTTCGAATCCTGCCTCAGGCATGGATGTGTGTTTATGTTCTTAGGTTAGTTAGGTTTAAGTAGTTCTAAGTTCTAGGGGACTGATGACCTCAGATGTTGAGTCCCATAGTGCTCAGAGCCATTTTGAACGGACAAACAGGATTCTTTCAGAAGTTACGTGTAAACAGCGGTTACAGAAATATGTAGTATTTATCAGTGATGTGAAAAAAATTATTTAACTAGGTTTACGAAATAATGCCGAACTGTTTTCAACTACAGCAGTCTGCTTAAAGAAGCCGTGTTTTCACTTTGGCTGCTCAGCATTCCGTCTCTTCATGTACATCCTGCGTCTCAATCAGTATTCCTCACAGCTTGTAACTACTACATACTTTGTTTATCACCATGCTCACAAATAGTCGTTTAGAACCCATTGCGTTACATACAATGTATTGATATGGGTAATTAAACTAACGGCCTTCAAGAACAACGTGTGCACGCTTACGGGTCACAAGTAACGGTGTTAAAGTTCAACCTCTTACCTTGTAAGTCGGAAGGCATACAACCAAGCAAGGGAGCGATGGCCTTTGTAGTCTGGTCCCTTCAACCTCGCATACCAACCAACCATACAACCAAGCGTTGTACTTAAGCCCTAGAGCCAATGAAGGGGAAACCTCGACATGTCCAACCCCAGAAGGTTAGCGATGCACTACGAACAAAACGCTCTTCCATGCGTTTCCTCAGAATATAACTTCATTGATGACAAGCTGGTAAACAGCTTTCACATAAAAGTTAGAGACAAGTGTGTTAGCATCTAAAATGAGAGTAATATAGTAACATCAGTAGCTTTTGAATTATGAAAGCGTTTCAGAATAGTAAAGTATACACTGGAGATACAATTTAAAATAAAGATCATGTAATTTGGATAAATTGTATAAATATACACTGGGAAAATAGTTTCATTCATTAGTTTTATTTTTGCAGATTTTCTCGGGTGTATTCCTTAAGAATAAATGTAATTCAAGTTCGATCAGTTCAGATTACTACTGAGTATACATAACGTAATCCTTTTGACAGAGGAAGAGGGGACTTATATTCTCATCTCCCCTATAGGCGGAAGACACTTGACTCATATACAGGAGGAAGAAGATTGAAATTGTCATTCTGTCATTCAGATTTACGCGTTCTTGGAGTTCCCTAAATTGCTTGAGACAAATACTGGGCTGGTTTCTTGCGTAAGCTGTGGTGGATTTCCCCCATTTTTGTCCACAAAGAACCAGATTCAGATGTTGGATCATGTAATTTGGATAAATTGTATAAATATACACTGGGAAAATAGTTTCATTCATTAGTTTTATTTTTGCAGATTTTCTCGGGTGTATTCCTTAAGAAGAAATGTAATTCAAGTTCGATCAGTTCAGATTACTACTGAGTATACATAACGTAATCCTTTTGACAGAGGAAGAGGGGACTTATATTCTCATCTCCCCTATAGGCGGAAGACACTTGACTCATATACAGGAGGAAGAAGATTGAAATTGTCATTCTGTCATTCAGATTTACGCGTTCTTGGAGTTCCCTGATGACCTCTGCAGCTACAGGATAAAAGTTTGCCATGCTTTATGCCTTATTTTCGCTTATTTATTCTCTATGTGATCTCATCTCTTTCGGCATATGATTCCAAATTTGTTAATAAATCGGAAGTGACGTTTGGTAAAACGTTTAAGGAAAATGAGATATTTATTCCTCGTACTGCTCGTTGTTATTCTGCAAGCTGGTGAGCGACAACAACTTGTTTCGTCTATTCGAAACATTTAAAACAAAAGCAAAAGATAACAGAAAACTCGAGCCGCCTGTAGAGCGAGCTGGTCCAGCGTTAGATACTGGTAGGAGACGAGTCATTGCAGTTTCTGCGGAAACTTAATTAATCACTAGATCTAAATGCTCGGCTGCTACCTAGAAATGACAAGGTCAGTTATTTCTTCCGTTATTTTCCAAACTCAATAATTCTTCGCTTATCATAACGTGGTTGTCAACGATATGTTAAATGCTACCAAATCATTAACATAATTATGTGGTTTATTGAAATTTACTGTTGGTTTACTTATGGAAAGAAGGAGGTAAAACTTAAATAACGCGTTGCTTTAACGTAAATCAAATCATGTGACCTAGAACATCGTCGGAAATATTCTTTAGCAAAAAACTGGCTTATTTCTTTTCTAATTGAAGGCCAGGTCTGAGAGAGTGACCATGTGTTGAACTTTTCACCACTTAGACCCGTCCTTCGGACACTTTTTCCTCAGCAGGAACCCACAGACACAGCAGTTGGTCGTCTCAGATATTATATATCGATCAACGTGTGTCTGAGATCCGTCGTGACCCAGCTATTCTGTTAAGTAATCCAAAAAACTCAAAGCTGTTGACATTATGCACACATTTAACCAAAAAAATATTTTACGAATTTTTGTTTCTCCTCCATAATTGATCTCGGTAGTAGAATATGACGATATTACGTGTTAATTAGGATTATTCTTTAATTCTCATTCTTTATACATAGAAAAGACATTCCGTCGACATCGAGACAACTAGTCTCTGTTCTGTATTGAGTTAGCAAGTGTAGTGCCGCGTCATGTTATTTGCCCTATGCTAGCTGGGAGATGTCTGTATGCATGTTCTTATTTAACCGCCGTTAATTATTGATATAGAAGCATATATTTCTCACATTCTGAGAAAGAAAACCTATTTTACACGTTGTGAAGTAGCAGTTCGTACGGAATAGGAAGTGTAAACTAAACAGACCCAGAAAATGTGATACTTATCAATGGGCTGAAAAGTGTTAGTTGGCAAGAAGGTAGCTGAAGGAAGAAAGAAAGGCTAGAAAAGAACTTCTGCTAGACTTAGAGGTCCTTAGAGACGGAGCACCAGCACAGACTCATTGCTGTTTTCCTTCAACATGGAAATATTTGTACGCAGAACAACCAAATGAAAGGGTTAATGTTAATCCTTACACAATGCATACCCGGAAATTTGTCATATACACAACTGTCGTATTTCGATGGTAGTTATTTATATAACTGGAATCGACAAAGTGAATATTGTTGACAGAAATTTACTCGTAATGCTAAAGCCAATACCTATGTTATTACTAAAGGCAAGTAGTTGCAAATGTTGGAGTTCTTTAACAGAATCATGCGATACTATATACTGTGCAATATACCGTGACAGTGCCATTTGTTTCAGATTGTAGTATTCTGGTCTTTCTTTCTAATCTGATATAAATTTGTTGTTAAAACTGATACTATAAAAATTAAATTTTACTTTTAGCACAAAAATATTTATGAAGTAGAAAATAAAATCATAGAAGTATTCTGTACTAAAATTTTTACTGTAATAAAAGTAGGAAAGTTCAACATAGCCCACGTCGTGCCCTAGCTCCTTTCACTTCACCTTTGTGAGAGTCGTCGAAATTTCAATATGGCTGTTACAGCATATACACTAATTTTATCCTGTTTTTCTGGTTTTTTCCTCATTGATGTACTTGCGCGTTTATCCTAACTTCATACCCTGATAAATGTTTTAGTTGCGATAGTTCTATAACGGGTGCCACGAAAATACAGTCGCATAAAAATCTGCTTCGATCGATTTAAATGACCCCTGTAACTTGAAATAACTAGGGAGACATTAGTTTCTTGAGAGGAGGTAAGGATCTTAAGTTTAGAATTCGCAGATATTTGCAATAGCGGTCTGATACGGTAAAGTAAATGTAGGCAGCATATGCGGAAAAGCACTGTATGTTTCCCAGTCATGACATGGAATCGACGCACTTAGTTGCATACATTCTTTTCCTTCTCCTTTCATCTTCCCACCGAGTCATACCAGCACATATAACCAGTTCTGTTCTGCAGGCTCGCGTGATAGAAGCAATACGTCATCCATGACATATTTCGCTTCCGTTCCGAGTCATGATAGAGATGTGATCTATGGCTGATAATAAGAAAGCCTCGCCCGCTGCCAGGGGAATTTTCTGTCAGAAACACATGTGCCTTTGCCCCCACCCGCCACCCCATCCAACCCGTCTCTCACTCTTCTTTTGTAAATAGAAGCAAACTACGTCTCCCTTTCTTTTCGTAAATGTCATATCACAAATCTTTCCATTCGTGCCCCACATAGACGTCTTTACCAGGAATGAAATATTGCACCCACTGTAAAGAGTCAGTGAGTAGTGTCACTTCCAATTTCACATGTTTGTTGCTTGGCAGCTGTAGATAAACTTACAGAAGCTTAAATAAGCTGCGAAAGCATCTGGTGTATATGAACTTAGCAGGGATATTAACTTAGCAGAGATATTAACATCTACATTGCACAATAAAAAGATGCTTAGTAGGTACAATAAAAAACACTTTTCCGTTCTTTCGCAATTTATCGATGTTATAATTAGTTGATGTTACTTTCTGAAAGAGTACACTTTCAAAGAAAATTTCCTCCATATATTCGTCAAGAGTTTCATACAAATAATTCGCTCTGCAAGATTTTGAAAGTAAACCAGCAGTGGTAATTAACTAATTTTTCTTCTAGCAGTTTGTTTCGTCTTGACAGCAACATTTTCTTCTCAGGGGAACTAAATAAATCGTAACAAAGTATCCGAGAGTTAGCTTTTCTGTTAGTAAAAGACATAAAAACGAAAAGGAGCGAAAAATGAGGAAGCCGGATAGAGAGAACAGCGTGAAATCAGGATATAGCAAAGGAAGAAGCAGAAGGAATGTTTCGGCGAAATGTAAAATGATTTGTGTATAAAGAAACACGAAAATATAGCGAGGTGACTATCAACAAAAATAATGTAAAGCATTCAGTGGTAGGATGCTAGAAAATGGTGAAACAGGAAACAAAAGGAAAGCATTTAGAAGACATCAAAAATATATAAAGATTGTATGGCCTTTTAGCTAAACAACAGCTGTTAAATCAGAACTGCCGCAAACAATCGAATACAGAAGGTAAAACGGAAAGAGTTATGAAAATGGAGTACAGCAGAGGAATGTTGCTGGAACGATAAAAATGAACAGGAGAAAGATCTTCTTTTTGTGGCTTTTACCCCGTATCCTCACGGGGTCGACATGTTTATTGGATTTGACAATGTCAGTGGTAGAACAGGAACAAAGGAAGTCGCAACAACTAAATACTCTTCATAGGAAGACAGCAGAAGATACAGAAACAATGCGTACGAGGCGACTTCGAAAAGTAAGTAGCACATGTTGTCCCATGCTAAGATCGTTGTGCATACTGTCAGAACATGTTCCGGGTTTCCTGTAGACAAAGTTTCGCTAATTTACGGATAACAGGCACATCACAGTGTGTGAGTGAAAGGGCGCGGCAACTGGGAACGTGCTCTAAAGTTAAAGTATTCGGTACAGTACGATTCTTGTGGGCAATACGTCTAAATTACACACAGATTCACTGTGAAATTCTGACGATACATGAAACAAATGCAAAGTGGCGTCCGGCCATAGAAAAAATTATACCAACAATTTGTCCGAGGCTGCAAAAAAATGGCTCTGAGCACTATGGGACTTAACATCTATGGTCATCAGTCCCCTAGAACTTAGAACTACTTAAACCTAACTAACCTAAGGACATTACACAACACCCAGTCATCACGAGGCAGAGAAAATCCCCGACCCCGCCGGGAATCGAACCCGGGACCCCGTGCTCGGGAAGCGAGAACGCTACCGCGAGACCACGAGCTGCGGACCCGAGGCTGCACATATCGGATTTTCCAACGATGACAGAGCGGACCAAGGAACGGATTTCTATCGTCGAGGAATTGAACAAAGAACGTTCCGACCGCTGTTCACAGAGATTTGGTGAATATCGTGAAAAATAATGCCATGTACCTGTGTCTCTTTCAAGTGTACTGTAGCGTTCAGTAAAAGTTATTTGGCTTTCCATAATAACGTGTAACTCACTGTTTGAAGTTTCCTTGTGTTATGATATTGAATAAAGTTCTTTTAATATCTCTTCCTAAACTGGAGTTGAGTATGCCGTTACTAGCGACATTACTGGAGGCCAAAAACGGTAGTGACTTCTTTTTAGACGCCAAGATCAGTAGGACATTGAGAAAGGAGGGCTGTAGTTTGATTATTATCCATCAGCTTACTCCAAAAAGTTTACATTTAGTGGAGTAAGCTAGCTCGCCAACGACAAATAATAGCTGTTCACACATTTTTCAATCTAATCTAACCTTGATACTGTATTCAATATTAAATTATCTTTATTTATAATCGTGTTATTCGTAAGAATGTTCATTTTTAAGTGTGACAGATAACATTTCATAAAGTTTATATTTATGTTAGGTGTTATTTCAAGCAGAGTTCATGATGCTGTTCACACCATTCTCACTATTTCTATCTGCGGTTAGTCATGATAAGATTACTTTCAAATGAGGCGCGTGACAAATAAAATGCTAATTTTATGTTTAGAGCGGCGAATGAAAACACTGTTTAAATTAAATCACTGTCTGTTGCGACTGGTAGAAAATGTAAGTGTACAGAAATATGTACGCCGAGGCGCGCGCGCGCACACACACACACACACACAGATATGCATTGCCGTTTAAGGTGAGCTACACATGTTTTTGGAATTGAGACTTGAACAGAAGAAGTGTATACGAATTTTACGTGACTGAATGTAATTTGTAATTGACAGAATCAGCAACCACGAATATCGGAATAAGAACAAGGGAAGAGGTCTAAATATGAATGACTATTGAAACGACCATTCTAGCACAAATCATCGGCAGAAGTATCTCCAGGAGAAAAGTAAACGATGTGTTTACTGTGAGGCGCAAGATTATGAAACGAATAACCGAAGAATGAAATCCACTGTATAATTTCTACGAGCACTAACCTCGGTGGGTTGTCTGCAAGCTTCCGTGAAGCTGCTGCCTCGTTTTATCACATTATACACAAGCGCCTTTGCAGCATCTCAACTGAAGACAAAGCAGACCTTTCTTAACGGCGTTACTTTATTCTTTTGTAGCTATCCATTGTTTTCTTTTCTTTTTATGCGACAGACTCTTTGTTGGTGTCGTTAGGGAAATGTTGGCGGAGGAACCTAGGGAGATGTAAAGCGAACAGCCTAATGACGCCTGTTTACCGTCCAGACTAATGGCAGTGCATGCATCCTGTGACCCGCAGACTCGTCTGAAAAGCACCGAGAGGAATGGCACAATGGTGAAGAGGCCACGACTGGCTATGTTTACTGCGACTTCTGTGATGTCCCTTAACCGATTAAGATGAATGCCCGGAAGATTCCTTTGGAGAAGACATAGCCGATTTCCTTCCTCATTTCCACCCAGACCCAGCTGCTGTCCCACCTCTAACGATGTCACTGTACAAGGAACCTTCGCTGGGTGCCACGTTCACTACCGTACTAACCGGGGTGTATCTGAAAGTTGCTTGCAAATCAGAGGGCTTGTACGCATCCGTTATTATTTACTTCAGACTATCGGCATTTTAGAAGAGGAGGAGTTTACTAGGTCCTCTACTTTATTTACGGCGTGTGAAGTGTGCGTCTGCAATGTGTCGGTCACAATCAAATGCATTTTCGGAGTATAGTGTTATCTTTTTTGTTGCTAAAGACAAACATGCAAATGAAAGTAAACATTGTCTGGTACGTAGAATATATATAATGAGTTTCGTCATAAATAATAAATCACAGTTTGAGAAGAATAGTGATGTCCATACTTACATTGAAAGAAAGAAAGACCTTAACTACATGTTACCAAATCTTTCAGTGGCTCGGACAGGAGTTCAATTTGCATCAACAAAAATTTTTGACCATTTGCTCAATAACATAAAATTTGTGACAGTTATAAAAGTAAGTCTTAAATCTAACATATCGGATTTTTCAGGACAACTCCTTGTATTCCAAAGACGCAATTTTATTTAAAAACAGATAATCTGCAAAAAAGAAAAAACAACCTAGTTTCTAAGTGACGCTGCACGAGTAGAAATGAAAGTAATACGTACGATACTGTTCAAGCTAATCATGTATACATATCCTGTATAAAGGACACGTTGCACATCATTTACATAAGTAATCGTTCAAATGATCCCTGGAACATGTAACTATGTCCACACGTTCCACATTTGTGTCGACCCAGAGTATTACATGTTCCTACTTCATGAAACCCTGTACTACCGTGCTATGAATAGCACAGTGGGGTCTACCTAGCTTAGCGTCTCCCCCTAATGCAGGCCGGAGTGGCCGTGCGGTGCTGACGGAAAAATGTTTGAGGCTGTCTACGGAACCATGACTGGACCCAGAAGAGCACCTCTTCGTCTGAAGCAAATGGACGGCCACAAATGTCTTTCTTCAGTGGTCCAAACATGTTGAATGGGCTGTGGATAGAACGGGACTGTATGGAGAATGTGTAAGACCTTCCCAGCGACACTTCTGCAACTTAGTCGAAACAACCTTGGTAACATAACGACGTAGAGTTGCTTCGGACGAAAAGGTGCAAGTCCGGGTACAATCATGTTTCCGTAGGCAACAGTAAACATTTTTCCCTGAAGGCATTGATCTTCTTGTCTCACAGTAGGATAGAAATATTAACAATTATAGCGATTACTTTTGAAATAATGAAATGTTTACTTTTTCCATATGTCTCGCTTTCATTTGAGTGCCACTTATGTTCAACTATTTACGGAAATTACACCTTGAAGGATTATCACAAAGTCGCGATACGTGATGTCATTCTGAGCAAATTTTGGTACCGCAAATAAATCTTTGCGTTTATAAACTGGGTGGCACGGCACTGTTAGTCTAGAAAAAAGAGTTAGAACTAGTAAGAAATAAAGATACGGGAAGCATTTTTTTCGTATCTCTTTTCCACTGTGGACATTAATACTTTTTCACGTTACATGTAATACGCTTGCAGACCGAAAGACAATGCAAATTACATTGTAGAGAAATTCACAACGTGCTTAATATGGCAATAAAAAATTATTCAGAGTGATGAGGGGAATTTAAATCTGGAGCTATGTGCGAAAAACAAATAAAAAAACAAAACGCACTCTATGTTCTTATGGGAACAAAAATAGAACATAAAACTTACAAAATATTGAAAATTGTGTAAATTATCACTGTCGGATGACGCGCTTGCCAATAACAAAATAATCTGAGAACTTTTGTGGCAACTGTAACACAGGGGCTATGGTCGCAGGTTCGACTCCTGCCTCGGGCATGGATGTGTGTCATGTCCTTAGGTTAGTTAGGTTTAAGTTGTTCTAAGTTCTAGGGGACTGATGACCTCAGATGTTAAGTCCCATAGTGCTCAGATCCATTTGAACCATTTTATAATACAGTGAGAACTTCTTGTGGCTGAAACGTTGCACCACTGGGAAATACGCAAATGATTATGATCCCAGGACTGTAAATCGTCCTGCAATCCGAGTTTCTAAACATCGTAGCATAGAATCAGAGAGGGCCTTAGAGAACATTCCTCTATGCGGCTACTGTCCGAAAGTGTCGAGGACACTGTTGCACGATCGTGTCAGACATTTTCGACGGCAGACATGTCAGGCGAATATGCACACCTGGAAATCAGAGACATCTGACGATCTTCTAAGAAGGCTTGTACAGTGCGCATCTCATGTGGTCGTACATTATCCTACTCTCTAGATAGTCTTCAATATATAAGAGACGACGTCACATGTTTTATACAAATTACACTCCAGACTATTGAACTTACGGTTTTTCAACTACGCCCAGCAACAATCCAGGCAAGCATATTGTGGTCCCAAGACTGCGTATAGCGCACATGAGGCTCTCAGCTCACAACAGGAACCACTTCATTTCAGTACTCAGTACGCCAGCGACGTCTTTCAAAAACTACTTATAGTCTGAGGGGTTTGTACTGTCTGGACAATCGAAAACGACACAAGGAAGTTTTTGCGCGTTTCTTTGAAGTTCTAGCACAGACTAAACAAACCAATGGCGAGATGCATAGCGCCTCTTTGAATTCTCTCTCTTTCTCTGTTTCTTCTAGCGTTTATCCAAATTCGTAAGACTTCCTGCATTGCCTAACAATATTCTAGAACTGATAGGACGATAGAATTATAAGCGATATCTTACATGGATGAATTACACTTTCATATGGTTATTACATCGGAATTCGCATTCCCGACAGCTCAGTTGATTTGCACCTTTTCTTTAACTCACTTTTTTTTTACACACCTCTATGTATTTGACAGCTGTAACTGACTGAAGCAGTTCGTGTAAAGAAATGATGTCGAAACTTTTTACACTGAAACACATTTGTTTATGGTAAATGTCACTTGCCACACTTCATACGGAGTGTCAAACTACAGCATCGTTAATATGTAACGATTAATTTTCTATTAATGTATTTCATCCAGCTGATAGGCACGTTTTGTTTCTATTACGGATATATATACATATATATTACACCCAGCCAAAGTGGACTACTGATTGACATCCTCATCTTTACAATTTTGAAAGAACAGGCAACATTGTAGGTAGGGCAACCACAACTATGAGTAGCCATCTTGGGTATTAATAAAGAGGTTCAGCTGTATTTGGTCTTTTATTTTTGGATGGCTACCGGTTTTGTGGCACTAACAGCCACATCTTCAGGTGAACATATAACTAAAACATTAGAGCTGGAAAGCTCGGAACTTTGTACCCAACATTCGTTGTTTTATTCTATGACATACCGCCTTTTAGCGGTGTTTTGTTCTGACGGGTAATGAATGTTGGGTACGAAGTTCCGAACTTTTGAGCTCTTAATGTTTTAGTTACAGTCTATGTTCACCTGAAGATGTGGCTTTTAGTGCCACGAAACCGGTAGTAATCCAATAATAAAGGACTAAATACAACTGAAGCGGTTTATCAGTACCCGAGATGATTTGAAAGAACATTTGAGGTACATTACTCGAAACAACAACGGACTCGATTACTTTCCCCCCGTCATACAAAAGAAGGTAATTCCAGTCAGAGATGAACATAGTGCCTATTGAAACTAGCGTCTTCCTTTTGATGACACCTTGTAGTAGAATAAGTAATGTTACACGTGCAGAGATTGGTTCTACTTTGTCTGTTATGATCGTATCCGCCAATTTCGTTTTCAGATGGTTATCTTTATCGATGATGTTCTTGCCACAAACTGCAGAAAGCTTCTTTATAGCTTAACAAGAGACTTTTCGCTTGAGTAATAATGGGGGTAGCACAACTACAGCTGTATTTCTTTATGGGAGTCCATTTGAAACTCTAGGAGAAAGTAAAGTGGTTGCGAAAAAATTATCACAGATTGGTGTGCTCCGAATCTTGAAGTATGTTTAAGCGAATTCAGCACACACGCTGCGGCTAAGAGAAAGCCACTCCATTTTCAGGTCACATGAAACTGTGCTCTGAAAAATGATATTCGCATTGTGTAGACAGAAACATAACTATCGATTTTCTTAGGAAGTCAGCAACATACAATAGACCTCAGACGGAGATACTGCTAACAAGAGAGGCTTGGCGACCAGAAATAAAAGCAATGAAAAACGATTTCCAAGTAACCGTACAGAAAAAAAGAAATTTGGGATCAAATAAGATGCCAAGCAGCGTGGAGAAACATTGCGGAAAAAAAACATAATTTTCGGATTACAGTCACTTCCGCTTGGGCCGTTTAGCGGTTACGCGTTCGCCGTATCCCTGCGGTTCGTGGAACGAGAGAGGATTACGTCAGTAACTCCCGTGTCCAGTGGCGTACCGCAGCGCGGGAAAATCTTAGCGTGGCTCGTGGCATCTCGTTAATCGTTTTATGTTGTGATCCACGAGTCTGTACCAGACTTCCTCTGACACCACATTTCGTACCCGTGAGTTCACCTAGGCTCTGCTCAAAACGGGAAGAAGAAAGGAAGATAAGGTCTTAACGTCTCATCAACGCCGATTTATTACATACGGTGCAAAAGTTCAGAAAAGACAAGGGTGGGGAAGGATATCGGCAGCTTTCTTTATAAAGGAAGGCATTCGTGCTCATCTGTTTAACAAAACCACGAAATCTAATTCAGGGTAGCACGACGGGGATACAAAATGGAGTGCGTTTGCATAATATGTGTATTTATCAACTCGAAATTTGTTTTTAGTTTAAGGCTAAAGCCCCAGGTGACGATAGTAGTTCCGTTCATGGCCTGTTCGATCGAGTAAAAGCTGCTGTTTCTTACATAAACTAATGGGTTACTGATATTAGCGTCTACATCTACATCTACGAGTACATGGATACTCCGCAAATCACATTCAAGTGCCTGGCAGTGGGTTCATCAAACCACCCTCACAATTCTCTATTATTCCACTCTCGAACAGCACGCGGGAAAACGAACACCAATATCTGTCCGCGCGTTTTCTGATTCCCCTTATTTTATTGTGATGATCGTTTCTAACTATGTAGGTCGGCATCAACAAAATATTTTCGCATTCAGCCGAGGAAGCTGCTGATTGAAATTTCGTGAGAAAATCCCTCCGCAACGAGAAACACTTTTGTTTTGATGATGTCCGCCCCAAATCCTGTATCATGCCCGTGACACTTTCTCCCATATTTCGCTATAATACAAAATGTACTGCTCTTCTCTGAAATTTCTTGAAGTACTCCGTCAGTCCTATCTGGTAAGGATCCCACACCGTTCAGCAGTACTCCAAATGAGAACTGACAAGCGTAGTGTAGGCAGTCTCTTCGGTAGACCTGCTGCCTCTTCTAAGTGTTCTGCCAATAAATCACAATCTTTGGTTCGCCTTCCCACAACATTTTCTATGTGTTCTTTCCAATTTAACTTGTTCGTAATTGTAATTCCTGGATATTTTGTTGAATTTGTGGCCTTTATATTTGACCGATTTATCGTGTAACCGAAGTTTAACGTATTCGTCATAGCACTCATGTGGATGACCTCACACTTTTCGTTATTTAGGGTCAATTGCCAATTTTCGAACCATACAGATATCTTTTCTTAATCGTTTTGCAATTTGTTTTGATCTTATGATGAGTTTACTATTCGATAAACGACAGCATTGTCTGCAAACAACTTAAGATGGCTGGTTAGACTGTCTCCCAGATCATTTATATAGATAAGGAACAGCAGAGGGCCTATAACACTACCTTGGGGAACGTCAGAAATTACTTCTGTTCTACTGGATGACTTCTCGTCAATTATTACGAACTGTGACCTCTGTGACCGGAAATCACAAATCCAGTCACGTAACTGAGACGATATTCCATAAGCACGCAATTTCACTATAAGCCGCTTGTGTGGTATAGTGTCAAAAGCGTTCCGGAAATCCAGAAATACCGAATCAATTTGAAATCCCTTGTGAACAGCACAACACATCGTGCATCAATAACTTATAACTACTTAAAAAGGAATTAGGTGGAGTATATGTTAAGGCTCAAATGGCTCTGAGCACTATGGGACTTAACAGCTATGGTCGTCAGTCCCCTAGAACTTAGAACTACTTAAACCTAACTAACCTAAGGACATCACACAACACCCAGCCATCACGAGGCAGAGAAAATCCCTGACCCCGCCGGGAATCGAACCCGGGAACCCGGGCGTGGGAAGCGAGAACGCTACCGCACGACCACGAGATGCGGGCGTATATGTTAAGGCACCCTTCGGTCAGGAGGCAGGCATGGTTTCGCAGAAACAATGGAAACTTCAAAGATCATAGTCAGACTGGGTTTCAGCACTGACTCCACTCGATTACAATAGTGGTACTTAAGGAGGAGTGTAACTGATGCTGGGACGGTACGTACCCCATACATAATCGAGTTAACTGAAAGCAGTGCAGAGTTAGTCCGCTTAATTTCCGTCTGAACAGTGGACGGGTAATAGTTGTTGTCATGGAAACGTGCCAAGGTTGATTCAAGATGGTGTAATATGTGGCTACACTGCGCCTCACAACCACAAAAAAACAATAAGCGAAACGTTAGCTCACAGTGCGAGTCCCAGGCCTGCCGTGCACATCAGCGCGCAGCGTGCATCCTGTCTGCCTCACACACTGTCATCTGCAGTGTACCGAGCGGCACATGTAAATGTCGAAGTCTCTTCCTATTTCAGTCTGCATCTGCTTCTACAGGAATGATGTATACACCATTGTAGAGGTTAAGCTGGGCTTTCTTGTCACAGTTATTTGTCGGGAAGATAAATGTTCAAAATGGTTCTGAGCACTATGGGACTCAACTGCTGTGGTCATCAGTCCCCTAGAACTTAGAACTACTTAAACCTAACTAACCTAAGGACATCACACACATCCATGCCCGAGGCAGGATTCGAACCTGCGACCGTAGCGGTCGTGCGGTTCCAGACTGTAGCGCCTTTAACCGCTCGGCCACTTCGGCCGGCTGAAGATAAATGTCACCCTTGCATCCTTTTTGATATTCTTATCACCATTTTCGAAATGTTACATGCAAGTAGCAAAATCGTTTTACAGGATGCCTCGAACATTGGATTATTCAATTTCTCCACCACCGTTTCGCGAGTAAAACGTAATCCGTCTTCCAAATATTTTCATTTTACGTTGGTGGTCATGTCCAAAACACACGAAATGGATTAACTGGCATACTAAAACGTAGTAGTAGCTTCTAAGATCCATCGATCTCCTCTTTTGATCCGAAATTGTATGGATCCAAGACAATCTAGCTGGAATCCAGAACAGGTCGCACCAGAAGCTGTTAGCGGTTTCGTTAGCAATAGCACTGCTCTTTCTCGGAGTTCCTCCAGTAAATACAGGTCATTAGTTACCCACCTCTATAACTTATTTGAATTGTTTGTCGCACATTATAAATTCGCAGTGCTACACCCAGAAATTTAATCGTTGCGACTGAGTCCAGTGACATATTCTTATGTTCGACATACAGGGTGTCCCAAAAATGTAGAGATGAATTTTTGGGATTATAGAAGGAGCCTTGAGGAACAAATCGAGGGTAGGAGCCCATGTCCAGAAACGTCGTCAAACAACGCTACACAGCGTCGAAGTTATAGGCGCCAGCACCTGTTACTAGGCCACTATTTTGGCAGAAAATGCTGCTTTGTACGCTGACAGACCGTAGGCAGAATGTCTCGCAATGTTGTCTGTTATTCAGTGATCGCGACTGACTTCCACGATCGCCAGTGGAGAAGATGGACCTAGTTGCTGCTTAGAAAGGCCTCTGTTGCTTCGATCGATGATATTTTTGGTGACGGGTCTCTGTCTACAGTTTATTTTTCTCCTATAGAGGGTTCCATAAGTAAAATAAACCACGGAGGAAAACCATGTCCGAAACCGGCATCCGCGTAGGCAACAGAGCGGTGCATTCGTAGGAGACAACAAAATAGCTCCATCTTCTCCACGGACCATCGTGGCGATCAATCGCTTTCACTGAATAACAAACAACACTGCGAGCGTCCAAAGTCACGTTTGGTGCCGAAGGGATAGCCTAATTTCAGGCTCCGGCGCCTATAACTTGGACGCTGTGTAGCGTCGGTGGATAACGTTTCAGGACATGGGGTCCTGTTTTCGATTTGTTCCTCAGGGCACTCTCCACAACCCCTCCAAGTTTTTCGCAATATTTCTGGGACTCCCTGTAAAGTTGCAAGATTCACTTTTTTACTTAATTGATTACTAATTTCGGGTTTCCTGAACCCATTTTCAAATCATCCACATGGTGAAAACAGTATTTTCTGAAATAGCATATAGACCAGGTCAGCATTGTCCATTGATCGTGACCGGGCCAAATATCTCAAGAAATAAGCGTCAAACGAAAAACTACAAAGAACAAAACTTGTCTAGCTTGAAGGGCGAAACCAGATGGCGCTACGGTTGGCCCGCTAGATGGCGCTGCCATAGGTCAAACGGATATCAACTGCGTTTTTTTTTAAGTAGGAACCCCCCTTTTCTTATTACATATTCGTTTTAGTTGGACCACTTTTTTCGCTTTATGATAGATGGCGCTGTAATATCCACAAACATATGGCTCACAATTTTAGACGAACAGTTGGTAACAAGTAGTTTTTTTAAATTAAAATACAAAACGTAGGTACGTTTCAACATTTTATTTCGGTTGTTCCAATGTGATACATGTACCTTTGTGAACTTATCATCTCTGAGAACGCATGCTGTTACAGCGTGATTACCTGTAAATACCACATTAATGCAATAAATGCTCAAAATGATGTCCGTCAACCTCAATACATTTGGCAATACGTGTAACGACATTCCTCTCAACAGCGAGCAGTTCGCCTTCCGTAATGTTCGCACATGCATTGACAATACGCTGACGCATGTTGTCAGGCGATGTCGCTGGATCACGATAGCAAATATCTTTCAACTTTCCCCACAGAAAGAAATCCGGGGACGTCAGATCCGGTGAACGTGCGGGTCATGGTATGGTGCTTCGACTACCAATCCATCTGTCATGAAATATGCTGTTCAATACCGCTTCAACCGCATGCGAGCTATGTACCGGACATCCATCATGTTGGAAGTACATCGCCATTCTGTCATGTAGCGAAACATCTTGTAGTAACATCGGTAGAACATTACGTAGGAAATCAGCATACATTGCACCATTTAGATGGCCATCGATAAAATGGGGGCCAATTATCCTTCCTCCCATAATACCGCACCATACATTAACCCGCCAATGTCCCTGATGTTCCGCTTGTCGCTGCCATCGTGGATTTTCCGCCGACCAATAGTGCATATTATGCCGGTTTACGCTACCGCTGTTGGTGAATGACCCTTCGTCGCTAAATAGAAAGCGTGCGAAAAATCTCTCATCGTCCCGTAATTCCTCTTGTGCCCAGTGGCAGAGCTGTACACGACGTTCAAAGTCGTCGCCATGCAATTCCTGGTGTATAGAAATATGGTACGGGTGCAATCGATGTTGATGTAGCATTCTCAACACCGACGATTTTGAGATTCCCAATTCTCGCACAGTTTGTCTGCTACTGATGTGCGGATTTGCCGCGACAGCAGCTAAAACACCTACTTGGGCATCATCATTTGTTGCAGGTCGTGGTTGACGTTTCACATATGGCTGAACACTTCTTGTTTCGTTAAATAACGTAACTATCCGGCGAACGGTCCGGGCACTTGGATGGTGCCGTCCAGGATACCGAGCTGCATACATAGCACACCCCCGTTGGGCATTTTGATCACAATAGCCATACATCAACACGATATCGAACTTTTCCGCAATTGGTAAACGGTCCATTTTAGCACGGGTAATGTATCACGAAGCATATACCGTCCGCACTAGCGGAATGTTACGTGATACCACGTACTTATACGTTTGTGACTATTACAGCGCCATCTATCACAAAGCGAAAAAAGTGGTCCACCTAAAACATTCATATTTCTTTACGTACTACACGAATATGTAATAAAAATGGGGGTTCATATTTTTTTAAAAAAAAACGCAGTTGATATCCGTTTCACCTATGGCAGCGCCGTCTAGCAAGCCAACCCTAGCGCAATCTGGTTTCCCCCTTCAAGCTAGACGAGTTTCGTTCTTTGTAGTTTTTTCGTTTGACGCTTATTTCGTGAGATATTTGGCCCGTTCACTATCAATGGACCACCTTATATATATATGATACCACTAGTGACAGAAGAAACATGTCTGTTTTGTCACGCTTCATGGCTAAATTTGACTTTCTTATACGTATATGTATAATTTTGAAATAGTTTATATGCTATTTCAGAAAATACTTTCTTGTATTCCTGGATGATTTGAAAATGGATTCAGGTAACCTGAAACTAATCATCAATTAAATTAAAAAGTGAGTCTTGCTACTTTGGCTGTTTCTACGTCGAACTGGTTACCACAAGTTGCTGTCCCGCAATTAATCTGGCATGCTCGAAATCCATATGCTTATGTGCTGTCCTCAAAAACTGTCGGACTTTGTGCAACTAGTGATGTGCCTTTTTTCATATCAAAGATACTCCGTCGTTAGAAAACATTAAAATCTTACAGATCTCCGCATTTAGGAGATCTCGGCACTTTGGAAATCGCGCCACTGACAACACGCGATCATGTGGAGAGACATGGTACTATCACACAAATCAATTCACTGTAGATAGTTTTATGAAACAACGGAGACATTTTGCTTTAATATGTAATGCAAGGAACGGCATTTAATAATTACAGGGGAGTTAAACAGAGTCAGAACTATAAAAGTTCATAAGTAATACGTCCAAATGTATTTTGTGTATTATTTGAAGATTAGGAACTGTGAGAACCATTGCAGATAGTGGGAGATGTTCGTAAGCTATATCCGCAATCCTCATCTCTTTTTAACACTTTAAATTTATCCACTCTATCTACTCCTATAAAGTGCACGCAAAAACTCCCAATAAACGTGACTGACTGTCGTAAACCACCCCAACAACATTCTACATCTCATTCCCACTGCGGGTGTTTCTATTCATTTTTACTGCCATCTTTAAACGTCTACTCTTTTAGTCGGCATCATATCATTCGTCAATTCACACCGGGCTCTCATTACATATTCAACCCCGAATACCTCCGCCAAACAGTCTCAACATCATTCCCATGATCTTTTCTCCGCTCCTTGGTGATTCTGCTCCCAGTTAACCCTGCGAAAGCATACACCGCCCTATTTTACCCAATCCCCACTAGATGCAAAACAAGATTCTGTCCCGTTAAGCCAACTCACGCCACCCTCACTGATCAATTCCATTCTACACTACTGGCCATTAAAATTGCTACACCACGAAGATGACGCGCCACAGACGCGAAATTTAACCGACAGGAAGAAGATGCTGTGATATGCAAATGATTAGTTTTTCAGAGCATTCACACAAGGTTGGCGCCTGTGGCGAACCTACAACGTGCTGACATGAGGAAAGTTTCCAACCGATTTCTCATACACAAACAGCAGTTGACCGGCGTTGCCTGGTGAAACGTTGTGATGCCTCGTGTAAGGAGGAGAAATGCGTACCATCACGTTTCCGACTTTGATAAAGGTCGGATTGTAGCCTATCACGATTGCGATTTATCGTATCGCGACACTGCTGCTCGCGTTGGTCGAGATCCAATGACTGTCAGCAGAATATGGAATCGGTGGGTTCAGGAGGGTAATACGGAACGCCGTGCTGGATCCCAACGGCCTCGTATCATTAGCTGTCGAGATGACAGGCATCTTATCCGCATGGCTATAACGGATGGTGCAGCCACCTCTCGACCCCTGAGTCAACAGATGGGGACGTTTGCAATACAACAACCATCTGCACGAACAGTTCGACGACGTTTGCACCAGCATGGACTAGCAGCTCGGAGACCGTGGCTGCGGTTACCCTTGACGCTGCATCACAGACAGGAGCGCCTGCGATGGTGTAGTCAACGATGAACCTGGGTGCACGAATAGCAAAACGTCATTTTTCGGATGAATCCAGGTTGTGTTTACAGCATCATGATGGTCGCATCCGTGTTTGGCGACATCGCGGTGAACGCACATTGGAAGCGTGTATTCGTCATCGCCATACTGGCGTATCACTCGGCGTGATCGTATGGGGTGCTATTGGTTACACGTCTCGGTCACCTTTTGTTCGCATTGACGGCACTTTGAACAGTGGACGTTATATTTCAGATTTGTTACGACCCGTGGCTCTAACCTTCATTCGATCCCTGCGAAACCCTACATTTCAGCAGGATAATGCACGACCGCATGTTGCAGGTCCTGTACGGGCCTTTCTGGATACAGAAAATGTTCGACTGCTGCCCTGGCCAGCACATTCTCCAGATCTCTCACAAATTGAAAACGTCTGGTCAATGGTGGCCGAGCAACTGGCTCGTCACAATACGCCAGTCCCTACTCTTGATGAACTGTGGTATCGTGTTGAAGCTGCATGGGCAGCTGTACCTATACACGCCATCCAAGCTCTGTTTGACTCACTGCCCAGGCGTATCAAGGCCGTTATTACGGCCAGAGGTGATTGTTCTGGGTACTGATTTCTCACGATCTATGCACCCAAATTGCGTGAAAATGTAATCTAGTATAATATATTTGTCCAATGAATACCCGTTCACATCTGCATTTCTTCTTGGTGTAGCAATTTTAATGGCCAGTAGTGTACAACGCATACCCCTAACAATAGCTCTCGACGTACGTTCCACAGGCTTCTTCATGGTCTCGTTCCACCCACTCATTTAACCTTACTTTGTTTGTCAAGCCCAGTAGACTGCCTCCGGTCGACCGACAGCAGCACAAATATTGATATCACCACAAACATAACAGCATAACCATAACTATTATCAATGACGTAATCGAAGTCGCGTGCTTTTACTTACATAATCAACATTAATTATTCTATCTGGTCACCTTTTTCTGTCTTTCATAGCTTTTTGTAGGAAATCTGCGTGTCTAAAGAGCTGCTGCTATCATCCTGCCACTACGGGGAAATGAAGCATAATGGCAGAAAAGAAGAACGTAAGTTGCGAGCACAACCACCTACTAGGGCCTGTTTTAACTCTGGGAGATAGGGGACTTGCCGAAAATGCCGACTCGAGTATAGTTACCCCGTAATTTACGTACTCACATTTTAACAAATTTAATTTTTACTTTAAGTTGAAAATTAAACAGAAATATGTGAATAACGGTGGGCCTGTAAAAGATATGTCACTTGCCACAAACTCGAACCGATTCAGTGAATCTAGAAGCACTTTGTGTTCAAGGCTGAAACCGTTATTCTACACAGCAAACAAACTGGCGTAGGCATTACTAATGACAAAGACACGTAGGACGAGACAGACCAATATCTTTCCTGTGAAATTTGAATGGCTTTCTTCGACAACCGCAGATGTGAGGGAGTTAGCGCTCATGATCGAAACAAAGAATGACGTCGAAACTAAGTTTAAAAATGAAAAGGGAATGGCAGGAAGCGACAGTCGGTATTCATTTCGTGTTTCTCCCGAAGTCTGCAGTAGGCTGAAGGTCTATGACAAAATGACGGGAAAAAAAATCACAACACTAAGCAGTTGTGCGGCATAAACGAAAGTTCGTAGGCGTGTTTCTACTTCTGGAAGATTATGTCTATTCAGATTTCGTGCCAGTCGCATTAGGGTGACGCCAGTAGCGCCATATAAGGATGCAAATCAAATTTGATTTAAATACACTCTGTAACGGTCGTGAGTGTTAGCTAATTTTGAAATTGGACGTGGTGAGCTGATGTTAGTCAAGAATGCCTTTATGGTGACACAGACGCCATTATCAACACTTCACTGAGTGTGAACAGAGGTCGCATAATAGGGCTTCGAGAAACTGGATGTTCCTTCTGAGGCATTGCAGAAAGACTTGGCAGGAATGTAGCCACTGTACATGATTGCTAGCGGTGGTGGTCACAAAAATGTACGGTCGCTAGCAAAACCGGGCTCCAGACCACCACGTGGCACTACCGAGAGGGAAGATCACAGTGTTCGGCGTACGGCTCCGGCTCACCATACTGCGTCTGCAGGAGCAATCTGAGCAGCAGTTGGCCCCCCGGGGGCACAACGAACTGTTACAAATCTGTTCCTCGAAGGATAGCTGCTAGCCAGATGCCCGGTAGTGCAAACCACCACCACGTGCGCCTTCAGTGGTGTCAAGCGAGAGCTCATTGGAGAGCAGGGTGGAAGTCTGTTGTATTTTCTAATGAAATCTGAATCTGCCCCGGTGCAAGTGATGGCTGTGTATTAGCTACGATGAGGCCAGTTGATGGTCTGCAACCAACCTGTCTGTGTGTTAGTCGCACCACATCTACACCAGGAGCTATGGTCTGGGGAGCGATTTCGTATGAGAGTAGGAGCGTTCTCGTTGTCATCCCAAATACACTGACAGCAAATCTATACGTGAGTCTGGTGATTCGGCCTGTTGAGCTGCCACTCGTCAACAGCATTCCTGGGGGTGTTTTCCACCAGGAGAACGCTCGCCCACATACCGCTGTTGTAACCCAACATGCTCTACAGAGTGTCTACATGCTGCCTTGGACTACTCGATTACCAGATATGTCTCCAGTCGGGCACATATGAGACATCATCGGGCGTCAACTCCAGAATCATCCACAAAGCAGCACTCACCGTCTCTCTATTGACTGACCAAGTGCAACAGGCATGAAACCTCATCCCACGAATTGTAGAACACAGTGCATGCGCATTTGGATGCTTATATTCAATATTCTGGTGTTTGGACTGGTTATTAATGTACCAGCATTTCCCATTTGCTATGGCGTATTTCGTGCTTACACTTACCTCTGATTATGCAGTATTAATCACTTAAATATGTTACCTAGACAAATGTATTCCCAAAATTTCATAACTCTAGATTAATTATTTTTTTCTTTCAGTGTATTTTACAGTCGATCGAAACATCCGAAGAGAAACGAGGGAACCAAATTATGTAAATACCTGAATACTGTGTATCATGAACGTGATATATTGGAAAAACCGGGATGCATATTCAGTCCTGACGAAGCTGGTTTCTCGATAAACAGTCAACGAGAATGACTTCCTGCACACAACTGTCTCGTCTACAAACAATATAAGAGTACTGTCCACAATGTCTGATATGACGTTTGCACGCACATACACACAGAGCAAACCACTGTGACAGGCATGACAGAGGGTACTTCACATTTTTAACACCTACTAAGTTCTCTTTCTGTTGCATTGGCGGATGGAATCAGAGAAGAATGACTGCTTAAATGTCTCTGTATGAGCTGCAATTAGTCTAACCCAATGTTCTCTCTCACCACGGGAAATACTCGTAAGAAGCTGTAGCATATGCCTACAATCCTAACATCAAACAAGTTCAGGGAACACTGTAGGCAGGCTTTTGCGAGTATGTTGACTCCTACCTTCAAGCTTCTGCCAGTTCAGATCCTTCGACATTTCCATGACGCCCTTCCGTGAGTCGTACAAACCTGTGCCCACAATAAAGCTTTCACACTGCAGCGGAGTGTAGGCGAAATACGTTATCTGATAAAAAGTGTCCACACACGTAATAGTGGATATTAAGGTAGAGTGCGTCCACCATTCCCCTTATGCTCTGCTGGGCGACATTTTCATGACGTCCCTGAATGTCTTCCTCAAGACGCGAAACCAGCGAAGGCAGTGATATTGGGGGCTAGGATACGGAGCAAAGTCGACTTCCTAACTCGTTGTAAAGGTCGGGAGATTTGGCAAGCCAATCAATTTCAGGAATGTTAATATCCACAAAGCATTGCTTCCCAGATGCTGATTCGTGGCATGGTGCATTGTCATGCTAATACATACAACCATCATCTTCGAACGGTTCCTCAGCTGCGCGCAGTACTAAATGATGTAAACGTGTTTTATCATTCCGCATTTAAGGTTTTTTTAACCGAAATAGGAAGTGTACACCCGAACCACGAAAAGCACTCTAATACAGTAATGCCACCTGCTCGCTCCTCCACTGTTGGCGCCACACACGATGGCAGATTACGTTCTCCAGGCATTTGGCAGCCCAAACGCTTCCGCCAGAATGGCATGGCGAATAGTGTGTTTCATCGCTACAAATCACTCCTTCCCAGCCACGCACTCTCCAGTGCCGTCTCTCCTTACACAATCCAAACCGTCGCTGAAGAATGGCTACAGAAATGTGTGGCGTATGAGGAGCTGCTACACCACTTTCTAACTCCCTAAGCGCAGCCATTGTGTTACGTGAACCATTAGTACCACTTTGGAAATCACGGGTGTTTTTTCCGCAGGTCTGATGTGATTTCTTAGAACTACAACTCCTCAATGCTCGACGGTCTCTGTCCATCAGTAGATGAAGTCTGCCTTGTTTCGCTTTAACAACGGGTGTCCCTTCGCGTTTCACCTCACCAACAGTCGACACGGGCAGCTTAAGACGGGTAAAAATGTCTCCGATGGATTTGTCACTGAGGGGACATCCATTGACCATTCCACGTTCGATGTTACTAACCTCTCCTGACCGACCCAATCTGCTGTTATTGATTCTCTGCTGACGACACTGCACTGCACTGCATTGCAGTAATTACCGGACTGACCATAGAGTTCGAGTGTGGCGGAGGATAAGCAGCGTAGCTGTTGTTCCTTCTTGATCTTCTCTGGCGAATTGGCATAACTCTCCTTCTTCAGGTTGCTGAAGTAATCTATGGCGGCAAGGTCTTCAGGGGCAGGCTTCTTCCTGCCTGAGCGCCACTGCTCCTTCACCCACTTCTCCGAGACTCGGTAGTTGTGCTCGCAGTCCTGGGGGTGAAGATCGGATGGGCGTTGATTATGCATAGCTCCTTCCTGGAGACCAAATCGTGCAACTCTACTGACAACACAATTCCCCCCTCCTTTTATACTGCCGGATCCGCCTTTCGTGACATCTAGTGGTCAGTTCCGCTTTAGATACGGGTGTTCGAATACTTTTGATCAGATAGCGTATGCAGGAGGATATGTGAAGTTTGAAAGGCAGGAGAGAGCTACTGGCGGAGGTGCAGCTGTGATAGCGGGTCGTGAGTTACGTGTGGATACCTCAATCGGTCAGAGCACTGCCTCCGAAAGGCAAACTTCAGAGTTCAAGTCTCGGTCCGGCATACAGTTTTACTCTAATAGAACGTACCAAACAAGTGAACGTTCATCCTGCCATCTTCGTATACGTTTAATATCAACCGTTGGTCCTATTTGGAATGTTCCAGTTTCCTAGGTTTTGCCAACTACGAGTACATGACGAGTACTTGCGACTGGATTCGGGACTTCGTTGCGGATGTACCTCCACACGTCGCCCTTGGTGGATACATATAAAGGTAATTTCAAGAGTGTTTACAATATATGCAGTGGGGTGAGAAACAGTCTGAAAAGTTTGTAAGGTTGTTGCTGGGTAGGTTGTGCTAATAAATAATTGCTAAGAAAAAGTATTCGAAACGTTGCGCCGTTTCCGAGCTGATTAGCATTTAAGTTAGCCAATCGGGCCGCTGCGCGTACAAATTGGAGCTACCCAGCAGATACTGTTAGTGTCAGTTGTTCTCCTAGCGTACGTAGATGATAGTGCACGAGACTTCTGAGACTCTGGCTCGAGTTCGATCCTTACTACCGACCCATGTTCAGTTTTTGTATCGGTCTCTTGTTAGGTTTTAGGAAACCAAACGAAGAACACGTTTGGCGACACCGTCTCTCGCGGGCGCGCTACGGCCTGGCTGGCTAACTTCAACGCCAATTAGCTCGGAAACGTCACAAAGTATCGTTTCCTTTTTAACCATTATTTCTCAACACAACATAAGCTGCAACACCATTACAAGCTTTTGAGACTGTTTCTGACCACCCTGCATAATGTTCTAGTGAATCACGTCGGAAGCCTCTTAAGGCACTTCGCAGATGACGTGGTTGTCTGTAAGAAAGTACCAGTGCCAGGAACTGGAGGACGACTCACAGAGGATCGACGATCGGTGCAGGGTCTGGCAATTGACCCTAAAGCCGGCCGCTGTAGCCGAGCGGTTCTAGGCACTTCAGTCCGGAACCGCGCTGCTGCTACGGTCTCAGGTTCGAATCTTGCCTTTCGCATGGATGTGTGTGATGTCCTTAGGTTAGTTAGGTTTAAGTAGTTCTAAGTTTAGGGGACTGATGACCTCAGATGTTAAGTCCCATAGTGCTTGGAGCCAGCCAGTTGCCCCTAAACGTAAATAAGTGTGTCGTACTGCGCATAAACAGGCGAAGAGATCCGCTACTGTACAATTAAACCATTGCTGATGATGCACTGGAAACTGTTAAGTACCACAAAATACCGAGGAGCGACCTAAACTGGAATAACCACACAAAGAAAACCGCCGGCCGTTGTGGCCGAGCGGTTCTAGGCGCTTCAGTCTGGAACCGCACAACTGCTACGGTCTGAGGTTCGAATTCTGCCTCGCGCATGGGTGTGTGTGATGTCCTTAGATAGGTTAGGTTTAAGTAGTTCTAAGTTCTAGGGGATTGATGACCTCACATGTTAAGTCCCATAGTGCTCTGAGCCATTTGAACCATAAAGAAAACCGTAGGAAAAGCAGATGGCAGGTTGAGATTTGTAGGAAGAATCTTAAGGAAATGTAATTCATCGACGAAAGAGGTGGCTAACAAAACACACATTCTACCGATTATTAAGAAATCTTCTTCAGTCTAGTACACATAGGGGCGTTCATTAATCACGCGAGCTCAAAATGGGGGAGGAGGGGTCCGGTAAAATCTCACCAAATCTCATTTAAAGGGTGAGGAAGGGGTGGAGAGCAATGAACATCTCACGTCAACTTTTCAGTTCAGAGAATATGTATTATTATAACGGACAAAATTTTGTTTCGTAAAATTAATCCTGAGAATAGACACTATAAAAGTGCCCACCAACCTTTATGCCCTCTCTGAACTTCACCGAATGCTTTACACGTGCGCATGTCAGGGATTATCCGATTTGAAACAAGTGCCGCACGAGACGTATCAGATTTCATACCACGCTGGTCGCCATCACTGCGTGTTATTCGGTGACTCAGTCATCTTCTACAACGCATATAAAGCCGATGGTATTGTGTTCGACAAGAATTTGAATCAACGCATTTACAGTATGTACGTTAAGTGGCATGCTGACAAGTCGAAACACATGTGCGAGTAAGAAGTTAATCGCTTGTGGAAGGGAGCTAAGCTGAAGTTCGTTGACAAGAGTTCTCTTAGTGACCATATAAATCAAGAACTTGAAAAGCTACTTAACCATATGGTGCAAATGAAGGTACAAACAATGTTGTCTTTCATCTGCGAAGTAAGAAAAGGTTCACTGCCATTTTATGAATATGACACATCTATAAAAGGCCAATTTTTTAGGGGTCTGTCAAAGCAGTTAAATCTGAGGGGTCGGGTTAGGTCCCACCACTTCTCACCCAACCTCACCGCGTGGGAAGAGCGGAGGGCAAATTAAAAAAAAAAAATTATGTAACTAATAGAAGTCTCCTTGCTAAGTAGGCTTAACACAAGAGATAGAGAAGATCCAACGAAAAGCTGCACTTTTCGTCACGAGGTCATTTAATAAGCGTGAGAGCGTTACGGATATGCTGAACAAACTCCAGTTGAAATCGCTTCAACACAGGCGTTGTGTGTCACAGAGAACATTACTGTTAAAATTCCGACACCGTACATTCGAAGAATGATTCACAAACATATTTCTGCTTCGCGCTTATGTATCGGGGAATGATCACGACGAATAGACAGCTCATATGGAAGTTCATCCATAGTTGTTGTTCCAACGCACCATTCGCGAATGGAAAAGGAAAAAGGAGAACAGGAAGGGGAGGTACCCCCAAACACCGTAAAATGGCTGACGCACTGGAGACGTAGATGAGGATAATGTCGACGTATGATACACTGAGGTGACAATAGTCATGAGCTGGCGATATGCACCTGTAGTATCACATGCACAAAGTATAAAATGGTAGCGCATCAGCGGATCTATCATTTGTACTCAGGTGATTCATGTGAAAACGTTTCCGACGTCGTTATAGCCGCATGACGGGAATTAACAGACTTTCAACTCGGAATGGTAGTAGGACCTAGACGCATGGGACATTCCATTTCGCCGGCCGCTGGTGGCCGAGCGGTTCTGGCACTACAGTCTGGAACCGCGCGACCGCTACGGTCGCAGGGTCGAATCCTGCCTCGGGCATGGATGTGTGTGTTGTCCTTAGGTTAGTTAGGTTTAAGTAGTTCTAAGTTCTAGGGGACTTATGACCTCAGCAGTTGAGTCCCATAGTGCTCAGAGCCATTTGAACCATTCCATTTCGGAAATCGTTAGGGAATTCAGTATTCCGAGATCCACAGTTACAAGAATGTGTCGAGAATACCAAATTTCAGGCATTACCTCTCTCCAAGGACAACGCAGTGGCCGACAGCCTTCACGTAACGACCGAGAGCAGCGCCGTTTGCGTAGAGTTTTCAGCGTTAACAGACAAACAACACTGCGTGAAATAACAGCATAAATCAATGTGGGACGTACGACGAACGTATCCGTTACGGCAGTGCGGCGAAATTTGGCGTTAACGCGCTATGGCAGCAGACGACAGAAGCGAGTGCCTTTGCAAACAGCAAAATATCGCCTGCAGCACCTCTCCTGGAATCGTGATCCAATCGGTTGCACCCTAGACGACTGAAAAACCGTAGTCTGGCCAGATGAGTCCCGATTGCTGTTGGTAAGAGCTGATGGTAGGGTTTGAGTGTGTCGCAGACCCCTCGAAGCCATGGACCCAAGTTGTCAACAAGGCACTGCGCAAGTCGGTGGTGACTCCATAATGGCGTGGGGTGTGTTGACTCGGAATGGACTGCTTCCTCTAGTGAGACTATTTGCAGCCATTAATGGACTTCATGTTCCCAAACAAAGATGGAATTTTTATGGATGACAATACGCTATCTTCAAATGTTCAAATGTGTGTGAATCCCTAAGGGACCAAACTGCTGAGGTCATTGGTCCCTAGACTTTCGCACTACTTAAACTATCTTAAACTAACTTACGCTAAGAACAAGGCACACACTCATGCCCAAGGGAGGACTCGAACCTCCAGCGGGAGGGGCCTCGCAGTCCGTGACATGGCGCCTCAAACCGTGCGGCCACTCCGCACGGCACAATGCGCAGGGTCACCAGACCGCAATTGTACGCGACTGGTTTCAAGAACATTCTGGACAGTTCGAGTGTATGATTTGGCCACCCAGAATATATATGTGACATAACTGAGAGGTCAGTTCGTACACAAAATCCAGCGTTGGCAACAAATTCGCACTTGTGGACAGCTACAGAGGCAGCATAGCTCACTATTTCTGCAGGGGGACTTCCAACATCTTGTTGAATCCATGTCGCATCGAGTTGCTGCACGATGACGGGGAAAGGAGGTCCGACACGATTTACACTGAAGCGCCAAAGAAACTGGTATAGGCATGCGTATTCAAATACAGACATATGTAAACAGGAAGAATACGGCGCTGCGGTCGGCAACGCCTACATAAGACAGAAATTGTCTGGCGCGGTTGTTAGATCAGTTACTGCTGCTACAATGGCAGGCTATCAAGATTTAAGTGAGTTTGAATGTGGTGTTATAGTCGGCCCGCGAGCGATGGGGCACAATATCTCCGAGGTAGCAATGAAGTGAGGATTTTCCCATACGAACAGTGTACCGTGAATATCAAGAATCCGGCAAAACATCAAATTTCCGACATCTCTACGACTTTCCAGATCCTGCAAGAACTGGACCAACGACGACTGAAGAAAATCGTTCAGCGTGACAGAAGTGCCGCCCTTTCGCAAATTGCTGCAGATTTCAATGCTGGGCCATCAGCAAGTGTTAGTGTGCGAACCATTCGACGAAACATGATCGATATGGATTTTCGGAGCTAAAGGCCCATTCGTGTACCCTTGATGACTGCACGACATAAAGCTTTTCGCCTCACCTCAGCCCGTCAACACCGACACTGGACTGTTGATGACTGGAAACATGTTGCCTGGTTGGAAGAGTCTCGTTTCAAATTGTATCGAGCAAATGGACGTGTGCGGATATGGAGACAACCTCATGAATCCGTGGACGCTGCATGTCAGCAGCAGATGTTCAAGTTGTTGAGACTCTGTAATTGTGTGGAGGGGTGTGCAGTTGGAGTGATACGGGACCCCTGATGCATCTAGACAGGTGACACGTACGTAAGCATCCTGTCTGATCACCTGCATCCATTCATGTCCATTGTGCATTCCGAAGGACTTGGGCAATTCCAGCAGGACAATGCGACCACCCACACGTCCAGAATTGCTACAGAGTGGGTCCAGGAACACAACATTACTGAGCGTGTCTGGGAGGCCTCGCAACGTGCTGTTCGGAAGAGATCTCCATCCCTTCGTTCTGTTACGGATTTATGGACAGCCCTGTAGGATTCGTGGCGTCAATTTCCTCCGACACTACTTGAGACATTAGTCGAGTCCACGCTATGTCGTGTTGAGGTACTTCTGCGTGCTCGCGGATGCCCTACAGGATATTAGGCAGGTGTGCCAATTTCTTTGACACTTCAGTGTCGAAGGTATCCCGGGACTTTTGACAGATCAGTGTCTGTGGGATGTCAGATAGCTAGCACATTTCCTCCCAGCCTTCTTTCCTAGCAGGAACGTGCATTTCGAGCAGCGTAACCTGCGCAAGGCCGGGTGTCAGTATTGCGCAGCATCTCACGGGCTCGAATGTTGCGGGGATTTTCGGAAGTCGGTTCGACCCGAGTAGGCCGGGAGGCCAGCTTTTGTGTGGAGCGCTCACAGCGTCGAGGAGGGCGCATTGGCAAAAGCGGCGGCCGCCGAAAGCTGAATGGAGCAGAGGTGGCGGCTGCAGGCGGAGCGAGGCGCGGCCGCGGCTGCCGTGGGCGGCTGCGCTGTTGCCAAGCCCGGCGCCACATCCGGCCGGCGCACCTCCTGCACGCACCTCGTCCCGCCGCCCGCCGACAATTAGCAGCTCCTCTCCCCGCCCTCTCGCCACTAATTCATTACACCGTGACGCTACGATCGGGCTGTCAATTGAGGATCGTTCCAGCCGTAGAGACCACCAGTTGTGATTCTCCTTAATCTAGACTAGACGACACCTTCTGAATAAATCGCAACTCTTTCCGTGCATCAGTCTTCCGACAGATAATGGGACGAGAGCTGTTACTGTACACTGATAAGCCTAAACATTATGACTACGGACCGTGCGATGTCGCATTTCACCTGGTGGTGGACACGTGACGCTCTAACAGAAGTCCGTAAGCTGAGCAGACACGGACGGGGAACACCCTAGCCAAGATATGGGCTCCAAATGGGGAAATCCATTGAGATAAGCGACTTTGACAAAGGGCATATTATTATTACGCAAAGCCGGTGAAAGAGTGTCTCGAAAACAGAGAAGCTGGTCGAGTGTTCACGTGCTACTGTTGTGAGCGTCAATGGAAAGAGGTAGGGGATCTCAAGTTGATTCCGTATTTCTAGATTTCCGGAAAGCTTCTGACACCGTTCCTCACAAGCGACTTCTAATCAAGCTGCGGGCCTAAGGGGTATCGTCTCAGTTGCGCGACTGGATTCGTGATTTCCTGTCAGGAAGGTCGCAGTTCGTAGTAATAGACGGCAAATCATCGAGTAAAACTGAAGTGATATCAGGTGTTCCCCAGGGAAGCGTCCTGGGACCTCTGCTGTTCCTGATCTATATAAATGACCTGGGTGACAATCTGAGCAGTTCTCTTAGGTTGTTCGCAGATGATGCTGTAATTTACCGTCTAGTAAAGTCATCCGAAGACCAGTATCAGTTGCAAAGCGATTTAGAAAAGATTGCTGTATGGTGTGGCAGGTGGCAGTTGACGCTAAATAACGAAAAGTGTGAGGTGATCCACATGAGTTCCAAAAGAAATCCGTTGGAATTCGATTACTCGATAAATAGTACAATTCTGAAGGCTGTCAATTCAACTAAGTACCTGGGTGTTAAAATTACGAACAACTTCAGTTGGAAAGACCACATAGATAATATTGTGCGGAAGGCGAGCCAAAGATTGCGTTTCATTGGCAGGACACTTAGAAGATGCAACAAGTCCACTAAAGAGACAGCTCACACTACACTCGTTCGTCCTCTGTTAGAATATTGCTGCGCGGTGTGGGATCCTTACCAGGTGGGATTGACGGAGGACATCGAAAGGGTGCAAAAAAGGGCAGCTCGTTTTGTGTTATCACGTAATAGGGCAGAGAGTGTGGCAGATATGATACGCGAGTTGGGATGGAAGTCATTAAAGCAAAGATGTTTTTCGTCGCTGCGAGATCTATTTACGAAATTTCAGTCACCAATTTTCTCTTCCGAATGCGAAAATATTTTGTTGAGCCCAACCTACAGAGGTAGGAATGATCATCAAAATAAAATAAGAGAAATCAGAGCTCGAACAGAAAGGTTTAGGTGTTCGTTTTTCCCGTGCGCCGTTTGGGAGTGGAAGGGTAGAGAGGCAGTATGATTGTGGTTCGATGAACCCTCTGCCAAGCACTTAAATGTGAATTGCAGAGTAATCATGTAGATGTAGATGTAGATGTAGAAGGACACTTAAGCTATCACTAGGCGCTAAATTGTTGGAGGTCCACGACTCTTCACAGAAGGGAGGGTTCGGAGGCTTGTCAGCTCTGCAAAGCAGGACAGAGGGTGATTTGTGGCATCCCCTCCGAAAGAGCGCAATCCAGGTGCACGCACAAGTGTTTCGGAGCACTCCGTTCACCGTACATTGTCGAACGTGGCACTCCGCAGCAGACCACTCCTGTGTGTTCACATGCTGACCCGACGACAAAATTCAGTTGCGAATGCAGTGGGCACGGGACCACCGGTATTCGACCGTCGATCAGTGGAAACGTGTCGGCTCTACGGGTGAATCACATTTTTGCTCCACAAACGCCATCATCGAGATGAACGGCGGCTCGAAACGTGCAGCGCGCCACGGTCGCAGGCTGGTGGGAGCAGTATTAGGCTACGGGAGACATTCTCCTGCCCTTGCATGGGACCTTTGGTAGTAATCGAAGACACACTGACAGCTGCGGACCACCCGCATCCCTTCATGTTTCGTGTCTTCCCCAATGGCAATGACATCTTTCAGCAGCATAATTGTCCGCGTCTTGGAGCCAGAACCGTGATACACTGCTTTGAGGAGAATAACAGTGAACTCACATTGATGTGTCGGCGACTAAGTTCGGCTGATGTAAATCCTATGGAATCCATCTGGGTCGCTACTGAGCGCGATCACTGCGTACGCAAATCAGCGACCCGTTATTGACGCGGATTACATGACCTGAGCATAAATATCTACAGCCACATACCACCATAAGCCTGACAAAAGCTATCGGATCCCTACTACTCAGAATCAGTGATATATTCGTTCCAAAAACGGACCAACAAACCGTTAAGTAGGTGGTCATAATGTTTGGCTCATCAGTGTATCTTTATGAAGTAGAGACGGCAGCTTAAACTGTGATCTTATTCTATTTGGAATCGATTACAGTGTCACACTGCACCATCTCCAGGCCCCTGTACGATACCGAGTTATTATGTGGCTACCGGGCAATAATTGTTATACATCTCAAATAAATGGTTCAAATGGCTCTGAGCACTATGGGACTTAACATCTGAGGTCATCAGTCCTCTAGAACTTAGAACTACTTAAACCTAACTAACCTAAGGGCATCACACACATCCATGCCCGGGGCAGGATTCGAACCTGCGACCGTAGCGGTCGCGCGGTTCCAGAATGAAGCGCCCAGAACCTCTCGGCCACCTCGGCCGGCCTATACATCTCACAGAGAGTATAAAAAGAAAATAGCAGACACTGATTTCTTCTGTGAGCTACGAGACATATAGCCACAATTACTGGTAGCCAGACGATAACCCGTTATCATAGCAGAGTCTGAAGTTGATGCAATGTACCACCGAACTCGGTCCCAAATCAAATAAGGCCTATAAGTACACCTGAGGGTGTCATCCCTATTAGATAAAGACGTAGCACCAGCTCTCATCCCACGATCTATCGGAAGATGGATGTACGGAGAGAGTTGCGATTTATTCTCTCTCTCTACATTCATACTCTAAGACAAAAACGGAGCACCACGATGGCGTTGTCGGACTGGGACGGAAATCAGTAGATGTAACTTACATCTAACAAAACAGAAAAATGATTACAACTAAAGCGGTCCTTCCATGAAAAAAAAATGGCACCCCAGACCATCACTCCTGGGTGACGGGTGGCAATCAGGTAGGTGTCCAACCACTGCCTGAGGCGTCTCCAGACAGGTCTTCGGCCTGGAATCTCTTTGGACTGCAGTAGAATTGTCTTCAGTAATGAGTTCCGCTTCGAACTGAGCTCCAATGACCAGCTAAGACGTGTCTAGTGACGCCCAGGACTACACTTCAAAGTGACACAGATACGTGATACTACTTCTCAACATAGACACTAAGTCTCTGTAAACATCGGTCAGAACGTTTCACCAGTCGTTTAGTTCCTTGTCGATAGAAATCTATTCCTTGGCCACGACGCCATTCGAGAACCGCTGTGTGAACGTCCACGTCACGACTTAAGCGAATCAGTTGCCACATCGTGGTCTGCGGCCATTGTCGATGGCCTTCCTTCCCGATCAGCATCAGCCACATTTGTACGGTCTCGGTCAGATTGTTGCAATCATTTCACTACGGTTCGACGCGACACTTCATTTAGCTCTTATACCCCGAGTCTTCCACGGTGGATGTGTGGGCAGCTCAGAATAGCGCTGTCTTGCGTACTTCAAGTCTGGAGTACGTTTCCAGTTGCCACGCCATTTGACAACCACACTGCGACACACATGTTAGCTGTACGACAGCACAACTGTTTCTGTAGAAAAATCTGAACGTGTACTCTCTACCGATAATGTGCCACCCTTGTTGCGCGGTGATCTTAACGTGGGACAACATATATAACTTATTCCTTCAAGTCCCCTCGGGCTAACGCTGATTCATTATGGAATGCTATAAGCGTATTTTCAGTCAATATCTATACACTGATCACCCAGAATATTGTGACCATCGACCTACTATCGATATAAACACGTCCAGGCGATAACAGTGTCACCTGGTGAGGAATCAGTGCTAGTCAGACACACGTACGGTGCATGTAGTATCAGTTAGCGTGCTGTCCACGTGAAGAATGGGAAAGAAGCGAGATGCATCTTAAATTGACCGAAGGCAGTTTGTGATGACCCGGAGACTCGGCACGAGCATTCCGGAAACCGTACGACTTGTCAGGTGTTCGAGGAGTGCTGTGATGAGCGTTTTCAACACGTAGCGGAGCTAAGTTGGAACCACGTCCAGACGATGTGGGGTTGGGCAGCAACCCCTCATTGCAGATGTCGGACGTCGTAGGCTGGGTAGACTGGTAAAACAGGACAGGCGGTCAACTCTGTGGAACTAACATCAGACTTAAATGCTGAGCAGAGTACAAGTGTGTCCGAACAGGCAGTGCGCCGGACACTTCTAACGATGGGCCTCCGCAGCCATCGCCCCATGTACGTGCCAATGTTAACACCGCGACAGCGGCAACGACGACTGATATGGGCACGTGACCATCGGCACTGGACGTTGGCAGAATGTTGCACGGTCTGGTGAATCACGATACCTTCTCCATCATGACGTTTGGAGGGCGCGAATCCGTCGTCTTCCAGGTAACCAGATTCTCGACACCTGTACTGCAGGATGGAGACAAGGTGGCGGCGGCTCCATTACGCTCTTGGAAACATCCACGTGAGCATCCATTGGTCCAGTGGAGCTCGTGCAAGGTACAAGGCACCGTGACGGCCAAGGATTATCGGACACTGGTTGCAGACCACGTGCACCCCTTCGTGACGATCGTGTTCCCCGACGGTAATGGCATTTTTCAACAAGGTAGTGCGGCATGTCACAAGGCCAGGAGTGTGACGGAGTGGTTCGAGGAACACAGTGGCGAGTTCCAACTAATGTGCTGGCCCCACAACTCGCCAGATCTGAACCCGATCGAACACTGCACTGTGATTGCACTTTGCGTCAGAGCTGATCGCCCCCCTCCCCGAAATTGACGGGAGTTAGGTGACTTGTGTGAGCAGATGTGGCGCCACTCCCTCCAGCGGCTACCGAGGCCTCATTGCTTCCGTGCCACGACGCGTCGCTGCTGGTATCTGTGGCAAAGGTTAACATACCGGCTGTTAGGTAGGCGATCATTATGTTCCGGTTGATCGGTGTATCTAGATCTATACTCCGAGGTCTCTATACAGCGCTCTTAATGACCACACTTATAAGGGCTAGCATATCATTAACTACATCACTTAAGTATTGGATTGGAACAGGTACTGAGTTCACAACATACAGAAACAAGGAAAAATAAATCAATTTACCGCTGTAACAATCGTCGGCTTCACCTGCTGTGTAGCATGACGTCGAGTCACTGCGTAAGCCCGATATTAATATCTGTTTTTGTTGGAGTTTAACGATATGTCGACGAGACCATTAGATCCATATCATATCCACAGTTCGATAATAATGGAGGGTGTAATCGACAGTGAACCAAATGAATGTCATTTACTTTTAGTGATTTAGAGAAAGCACAAGGAAATAAATGAGGAACGTTAACGTTGCACCGAGTTTGGACAAACAGTCCTGTTGAATAAAACCACCTGCTTAAGACGTCCACAAAAGACAGTTTTGAAGGTGGACATGGTCAGCACACAGCTCTCCCGAACGATAATAAGAGCATTTGAAGCTGAAAACAGTATCTGCTAGTTGGGACAGTGGTCAAGAGACTGGACTCGCATTTGGGAAGGGCGTAGCTCAAATCCCTATTCGGGCTTACAGGTTTAGGTTTGCCGTGGTTACAGTTATTCATTCAAGATGAATCTCGGGATGCTTCCTTTGAAAGCACCCGACGGATTTCCTTCCTCATCCTTGTCTTGGTCGAGCTTGTGCTCTACTTTTAATGACCTGTTGTGTACTAGATGTCATATCGTAACCTTAATTTTTTATACGAGTAGTCTTAACGACGCTCCCCTCCTAGGAAGAACAACTAGCGGTATTGAAGATCGAATTCAGATCCTCGTTGTCATTACCAGACATATTTCTCACAGTGCCGAAAACTAACGTTATCACTTTCGGTTTCTCTTGTTGGAATGCAAAAAGGTGACCGGTGAACTTAACGACGGCACCGAAGGATTGGATCACGGTCAATTGTACCGGATGTGCTCGCTTTGAGAAAGAGATTTAGGACATAATTGAGGACACTAGTGCAGAATCTGTTTATCACATTTTTACAACGCAATCTGCTCAGATATTGCCGGTTGCGGAAACCTTCAACACACATTCTGGAGGCGCTCGATTAAAATCGGCGGTTTCCCTCAGTCACTTTAGGTGTGTGCTAGAATGCCTATGCGAGAGAGATCACGACGTCTGCTCGTCCATGCTCCGTGAGACCCAGAGAACAGTAGATACCGGCACCCAAGTTGACGCCGTGTGCCTTCACTTCCAGATGGCGTTCTACAAAGTTCCGCACTGTCACCTGGTGAAAAATTACAAACATACGGAACATCAGAAAAAGAAAAAAGCAGCATATCGTTCTTAAAGGAGAGAGAGCTTCAGACGTGAAGGTAACTTCGAAGGTATCCAAATGAGTGTTATAGGACCATTACTTTTCATAGTAAATATAAATGACCTTCTGAATAACTTTAGAAGTCCATGAGGCTTTTTGCGGATGATTATTTGGTATACAGAGCAATCTCAACGTTAGGAAATTTTAACTAAATGCAGGACGACTTTCAGAGGGTTAGCGCTTGGTGCAGGGGTTGGCTGTTGACCTTCAACTTGAACAAATGTAACGTATTGATCTTTAATAGACAGAAAGACCCGTTATTGTGTGACAACACGATGGAGAACAATCACTCGAAACAGTCACATGAATTATATACTGTATCTAGGAGTATGCGCAAGGAAAGATTTAAAATTGAATGTTCACATAAAACAAATCTCACGTAAGGCAGATGCCTGACTGAGATTCATTAGAAGAATCCTCAAGAAATGTAGTCCACACACAAAACCATCGTGCGATCAACACATAAATACTGTCCGTCAGTCTGGGATGCGTTTCAGACAGAATTGATAGAGAAAATAGAGAAGAGCAACGCGTTTCGTTACGCCCGGAAGCGTTACGAAGATGCTCAGCCAACTCCAACCTTCTATTTATATCTCGCGAAAAGACCACGAAGTTAAAATTAAAGAGATTAGAATTCACACAGAGGCTTAACAACAGTCATCCTTCCAGCGTTCTACTCGCGGCAGGATCAGGAAAGGGAGAAGTAGCAGTGTTAGGCAAAGTACCCTCCGCCACACATCATTAGGTGGATTGCGGAAAACAGACGTAGATGTGGTTGTAAATACTCTCCTATGCCTGTTCACCTGTGCTAGTGCTCCGTCTGTAATGGCGTTGATGTTGACAGGACTTGAAACTATGGCTTCTTCTCTTTCTCTGTAATAACATGTTCTTCCTCAATCTGGATCGAAAAAGACCGACAGCTACTGTCCAGTCGCCAGTTACAGAATTCTATCACATCCGTGTTACACTTGCACCATTCCCATCCCTATCCTCACAAACAAAAGAGGAAAAATAGTACAGTATAGAGCAACACTCTCAATGAAAACCACCCAGCTTGCATCTACCGGCTGATTAGCCATCAGCTAGACAAGGCTGGCTGCAAGAAAACAAGCTTACGTGCTGGAACTCGACGTTGCACCTGCCTCCATATCGCAGTTCCCAGCCTCCCACAAGTAACTGTAGCCCGCAACACGTACAGCAGGTAATCTCATCCCCACGTTGCACTTTGTGGTTATTGAGTCCTCCATTCCGTAGCAATGATGTGTTGCTCCACAACTCTAACATTGTAAACACGTAAAGTAAGAGTCCCAGAAATATAAACTGCACAGATTCGCGACCAGCAGTCTACAATTTTCAGCAATGCAACAAAATATTTTTCATACATATGAATACCTAGAGAGTCACAGCCGGTGTTTTTTTTTTTTAATTTTTCTTCATCTGTAACGACCTCTGTATCAACAGAAAGTTAATCCAAACAGGATAAGGAAGTAACAGCTTAATAATAATAATAATGAGCGTATGGCATTGGTGGCCGGGAGACCCCTCGCGGGGCGGTTCGGCCGCCGCTCCACAAGTTCTTTAACGCCACTACGGCGACTTGCGAGTGAATGAGGATGAAATGATGATGAGACACACAACACGCAGTCATCTCGAGGCAGAGAAAATACCCAACCCCGCCGGGAATCGAACCCGGGACCCCGTGCGTGGGAAGCGAGAGCGCTAACGCAAGAGCACGTGCCGCGGACGTAACAGCTTCAGATTTCCTGATATTGACTCCCACATAAAGCTGGAGGATGACAGTGTGCCTAACTGCCCTTAGTGGAATGCAGATTCAGCGTTTCGTCGACAGATGCAATTATTACTCTATTTCCTGTTAGCAATTTACACAGTCTGATGGACTAACTTGAAGTTGCAGGCTGTGATGACATAATGGTGATTTTAATCGAATGACCGCAGTTTAAAGACCTAAGTCATTTATGCTCTATAAATATCTTTAAAGTATTTTGCACTTTTTTTTTAATTTCACAGGGAGGAAAATAAAGTTTGGCGATTTATCTGGTAATAAATATGCAACCAGTCGTTTTTTTAAGTTTTGATACGATTTATTCAACCATAAACATGTTTTCGAGACACTACAGGCTCGTCATCAGATGAGTAAATCGTATCAAAAATCTGAAAAAAGCGATTCGTTTCATATTTATTGACAGATAACTCGCCAATTTAAATCACGCTCGCAGTTCGTCATCCACAACTGATATACTGAAAACAGAGTTTGAGGCATCTGTTATGATAAGACAAGACAGTCACCATTTCCGTGTACAGTTGAACCGTTTTTATTCATAATTTAGAGAACTTTTATACTTCTAATTTAAGAATACAGGTAGTGTAGTCGATAAATTTAATACCGTGTAAAATACGAGCAGCGAAGTTGTAGGCTGTGGCACCTGCCACAAGGCCATCACTTCGGCAGCAAACGTGATTTTGTACGCAGGAGGAAAGTAGGCAGAACGCCTCGCAGTGTTGTTTGTTATTCAGTGATCGCTACTGATTGCCACGATCGCCAGTAGAGAAGATTGAGCAAGCAGCTGTGTACAAAGGCTTTGTCTCCTGTTTCCTCAGTGGGTGACAGTTTCGAACACGGGTTTCCATTTGCAGTTTATTTTCTCCTGGAACTCTCTAAACTCTCCAATGTTTTTCTGTACACAGAAGACAAACTGCTGATGGAAACCCGTGTCAGAAACCGTCATCCACCGACCAACAGAGCATCGCATTCATAGGAGACGCGGCCTTTCTAGCCTGCGGCCAGCTCCATCTTCTCCACTGGCAATCGCGACAATCAGTCGCGATAGCTGAGAAACAAACAACATTGCGAGGCGTTCCGCCAGCGTACAAAGTGACGTGGGGTGGCCGGCGCCTCTCACTTAGACGCTCTGCAGCGTCGTTGGATGACGCTTCCGGACACCGGTACCTATGCTCGATTTGTTCCTCAAGACACCCTCTACAACTCTCGGAAGTTCATCGCCACATTTCTGGGACGCACTGTGTATGATGTAGAAGCTATTATTATCAAATTTGTAACATATTTAAAACTGATTCCAGACATTCCAGTTATATTTTGCTTATTATAACCGAATGGAGGCAGTAAGATTACTGTTACTAGTCTCCATTTATTTATTTGTTTATTTCTACAACATATTGCGAAAGTTAAAACCTCTATCATTAGGTGAATTTATGTGGATTAATAGACTTAATAACCCACAGCTCTGGCATAACCAAAATTTTTCTCTCCATCTGTCACTCCTCTCACCCTATATCTTAAATTTGTACAAAGTATGAAGTTATGTGTGCTTGACAGAAAGGAATGTGAGCACTCGAGATACTTAAATTTTCATTTCTATTCATGTACGTTACCACAGATCTCCACAATGGTTAAGACCTGCTCCGCAATACTGTTTTATCTTCTTTGCATTTATCAGATTCTAGAAGCCATTTTCGCTCACTCAGTGTTTACAAAGAGTGATGCTGTATGTGATGTAACATAAAAGAGAAAGCAACCTTTGACCTCTGAAGGATTTGTATTCTATTTTACTTCACATTTACATTCTTTATATTCTCGTTCTTTATTTCAGTCGAAGATCTTCACAAAATTGTAAACTATATATTGAAATAGTGTTCTTTTTTTCCTCTCCCTCTCTCTACTACATAGTGCCACAGGTTACTCCAAAGCCATAACCCATCACATAATGACATATTAATCCACATGAATTCACCATGGAGATTTAAACCCTCGAAATGAGTTACAGAAATAAATAAAAAGTGACTAATAACGGTAAAACTGTTGTTTTCATTCGGAATCAATAACAATCTCGGTAAAGACTAACCAAGAATGTTCGCATTTTAAGTTGTTACAACCAGTTCTGAACTGCTTCGCATGAAATGTGTGAACAGTCTGCCGTATTTATTAAGACTTACAGTAGTTCCTAAGCCATTGTAGCCGGCCGGAGTGGCCGTGCGGTTCTGGGCGCTACAGTCTGGAGCCGAGCGACCGCTACGGTCGCAGGTTCGAATCCTGCCTCGGGCATGGATGTGTGTGATGTCCTTAGGTTAGTTAGGTTTAATTAGTTCTAAGTTCTAGGCGACTGATGACCTCAGAAGTTAAGTCGCATAGTGCTCAGTACCATTTGAACCATTTGAACCTAAGCCATTGTATATTAGTTCTTCACACAAATATGCTTTTTAGACAATATTTTTCTACCCTGAAAATCTAAGAAACTCTTATCGAGTCGTGGTATAATAGCAGGAACTGCACTCTATAGCTTTTCCAAGCGATTGTTTGTTCGGGTGGCGGCAGGCGGGAGGGGATGTTTGAAGAGAGGCGGGGGAGGTGACGGGCCAACTTTGTGACACGTTCTGCGGGTCTGAGGTGAGATGGGTACTCAGGCGAACTGTAAAACTGAGCTGTTACTATTATTCGGAGAAGGAACACAAATGTATGATGTTAGAACATAGTGTTACGAACCATCGAGACAATAAATTATTGAAGCAGTTACGTAGTAGAAGATGGGTAGATTACATTATAAAACATGCTGGAGCAATACGAATGCGTTTAGCTGCAGGGTTTAATGCTCGGCGACACTTAGATGAGGCTCTATCCCATCGTGGATGTCAAAGGACTGATGATTTATGCACTGGTGTGCAAAACGTGACGACGGAAGTAAGTTATGCATGATTTGTCACTGCTAAGTAACCTAGTTCGATCAAATCTGGAGCGTGTATAGAAAGAAATACCTCAGTATAGTTCAGCAGCTAACTGAAAGAAATAAGCAATGAGACGAACAGAAATAGCAGTTTTATTCAAAGAAAATAATTACACTGAATTTCCCGCAATTAATGGTGGGGCTCAAATATTATAAAAGGCGGGACATTCTTCTTAATAGGGTGCGCGATCAGTACGGGCGGCAATGCATGCTCTGCAACGTGTTCCCATGTCGGCCGTTAGGTTCTACATCTACATACATACTCCGCAATCCACCATACGGTGCGTGGCGGAGGGTACCTCGTACCACAACTAGCATCTTCTCTCCCTGTTCCACTTCCAAACGAGCCCTAATCTCTCTTATCTTATCTTTATGGTCTTTCTGCGAAATGTAAGTTGGCGGCAGTAAAATTGTACTGTAGTCAGCCTCAAATGCTAGTCCTCTAACTTTCCTCAGTAGTGATTCACGAAAAGAACGCCTCCTTTCCTCTAGAGACTCCCACCCGAGTTCCTGAAGCATTTCCGTAACACTCGCGTGATGATCAAACCTACCAGTAACAAATCTAGCAGCCCGCCTCTGAATTGCTTCTATGTCCTCCCCCAATCCGACCTGATAGGGATCCCAAACGCTCGATCAGTACTCAAGAACAGGTCATGATAGAGTTTTATAAGCGGTCTCCTTCTCAGATGAACCACATCTTCCCAAAATTCTACCAATGAACCGAAGACGACTATCCGCTTCCCTACAACTGCCATTACATGCTTGTCCCATTTCATATCGCTCTGCAATGTTACGCCCATATATTAAATCGACGTGACTGTGTCAAGCGCTGCACTTCTAATGGAGTATTCAAACATTACGGGATTCTTTTTCCTATTCATCTGCATTAATTTACATTTATCTATATTTAGTTAGCTGCCATTCTTTACACCAATCGCAAATCCTGTCCAAGTCATCTTGTATCCTCCTACAGTCACTCAACGACGACACCTTCCCGTACACCACAGCATCATAAACAAACAGCCGCACATTGCTATCCACCCTATCCAAAAGATCATTTATGTAGATAGAAAACAACAGCGGACCTACCACACTTCCCTGGGGCACTCCAGATGATACCCTCACCTCCGATGAACACTCACAATCGAGGACAACGTACTGGGTTCTATTACTTAAGAAGTTGGTAAGGAGTTCTCGTGGTAGAGCGTTCCATTGCTCGAACAGCGCTGTTGACAACTGCTGCAATACGTTTCCCCAACGCATCCCACTCGTGCTCAAACTTGATCTACGTTGGGGGAACGGGCAGACCAGTCTCGCGGAATATCCTCTCGTTACAAGAACTACTCCACCTGCGCTGTTCGGTACCGTTGCGCATTCTCATCCATAAAACTGAAATCAGGCCCGAACGCAACCGCGAAAAGACGCACGTGAGGAAGGCGTACATCGTGACACAACGCTGACCGGTGAGTGTACCGTGTTGAAAGATTTGGAGGTCACGCAACATTATGCCTCCCCACCATAACATCTCGACTACCAAAACGATCGTATTCGACAATGTGCCTGACTGAATTACGTTTTCTCACCTCTCACGATACGGGGGTACGACCAGCATTATCGAACATGATCGTTTAAGCGGTCCAGGTTTTATGGTCTGGAGAAGCATAATGTTGCATGGGTGCACTGCTCTCCAAATTTTGGAACACGGTACACTCATCGGGTAACGTTATTGGAACGCTATAATCCTTCCCTATGTGCGTCTCTCAGGGATGCAATCGGCACTTACGTCGTATTTGTAGATGACAATGTGCGACCGCATAGAACAGCGCACAGGATCCTGCTCAAAGACTTAATACTGCCATTTTTACTATTCTAACGGTATCAATAGTGAGTGATACTTCGACACGTAAATTAGTCTACTTTGCTTATTTTCATTCACTTATGTCGTATGGTATTATGTTTTGGGGTAACTCTTCACATTCTACAAGGATATTTTTGGCTCAGGAACTGGCGGTACGGGCAATAAGTGGTGCGAGTTCACGAACCTTTTGTCGACCTCTGTTCACGAGTCTGGGTATTTTTACATTGGTCTCTCAATATGTATATTCTTTATTGTCGTTTCTTGTTACCAATATTAGTTTATTCCGAAGAATAAGCAGCTTTCACTCCGTTAATACTCGGCAGAAATCAAACCTCCATTTGGTTCAAAAAGGTTCAAATGGCTCTGAGCACCATGGGACTCAACTTCTGAGGTCATTAGTCCCCTAGAACTTAGAACTAGTTAAACCTAACCAACCTAAGGACGTCACACACATCCATGCCCGAGGCAGGATTCTAACTTGCGACCGTAGCGGTCTCGCGGTTCCAGACTGCAGCGCCTAGAACCGCACGGCCACTTCGGCCGGCCCCTCCATTTGGATCGGACTTCCTTAACTCTAGTGCAAAAAGGTGTGCAGTATAATGCTGCATCCATTTTCAATAAGCTGCCACTCGAATTCAAAAATCTTAGCAGTAATCCACGCGCTTTTAAATCGAAACTGAAGAGTTTCCTCATAGGTCACTCCTTCTATTCTGTCGAGGAGTTCCTTGAAAAATTAAGCTGATTCTTATTGTATTGCTGATAGCGTTTACTTAAACTTATGGACAGACTTGATGTCAGGTTCATGAACATTTATTTTTATGTCTTATTACTTTTATGTTGTAAATTCATGTACTGACACGTTCCATGACCTTGGAGATTTGCTCCTCAATTTGGTCCTACGGAACTTGACGTATGCATTGGGGAGACGTTGTCCACATGCACCAGTGACCATGCAGCAGTTGTCAACCGGGAGTCGAACGCCCTACCACAACCACTCCTTACCAGCACGAGGACAGGTAGCAGGGCGTGCACTGCCGCCCGTACTCATCACACACCCTATTATCAAAAACGTCACGCGTTTTGTAAGGTGTAGACGACCATCGCAAGTCGTGGTGACTTCACTGTAATTATTGTCTCCGAATAAAAGTGTTAATACTGCTCGTCTCGCTGCGTAGTTCTAACAGTTAGCTGCCGTACCGTACTACCTTATCCTTTCTATATATGAGTGTGGTCCAAGTTCCATCGATCTACGTTATTTGGCAGTGACAGATCACGAGAAAGTATCTTTCGTCCTTAAGTCTTGCTCACCAGGGTACGTACGTTCACGAAGAAGAAAAACGTACGCGGGATGGAATGTACTGCAATAAATACAATTCATGTGAAGACAGTTTATGTAGATGCCTTTGTGCAGTCTGTAGTAAGCAATAAATGATCAGTCCGATTAAGTGGTTAAAAATCGTGGGAGATATCTGAAGACTAGCTATCTTTCTTTCGGAAAGAAGTGCACCCTAAGGACAAGCGACGTTCGTCAGTGTCGTGCTTATATATTGCGCGGTCACCAGGGCCGACCACCACTTCTACAGTCGCGACAAGCGGGATGCTTACAGTGGGGGTTACACGTGTCACACGTGATCTTACGTCTAGGCTCGCAGCATTCCACATGCGAGGGAGGAGGCGGGGGGGGGGGGGGGGGGGGGGGGTCGTGATGAAGTCTCTTTGGATGTCACTTCATATGTTTAGTAGTTTCGGCAATCTCTTCATTCACTTATTCAGTAAAGCTTCTCTACGATAAAATCCTGCCTTCCGAATTACGTAGGCCAAAAACAAATTTCAAATTGATTAATCGCTCATAGCAAGAATCATACAGTCTCTCTCTCACGCTCTCTCTCATTCTCTCTCTCTCTCTCTCTCTCTCTCTCTCTCTCTCTCTCTCTCTCTAATGCAATAGCTTTGATGTACGTAAGAGATACAAGGTTTTCCCCTGCTCTTAAAAATGCAGAAAATAGAGTATTTTGAACTGAAATCGGCAACTGAATGTGTACTGCATAGCAAAAGTTATTCTTTTCCTAGAAGATTTTATGTGACTGAAATTTGCCCTTGACCAAAGTCTGATAGCTAAAAAATGACGTACTATATCCTAAGCTCCTGTTTAAATTATCATTGAACTGGCAAGCGGTTTCGGTCAAAGGACCTATTGTGCAAACGTCATGAACACAGAAAAATTTCAGGTGAAATACATGTTTCAAAAGTGTAGTAAAAATGAAAGCGATACTTTCAGCGTGAATTACAAGAAGGCGGCCGGGGTGACCGAGCGGTTCTAGGCGCTACAGTCTGGAACCGCGCGACCGCTACGGTCGTAGGTTCGAATCCTGCCTCGGGCATGGATGAGTGTCCTGTCCTTAGGTTAGTTAGGTTTAAGTTCTAGGGGACTGATGACCTCAGATGTTAAGTCCCATAGTGCCCAGAGCCATTTGAACCATTTCAATTAAAAGAACGTGTTGTTGACCGTGCGACTGCTACGGTCGCAGGTTCGAATCCTGCCTCGGGCATGGATGTGTGTGATGTCCTTAGGTTAGTTAGGTTTAAGTAGTTCTAAGTTCTAGGGGACTGATGACCACAGCAGTTGAGTCCCATAGTGCTCAGAGCCATTTGAACCATTTGAACGTGTTGTTGTTGTTGTGGTCTTCAGCCTAAAGACTGGTTTAATGCAGCTCTCCATGCTACTCTATCCTGTACAAGCCTCTTCATCTCCGAGTAACTACTGCCACCTACATCCCTCTGAATCTGCTTAATATATTCATCTTTTGGTCTCTTTTTACCCCCCCCCCCCCCCGCTTCACCCAGTACTAAATTCTAAATTGGTGATCCCTTGATGCCTCAGAACGTGTCCTAACAACCTATCCCTTCTTCTAGTAAAGTTGTGCCACAAATTCCTCCTCTCCCCAATTTTATTCAGTACCTCCTCGTAAGTTACGTGATCTATCCACATAATCTTCAGCATTCTTCTGTAGCACCACATTTCAAAAACTTCTATTCTCTCCTTGTCTACACTGTTTATCGTCCATGTTTCACTTCCATACATGGCTGCACTCCATACAAAATCTATACTCGACGTTAACGAACTTGTCATCTTCGTAAATGCTTTCCTTGCCAGCGCCAGTCTACATGTTATATCCTTTCTACATAGATAATAATCAGTTATTTTGCTGCCCAAATAGCAAAAGTCATCTACTACTTTAAGTGTCTTATTTCCTAATCTAATTCCCTCAGCATCACCTGATTTAATTCGACTTGACTTTTTTTGACGTTAATCTTATATCCTCCTTTCAAGACACTGTCCATTCCACTCAACTGCTCTTCCAAGTCCTTTGCTGTCTCTGACAGAATTACAATGTCATCGGCAGACCTCAAGATTTTTATTTCTTCTCCCCAGATTTTAATTCCTGCTCCAAATTTTTCTTTGTCTCCTTTACTGCTTGTTCAATATACAGATAACATCGGGAATAGGCTACAACCCTGTCTCACTTCCTTCCCAACAACTGCTTCCTGCTTCCCTTCCGCGTCCTTCGACTCTTATAACTGCCATCTGGTTTCTGTACCAATTATAAATAGCCTTCCGTTCCCTGTATTTTACCCTTGTCACCTTCAGAATTTGAAAGAGAGTATTCCAGTCAAAACTGTCGAACGCTTTCTCTAAGTCTACAAATGCTAGAAACGTAGATTTATCTTTCCTTAACCTCTCTTCTAAGATAAGTCGCAGGGTCAGTATTGCCTCACGTGTTCGTACATTTCTACAGAATCCAAACTGATCCTCCCCCAGGTCGGCTTCTACCAGTTTTTCCATTCTTCTGTAATGAGTTCGTGTTAGTATTTTGCAACCGTGACTTATTAAACTGATGATTCGGTAATTCTCACACCTGTCAGCACCTGCTTTCCTTGGAATTGAAATTATTTTATTCTTCTTGAAGTCTGAGGGTATTTCGCCTGTTATACATCTTGCTCACCAGATGGAAGAGTTTTGTCATGGCTGGCTCTCCCAAGGCTATAGTAGTTCTAATGGAATGTTGTCCACTCCCGGGGCCTTGTTTCGACTTAGGTCTTTCAGTGGTGTATCAAATTCCTCACGCAGAATCATATTTCCCATCTCATCTTCATCTATCTTTCTGGTTTCCCATTTTTGCTTAAGAATGATTTTCCCCCTGAGCCCCTGATATTCATACAGGTGGTTCTCTTTTCTTCAAAGGTCTCTTTAATTTTCCTGTAGTCGACATCAATCTTACCCCTAGTGATATATGCTTCTACATCCTTATATTTGTCCTTTAGCCTTTCCTGCTTCACCATTTTGCACTTCCCATCGATCTCATTTTTCAGACGTTTGTATTTCTTATCGCCTGCTTCATTTACTGCATTTTTATATTTTCTCCTTTCATCAATTAATTTCAATATCTCTTGTGTTACCCAAGGATTTCTACTAGTCCATGTCTTTTCACCTACTTGATTCTCTGTTGCCTTCACTTTTCATCTTCCAAAGCTACCAATTCTTCTTCTACTGCATTCCTTTCCCCTGTTCTTCTCAATCGTTACCTAACGCTCCCTATGAAACTCTCTACAACCTCTGGTTCTTTCGCTTTATCGAAGTCCCATCTCCTTAAATTTGTACCTTTCTGCAGTTTCTTCAGTTTTAATCTACAATTCATAACCAATAAACTGTAGTCAGATTCCACATCTGCCCCTGGAAATGTCTTACAATTTAAAAACTTGTTCTTAGTGTCTGTCTTCCCATTATATAACCAATCTGAAACGTTCTTTTTTCGTTATTCTTAAACCATGTGTTCATCTACATCTTCATCTACATGGGCAATCTGCAAATCACATTTAAGTGCCTGGCAGAGGGTTCATCGAACCACCTTCACAATTCTCTATTATTCCAATCTTGTATAGCGTTCGGAAAGAACGAACACCAGTATCTTTCCGTACGAGCTCTGATTTCCCTTATTTTGTCGTGGTAGGTCGGTGTCAACAAAATATTTTCGCATTCGGAGGAGAAAGTTGGTGATTGGAATTTCGTGAGAAGATTCCGTCGCAACGAAAAACCCCTTTCTTTTAATGATGTCCAGCCCATATCCTGTATCATTTCTGTGACATTTTCTCTCATATTTCGAGACAATACAAAACGTGCTGCCCTTCTTTGAACTTTTTCTATGTACTCCGTCAGTCCTATCTGATAAGGATCCCACACCGCGCAGCAGTATTCTAACAGAGGACGGACAAGCGTAGTGTAGGCAGTCTCCTTAGTAGATCTGTTACATTTTCTACGTCTCCTGCCAATAAAGCGCAGACTTTGGTTCGCCTTCCCCACAACATTTTCTATGTGTTCCTTCCAATTTAAGTTGTTCGTAATTGTAATACCTAGGTATTTAGTTAAATTTACGGCTTTTAGATTAGACTGATTTTTCGTGTAACAGAAGTTTGACGAATTCCTTTTAGCACTCATGTGGATGACCTCACACTTTTCGTTGTTTAGGCTCAACTGCCAATTTTCGCACCATTCAGATATCTTTTCTAAATCGTTTTGCAATTTGTTTTGATCTTCTGATGACAGCGTCATCTGCAAACAGCCTAAGACGGCTGCTGAGATTGTCTCCCAGATCGCTTATATAGATAAGGAACAGCATAGGGCCTATAACACTACCTTGGGGAAGGCCAGAAATCACTTCTGTTTTACACGATGACTTTCCGTCAATTACTACGAACTGTGACCTCTATGACAGGAAATCACAAATCCAGTCACATAACTGAGACGATATTCCATAAGCAGGCAATTTCACTACAACCGCTTGTGTGGTACAGTGTCAAAATCCTTCCGGAAATCCAGAAATACGGAATCGATCTGAAATCCCGTGTCAATAGGACTCAACACTTCATGTGAATAAAGAGCTAGTTGAGTTTCAAAAGAACGATGTTTTCTAAATTTTGTATCCCACCTGCCGGCCGAAGTGGCCGTGCGGTTAAAGGCGCTGCAGTCTGGAACCGCAAGACCGCTACGGTCGCAGGTTCGAATCCTGCCTCGGGCATGGATGTTTGTGATGTCCTTAGGTTAGTTAGGTTTAACTAGTTCTAAGTTCTAGGGGACTAATGACCTCAGCAGTTGAGTCCCATAGTGCTCAGAGCCATTTGAACCATTTTTTGTATCCCACCTGGAAGGCGGCGCGTGGGTCTGCTCCTGAGATCTGCAAAATAGGCCGAATGAAGGGAGCGAGTAGGAGCAGGTGAGGTAAAGCACTTCGGTATTGCAAGTGAAGTTAAAGTATCTTTATTGGTGTATAAACATATACAAACACATTACTTAACTTTTGTACAGATGAACACGTAGGTGCGAAGCCGTTCATGTATCAAAACTAACAGTTACTAGAAGTTACAAAGGCAAAGTCTATAAAGGCTAGCCCCCCTACAAGTAGAAGCTAAGTTGCTAGGTCGTCTGCTCTTGATCGACTGGGCTGAAAGTAGAGCGGCCCTCGTTGAGCTCCACAGCGCCGGCTAGAGGGCACTGTGGTCGGTGTTGTTCGTCCGCTCTCCTAGTGCCAACCTACGAGCGAGCACCTATACTGTGGCATCGGAACTATCGATACCACACTAAACCCATGTTGACTGTCTATCAATAGACAGTTTTCTTCGAGGTAATTTATAATGTTCGAACACAATATATGTTCCAAAATCCTGCTGCATATCGACGTTAACGATATGGGCCTGTAATTAAGTGGATTACTTTTACTAGCTGTTAGCTATGATTAAATTATGCTCTGAGCAAAATTCTACCAGGCGGCTTCCTCTTTCATTCCTTACCCCCAGCCCATATTCACTTTCTACTTTTCCTTCTCTTCCTTTTCCTATTATCGAATTCCAGTCACCCCTGGCTATCAAATTTTCATCTCCCTTTAACTATTTGAATAATTTCTTTTATCTCATAATGCATTTCTTCAATTTCTTCATCATCTGCGTATCTAGTTGTCATATAAACTAGTACTACTGTGGTAGGTGTGGTCTTCATGTCTATCTTGGCTACAATAATGCGTTCACGATGCTGTTAGTAGTAGCTTATCCGCGTTCCTATTTTTTATTCATTATTAAACCTTCTCCTGTATTACCCCTATTTGATTTTGTATTTATAATCCTATATTCACCTGACTAAAGTCCTGTTCCTCCTGCCACCGAACTTCACTAATTCCCACTATATCTAACTTTAGCCTATCCATTTCCCTTTTTAAATTTTCTAACCTACCTGCACGATTAAGGGGTCTCACTCACATGTCACACTCCGATGCGTAAAATGCCAGTTTTGTTTCTCCTAATGAGTTTCTCCTCGTGAGTAGTCTCTGCCCAGAGATCCGAATGGGGGACTATTTTACCTCCGGAATATTTTACCCAAGAGGACGCCATCATCATTTAAAGCTGCATGCCCTCGGGAAAAATTACGGCTGTAGTTTGCCCTTACTTTCAGCCGTTCGCAGTACCAGAACAGTAAGGACGTTTTGGTTGTTATAAGGCCAGATCAGTCAATCATCCAGACTGTTGTCCCTGCAACTATTGAAAAGGGTGCTGCACCTCTTTAGGAACCAGACGTTTGTCTGACCTCGCGACAGATACCCCTCCGATGTGGTTGCATCTACGGTACGGTTGTCTGTATCACTCAGGTAAGCAAGCGTCCCCACCAACGGCAAAGTCTATGGTTCGTGGGGGTGGCCAAAAAGAACACAGTGTCAAAATATAATATTAATAAACGATGTTTAGCCATGCAAAGCTAGATGCATGGAAAGCGATTTAGAGACAGCCATCAAGGGAACACACAAAATAAAACGGAAAAGAACCATGAACAACCGTTAGCGTAAAACATCGCCATAGAGCCAATTCCATTTTGAGCAAATACAACGGAGAAACATAGAAATGTTGAAAATTTTTGGTATACCAGCGGCCAGTTTATTGCAACTAGGTCTAGATCTACAGATTAGCGATGTTTTATGTTAACAGTCGTTCATCACTCTTTGCCGTTTTGTGTGTACTTTGGGTTGTAATTGCCAAATCTTGTTTATAAACATTATATTTTTTGCTGTATTGTGTAACGTATGTATGCAACGCTTGCTTTTAAGCCAAACTGCAGGAATTGCTTGCATTTTTGTCATAATTTTGATTAGTCCGTTTCGGCTGAAATTTTTTCTATATTCATGACGTTTGTACAGGTAGTCCTAATAAGTATATATACGTGTCTGCATGCTAAAGTTGGTAAGTTTGTATAAGAAACAATTATTATTGTGCTAGGAAAAGAGCCACTGGCTGTGCCTGATTTGAGAATTGGAATTTCAGTCCACTTTCGTCTAGTTTATCTACACGAGAATCAAGGTACACTGTGTGATCTTACGGATAAATTTGTACAAAAATAAACTTTAAATCCTATGATCTGTTAAATCTTGAGTTCTGTGAAAGTATCTAGGATATTTTCAGAGTAGAAATGAATAAGAAAAAACCTGCGTTGCTGATAAGACAGGGCCGGCCGCGGTGGTCTCGCGGTTCTAGGCGCGCAGTCCGGAACCGTGCGACTGCTACGGTCGCAGGTTCGAATCCTGCCTCGGGCATGGATGTGTGTGATGTCCTTAGGTTAGTTAGGTTTAAGTAGTTCTAAGTTCTAGGGGACTGATGACCACAGCAGTTGAGTCCCATAGCGCTCAGAGCCATTTGAACCATTTCATAAGACAGCATTGCGTAGTTGTTCCATGGTGCTGAATTCTCAAGTATTACAAAATTCGTTTGTCTCGGATGGAAAGAGTGTCACAAAAACTGCAAAATACTTCGTGGACAGGGCTCCGTACATCAAGATCGTTAATTTAAGTGTCTTTGTTTAAGTTAATAGGTATGTTAATGTAGGTTTCAGTTAAACTCTATATTTAACCTATCTATAAGATCATTCACAGTCCTGGGGAAGGCTTCGTTAACTACCTGGTTAATCTTTGGTAGAAATAAATTGGTATATTAAAAAAAATGGTTCTACGATTGCTGATTCGACTCAGTAACATGTACTGGTTATCTTGTGTGAAGTTTCAAGTAATTACATCGTAGAAATATTGGATAGGCTGTACAAATTTTATCGAAAACCTTACATCTACGTGAACGTTCATACTCCGCAAGCCTCCATACGGTGCATGTCGTTGAGCATCTTCTACTACTATTTGTCGTTTCCTTTCCTGCTCCTCTCGTAAATGTAGAGACGGGAAAAGAGACTATCTATAAGCTTATGAGCGAGCCTTTAAGGAATGACGAAACACTGAGGAGGCTATTACGTAAGAGTCACATGAAACTCTGACCAGACAATACTGTCTCAGACATTGAAAGCATGTATCTTGAATGGCAACGACATTCGTCAGTTACCTATTATGAAAATGAACTTCTCAAGGTAAATTTAAGACTTTAGTCTGATGAACAATGAAGGACTAAGGTAAAGCTATAAACGTTTCTCAATGATAAAAGAAAAAGTCGAAATCTAGGGCTAAAAGCACAGCCGTCGGCTAAGCAATAGAAATTCAGTTACAGATTGTATTCAACAATACAACAGTACAACAGTTCTACCACAGTTGCAGATTAATGGTCTCTGATGATTGTCATCTGAACAATACAACTGCGCGAAAATAATTATGTATCTACATTATGTACATAGACTTTGTCAGTCCATTAAGAAACAGTCATACTGTACAAAAGGCTAATAAAAGCAGAAGAAGAAGAAAGAAGCTATCAGTGGGACAACGTAATCACTTATTAGCGCAAAAAACAGCTATTTGTCAAACGATGTAATGTCAAAATGGTTCAAATGGCTCTGAGCACTATGGGACTCAACTGCTGAGGTCATTAGTCCCCTAGAACTTAGAACTAGTTAAACCTAACTAACCTAAGGACATCACAAACATCCATGCCCGAGGCAGGATTCGAACCTGCGACCGTAGCGGTCTTGCGGTTCCAGACTGCAGCGCCTTTAACCGCACGGCCACTTCGGCCGGCGATGTAATGTCAGTGGATAGCAACTACGTAAATACGTTTTGTAGTGAATGAAACACCCAGACTAGAGCACAGTTCAGGTCTTATGAGCCTTTCTGGAAGCTGCGCCGCGAAACGAATCCATGCTTCTTTGCTCAGCAGAAACGTTACATGAGCCCCATCTCTCAAAAATTATCATAATTTCTGAAGTTAATTCCAAGAACAGAATGAAAAATTTAACTGTCGTGTTCTCAGAAAACTCTTATGTGGAACTAAAGGTGAGAGAGGAGTTGTCCTTTTTCCAACTCAAGAAATGTGGGGACTCGTAAAGAGCAGACAAGGGTAACTGCTCTTTAAAGGGAACTTGTTTTAAATTAGAATCTTTCACCACTAAGAAAGACACCGAACAACTAAAAGTTTAGTTCTTCAGCCGATATCAAGTTTAAGAAAGAGAAAGCACACGAATGGGGCGTTATACTTCAGAGTATCTTATACAAAATTACAAAACAACACAATTCTGGATATGAGTTCTGTGATCTAGAAAGATTCCGTGTGCATCAGTTGTCGATCAGTAGGACTCCCGACCACAGGTAGTATTCTGAACTTGGATATCCAAATACAACAGGAAAACACCTCCCACATTTTGACGACAGTTTACGGTTTCAAAGTACGGTTGTTTAGTTGCCAATATCGTAACAAGCAAGTAAGAGTGCCACATTCTACCCTAAAAGTATTTTCGTGATTAAATTTAATTTTAATACAGTAACTTTAGATCATCAGTACGAGGAAATAGTCGTTTTTCTCATTTGTGATTAAAAGAAAAACTGAACTAAACTTCGTTCATCATATTAGATGTTTTGGGGAAGCCTGCAACTGTGTCATTCGCGATTTAAATAATGAAAACTGCACCAGTTACATAGGCAATGACCAGTTAAATTTATTACCAAGTAAATGAGGGCATAACGTAGAGAGCTCCAAAGCCGCCAAAATAATGCCACTGTTGGAGGTATCACCCTTGTATAACTAAAGCATCGAAATCAATGTGTCGCTTCGATCGTCTCACATGGCAACACGATAGTTTAGCTGAGTGCGTTAAGTCTTCAGTTTTTACCCGCTGCGGGAAAGCCGAATGTTTGCCTACATTGCAGCTATGTAACACTTAAAAAGGATGAATCCACCCGTAATTGGTTGTTGGTCGATGGGATAGGAAATACAAACGGTAAGGAAACTGACGTTAATCGGCAGTCACCACAGGAAGTGGGCGCTGGCACATTTTAAACTGTGCACCAGAAGCGACTTACCCGCTTCATTTCTGCGGCTCTGGCGTTGTCGTGATGCTCGGCCGTGAGAGCTGCCGGTAGGCATACCAGCGGTTAAGCACTGCACCATTCCCTCCGCAACGAGGAACAAGTGATAAAACCAGATGCTCAGTGTAGCAGCCGTAGTGGTGAACGCGGAAACTGCCGTGAACGCTACTGGCGAACGCGTGCGAGCATTGGTGACTGGCGCCAACAGCATCGAGGCGTGAGCAGCCGGCGTGGCGTCTCCTAGCCACTGTCGTGTGCTGCCACTTCGCATCGTCGTGTGAGAGAACTTCCTTAGCACGCGCGTTATGTGATTAACTTCAGTTATTAACACGCGGGTGCTCTGTGGACATGAGGACAAGCGCTCCGAAAATTATCTCGAGTATCACCAGCAGTTAAAACGTAGACGAGCTGGAGATCGTCGAACGAATTTCGATAGATTCGTGATGGATATACGAAGATTCCAGTCTGATAGATACACAGTCGGGTCTGAGATTTCCTAAAGTGCGGGGCGAAGGCTACCATTCAGTTTGAGGTAACGCTATAGTTATGATCATTTATCACTTACGGCGTGAGTATTCTTTGTGACTGTTTAATCGTATGTGCGATAATAGTTTCCTAGGCCCCGCGAGCATGTCATAATAACGAAGTTCAAAATTATTTCCAGCTAAAGTCTGAATATGATATTTATTCTAAGATTTACACTCCTCCGCAGTCGAGGTCTCTAACACAAGCTAATGAGGTTGCGCTCCACCTGTAGGTGAAATAGATGTGCATCATTGGTATCTGATCAGACGGCGAAAGAAAGGTGGGTGCATGGTTCCTGATAACCATACCGCGCTCCAGTGTCCTGGGTTCAGTGACAAATGGTTCAAATGGCTCTAATCACTATGGGACTTTCATCTGAGGTCACCAGTCCCCTACACTTACAACTACTTAAACCTAACTAACCTAAGGACATCACACACATCCATGCCCGAGGCAGGATTCGAACCTGCGACCGTAGCAACAGCACGGTTTCGGACTGAAGCGCGTAGAACCGCTCGGTCACAGCGGCAGTACGCCATGTACTGTCACCATGTTTCACCATTTTCCTTCCTTCTCTCTCTCTCTCTCTCTCTCTCTCTCTCTCTCTCTCTCCCTCTCCCTCACTGTCGTAATCAACGCAAGCATGGCAGTACACACTGTAAGCACTCATCACAGTCACCAATAGAAAGAAGTCACCTTCAGGACATAAAATTAGCACTTCGCAATAAAGAAGTGACAGTAGGTACAAAGAAAGAAACATCTTCGTTCGAGACGGCTGAAAATTGTCCGGGACATTCCAGCTAAATATGCCATTCATATTTTTATTGCATCTCCCCTGAAATTTGGATGAAAGAGTAGGAACTGTCATAATCATGTAAGGTAAATATACCTCTGGGCTAAAAGGAAAGACCCCTATACAAGAAGACAAAGTAATAAACCTTAGTTTGCGGTATGTCCGCAAATATAAGGAACTAGATATAGAGGGCTGTCTCATACACCAGTTAATTATGAAGATTTCATCGAAGTATTAAAAGCAATTTGCTCCCAGGTGAAATCTTTTGCTTACTTCTTAGTCCCGCAGCGATCGCAGGGTCGTCGTGTGGCAAAGTTAGTTTTAGGGGTGGCCGGATGCTCTTCCTGCTGCTGCATGCTCTCCTACGAAATGTTCTTCTTCCGCAATACAACAACATACACAAAACACACAGGATTAACGCAGGTGCCTCTGGAACGTAGCCGAGGGAGGTGTGTGACAGTATTTTAGCCTCTGCGCTCGAATTCTGGTGGCTCTGGTTTCAAATCCCATTTCTCCCACTAGATTTACGTTTTCCGAGGTTTTCGTAAATCGCTCGAGGCAAACACGGAGAAGGTTGCCTTGAAAAGGACACGACGGTTTCCTTTCCCCATCCTTGCCTAATTCGAGCTTTTTTATGTTGCTAATGACCTCGTCACCAATGGGGTGTTAAACTTTATCTTCCTCTCTTCCTTTCGTTTCTTATCTTCTTTCAGCGTCACAGGAATCCGGTGTTCGGAGAATATCTGGCATGAATAGAAAGATATGTTAGTCTAAAATGCATCCATTAAAAAAACATACTTCAGTGTCCTTCAGGTGACGGGTTAACGCTATTCATCATGAGTATGCCAATAATGCGGTCTAGGGTTCTGTCATAAATCAGGAAAAATTTGCAGAGGATCGAAAGCCTCTTTGCTCAACCATCCAAGAACCAGTCTTAGTTTATTGACACTGGGTTTATTGAAACACAGAAAAATCAACTATTTTCCGGGATACCATTAACCCTTAAGATTAAACTTGTTATGCCCCCACATATGCTAAATGCGACACACGAATGATCTGCTTTGCGCAGGCCAGCGTTTGGGAGATTCGCGTAGAAATTCATCTCACTATGAAGTGCAAAAAACTGTGTAATAACGTCTGATGCAAATGTTGCCTGATGAAAGTAGCAGTGTAAAGTCCCGTATCACGTAAAGTTTCAGCTATAAACGGAAACAGTAGGCGATAGCTCAACGTAAAATGCGGTGCGCATGGCCTGCCTCTATCTCATAAGCACCGCCCTGAGCGAGGTGGCGCAGCGATTAGCACACTCGACTTGCATTCGGAAGGACGACGGTTCAAATCCCCGTCCGACCATCCAGATCAAGGTTTTCCGCGATTTCCCTAAATATTTCCAGTCAAACGCCGAGATGGTTCCTTCAAAAGGGCACGGCCGATTCCTTCCTCATCTCTTCGTAATCCGAGCTTGTGCTGACGACGTCTCTGTCGACGGGACGTTAAGCTCTAACCGTCTTTCCTTCGTTCGTAAGCACCGCGTTGACAAAAGCTTGTTAACATAATTTTCGTAGTCACTTTCACAAACGCAGAACTCGGTGACGCGAGCCTCATGATGAACTTGCAGATGAGAGACCGGAAGCTGTCGGACAACTGCAACAGAAAAATTCCCAGCAGACACTTCTGGCGGGCAGCAGCAGTTTACTTATCGGTAGGATTTAATAAACGTGGACGACCATTGTCGTATAGTTTCGGTGATGAGGTGATTTTGTCCCGTAGAGCCGAATAATACGTACTAGATTCTTTGCCGCTAAATTAGCAACGTTTTGAAGCTCCGTCGTGGAAGCTCTACACAGAAGCCTCTTTCATCCCTTTTCTTCATTTATGTGGCCATATTACTCTCAATAATTCATCGCTTTTGTACGCAGAAGATGCAAACATTGATATAAAAAAAGCGTCGGAATTATGTAACTATGTAGTAAATCACCAGATTCGAGACCAGAATCTTTCAAGAACAATGCTATTCGTTTATGAACTCTATTACAGACGATACAGTGAGTTCTGAAAACATGAGCGAGTGAACAGAAGAAAACGTTCACGAAAAGCGAATGTGAAGGCACCTATATGAATGTGGTGACAATATCTGGTGTGACATCTATCGGCGTCTCTTAGGGGAAAACTTCTACTCCCAAAACCGACACCAGAACGAGATTTGCGTTTCTTGAACTCTTGTTTGCCTAACGAAGTTGGCCTGTCGGATCGTACAAACATGTGGAAAATGCAAGGTAGGGCATCCTCCCATTTCTGGAACTCAGTGCTGACTCGTGGACAATTAATTTGCCTCAAGCTGGACTGATTGTGGAGCCACTGTGGGATGCCCAGCTGTGCCGTCATGCCTTAACCTACCGATTTTTATCTATGGGCCATCTCCATATTACGAAGAAGCGATTTTTGACGTGAACAATCTATCCATAAAATACAACAACCCGCGACATTATTCGAAGGGGCACAGATATAATGGACCACGTTCAAAAATATTTTTGCAAGGGCTCGAAGTTTTCGCACACAACATGGCCGTCATTTCGAACGATATTTATGGTTCAAATGGCTCTTAGGACTATGGGACTCAACATCTGAGGTCACCAGACCCTTAGAACTTAGAACTACTTAAACCTAACTAACCTAAGGACGGCACACACATCCATGCCCGAGGCAGGATTCGAACCTGCGACCACAGCAGTCGCTCGATTTCGGACTGAAGCGCCTAGAACTGCTCGGCCACAGCGGCCGGCGAACAATATTTATGAAACGGCTGTGCAGTTGAGGTTCTTGCCTTTCTGTGTTACTTTAGAATTTTACGACTGTATTGCATTATTGCAGTTTAACAGAGAAGTAAATAATTTTTAAACGAAACCCAGTTAGCTTACGCGTCACAGAATTCCTTCTCTGTTTCCGTTCCCATGGTATCTAGACCCGATGGAGAGAGGCTGTCTTTGGTACCACTTCACTTCATCAAAGAGACCACACCACAGAGCCGAAACTCTTGCTGGTAATCTTCGGCTCGGAGTCCTACAATAGATTTTAGATGGGCGGTCTTACTGCTTTTCCCCTCTTAGTTTATAATCGTATGCACAGCAACAAACTTCCATTCTCGTTTACGAATTTTTATGACGTTCAGTTGGATTGACATTTGGTGGCATCGGCAGACGCGGAAATTAATTTTGAGTTTATCGCTGAACATTTGATGCTAAGAACGAGATATTTTTCCTCATTTGTGAATCACTCTGTAGGAGCCAACGAGGACACGCTGTCCATCGAGCTCCTAAACGAGTTTCGTAAACAAGCGACTTGAAGGAGAGGTGAAAACACATGTTTGCTCCCAAAGAGCCTTCGTTTACAGGCCTGTGTATCAACTTTCTGTCAACACAGTAAAGGCAACATAATCTGGATGTTCTTTTCCGTTAATTTTGTAGGATTATCGTAAATCGCATTCCTGAAATGGTAATTATTATTAACTTGAATTCATAGCAGACTTAACCACATCCTAGAGGTGGAAAGAGCATGGCTAGACCAAAGATTAACCCTTTGCTCGATAGGTCTGCTTAGAGCATTCTTTATCCGATTAAAAAGCTAAAGCAAGAGTGCATTCAATGAAAAGTTCTTGTATAAGGACATACCAAAATCTTAACTGTGAGCATTCCGGAATTCCATGTTTCATTACGTTCTTGACTGTCAACTGTTCTTTACTCTTTTTGAGGTTATTACAAACATCTGTGCTCCCGTTACGCGCTCTAATAAAGGACAGCTAACATATCGCGAAAACCTACTTAGGTAAATTCAGGAGTGTGATTACAAGGTGTAAACTTCCCCCTACACACGTCTGCCCTGGTGACTGCAATACTAAATTACGCTAAGAAGAGCCCACACAGAAGCATTTAATCAATAGTTCTTACTACGCTTAATCGGTGACTTAAACGTAATGAAATATTAATATTCGGTACAATAAAAAATACCTTTACCCGATTACTTTGAAGTGAGTTGCAGAGGATGTGGCATACAGTTTTGGGCTTTGTAACTCTACTTTGGAATCGAACTTGGCAAACTGTGTTCTGTAGCCGCCTTGCATTCACAGTGAAAGTATTCGACATCAAGGACGAATGCCTGCGAACGACCACCAGCGGGCTACACAAAGTACACATTATCTGTCACGCCCACAGTTTGACAACCGAGTGGAATGTCGTGAATTATCTTCATCGAGGCCCTAGTACATGAAGCGAGTAGTTAGTTTCCTTGCAAGGATAAGGATTGAGAAGCCAGAACGAAACGAGGTGTCGCTTTTCGCGTGGCCTATTTAGGGAAACGGCGCGATCCTGTCGACACCGAAGGCGCAAACTGTAGGCAGAGTTAGTTCAAAGCGTCGAACGGGGAATGGGGCAGTGTAATGGGCCAGTAGGCACCCCGGCATGGTGAGGGGGTGCTCCGAACGCGCCATGTGGCCGCGCAACACTTACTCATCAGCGCAGCAGGCGAGCATTCCTAATACGGGCAAGCCGATGCTGTAACGCTCACTACTGACCTCAAAACCGAGTAGCTCACAGCGAAAGTGAATGACACGGCAGACTACCCGCCACCTGTGCTCCGCACCAGTCCACTGTTCTTCCTCTAAGATGCGATGCACTCTGCTCTTCCGTGAACTATTTCGTAACTGGTTTCACGGAGATGACCAACGGCGCGAGAATCTCGCAGCATCCGGTAAAATGTTTCGGAGCGTGCAGCAGAGCTAGCAAGGCCGCGTGAAGCACCTTCGGTGATGCCAAGTCCGTGGAGAAGGATAGGCAGATGCCACACTCACAACGGCGAATTTTCCCAACGATCTAGCCTCACACCAGTCCCAGTCAACATTTATGTATTTCAAACTCCTTATATCATCTGCTGTATCACAATGAATCTGAAGTCTCGTATCGGAGCAGCACAGCTCACAATAGTTATGACATGTCGAAAACAGATGCTCGTTGTTTTAGATTACCAAGCCAGATGGCTTCCACTCTAATCAGCGAAAGCTGCAACCAACAAGACAAGTCAGGTACAACGAGGCTTCGAAGTATCAGACCGAAAATTTTGGATCTTACTTTACAAAAATCACATACGAAGATGACCTGGATGGAAAGCCCCGTAATGACGCAGAAAAACTACGCAAACATTAAAAACTGTGTTTATTGGGTAGTTAGCAGCTGTGTCTACCTGTCGTAGTTTCCATTTAATGAGTATGTAGTGACAATTGAAAATTTGTGCCAGAAAGCGTCTCAAACTCAGATTTCCTACCTACCACGAGCAGTTGACTCAGCATAAAAAATGCAACGTATTGTCCGTAATTAGGCAGAAAGACCCATTTTTAGGTTAAAACAGTCGAGATCGTGATAATATTTGTTAATTTACCGGTTTCGGCTTATGTTAAAGTCCCATAGGGGGACAAAAATTCTGAAGATGGTTTCAACACAAGCCGAAACCGGTAAATAAACAAACGTTATGGCGATCTCGACTGTTGATTTTAACCTAAATATAGCACTAGGTCACTGTTCTCCATCGACAATGTTGTCTAAATTTCTGAGAAAGACCCATTATTGAATGATTACAGTAATGCAGGATAACCACTGGAAGCACTCACATCCATTAGAATACCTGGGAGCGACTTAAAGTGCAACGATTACATAAAATTAACCCCTTGAGTCTGGAATTATTTTAAAATTAGAAAAAATATTCTTGCATTATTTGTGTATATATGGACCTACTTATGGTGCATTTGAGCAAAATTATAATTTGCCATACCTGGTTCAGAAAAAGAAAATTCTCCAATAAATTGTACATTGGGTCTGGAAGGTAGTTGAGGATGCGAAATAAGAATTCAACATAAATTCAGTCTTTACAGATATCTGTTTCTCAACATATTTTTTGAGCACCGGAAAGTGTGCGTATTGCAGTAATTAATACGTAAATATGACTTTCCTTGAGCACTTCTCAATAGGTTATCCATCTTTACTGTTTTCCGATGTAATACCTCATTCCAGCGAGTGGTCAGCAAAATCATGAAACTACAGCCGACACTGTCCAGTGAATAGGCCACTGGCTCTCAAAAGCTCACCTAATCATTTTATGTTACAATATGTGTAAAAAGTCGGTGTCCAGTATATTGGATGTCAAATCTGAAGGAGTTACGCAGTCACGGTAAGACAGATGCCACACTGAGATTCATTGGAAAAATCTTTATGAAGTGTAGCCCACGCACAAAGGAGGTAGATCAAGGAACACATGTGCGACCAATACTTGAATATTGCTCGTCACTCTAGGAACCGTACCAGACAGAGTTGACAGACGAACGAGAAGATCTAAAGAAGAGCAGCACGTTCCCTTACAGGTTCATTTAGTGAGCACGAAAAGGTCGCGGAGATGCTCAAACAGCTCTAATGGTAGACGCTATAATAGACGTGTTGTGCATCACGCTGTGTTTTACTGTTAAAATTCAGAGAGCGTATGTTCCTACAAAGGTGAATCAGTATACTACTTCCTCCTGTGTACATCTCACGAAAAGACCGTGAAGGTAAAATTACAGAGATTCGAACTCATACAAAAGCTTACCAAAAATCGTTCTTCCCGCGGACCATTCGCGACTGGAACAGCGAATGGGAGAAGTGACAGTGGTGTTCAAAGTACCCTGCGCCACACACCATCAGGTGGCTTGCGAAATACGGATGTAGATCATTAGGTTATCTGAGCATGGCTCCAGGTCTGACTGAAAGTTTCATCGTCACTGATGTTTCCACCACTGATTTCCGAACATTACTAACAGAGATTTATGGCCGTGGTGGTCTAGCACTGGGCTCCCGCCATGGATGTCCCTGGCTCGACCCCGTATAGGGGTGTGGACTTTTCCGCGTTCCAGTCTCTCCAGGTCGGCCTCAGGTCCACTCACCTTGCTGCCAAACGAGTACAGGGGATCCTTCCCGGAGGTAAAAGACAGCTGGAGCGACGGGCCAGCTCCTCATCCCCTCCTAGTCCCACAGCGAATAAATTGTCTGTACAGTCAGGCCAATAGCCAGGTCATAAGCTTGCGACACACATTTTACTTTCCCTCTTTAATGCTGGAGCTTTTCCCACTGATATAAACATCAATGTGGGAGCAGAGTCGATGCAGGCCCCTGGGTTACCCTACCGCAAGGGATGGAACTTAAATGAATAGGTCGATGGATCTATGAATGACATGATGTAATGACATGAAATGTGTTCATTGCATTGAGCGTTCAGCATATACGAACGGTTTGCGCTGATGCGATTTGTTGTTAACACCTTTGACATACTGTTTCAAGAATTTGTAAGAATTTTTCGCTAAGTGTAAGCTTAAATCTGAAGTATCGACAGTAGAAACGCTCTATTTACCCCTACTGAATACTATGGCCTCCACCTAAATGAATACACACGTTAGCTCAAATGTTAAAGTGCGGTGCGAAGAGAGAAAGTTACAGGAGTTTCTTACGATTTCAGTTTCGTACTCTGTCAAATGTAGAGTGCAGAAGAAATTCTTTTAAAAATTCAATATATCCGGACAGGTTATCAAAACCAAATTTGATAGTTCAGAAAAGCTTTGTTGTTTCTCTTGGATCCGCAGTTCTTGAAAGTTGGTAGCGCCTGATAGACGGGCATAATATCTACACATGGTAATATTTACACGTAGTAATTCTCAAAAGCAACAAATGCTCATGGTTTCAGTGTGATGAATAACATTCCAGTAACATTCTCCGCGACCATTTGGGTGCAACTTTGGTGACAGCTGATCTTCTAACTCAGCCACAGAGATCACCAGATTTGGCAGTAGTGAGCTGTATTATGTGTGGGTCGTGTCAATAAATCCCAAAGCTGTGGGAACATCGACAGATCTAGTGTTTCGAAATTAACGCCAGGAATTTTTGGCCCAGTCTGACAGTCCCTTATGAATATTTCCTTTTTGAATGCTGAATGCGCAAATCTCGAGCTGTTGCTATTATAACATGTATCGGTAATTAAAAAAAATAATTAAACTCTAAGGGCTATTTATTATTCTATTTTCTACTCTTATTTAGGAACCCAAGGAAGAAAATAGCAGGCTTCGTCTCCTACTTTCTTTTTCAAGTTATTTTGTTTTCACGTACTTTATCTCTCTAAGTTTGTGAAAGTTATATTTGCACACCAAAAAGCCAGTTGCAATGTGACGTACTAAAGCCCACAGAAACAGCAGTGACAACGGTGTCTATTACATACGGTCGCAAACCTTATCCCCTACGTAATTATTTACATTGCTGAGAGGCTTAATGTATCGTATGAACAGAGTTACACCCTCGTTATACGAATTTGTTGACTGACATGATAACATGCTTTTGACAGTTTCTAATACAGTTAATGAAATACGCAGCACATTTTCGGTTGTCCCAAATGGTTTTTGGTTCTTATCGCTGAGTGAGTCTTTTCCACCATTTCCCCAATCACTTTTAGTGTTTGCCCACTTCCATCTGTATCGCAATTATTCCTACGTCCTGAATCTAACATTCGTATTCACACACTAACCAGTTATTGATTCGTTGGTTCGACCAAGGCAACCTCACATATTTGACTAAGGATTCGTCCTGTTATGTTATATGCACTAGATACTTATCACTGTCCAAATATGTCACGCAGAAGCCATTAACAAATTGTCCGTTGTCATTAATAGCTGTCATCAATCGTGCTTAGGTTGCAACTAAAATACTGATGGCGTATATGTTAGTAGCCAAAATAACAACCTATTTGAGAAGCACGCGTGAGATGTAGCAACAACACGATCTTTCTAGTAATCATGAACAACGAAACTAACTTTCCGCATAAAATACCTCAAATAACAAATTCGGTAGAGCAATTCCTATTGAATCATACTAAAGCACTTATAGGAAGAGCTGTAAGAGCAGTTCTCTGCTTATCAGCAGGTCACAGCACAGGTGTGTAGTTAGTATTCATATTCGTCTGATCAAAGTCCTTATAAACGCAACCATCAGAATTATCATTACGATCATTTGAGTTGTGCTGGCACAGACTACTCTGTACCGCTCTTGCCCGCCCTCCTCTGGTTTTCCAAAACAGACCTTTATGAACTCATGGCAGGAAGTTCGAGACAATGAATCTTTTCCACGTACGCCATCAGTTAGTGAACTTTTTTAAGCTTAAAACACAGGACGGATGAAGGCGACGACAAACTACTTCCACAAGGGTCTCGCCAAAAACAACGATGTGGTATTCGTTCATTAACCGAACCTTCTTTCAAGTACCGGACTTGCGTCGTAACGTCGACTGAGGTAGGTATCGTTCCTTGTGCTAAATGTTTCAGCTCCTTTAGAGTCCTTCTGACACATTTATGTCTCACTGTATTTACGACGAATGAGAGGTATTTACTGGTGCCGTTTTTCTTTGTCTCGCTTTTTTTTCTTTCAGGCTCATTGGGGAATCGGTGGCGGTTTCCAGTGTGGTGACCGGTCACTTGATACTTCTTTCAGACCGACCTCAAGCTTCACTCACTCTGGTGGATGTACGTCATTTTGTGTGGCAGGCAGAAACGATATGAAGTGGACTATCCCCCTTCTTCTCTCTCAGTCCATCTACTCCCTCTTCTTCTTTCCCCCTCTATCTCCCTCCCCCCTTCTCTCTCCAAGCTGTTACACCCATTCCAATAGGAGGCTGCTAGCTCTCCCCCCACAACACTTCTTTTCAAATAGTAAGTAATATACAGTACGTACTAAATTTGGTTGAGATCGATCCAGGGGCATAGGAGAAACTTTTTACCCATGGCTTTGGCCATATACGTACATCCCACACATTTCATATGTATTTAACATATTTCACACGTATTTGTACACATATTTCGCCTCTATCTCTACCGAAATTCGCCCTGCAGTTTGACTTTCACACAGCTCAGTGTTTATGACGTCATAACTTCTGAACTACATGTTGTACAGTGATATACACTCCTGGAAATGGAAAAAAGAACACATTGACACCGGTGTGTCAGACCCACCATACTTGCTCCGGACACTGCGAGAGGGCTGTACAAGCAATGATCACACGCACGGCACAGCGGACACGCCAGGAACCGCGGTGTTGGCCGTCGAATGGCGCTAGCTGCGCAGCATTTGTGCACCGCCGCCGTCAGTGTCAGCCAGTTTGCCGTGGCATACGGAGCTCCATCGCAGTCTTTAACACTGGTAGCATGCTGCGACAGCGTGGACGTGAACCGTATGTGCAGTTGACGGACTTTGAGCGAGGGCGTATAGTGGGCATGCGGGAGGCCGGGTGGACGTACCGCCGAATTGCTCAACACGTGGGGCGTGAGGTCTCCACAGTACATCGATGTTGTCGCCAGTGGTCGGCGGAAGGTGCACGTGCCCGTCGACCTGGGACCGGACCGCAGCGACGCACGGATGCACGCCAAGACCGTAGGATCCTACGCAGTGCCGTAGGGGACCGCACTGCCACTTCCCAGCAAATTAGGGACACTGTTGCTCCTGGGGTATCGGCGAGGACCATTCGCAACCGTCTCCATGAACCTGGGCTACGGTCCCGCACACCGTTAGGCCGTCTTCCGCTCACGCCCCAACATCGTGCAGCCCGCCTCCAGTGGTGTCGCGACAGGCGTGAATGGAGGGACGAATGGAGACGTGTCGTCTTCAGCGATGAGAGTCGCTTCTGCCTTGGTGCCAATGATGGTCGTATGCGTGTTTGGCGCCGTGCAGGTGAGCGCCACAATCAGGACTGCATACGACCGAGGCACACAGGGCCAACACCCGGCATCATGGTGTGGGGAGCGATCTCCTACACTGGCCGTACACCACTGGTGATCGTCGAGGGGACACTGAATAGTGCACGGTACATCCAAACCGTCATAGAACCCATCGTTCTACCATTCCTAGACCGGCAAGGGAACTTGCTGTTCCAACAGGACAATGCACGTCCGCATGTATCCCGTGCCACCCAACGTGCTCTAGAAGGTGTAAGTCAACTACCCTGGCCAGCAAGATCTCCGGATCTGTCCCCCATTGAGCATGTTTGGGACTGGATGAAGCGTCGTCTCACGCGGTCTGCACGTCCAGCACGAACGCTGGTCCAACTGAGGCGCCAGGTGGAAATGGCATGGCAAGCCGTTCCACAGGACTACATCCAGCATCTCTACGATCGTCTCCATGGGAGAATAGCAGCCTGCATTGCTGCGAAAGGTGGATATACACTGTACTAGTGCCGACATTGTGCATGCTCTGTTGCCTGTGTCTATGTGCCTGTGGTTCTGTCAGTGTGATCATGTGATGTATCTGACCCCAGGAATGTGTCAATAAAGTTTCCCCTTCCTGGGACAATGAATTCACGGTGTTCTTATTTCAATTTCCAGGAGTGTATTTTCGTTTGATGCTGCCCACCATGAATTCCTCTCCTGCGGCAATTTTTTATCTCAGAGTAACTCTTGTTGCCTACGTCCTCAATTATTTGCCGGGCGTATTCCAATTTCTGTTTTCGTCTATAGTTTTTACCCACTACATCTCCCTCTAGTACCATGGAAGATATTCTCTGATGTCTTAACAGATGTGAATCATTTTGTCCCTTTCTCAGTGTTATCCATACATTCCTTTCCTCGCCGATTGTGCAGAGAACCTCCTCTATCCTTACCTTAACAGCCCACCTAATTTTCAACATTCTTCTGTAGTGCCATATCTCAAATCTCAAATGCTTCGATTCTCTTCTGTTCCGGTTTCCCCACAGACTATGTTTCACTACCATACAATACTGTGTTCCAAACGTACATCCTCATAAATTTCTTCCTCAAATTAAGGTCTATGTTTGATACTAGTAGACTTCTCGTGGTCAGGAATGCCCTTTTAGCCAGTGCTAGTCTGATTTTTACATCCTCCTTGCTCCGTCGATCATCGGTTATTTTGCTGCCTAGGCATCAGCATTCTTTAACTTCGTCTGCTTCGTGATGCCCAGTTCTCGCTGTTCTCATTTCTGCTGCATCTCATTACATTCGTCTTCTATTTACTCTCAATCCATATTCCGTATTGATTAGGCTTTTTATTCGATTCAACATATACTGTAATTCTTCTACACTTACACTGAGAATAGCATTGTGATCAGTAAATCTTGTCACTGATATCATTTCACTTAAATCCCACCCTTGAGCCTTTCTTTTATTTCCGTCATTGTTTCTTCGATGTACAGATTTAACAGTAGTGGCGAAAGACGGCATCACTGTCTTACACTCTTTTTAATCCGACCACTTGGTTCTCTGTCTTCCAGTCTTATTGTTCCCTGTTGCTCCTTGTACATATACACTCATGCTCATAAAATAAGGATAATTGCAGAATGTGGTGCCACACAACGTGGCACTGCACAAAACTGGCGCTAATAGCATAGGCACATAGGGAACACACACGACACAGATCTGTAAGTCCACGGTATTGATGATCTGTTGAGAAAACCGTTCCGAGCCGGCCGCGGTGGTCTCGCGGTTCTAGGCGCGCAGTCCGGAACCGTGCGACTGCTACGGTCGCAGGTTCGAATCCTGCCTCGGGCATGGATGTGTGTGATGTCCTTAGGTTAGTTAGGTTTAAGTAGTTCTAAGTTCTAGGGGACTTATGACCACAGCAGTTGAGTCCCATAGTGCTCAGAGCCATTTGCACCATTTTGCAAACCGTTCCGAAACACATGTGCTACAAAACGTCACTGTTTCCTGCGCATGTACCCCGACATCAATATGGGATATGATCACCATGCACACGTACACAGGCCGGACAACGGGTTGGCATACTCTGGATCAGGTGGCCGAGCAGCTGCTGGGGTATAGCCTCCCATTCTTGCACCAGTGCCTGTTGGAGCTCCTGAAGTGTCGTAGGGGTTTGAAGACGTGCAGCGATACGTCGACCGAGAGCATCCCAGACGTGCTCAATGGGGTTTAGGTCTGGAGATCAGGCAGGACATTCGCCTGATACCTTCTGTTTCAAGGTAGACCTCCACGATGGCAGCTCGGTGGGGCCGTGCGTTATAATCCATGAGACTCACTGCGCCCCTGAAAAGGCGGACATACTGGTGCAAAATGACGTCCCAATACACTTGACCTGTTACAGCTCCTCTGTTAAAGACATGCAGGGCTGTACGTGCACCAATCGTAATCCCACGCCACACCATCAAACCACGACCTCCATAAGGTCCCTTTCAAGGATATTAAGGGGTTGGTAGCTACTTCTGGTTCAAGCCAGATGAAAACCCGGCGAGAATCACTGTTAAGACTATACCAGGACTCGTCCGTGAACATAACCTGGGACCACTGTTCCAAAGACCACGTACTGTCTTCTTGACACCAGGCTTTACGGGCTCTCCTGTGACTAGGGGTTAGTGGAATGCGCCTTGCAGGTCTCCGGGCGAATAAACCATGTCTGTTCAGTCGTATGTAGACTGTGTGTCTGGAGACAACTGTTCCAGTGGCTGCGGTAGGGTCCGGAGCAAGGCTACCTGCAGTACTCTGTGGCTGTCTGCGGGCACTGATTGTGAGATATCGGTCTTCTTGTGGTGTTGTACACTGTGGACGTCCCGTACTGTAGCGCCTCGACACGTTTCCTGTCTGCTGGAAACGTTGCCATAATCTTGAGATCACACTTTGTGGCACGACCTGCTGTGTTTGACCAGCCTCCAGTCGCCCTAGTGTTCAACCCCTCATAACGTCATCATTATGTGTTCTTTGAGCCATTTTCAACACACAATCACCATTAGCACGTCTGAAAACGTCTGCACACTTACTCGTTGCACCGTACTCTGACATGCACCAACACTCCTCTGCATATGTGGACTGGTGCCAGCGCCACCGTGCGACGACCACATGTCAGATGCACCGCATGGTCATACCCCAAGGTGATTTAAACCCGCAAACCGACTACCAGACCGTTGTTTCAACATGTATCAGCATTATCCTTAATTTATGAGGATGAGTGTAGTATATTACCCATCTAGCTTACCCCCTGTTTTTCTCGGAATTTCGAGCATCTTGCACCATTTTACATTGTAGAACGCCTTTTCCTGGTCGACAGACCCTGTGAAATGTCTTGGTTTTTCTTCCGTCTGGCTTCCATTATCAACCGCAACGTCATAACTGCTCCGCTGGTGCCTTTACCTGAGTGTTTATGACGTCATATCTTCTGAATTGTCAGTCATACAAAGAGATAGTTTTGCTGTTAGATTCAGTGGAGTATGTGAACGTGCTGCGGATGCAGTTAGTAGCAAAGAAGCAATACATGAAAATGCCTCATGCCACAGTTTTATCGCATGAAAGTCGAAAATGTGGTAAGCGATAAAATTTTTCCCTTTCATCATTTTGTGGGGGTTTCCAGCGAGATGCAGTTTTTTAAAAGTTTGAAATTATGTGCAAAGTTTATTGCAAGTCAGTATGTGCTGTCGTTCTCAGATATCAGATAAATAAAGTCTGGATATTCGCGCGCCGTGGGCTATACTGCTTTTCCACCCCCATCCCCACCCCTTTGATGGTAACGATTCTTCTCGACAGTAAGTGATATGTGTACCACGATTGTTTGAAATCGGTCTAGTGGTTTAGGAGGAGATTCGGAACATACATACATAGAAGAACTGGGTGACTCATTTTCGCACCGAACCTAATATCTGGTATAATATTATTCACCCCCCCCCCTGTCATTAGTCCAGGGTTAAACATACATATATACTTAAATTTTTATAATATCTGTTGATATTTCGAATATAAACATGAACAATGTTGGGAAAACTGGTTTCTTGATAAACTGTTGTACCTTTCTTGAACATGGCACTCGTTTCGTTGTATTGGTAACTTCCATTATTTTCTCCTCAGTTAAAGTTTCGTAGCGGTAACTACAGACTGCATGACTCCTAAAATAGTTTAAAAATTTAATGACAGTGAACATATAGCTCCTGTTCAGGCCCAGTTTTGCGACACTTACGACAAACGAGTGACATGCCTGATCGCTAAAATATCGTCACGTTGGACATGCTACGCCACACCATAAGCTGCACGACATCAGTCTTGATATGTTATGATAACACCGGTGAAATGAAAATGAGGATAAATATGGCTGTTTTCTACAAGTATTAATTTACCCTGTCCTATTTCTCACTTCGATCATGGATATTACTTCCCGTACAGCCTTTAGTTCATACAGGCTCCTGTCTATTAGATCCCTGAACGAACGAACAGCTGTCCTGACACAGAATTCATAGCGAACGCTATGCCTGGCCAATCTCGTCACTGAAGCTTTTTGCGTATCTAGTGGGGAAACCATTTTAGAGGACTCGTCTTTTACCTTCATATTCGGAAAATACTCTAAGACAGCCAATATTTTGCTACAGATTATGAGTTTCTCATGAGCTATGTTTCTTCAAGTAATATTTCCGAAGGATACTTATGTCGGTTAGGTGTTATTACTCTCTGGTAGTTCATCTATCCCGGGTAGAATGAGAGAGTTTAAGCGTTGGGAGCGTTAAGAGCAGAGTCTGATATCTACCTAAGCTCATACAACTGCGATACGAGAGATACCCCATAAACTGCTCACTAACGAAAGTTTCGTGTCAAAAACAATTCACTTCCTAGGCACGTTCCTCATCTTGAGGCTGACTTTTTTGTCTCTGCAACCACAACGGTTCACGATCACGCTTGTCAGCGACCGCTTCTGTATGCGCAAGGCTTACGATAATAGAAAGCTGGCGATTTACCAGCCCCCATTTCGAGTAAGCTGATTGCTCAAAATCTGAAACCAGCCGTACCTAACTGAGCTCCTCGAGGTTTCCAACATTTGCACCATTCAAGGGGCCTGACAGCGAGAAGAATGTTACGATGAAGTGTCAATTAGGTCTTAATGTCTTACCGACGTTGAAGTAATCAGGAACGAAGAACAAGTGCAATTACACAAATATGGGAAAGGAAAATGGCTAGCAGTAATCCCAGTATTCGTCCGATATGATTTGGAGAAACAACTGCAAAACTAAATCAGGAACGCCGAACTGAGTTTAAACCGTATTACACCGAAACATGAATATTTCACTACTTTTAATTTTTTTCAATAGTTGCTGTTTGTTCACGTGAGCAGGATCCTATAAGCTACTTCATTTTATAGTTATTATTATTATTATTTCTTTACTTTCTCAGACGTTAAGTCTGGTTAAAAATGGAAATTGACGCGGACCTTGGGCAAGCGTCACTTCCTTTTAACTGTACGATATGTGTTATATTGCATTTAGGAACTTTCGGGTAATTGAACATGTATCAATAATTACAGATTTCTGTAGTTGTACATATAAGTTTGGATGTAGCTGTATTGCATTGATGTACTGGTGGATATTGTGTGGTATGACTCCTGTAGTTGATAGTATAATTGGTATAATGTCAACTTTATCCTGATGCCACATGTCCTTGACTTCCTCAGCCAGTTCGATGTATTTTTCAATTTTCTCTCCTGTTTTCTTTTGTATATTTGTTGTATTGGGTTGTGCTAATTTCTTCTTTTTTTTAGTGAGTATGATGTCAGGCTTGTTATGTGGTGTTGTTTTATCTGTTATAATGGTTCTGTTCCAGTATAATTTGTATTCATCATTCTCCAGTACATTTTGTGGTGCATACTTGTATGTGGGAATGTGTTGTTGTATAAGTTTATGTTGTAAGGCAAGCTGTTGATGTATTATTTTTGCTACATTGTCATGTCTTTTGGGGTATTCTGTATTTGCTAGTATTGTACATCCGCTTGTGATGTGATCTAGTGTTTCTATTTGTTGTTTGCAAAGTCTGCATTTATCTGTTGTGGTATTGGGAACTTCAATAATACGCTTGCTGTAATATCTGGTGTTTATTGTTTGATCATGTATTGCAATCATGAATCCTTCCGTCTCACTGTATATATTGCCTTTTCTTAGCCATGTGTTGGATTCGTCTTGATCGATGTGTGGCTGTGGTAGATGATACGGGTGCTTGCCATGTAGTGCTTTCTTTTTCCAATTTACTTTCTTCGTATCTGTTGATGTTATGTGATCTAAAGGGTTGTAGAAGTGGTTATGAAGTTGCAGTTGTGTAGCCGATGTATTTATATGAGTGATTGCTTTGTGTATTTTGCTAGTTTCTGCGCGTTCTAAAAAGAATTTTCTTAAATTGTCTACCTGTCCATAATGTAGGTTTTTTATGTCGATAAATCCCCTTCCTCCTTCCTTTCTGCTTAATGTGAATCTTTCTGTTGCTGAATGTATGTGATGTATTCTATATTTGTGGCATTGTGATCGTGTAAGTGTATTGAGTGCTTCTAGGTCTGTGTTACTCCATTTCACTACTCCAAATGAGTAGGTCAATATTGGTATAGCGTAAGTATTTATAGCTTTTGTCTTGTTTCTTGCTGTCAATTCTGTTTTCAGTATTTTTGTTAGTCTTTGTCTATATTTTTCTTTTAGTTCTTCTTTAATATTTGTATTATCTATTCCTATTTTTTGTCTGTATCCTAAATATTTATAGGCATCTGTTTTTTCCATTGCTTCTATGCAGTCGCTGTGGTTATCCATTATGTAATCTTCTTGTTTAGTGTGTTTTCCATTGACTATGCTATTTTTCTTACATTTATCTGTTCCAAAATCCATATTTACATCATTGCTGAATACTTCTGTTATCTTTAGTAATTGGTTGAGTTGTTGATTTGTTGCTGCCAGTAGTTTTAGATCATCCATGTATAGCAAATGTGTATTTTGTGTGGGTATGTTCCAGTAATATTGTATTCATAATTTGTATTATTTAGCATGTTGGATAGTGGGTTTAGAGCGAGGCAGAACCAGAAAGGACTTAACGAATCTCCTTGGTATATTCCACGCTTAATCTGTATTGGCTGTGATGTGATATTATTTGAATTTGTTTGGATATTAAGTGTGGTTTTCCAATTTTTCATTACTATGTTTAGGAACTGTATCAATTTAGGATCTACTTTGTATATTTCCAATATTTGTGGTAACCATGAGTGGGGTACACTATCAAAAGCTTTTTGGTAATCAATGTATGCATAGTGTAGTGACCTTTGTTTAGTTTTAGCTTGGTATGTCACCACTGCATCTATTGTCAGTTGTAATTATTATTATTATTATTATTATTATTATTTCTATTTTTCTGAGACCTTAGGTATGGTTAAAAATGGAAAGTGACGCGGACCTTCATCAAGCGTGACTTCCTTTTAACTGTATGGTATATGTTACATTGTATTTAGGAACTTTCGGGTTATTGAACACGTATCAATAATTACGGATTTCTGTAGTTGCATATATACGTTTGGATGTAGCTGTATTGCATTGATGTACTGGTGGATATTGTGTGGTATGACTCCTGTAGTTGATAGTATAATCGGTATAATGTCAACTTTATCCTGATGCCACATGTCCTTGACTTCCTCGGCCAGTTGGATGTATTTTTCAATTTTTTCTCCTGTTTTCTTCTGTATATTTGTTGTATTGGGTATGGATATTTCGATTAGTTGTGTTAATTTCTTCTTTTTATTGGTGAGTATGATGTCAGGTTTGTTATGTTGGGTTGTTTTATCTGTTATAATGCTTCTGTTCCAGTATAATTTGTATTCATCATTCTCCAGTACATTTTGTGGTGCATACTTGTATGTGGGAACGTGTTGTTTTATTAGTTTGTGTTTTATGGCAAGTTGTTGATGTATTATTTTTGCTACATTGTCATGTCTTCTGGGGTATTCTGTATTTGCTAGTATTGTACATCCGCTTGTGATGTGATCTACTGTTTCTATTTGTTGTTTGCAAAGTCTGCATTTATCTGTTGTGGTATTGGGATCTTTAATAATATGCTTGCTGTAATATCTGGTGTTTATTGTTTGATCCTGTATTGCAATCATGAATCCTTCCGTCTCACTGTATATATTGCCTTTTCTTAGCCATGTGTTGGATGCGTCTTGATCGATGTGTGGCTGTGTTAGATGATAGGGTGCTTGCCATGTAGTGTTTTCTTTTTCCAATTTACTTTCTTCGTATCTGTTGATGTTATGTGATCTAAAGGGTTGTAGAAGTGGTTATGAAATTGCAGTGGTGTAGTCGATGTATTTATATGAGTGATTGCTTTGTGTATTTTGCTAGTTTCTGCTCGTTCTAGAAAGAATTTTCTTAAATTGTCTACCTGTCCATAATGTAGGTTCTTTATATCGATAAATCCCCTTCCTCCTTCCTTTTTCTATATTTGTGGCATTGTGATCGTGTAAGTGTATTGAGTGCTTCTAGGTCTGTGTTACTCCATTTCACTACTCCAAATGAGTAGGTCAATATTGGTATAGCATAAGTATTTATAGCTTTTGTCTTGTTTCTTGCTGTCAATTCTGTTTTCAGTATTTTTGTTAGTCTTTGTCTATATTTTTCTTTTAGTTCTTCTTTAATATTTGTATTATCTATTCCTATTTTTGTCTGTATCCTAGATATTTATAGGCATCTGTTTTTTCCATCGCTTCTATGGAGTCACTGTGGTTATTCAATATGTAATCTTCTTGTTTAGTGTGTTTTCCATTGACTATGCTATTTTTCTTACATTTATCTGTTCCAAAAGCCATATTTACATCATTGCTGAATACTTCTGTTATCTTTAGTAATTAGTTGAGTTGTTGATTGGTTGCTGCCAGTAGTTTTAGACCATCCATGTATAGCAAATGTGTGATTTTGTGTGGGTATGTTCCAGTAATATTGTATCCATAATTTGTATTATTTAGCATGTTGGATAGTGGTTTAGAGCGAGGCAGAACCAGAAATGACTTAATGTGTCTCCTTGGTTTATTCCACGCTTAATCTGTATTGGCTGTGATGTGATATTATCTGAATTTGTTTGGATATTAAGTGTGGTTTTCCAGTTTTTCATTACTATGTTTAGGAACTGTATCAATTTAGGATCTACTTTGTATATTTCCAATATTTGTAGTAACCATGAGTGGGGTACACTATCAAAAGCTTTTTGATAATCAATGTATGCGTAGTGTAGCGACCTTTGTTTAGTTTTAGCTTGATATGTCACCCCTGCATCTATTATCAGCTGCTCTTTACATCCTCGTGCTCCTTTGCTACAGCCCTTTTGTTCTTCATTTATAATTTTGTTCTGTGTTGTATGTGTCATTAATTTCTGTGTAATGACTGAAGTTAATATTTTGTAGATTGTTGGTAGGCATGTTATGGGGCGATATTTAGCTGGGTTTGGTGTGTCTGCTTGATCTTTAGGTTTCAGATAAGTTATTCCATGTGTAAGTGTATCAGGGAATGTGTATGGGTCTGCAATGTAACTGTTAAATAATTTAGTTAGATGTGAATGTGTTGAGGTGAACTTCTTTAGCCAGAAATTTGCTATTTTATCATTTCCAGGGGCTTTCCAATTGTGCGTAGAATTAATTGCTCTGGTGACTTCATGTTGCAAAATTATCACTTCAGGCATTTGTGGTATCATCTTGTATGTGTCTGTTTCTGCTTGTATCCACCGTGCATGCCTGTTATGTTGTACCGGGTTTGACCATATGTTGGTCCAGAAGTGTTCCATGTCTGTTATGTTTGGTGGATTGTCTATTTTAATGTGTGTGTTATCTATTGTTTGGTAAAATCTCTTTTGGTTTGTGTTGAATGTTTGGTTTTGTTTCCTTCTATTTTCACTTTTTTTGTACCTTCTAAGTCGTTTGGCCAATGCTTGTAATTTCTGCTTCTTTTCATCTAATTGCTCTATTGCTTCTTGTTGTGAGATTTTACCTAACCTTTTTCGTTTTTTTGTCTGATATTTCATTTCTTATAAATTGTGTTAGCTGTCTGATGTCTTTTCTCACTTTTTCTATTCTGATTTGTAGCCTGTGTTGCCATGCTGATTTTGTGGGTTTTGTTGTGGCGTAACAAGACAGCCACGCCACTCGGAAATAGCCGAAAGGCACGCGTTAACTCACGCAGGCTAGTAGATAGGTCTGAAACAGGATACGTAATGAATGCTATAAAGAAAAGTACGTAGCTCCTGGAATACTTAACTTTAATCCATCCTTGTGGTACATCGCTCTTGACGATACAAGTGAGACTCTTTAGGTACAAGCTATGTAATGCTAATGGCGCCTTGCTAGGTCGTAGCCATTGACTTAGCTGAAGGCTATTCTAACTATCTGCTCTGCAAATGAGCGAGGCTTCGTCAGTGTGCATCGCTAGCTACGTCGTCCGTACAACTGGGGCGAGTGCTAGTAAGTCTCTCGAGACCTGCCGTGTGGTGGCGCTCGGTCTGCGATCACTGTCAGTGGCGACACGCGGGTGCGACATGTACTAATGGACCGCGGCCGATTTAAAGCTACCACTTAGCAAGTGTGGTGTCTGGCGGTGACACCACAGGTTTCTTCTGTGTGTTGGTTGGTTCTGATCTCTGCCTAGTGTGTATATTTAGTGTATTGAGTGCTCCTACATAAACCAGCAGTTTTAACTCTTCCATAGTTGTATTTTCATTTATTTTGTTGTGTATGATTGTGTTGATAGCTGTTATTGTTGTTTCGACTTGTGGGTTATTTGGTGGTTTATGCAAGAATGGTCTAATGTCTGTATTTGTGTCTTTGTATTCTATATATGTCAGCTGAAATTTCTCTTCTATATCTAACATGTGTGTCACTTCGTGTTCTATTTGTGCTTGTTCTGGTGGCTGTCTTAAGATTTCGTTTTCCTCTGATTGTTTAATTGACGCGTTTTGTTCTTTGTTTGTTTTCTCTGGGATGTTTGAGTCCATTACTGTATTTTCTTCTTCTAATTGCACATAATTTGGTTCCAGTATTTGTTGTACTTGTTGTTTGATGTTTTCTCATTCTGACTGGGGTATCCTGTTATTTTTTATTATTACACGGATCTGATCAGCTAGTCGTTGTTCTGTTAAAAATTTTAATTCCGGGTATCTGGTAATAAATGTTGTGTATACTTGTGATCTGTATTCAGTTGTGTTGGTTCCTAGGTTTGTTGCTTGGTAATAACAGAACATGAGGTGTCGATTAACTTCATCTGACCATCTCATCCTCTGTCTTTGTTTTCCTTCTAGGGTGGTTGCAGGAAGCATATCCTGCAAAACACCTCTATTTGGATTTAAATCATTTTCCAGTTGGCTAGAAGTGTCGTTACCATTGTGGGCGGGCATAGGGTTCAAGGGTCGTCCCCGACCATGACGGCGCTTGTCCGAGGCTTCTTTAGTTCTGTCCTGAACCAAGTAATCACACTAAAAGGGGGGGGGGGTTAGCCCTATTAGTGGTTTGTTCTTTTCGTCGCCTTTTACGACTGGCAGAACATACCGGAGGCCTATTCTTTTCCCGGGCGTCCACGGGGTTTATTATTATTATTATTATTATCATTATTATTGGGAACTACATTATATTTATATCATGTGTTCGTTGTTTTATAAATACCTCATTGTACACCTCCAAAACCCAACACCACATTGGAAAACTTTATAATTTTTAAGACTGAAATGAAAAGATAGTAGTCTTGAAAAGAAAGGAAGAAAGAAAGAGGGGAAGAAGAAAATAATAATAAGCCTGCGGTTTGTGCTAAAGAGAAAGGGAAGGACTTATCTAATTACTGAAATTTATTATGAAATAAAAAAAGAACTGGTTTGTTTATAAATAACTTTTCTGCTACCAGTCACGATTTTCTTTTATTCATATTTTACACGACGCGTTTAGGGAAATGATTCCGATTTTCGAGTTTCTATTTCTCTGTACTATGCCATTTTTATGTAATGTTTTCGATGTGTGCTGTTCTGCTTTGTTTCGTTGATTTTAAGTTTTCTTATGGTCCACTAGTGCAGAGTACCTCACACCTCGGAAACATTGTATAAAAACGGCATAGTACAAAGAAATACACACTTGAAAATTGGAATCATTTCCCGAAACGCGTAATGTAAAATATGAGTAAAAGGAAATTGTGACTGATGACAGAAAAGTTATTTATAAACAAACCAAGTGTTGTCACAGCCGCAGGCTTTAAAAAAGCCATTTATAATGGACAAAATCAAATCATAAAAAAACAGCTACCATTAATAGTTAAAAACAGAGCAAATAAATTAAAGTGATAATGGCACGCTTTCTTGTCGACGATTTCGTTATGGTTTTATATGCACTTGACGAAGGCCAGTCCAGCTGTCGCAGTACGGAGCGCTGCAGCAGACGAGGCTCTGAGCGCCGGACTTAGAAAACATGGCCTCCTTCAGTCTGTCAGATGTTCACAGCGGGCTTCAGGTTGTTTGGCACGTAGGGTGTCATCCACCGGATGTGACTCTGCTAGTCTCCGCTGTGCATCGTTTCAGACCCTGTTATTCCTTTCATACATTGCATCAGCTCTGGTCTTGGATTACGTAACAAGCGAGAACCAATGGTACACTTCAGGAACTGAGAGGTCGATATTCCGGGTGTATTCTGAGAACATTATGCCAAATGTTGACGTCAGTGAGCCTGAGCTAGAGAATCAGTTGACCGAGCGGTTCTAGGCGCTACAGTCTGGAGCCCCGCGACCGCGACGGTCTTAGGTTCGAATCCGGCCTCGGGCATGGATGTGTGTGACGTCCTTAGGTTAGTTAGGTTTAAGTAGTTCTAAGTTCTAGGGGACTAATGACCACAGCAGTTGTGTCCCATAGTGCTCAGAGCCATTTGAACCATTTGAACCACTGACAACTCTACGCAAACGCTCCTGCTCTCGGCCGTTAACTGAAGGAAATTAGAAATTTGTAGTAAGAGCCCATGGGACCAAACTGCTGAGGTCATCGGTCCCTAAGCTTACACACTACTTAACCCAACTTAAACTAACTTCTGCTAAAGAAAACACACACACCCATGCCCGAGGGAGGACTCGAACCTCCGACTGGGGGGAGCCGTGCGAACTGTGACAAGACGCCCTAGACCGCGCGGCTACCCCGTGCGGTTGTTAAGTGAAGGCTGTTAATCACTGTGTTGTCCATAGTGAAAAAAATGGTTCAAATGGCTCTGAGCACTATGGGACTCAACATCTTAGGTCAGAAGTCCCCTAGAACATAGAACTACTTAAACCTAACTAACCTAAGGACATCACACACACCCATGCCCGAGGCAGGATTCGAACCTGCGACCGTAGCAGTCCCACGGTTCCGGACTGCAGCGCCAGAACCGCTAGACCACCGCGGCCGGCGTCCATAGTGAGAGGTAATGCCTGAAAATTACTATTCTAGGTGCATTCTTCACATGTGGATTTTGTAATATTGAATTCCCTGCCGGCCGCGGTGGTCTAGCGGTTCTAGGCGCTCAGTCCGGAACCGCGCGACTGCTACGGTCGCAGGTTCGAATCCTGCCTCGGGCATGGATGTGTGTGATGTCCTTAGGTTAGTTAGGTTTAAGTAGTTCTAAGTTCTAGGGGACTTATGACCACAGATGTTGAGTCCCATAGTGCTCAGAGCCATTTGAACCATTTTGAATTCCATAACAATTTCCGAAAAGTAATGTCCCAAGCGTCTAGCTCCAACTACCATTCCGCGTTCAAATTTGTTAATTCCCATTGTGTGGCAATAATAAAGTCGGAAACCTTTTCGCATCAATCATCTGAGTACAAATGACAGCTCCGCCCTTTCTTAACTTTTGTTCGCGATACTACCGTCATCTGTTCAAAAAGGTTCAAATGGCTCTAAGCACTATGGAACTTAACATCTGAGGTCATCAGTCGCCTGGACTTAGAACTACTTAAACCTAACTTACCTAAGGACATCACACCCATCCATGCCCGAGGCAGGATTCGAACCTGCGACCGTAGCAGCAGCGTGGCTCCGGACTGTAGCGCCTAGAACCGGTCGGCCACCCCGGCCGGATTTTGATGTGTGTATTAACTCTGCAAAAGCAATCAAGAGACAATCAAAGGTCTCTCAACGTTAGGACCATCCACTTCGGAGTAATTCGATGAGTGATTTTCGCACGTTAACTAACGTCCGGTAGAATATTATACACCGTCGTTCCTACGGTGCAGCGTCTTAACCAAAGAACCACCTTTCTGGCTAGGAATGATAAGGAAGCATGAGCGTTACTATTGCACCATATAGAAATTTTCTTAGGATCTTAAGAAAGATAGGCTTATAGGCCTATACCTAATTTCATCGTTACTAAAATATGATGTATGCAAGACCTATCCGCAAAAAATTCCTGTCACTGCGGAATTCATCTATGTGATATGCTAGTTCAAATATTCGAAACAATAACTGGAAGCAAATACATGATGTCATGTTTAGTCTGAAGATCTATTCTCCTACACATCTTACTTGAGTCAAATTCAAGGGTACTATTACCTGGTTAATGATATTATATCCTATCATAAAGCTGTTTTGTCTCCGTAAATGTTTTCAATCGAAACAAAATACATCCTAGGGAATTTTACGTACGAAATGTTTCATCAAGAGTGATCATCTGTAACAATTAATGACTCACCGCACTTACATTTATCTTATGGAATATTTAGCATCATTACAAAATAATTACTTCATAGTTAATGAAAAAGCTGTTGGCAGTAATGGATTACAGCACCTATTCTAAGGCTGGCGGTGTACAACACGCATTCCTTTAGAATTCACTGACGCCAGCCAAGCGTCAGACGCGATTACGATCACGCCTGCTGGAGGCTGATGTGGAAACCGGACGCGAGCTCGCCAAGTTTTCACGTTTTTAAAATTCGTAAGCGCTGGTTATATGCTGTGACGAGGCAGTTCTGGTAGTTCGTGGGCCAGTTAAGCTTGTTATCTAGACCACCCATTAGTCACAGTACTCTGGCTACCTGACAATAACAACTCCTTTTAAAGACAAGAATTCACGAGATGGACATCTGCCAGCCATACGCAACCCAGTGCTACTCAACGTTCCCCATTTTATACCTACTCGCGTTGTTTCTTATCGCTCAGTCCCTGAAAACCAGAAAACTGCAGTACAAATTAGTGTTCGCTGAGACCATAAAATCAATCGTAAAAGTGTTACCTGATGGCAGTGTCTTCAGGTCTGAGACAGGTGATACAGTTTCATATTCCTATTACTACTTCAAAAGAAAAAGTTGTCTACCTCATATAAAACGAATTAGTGTCCATTAAAACAAAGGCATTCTTTTCACGCTGTACTTCTTATGTAGATGACGGCTAAGAATTCTGTACTACGTGTTTCCGATAGAAACGTGCTGTTCCACACGTTCGTTCAGGAAATGCCTCTTATGTCCAGGCACTGTGAGCGGACCTGCAGCCTCGCTGCCGCAATACGACCATTACTCTCAATGCTCGGAGTTTAGTAGTCGTCTGTAGAAACGAACAAGTTAGCCTGTGATGTTGCAGAAAAATGTCTCACCGTTGGAAATAATTAATGCTCCCTAGAAAAGATATTCTGGAACTTCGTAGTAATATGGACAAAACTCAAACACTGATTCATTATTAATGCAATTTCATATTTCTTGGAATGTTCTTCAGTTTTGTGTACTCTTAAATGTGGTTGCTGGCCATTTTATTTGCAATTATATACGTTAACTGAAATAGAAACAACTCATTTAGTCCAAATAAACATAATCGGTGACGATAACAACTGGTTCTGATACACAATCATTCATCAATACTTGAAGTTGAGACACATAATCGTAATTTGTATTTATTCGCTGTTGTCATATTACAGTGCACATTTTAATTATATAAGTTTTTAAAAATTGTTTACATTGTGTATAAATATCACAGTCGCTGTTCATTAAAAATGAATGTTCCCTTTCTCCGACCTAGTGTCTTAAATGGTTCAAATGGCTCTGAGCACTGTGGGACTTGACATCTGAGGTCATCAGTTCCCTAGACTTAGACCTACTTAAACCTAACTAACCTAAGGACATCACACACATCCCTGCCCGAGGCAGGATTCGAACCTGCACCCGTTGTGTCTTAAACAAGCTCATACATCTCCAACTTAGTATATGTTATTACGCAACGGTTTTTTATTAGCAAGTTGAAAATGCGAAAGCACAACGCAAAATCAGAATCTTCACACGTTATCACTCTTTTCTAAAGATACACAGTGCTGAAATTTGTCATCTGTGCTCATCAAATAAAATTAAAGAAAATATTAGCTCCGTAAGAGTGAGCAAATACACTGTGTTCTCAACGGTACTTCATATGAGTATTTGGTAAATGTGAGGACTGTTAGGTCTGAGACCCTTATTTTTCCTCAAAATATTTCTATCCTCATAAGACTCCCAGAGAGCTTTGTTTAAGATTATGTGATTACCGTGAAACTTACACACAGGAATCAGGCTAAACGAAAAGAAGGAAAACGCCTGTGACGGACAGCTTTTATAGGACTGCAGGTACACAGTTTGTCTTTTGTTACATTCATATCATCGAATCTTAACAGAGATGGAAGAAAACCTTTAAAGACAGAAATAACTATAACCACTCAATTTCCCTGATGTTTCCACCATACATTTCTGGGAATTATGGCCCATCAAAGGGAAAATTCATTTAAATTGACAACATTGTGGTCGCCCCATTTACCCGAAGGTGACAAAAGTCATGAGATAGCGATATGCACATAGACAGATGGCCGTAGTATCGCGCACAAAAGGTATAAAAGGGCGGTGCATTGGTGGGACTGTCATTTGTACTCAGGTGAGTCATGTGAAAAGGTTTCCAACGTGATTATGGCCGCACGATGGGAATTAACAGACACTGAGCGCGGAATGGTAGCTGGAGCTAGGCGCTTGGGACAGTCCGTTTCGGAAATCGTTAGAGAATTCAATATTCCGAGATTCACAGTGTCAAGAGCGTACCGAGAATAGTTGTTTTCAGGCATTACCGCTTACCATGGGCAACGCAATGGCCGACAACCTTCACTTAACGACCGAGAGCAGCAACATCTACGTAGAGTTGCCAGTGCTAACAGACAATCAACAATGAGTGAAATAACCACAGAAATCAATGTGGAACGTACGACGAACGTATCTCTTAGAACAATGCGGGAATATTTGTCGTTAATTGGCTACGGTAGAAGACGACTGAAGCGAGTGATTTTGCCAACAGCACGAAATCAGCTGCACCACCTCTCCTGAGCACGTGACCAGATTGGCTGGATCCTAGACGACTGGAAAACCGAGGCCTGGTCAGATGAGTCAGAAAACCGTGGCCTGACCCGAGCAGCCCCTGTTTCAGTTGGTAAGAAATGATGATGAGGTTCGAGTGCGGCGCAGACTCCACAAAGCCGTGGACCCAAGTTGTCAACAAGGCACTGTGCAAGCTGGTGGTGGCTCCATAATGGTTTGGGCTGTATTTACGTGGAATGGACTGGGGCCTCTGGTCCAACTGAACAGTTAACGCACTGGGAATGGTTATATTCGGCTACTTGGAGACAATTTGCAGCCATTCATGGATTTAATGTTCCCATACAACGATGTAATTTTGGTGGATGACAATGCACCGTGTTACCGGGCCACAGCTGTCTGTGATTGATTTGAAGAACGTTCTGGACAATTTGAGCGAATGACGTGGCCACGCAGATCGCCCGACATGACTCCCATAGGACATTTATGGAACATAATCGAGAAGTCAGTTCGTGTAGAAGCTCCTACATCGGCAACACTTTCGCAAATATGGACGGCTACAGAGGCAGCATGGCTCAGTATTCTGCGGGGGACTTGCAGAGTCCATGCCACGTCAAGCTGCTGCACAACGCCGGACAGAAGGAGATCCGACATGATATCAGGAGGTATCCCACGACTTTTCTCAACTCAGAGTATCATGATCATCACAAGTATCTTTTTGAGCAGAGGCAAAATGAAAAGTGTATCAAGCAAATGTTGTTTAGCTACCAGGGGGACTTTACCCAGCATGAATGCCTTTCTTGTAAATTTGTTTATTACAAAAACACGAACAGCAGTACTTCTTTTTTAAACAGCAGCTTATATTTTTTTATCTGATAATCCCTTTGTCTCCTGAAGACCCGTTCCAAAACGTGTCACACTGTACCATTCACGTAAACACAACGTCATTAAGAAAATAAAACGAAATTAAGGTTGACTCTCAGCCCGCTTCGGTAGCTGCGCTGTCAGTGCGGCGGATTGCTTAGCAAAGGGAATCTGGTTCGATTCCCGGCCGGATCGGAGATTTTCCCCGCTCGGGGACTGGGTGTTGTCTTGTCCTCGCGTTCATATATGTATCGTCATAACTAACACGTTACTACTGAGATAACTGTAGGGCCTATTAATAAAAAAAAAGGTTATTGGCTCTCCTGTACTAGCACACATTGCATGTGCCCGGGGTAACGTAACTCATCCACTTGCTGCAGTTTACACTAAACAAATGGGAAAACGCGGAAACTGCACAATGGTTACTCAGTCAACTGCTTTCAGTTGAAGTTTTGTGTGAGTATAATATACACCAACGAGGAGATGGCAGAAATGCTGCTCATCTACGGAGAATGTAATTTATGAAAAAAATTTGTTGTTAAACAAACTTATAACGAAGGCAGTCATGTGCCCTTGGTAGCTAAATAACATTTGCTTGAGACGTTTTTCATTTTGCTTCCGGAAATAAAGTTTTTTGTGATGGTCGAGAGAAATGGGACTCACTCTATAGGCGATTACATTGCACCCATATCCTATACGTAATATAACTGTTATTCGGAAAAGCAGCCCGTGACGACAAAAAGCCAGTGCCGAAAGTTACGCACAAACACCATAGATACGTCTGGTTAATATGAATAAATACAACTGATGATAATGATATAACTCTCCGAAATGCGTTTGCGGAAAAAATCGATTTAAGTCAGAGGTTAGGGACATTAGCGTCAAGCACAGCGGTAAAACACTGGAATCACATTCGGAAGTACGGTAGTTCAAATCTCCGTTCAGCAGTCCAGATTTAGGCTTTCCTTTGTTTCATTAAGTCACTTAACGCGAATGTCGAGATGATTCGTTTGAAAGGACAAAGCAAATTTCCTACCGAAATCCGAGCTTGTTTACCGTGTCTCATGATTCGTCGTCGGCTGTACATTAAAACTTAATCTTAATTCCTTTGCCCGCATCTCGTGGTCGTGCGGTAGCGTTCTCGCTTCCCACGCCCGGGTTCCCGGGTTCGATTCCCGGCGGGGTCAGGGATTTTCTCTGCCTCGTGATGGCTGGGTGTTGTGTGTTGTGTGCTGTCCTTAGGTTAGTTAGGTTTAAGTAGTTCTAGGGGACTGATGACCATAGATGTTAAGTCCCATAGTGCTCAGAGCCATTTTTTTAACTTAATTCCTTTCTTCAAAAGTCAAAGTTCGGCCTAAGTTGTAATGTTTCTATTTCAAGTTGAATAATATCTTTCTACTAAAAATAAAAAAAAAAACTATTTGCAAACACGAGCGTAAGAGTCGAGAAGGTTTAATAAGTTCTGGCGGTTAAAGTTCGCATTTAGAAATCTCTATCTGTGCAAACAGGTTCATTATATGGCATCTTTTCATTTTCTGAGACATTAATTTTTTTCTAAGACCTCGATTGTTCTCGTTGGCCTACTCAAACTTCTTTTAGGCGCAGTTGTTTATTTTAGCATGCCTTCGTGTTAAAAATAGCGTATATTTAGCTCGACTTGGGGGAGCTACTATTAAGTCACTACAAGAGGGTATCTATCATTACAAGGCATAATTCCTAATCTGAATTGTTCGAGCAATTGTATGAGTTTCAATTATCTAAGAAATTTTATGATCTAAAAATTTGCGTTTCGGAATCTTAACAGTCACTTGAGTTTCGCAACGACACACATACCGATCACAATGTATCTATCACCTTCAGAGATAATCTGCCCCCTAGAGCCCTGCCTAGAGTTCCGCTCTACCAAAACTACTGTACTACAGTACATTGATGACGCAGTAAATGGTAGGTTTACGGGTCTATTGGTAATATTGGTAGGGAAAGAAACACTAAATGAAAGTGTAAGAGAGAAACTGGAAGCGATGATCTCTTTCTTTTTTTTTGGTTATTTGTTTTGTACGTAATTATAACAGTACATCATTCAGTGTTGGTCCATTGTGTATTTTATATCCTTACAAAATGTAAATTGCACTTTGTAAGTAATAAAAATTAGTTGATCGAATAACTTCTTCGCTTTTATGTGAACAAAGCAATTATTTTAAAGCAAGTGCACTTTACATGCACAACAATACCAAATATATATATTAATTGATGTTGTTTGTACTCAATAGAAGTTCATAATGATCACAAGGAAGAGTTTCTTGTATTATTAATAAACGTGAAAGTTGTTTATGAATAACAGAAACATGTTTTATATGAGTTCGACGTAGCACTAAAGCGATGTTTGATATATTTTTGTTTTGCGGTTTTTTAGTTTACCTTTTCTCTAGGCAGTGATTTTTTTATCGCTGTATAATAAATCTTGATTGTTTTCGTCATTTTTACTACAATACCCCTATGTTTAACGTTACAAATCAATGTTTAACGTTACAAATCAACAATTTTCGAATAAAACCTGATTTAACATTGACAATTTCAGTTTTGTTATAAATACCGTTTGTTTATAAGTAACAGAAGGCAGGATAGATGTGTAGAACGTAAACGTTCCTAAGGTTACCCAGCCCTTTTATACACTGAAGAGCTAAAGAAAATGGTACATCTGCCTAATATAATGTAGGGTGCCCGCGAGGCCGTGACACGATGTGGCATGGACTCGACTAATGTCTCAAGTAGTGCTGGAAGAAACTGGCACCTTGAACCCTGCAGGGCTATCCATGAATTCGTAAGAGTACGAGGGGGTGGAGATCTCTTCTGAACAGCACATTGCAACGCATCCCAGATATGCTCAATAATGTTCATGTCTGAGGAGTCTGGTGGCCAGCGGAAGTGTTTAAACTCAGAAGAGTGATCCTAGACCCACTCTGTAGCAATTCTGAAAGTGTGGGTTGTCGCAGTGTCCTGCTGGAATTGCCCAAGTCCTTCGGAATGCACAATGGACACGAATGGATGCAGGTGATCAGACAGGATGCTTACGTACATGTCACCTGTCACAGTCTAGACGTATCAGGGATCCAATATCACTCCAACTGCACACCCCTCCACACCATTACAGAGCCTCAACAACTTGAACAGTCTGCTGCTGACATGCAGGGTCCACGGATTCATGAGGTTGTCTCCATACCCGTACACGTCCATCTGCTCGACAAAATTTGAAACGAGAATCTTCCGACCAGGCAACATGTTTCCAGTCATCAACAGTCCAATGTCGGTGTTGATGGGCGCAGGTGAGGCGAAAAGCTTTATGTCGTGCAGTCATCAAAGGGTACACGAATGGGCCTTCAGCTCCGAATATCCATATCGATGATGTTTCGTCGAATGGTTCGCACGCTGACACTTGCTGATGGCCCAGCATGGAAATCTGCAGCAATCTGCGAAAAGGCGACACTTCTGTCACGCTGAACGATTTTCTTCGGTCGTCGTTGGTCCCGTTCTTGTAGGATCTTTTTCCGGCCACAGCAATGTCGGTGATTGATGTTTTACCGGAATCCTGATATTCACGGTACACTCGTGAAATAGTCGTACGGGAAAATCCCCACTTCATCGCTACCTGGGAGATGCTGTGTCCCATCGCTCGTGTGGCGACTATAACATCAAGTTCAAACTCACTCAAATCTTGATAGCCTGCCATTGTAGCAGCAGTAACCGATCCAACGATTCTAGGGGAACATAGTAACACACGTAAGTAAAGCGATCGTTATGAGGATAGGTATGCAAGACATCTAATGCACAGGTAACGTAGGTACGACCTTAACTGACCAAATGTATTAGGAAATCTACCGTAGTCTACTCTTACTTTTGATAGTGTTTGGTAGCTTACGGCGGTTTCACAACTCTAGCCCTGACATATCACGAACTAACATTTCCAACACAAAAAGACAATTCACAGTGTTGTAAATTCTAAGACTGTCCTGGCATGTTTAGCAGGTCAGATTTGTTCCAGTGTCCAACGGTGTTGACGGTTCAGTTTTTGGGTATATTATCTCGACGACTAACCATGTCATCTCCATCGGGTGTTGTAAGCAATGATCTTTTTTCTGATGCGGTCGAATAACTGAACACATAATCACGTAATTTTTTTATTTACTACATGCTGCATTACAGTATTTGTGATACTACATGTTTGTATGGTGTGTGTGTGTAGTGCAATGTTTGTGTTGTATGATGATGATGATGATGACGATGATGATGTGAGATGGTGAAATACAGCCTACTCCTCGCAAAGAGCTCCAAGGAGGCCGCCAAGCTTAACGTCCCCATCCGACGGGCGGATCACCGTCAACGGCGTCACATGCCGTCACTTCATGAGACACTGCAGAGAGGTTTGGTATTTAAACCAGGACACTGGCGCCAAGTCTGGTGATCAGGAAATTTACGCCACCGTCTCTGCTCCCCAAAATTGGTGCAAATGGCTCTGAGCACTATGGGACTTAACAGCTGAGGTCATCAGTCCCCTACAACTTAGAACTACTTAAACCTAACTAATCTAAGGACATCACGCACATCCATGCCTGAGGCAGGATTCGAACCTTCGACCGTAGTGGTCGCGCGGTTCCGGACTGAAGCGCCTAGAACCGTTCGGCCACCGCGGCCGGCTCTGCTCCCCTGCCGACCAAATACAGGCAGTGAAAAATGTTTTCCACCCCCACCATTCGAACCCTCTTGCCCCCAACTGGAGAGCCACTAGACAAGCTTACGTTTGCGACCTTTTTTTTTTATTATTATTTGGTTCGTCAGTGTTCGTTGAATTTGGTCGAGGCGGACGTCACGAGACACCCGTTCAAGTTCATCGTTGATCCATTCACTCCGTTATTTTATTACAGAGGGCAGCTAACCCTCTGGCCGAACACGCTGAGCTACCGTGCCGGCGCGGCCTCGGCCTAGGAGCATTTATGGTACGCAACGCGGAAGCAAGAGACAGACTTGCTGACTACACGCATTTCTATATCATGTCTGCGGTTTCCGGGGTAGTAGTTTCTTTCTTTCCAACGTGGTTAGTTAAATATTAGCACAAAATAATGTATCCGCCCAAATTCGACGCATTCTGTCCCTCGGGCCAGTCCAATCGGAGTGGAGTGAAATGACCTGTTTTCGAAGCGGGTCGCGTCGAAGGCCCACCCGCGAGCTTGCCGCGCGAGCGAGGACAGCCGATGTGACCCCGTACATGGGAGTAACGCCTGTAATGGCGACTTGGCGCCTTTTACGTTAGTCTCGTACAAGAACGCGCCGCGAAGGATGACTGCCTACCTTGCCTACTAGGTGAATCAGGGACGGGTTGCCCTTGCCGGTATTTCGCGTTTCAACAGATACTAATCCCGTAATCGGAAACTATGCGGTATATTTTTTTCAAGTTCGCGCCACGAAGAGCTCTCTAGAAGTGCGTGAAAAATGCTGTTGCGCTAATACACTCTGCCAGACGCTGCCATTGTGAACCTCTGCTCGCTTCATTCGTATTCTTGAGCGAGGTATTCTTTAGCGGAGGTTACCACAGTGGAGTCAAAATTCGGGAGGAGCGGGGTTCTGATCCCTTTCGAACCGTGCGGATTTATGTCATAGCTGTCATAAATTATTTAAGGATGATGCAGGCGTGGATTATTTGAGAAGGACAAGGACGAATACTTTCCTACCCTTGTTCGGCCCGAGCTTGTGCTCTGCTGTAATGATATCGTCTTAGAAGGGACATGGGCGAAAATAATTAATTATCTTTTATTCTTTCCTTCTGATTCGTGTGAAGGGTAGTAAGAAAAGTTTAAGTAACACTTTAAAAAAAATAAAGTTACTTAATTAATTTTGCGCATGTGTACAGGTACATGTCTGTAGTCAAGGTACCCGCGTCACAGAACAGTAGAGGAGACAAAATATGACGCAGGCCATTGACGAAGTGGATTAAGAACGAGTGGTAGCCGTAAAGGTTATGACAGACTGCGCTACTGTGTTTGGGCACTTCCCAGACGGCCTGGATCTATAATGATGTTTCCCATAATGACTTCTGCATAAGTAAATAAAAACTGATATTTCTCACTTGGAAGTTGCGGAAGACCTACACTGACGGAAAAAAAAATCGCAACACCAAGAAGGAGTTGAGTGACATAAATGAAAGTTGATTTCTACATCTGAAAGATGATGTCTACGCAAGTTTCGCGCCAGTTGCAGAAGAGTGGCGCTAGTATCGCCAGTATGAGGATGCAAATCAGGTTTACTTTAAATAAACGCTGTAAGGGTAAAAATGAGCCTTAGTTGCATTTGAGATTGGACGCGGTTGGCTGACGTTAGTCCAGAATGCCTTTAAGGTGACAAAGACGCCATTATTAGTCCCCCACTGAGCTTCAACAAGGTCGTCTCGAAGGGCAACGAAAAGTTGTATGTTTCTTCTATGATGTTGCAGAAAACTTGGCAGGAATGCAGCCACTGCACGTGCTTGCTGATAGCGGTGATCGTGAGGGTGTACGGTCACAACAAGACCGGAGTCTGTAGAGCCACGTCACACTACCGAGAGGGGAAACCACCTTGTTCGGAGTACGGCTCTGGCGCATCGTACCGTACCTGCGGCAGCAGTTGGCACCACACTGACACAACCAACTGTTGCGGATTAATAAGTTCAAGGACAGCTCCGAGCCAGACGCCCTGAAGCGTACATTCCATTGAACCAAAACCACCACCATTTGCGACTTAAGTGGTGTCAAGTGAGAGCTCATTGGAGGGAAAGTTGGGGATCCGTTGTGTTTCCTGAGGAAATTTGGTTGTGCCTCGGTGCCAATCGTGGCCACGTGTTGTTTACAAGGGGGCCAGCAAGCGACCTGTCTGCGTGTTAGACGCACTGGACGTACACCTGGAGTTACGATCAGCGGTGCCATTTCCTACTGCGGTGGCTATCCCACGCACCCTGACTGCAGATTTGTATGCCAATCTGGTGATTCGACCTGTTGTGCCGGCATTCTTGTACAGCATTCCAGGGGGTCTTTTCCAACAGGACAAATCTCGCCCACATACGGCTGATGTAAACCAACATACTCTACAGTGTCGACATTTTACCTTAGCCTGCTCGATCATTGCATCTGTCTCCAATCGAGCGCATTTGGGGCACCATCGCACGATAACTCTAGAGTTATCCACAAACCAGGATTAACCGTCTCTGTATTGATTCACTAAGTGCAACGGACATGAAGCTCCACCCCACGAACTAGCATCCGGCATCTGTACAACAAAATACATGTACGTTTGCATGCTTGCATTCAACATTCTGACAGTAAGACCGGTTATTAATGTACCAGCGTTTCACATTTGCAATGGCTTATCTCGCGCTTACATTAACCTGTCATCTTACTATGTTAATCACTTAAATATGTTACCTAGACAAATGTATTTCCGACGTTTCGTTAATCTACCTTTTTTTTTGTTGCGATTTTTTTCCGTCAGTACATTTTATCGTCATGAAGTGATATTTTTCAATCTAATTCTCGAGAGTAAGTTAAACTTTTCATATCAAGTGGCTTTTTACGTGCACAAACAATAGGCATTTAACACCATAAAGAGAGTAGGTGTCAACTGTTACATCGCAGAAAATGGTGCCCAACAGCAAGAAAGTAGAGAAGGTTAAAAGGTGACCAAGAACAGGTAAGGTTAGAGGAACGATTCATTCTACTGACGCGTGAAAGACCGCAAGATGTGGTGCCGATGTCAACTCTCTGAACTCATATTCTACTTGGGTGACGTTGAAATACCGGTTCAGCCACTCAACGGTTTCCATGAATATTTTCATGGTGAGGAAATTCCTTTAAAATAGTGGTGGCCGATTTTATTTTCTATTAGTACAAAACTGAATTTGTATTCTCTCGCTAATGGCACCTACGTAGACGGTGTTAATTAATAGGCTTTTGTCCTTCTAACATGAGAACTAAATTTCAAGCTACCGGAGGAGGGAGGGAATGAGGGAGGTTGGAGAAACTGAGGAGAGAGGGAGGGGAGGAGGGAGGGATCGGGAAGGGAGAGGGAGAGGGAGGGGGAGGGGGAGGGGGACCAGTACGCTACTTAATAAACACAGGAGTGTAATACTCCACCATAGATTTACGAGGGCTCTTCGGAAAGTAAGGACCAATCGGTCGCGAAATGGAAACCGAAGTGAAAATCAAAACTGTTTATTCCCAACAGTTAGCTACATCTTCCAGATACTTCTCTACACAGACGTCGCTCCGACTTAAACATCTATAGTAGCGTCGTACCAACTTTCCAATACCGTCGTCATAGAAGGCAGCCTCCTATGCTTTCCGACTATTTTGTACACTGGTCTGCAGTTCGTTGTCTGTGCCAAAATGTTCTCTTTGTAGCCAGCGGTTCAGCTGAGAAAAGATGAAAATGAAAGGGAGCCAAGTTCAGCCTGCATGGCGGGTGATGAAACACTTCCCAGGGAAAACGCTGCAGGATCGGCCGCATTGCCCGGCCGAGAACTGTCATGAAGAGGGAAATGCATAAAAGTTATGTTCTATGGTGTTGTATGAAATTAGGCGAAATCTCTCGGCAGGCACCCGTACTTGGCGAGTACGACTATTTTCTAGGCATTTTACGCGCTCACTGTGCGCTCAGAAGTGAGAAGAGCGACGTGACGCTGTCAACGGGCATACTAGAGACAATGACCTACACATATGTGCAAACCTTCATCAAATTTTCACTGTGGTATCTATCTCACGACCGATCGTTACTTACTTTCCGAATAGCCCTCGCAATAGAGCCTGCATTTTTTTCTGTCGTTTTTACTGTGTGCATTGTAACTTCGTATTTTTGTAATTATAAACCATATGTAAAATATGTTTTAAGTAATGTGTATGATAACTGTCATTATGTTCAACATAATATGTAAATTTTATTTTTAACCTGCATCTCTGGGTGTAGTGTAATGTCAGCACTAGGGTTTATTCCAGAATGCTTGCAACAATAACAAAACGTGTGCACTTTCTGCACCGGCACCTCTCTGGTGTTGACAGAAAAAGTAACGCTTGTAAATTGATGCCAGCATTAGACTGTGGGTTCGGATATATTCGCCTCCTTGACGTTCTGTGGGGTGCAACGATGCAGATTTTATAATGGAAAGGCTCACGTACGTCACCCCATTGAGGCAGCGGTTGTCAATGAATCAGAAGACCCTGGTGGAACATTGTCGCCTTCATCCCTTCGACGCGAACGTAAAAATCATCCACGTAGTCTGCAGCACTAGCTGCATAAGAACAACGACTTAGACAGGCTGCATAATTGTGCGGCAGTGCCAGTAAATGATTATTTAACTTTAGAACGGTAGCTTTTGTGACTGTAGTTTGTGGTAGTATTGTTATTTTCCTAATGCGTTTTTGCCTAGAATATGATCCTCATCCTACTTACTAACTACGAGTTGAGTATTACTGAAAGAATATATTAAAATTATTGATCCGTCTATACTAATTCACTCTGAAGGACATGGATTATTAATAACAATTGACATTAACTCTAGAGACTATTTTAATAATCTGTTGGCATTTTAGTAAAAACTAAAATATTAACAAAATACGTCTGACACATTTAAGAAAAATTAATGATTCATGTTGTGGTAGTACGGTACTTGACCGAGTTGGCTTGATGCGAAGTATTCAGGCGTTGTCTTAACTTTTATGCGTCTTTATAAATGATAATTGATATGAAAAGTGTACTTAAAAAGGTTTTGATCATATTAGGGCAGTGTAATCTGTAAAGATAAGCGTTAATGTGTAAAGGCTACACTGCACTGTCATGAGAGAGTGTTCATTTCAGTAAATACCATACTGTTGTTTGAGTATGCCTCTATTACTACAATGCCAAGTAAAATATTTTCTTTAGTGCGAGCATTTAATTTCATTACAGGCAGGAAAGTACAGTGCCATTACACGCATGTTATTATCACGCGGTCGTAATATATGCACTTCTTTAGATTAAGTGATTTACTGTAATCGTAAGCAGTTGATTAAGAGAGAATAATTTGTTCACAGGTTACTGGCATCAGCATTAGTAAATTATTTAGTTTATTTGATTAACTGCTTTTTTGCTGCTTAGTCATTTTCACCAATAAATACATTCATTAAATATATTATGAGCAAGTTTAAGTTGAGAGAAGTAAGAATGCAACAAGTTGTATACGCTCCTCTCGAAAATTCTCTTTATTTGGGAACTGATGCCTTTGTTTCCGATCCCATTACGTACGTAATCAAGTGATTCGTCGCCTAAAGTGAAGTGTGCGTTGCAACAGTAGTAAAGTCCTATGTGGTCAGTAACTTCAAGCAGAAAAATAATGTGAACAAACAACCTGGTCTAACCACCATAAAGATACATCTGCTGTCTCATATAGCTTTCATGGCTTCAGTAAGAAATTTAGCTGAATTTTGAGAACCAGGCTATGGCTAGCTTTCTCCTTCATCCTTTTCCAAATGAGCTAGCGATCCGTCTGTAGTAGGCTCGGTGTCGTGGGACTTCAACTCATAAAATTTTTTTTATTTTTTTTTAGCTGCAGCTGCGTTTCTGACAATGAAAATGGGTAATTCCTAGTTAACTCCATTAATGTTGTTGTACAATGAAGCTTATTTTAGACCTAACGCAATGGACAGCATCCATAAGTGCCACTGCCTTTGATGAGACTTATTTCCAACGTTGGTTCTCCACAAATCTGTCGTGCGGTATGATCGAAAAAGTCTTTCAGGAACATCTTGGAGGAACTATTTATGCACAATTCAACCATTAATGGCGAAGGTCACTTTCTGTACAAGAATAGACGCCATTCTGAGACCATCAATATTCTTGTTATGACGAGTACAACCAATTAATTTCCATAAAATCGGCCGAAAGGTGTACGATTTTTAATCGTAGACGTACGCTTGTCTCATTCCTCTGGATTTCAGTGGAACAAGATTGAAGTAAATGCACATCCTGAGACTATGAGAAACGCAAGAGACGAATTGATAACTTATTATTTACCCATTGCTCTTCACGTTGAAGGGTTTCAAACAATTTCGAACATACCCTGTTACCGTATGCGAAGAAGATGGTGAGAATTCTGAAAATTGAGTTTCAAGTAACTGGAAAGTGTTTGACTGTTGTGGTACGAAAAACTACGTTGTCTAAATCGTTTTCATAATGCTCCTGTGCACAACACTCTAACGGATTATTACTTCACAACTATTGTAAAATGGCCACATAGGCCTATCTTTCTACAGGACTTCCTTAAGCCACGTTTGTTTCTTTTGAAAATGAAATACTGCTAGAGCTAAAATATTTCAGTCTGTGAAACACACTGCTTCCTAACGTTAACTCCAGGAATGCTGTAGATATTATTAGGATTACCTGCAGCTCTCCGAATTATACAGTTCGTATAAACAATTACAGCTTGTGTCGTTATTCGGTACTTCGCTTAGTAAGCGTCAGTCGACCATAGCTGCCGATTTCCAGCGTGTGTTGGCTTGTTCTATGCTTATTTTCTTTTTTTTTTTTTTTCTTTTTTCCTATTAGCTGTGGTAGGTCGCATATCTGCATAAGGGAAACCCACAAACTATGTTCTTGTCACTAGAGGGAAATATGATTCTCGCTTACACAAGTTATTCATGGAAATCCTAAGATATCGTAAAAAGCTGGCAGAAAAACGGGCAGTTGGTGTAAGGTCGCAAACATCTTGTCGATCCCTGTTCACTAGTCTTGCTATTCTGACACTGGCATCTCACTATATATATATTAATGTCGTTTCATGTTAACAGTATCAGCTAATTCCCAAGAGTTAGCAGCTTTCACTCAGTTAATACTAGGCAGAAATCCAGTCTGCATTCGGATCGCACTTCCCTGACTCTTGTGCATCAATTCTCAGTAAGCTGCTACAAGAATTAAAAAATCTTAGCAGTAATCCACGCGCTTTCAAGTCGAAACTGAAGAGTTTCCTCATGGGTTATTCCTTCTATTCTGTTGAGGAGTTCCTTGAAAAATTAAGCTGATTACAATGTTGTATTGTTGATCGCGTTTACTTAAACTTATGGCTTGTCTTTTTAGGTTCATAAACGTTTTATTTTTATCCGTTAGCACTTTTATGTTGTAATATCATGTAGGGACACGTTCCATGACCTTGGACATTTTCTCCTCAATTTGCTCCTACCGAACTAGACGTGTAAAATAAAAATAAAATAAAAATAATGAGTAGCACTCTGCTAATAAGAAGTCGATCCACACTACATATCGACAGTAACAATGGAATACAGACATCCGACAGAAGCAGCGGATTTGTGAATAACGATCGTACATCCGAGTGCGCACCTCAGAAAGGCAGCTCACGAATGAAAAGTTAAAAAACGGTATTTGTCATTGACAACCGTCATTAAGCCCGAGATGAGGTTTCCTTTCCAGGTGATAACTTTTAATAAGTATTATTCTATATTTTCATATTACCTTCTTTCCACCCGTTTGCTAGTACTTCTAATAAGCTTATTGTGTGCATAATTCGTCGGCCGTTTATATGCGTATATTTGATTTTGGTCCATCGTCTCGAAGCGTGAATTTTTCTTATTTACGAGAGTTTTTATTTGTACGGTGAGTTGCTGATTTAAATGCTAAGAAGTAACTAACTAAAAATATGATTTTGTAATCAAGTTCACAACGTTTGTCTGTTACAGATTGTTGTCTTAGTTCTGCACTGAGTCGAGTGGAAATATTTCGTTTCCGATCAACTTATGAATTAGAAACGTCTGGAGAAGGGATAAAATACAGGGCATAGTGGAGAAGAGGGGAGGTGGCAGCGTATTGTATAAAGCCAATTGCTACTCCATCAGCTGATTGCCGACTGTTAGTGCCATTTCGGTTTTGACAGCCATGAACTTTCGTTCTTTGCAAATCACTCAGAATCTGTATCAAACCATAGAGCCATAATACATCGACATTAAGGATAACAATCGATCCCGAACTCGCGACCTTTCGGTTATAGAAAAATAAGGGAACTAGATATGATTAATTTACTAGTAGAAGCTAAAAATAACAGTTTAGCATCACTATAACGATCGTTTCATGAACCGTTTCCCTATGAAGTAACGCCAGTATTTGTCCAAAGAAAATAAAATACATAGTTACAACAGTCTTTCCTAGCGATATTTATTAAGATAATGAAATTTCCTTTCGAATCAGGAGATTCAAGAAAAAGACGTACGCGAGTAATCGCTTCATTTTCTATTATGTGTTTTCCTTCTTCTTTGAGGTCATTATACCCCTTAACAGCAATTAAGACATAAAGGATCTTTCTTAACAGCAGGCAGCTTGAACACTACATTATTTAGAACTATACAATCCAACAAGAAGAATTATTAGGATTTAATGTATTATAGACGACAAAGTCTTCAAAGACGCAGTACAAGATCGGTTTATTCGAGAGCGGAAAAATAAATTGGCCTTGTCAATTTCAAAGGAATTAAGGAACGTTGTCCGGGATCTGAATCACGCTACTCCATAATTCTATGTATATCTTAATTGGCTCGAAAACTCGGTCGGTAGTAATAAGAGATCAAGGCTGCAGACAGATAGCTACACATAGCTACACTTACAAGGAAACCTCCCCATCGCACCCACCTCAGATTTAGTTATAAGTTGGCACAGTGGATAGGCCTTGAAAAACTGAACACAGATCAATCGAGAAAACAGGAAGAATTTGTGTGGAACTATGAAAAAAATAAGCAAAATATACACTGAGTAGTGCATGCGTAACATAGGCAACATCAAGGAGAGCGTGAGCTTAGAAGCGCCGTGGTCCTGTGGTTGGCGTGAGCAGCTGCGGAACGAGAGGTTCTTGGTTCAAGCCTTCCCTCGAGTGAAAAGTTTACTTTCTTTATTTTCGAAAAGTTATTTTCTGTCCGTTCGTTCATTTACGTCTCTGTTCACTGTAATAAGTTTAGTGTCTGTGTTTTGCTACCGCACCGCAACACCGTGCGATTAGTAGACGAAACGACGTGCCTCTCCAATGGGAACCGAAAACATATGATCGCAAGGTCATAGGTCAACCGATTCCTCCACAGGAAAACACGTCTGATATATTCTATACGACACTGGTGACGGCATGTGCGTCACATGACAGGAATATGTTGTCGACCCACCTAACTTGTACACTTAGCGAATGGGTAAAAAGATTCTTCTACCTTGCCCGATTTAGGTTTTCCTTTGGATGTCATAATCACTCCCAAAAAAGTGATGAAAACATAATAGTTTGTCACATAAACTGAAAATAAAAAATTAAACTTTTCACTCGAGGGAAGACTTGAACCTAGGACCTTTCGTTCCGTAGCTGCTCTCGCTAACCACGGGACCACGGCGCTCCTTGACTCCCATAGTCCTTGATGTTGCCTATCATCGCATGGACTACTCAGTTTGTATATTTTACTAATTTTTTTCAGAGTTCCACACAACTTCATCCTGTTTTCTGGATTGATCTGTGTTCAGTTTTTCAAGGCCTATCCACTGTGCCAACTTATAAGTAAATCTGAGGGGGGTGCGATGGGGAGGTTCCCTTGGTAGCACCAGCAACGCTCACACCTGTGTGATCACGGACGGCAGTGTAGGGCGTCGGCTTCTATCGTATACAAACACCTCGGACTACAATGGCAATCTCACTGGCGTGCTGCCGCGCGTTTAGATTAATCCCCATTCATCCTATCGTACCACACGCGTATTAGACGTTATCGGTGGTCATATGCTGACACCCTGTACAGTTGAGCATCATAGAGACAATCACGAAGTGTAGTACAAGCTCTTTGACAAGGAATCATCCGATTTCAGAAGACTGTATTTTCTACATTAACCCTAGAGCACTAAAAGGGGGAAATGTTAAATTGCTAGTAAACCATCGTAAATTTCATTACTCCGAATTTTATTTCGGTGGTTGGCTGGTTGGCTGGTTGGTTGATTCGGGGGAGGGACCAAACTGCAAGGTCATCTGTCCCATTGGATTAGGGAAGGATGGGGCAGGAAGTCGGCCGTGCCGTTTCACAGGAACCATCCCGGCATTTATCTGAAGCGATGTAGCAAAATCACGGAAAACCTAAATCAGGATGATGCGGATTTGAACTATCGTCTTCTCAAATGCGAGTCCAGTGTGCTCACCACTGAGCCAACTCGCTCGGTAAAGAAAGTCGTCATTGATAGGTTATGTACTAGGTAATTACAATTATTACAATGTTAAATACCAAATGAGTACTAAATGTGTTTTGTACCCCATAACGAAAATTTTACTGCATAAAATGTTATTGGAAAAGAAGTCATAATTTACGTTGCGCACTAACTACAAGAGTATTTTATACACAAATTGAGTAGAGAGTCTCCTGCTTTAGATTTTATTATTACAATCTAAGCAAGATGTAGTTCAGTGTTTTGCAAAAAGGTTTTTGCAAAAAAGGTCGTCGTCATTCTTCATTTCATCAAAGGACAAAATGAGCACACATTCCTCCCTTGATATTGTTGTTGTCTTCACTAAATTCTCCATTTTCTGTGTCCTTATCAGCTTCTTCAGGTAAAGCACCCAGTTTGTTAGTGCCGAAATCAAACTCAGCTCCATCCATATCATGCTAATTTCAGTAGCACAGGACGAGATTAGCACTGAAGAGTGTCCATATGATATAAATTGACACTCATCTGCTTGATATTTCACCTAGGATGCCACACTGAGATACATTCTAAGCGTTAAAACATGAGTAGACAATATTCCATTAGAACTACTGACAGCCTTGGGAGAGCCAGTCCTGACAAAACTCTACCATCTGGTGAGCAAGATGTATGTTGTTGTTGTTGTTGTCTTCAGTCCTGAGACTGGTTTCATGCAGCTCTCCATGCTACTCTATCCTGTGCAAGCTTCTTCATCTCCCAGTACTTACTGCAACCTACATCCTTCTGAATCTGCTTAGTGTATTCATCTCTTGGTCTCCCTCTACGATTTTTACCCTCCACGCTGCTCTCCAATGCTAACTTTGTGATCCCTTGATGCCTCAGAACATGTCCTACCAACCGGTCCCTTCTTCTTCTTCTCAAGTTGTGCCACAAGCTCCTCTTCTCCCCAATTCTATTCAATACCTCCTCATTAGTTATGTGATCTACCCCTCTAATCTTCAGTAATCTTCTGTAGCACCCCATTTCGAAAGCTTCTATTCTCTTCATGTCCAAACTACACTCCTGGAAATGGAAAAAAGAACACATTGACACCGGTGTGTCAGACCCACCATACTTGCTCCGGACACTGCGAGAGGGCTGTACAAGCAATGATCACACGCACGGCACAGCGGACACACCAGGAACCGCGGTGTTGGCCGTCGAATGGCGCTAGCTGCGCAGCATTTGTGCACCGCCGCCGTCAGTGTCAGCCAGTTTGCCGTGGCATACGGAGCTCCATCGCAGTCTTTAACACTGGTGGCATGCCGCGACAGCGTGGACGTGAACCGTATGTGCAGTTGACGGACTTTGAGCGAGGGCGTATAGTGGGCATGCGGGAGGCCGGGTGGACGTACCGCCGAATTGCTCAACACGTGGGGCGTGAGGTCTCCACAGTACATCGATGTTGTCGCCAGTGGTCGGCGGAAGGTGCACGTGCCCGTCGACCTGGGACCGGACCGCAGCGACGCACGGATGCACGCCAAGACCGTAGGATCCTACGCAGTGCCGTAGGGGACCGCACCGCCACTTCCCAGCAAATTAGGGACACTGTTGCTCCTGGGGTATCGGCGAGGACCATTCGCAACCGTCTCCATGAAGCTGGGCTACGGTCCCGCACACCGTTAGGCCGTCTTCCGCCCACGCCCCAACATCGTGCAGCCCGCCTCCAGTGGTGTCGCGACAGGCGTGAATGGAGGGACGAATGGAGACGTGTCGTCTTCAGCGATGAGAGTCGCTTCTGCCTTGGTGCCAATGATGGTCGTATGCGTGTTTGGCGCCGTGCAGGTGAGCGCCACAATCAGGACTGCATACGACCGAGGCACACAGGGCCAACACCCGGCATCATGGTGTGGGGAGCGATCTCCTACACTGGCCGTTCACCACTGGTGATCGTCGAGGGGACACTGAATAGTGCACGGTACATCCAAACCGTCATCGAACCCATCGTTCTACCATTCCTAGACCGGCAAGGGAACTTGCTGTTCCAACAGGACAATGCACGTCCGCATGTATCCCGTGCCACCCAACGTGCTCTAGAAGGTGTAAGTCAACTACCCTGGCCAGCAAGATCTCCGGATCTGTCCCCCATTGAGCATGTTTGGGACTGGACGAAGCGTCGTCTCACGCGGTCTGCACGTCCAGCACGAACGCTGGTCCAACTGAGGCGCCAGGTGGAAATGGCATGGCAAGCCGTTCCACAGGACTACATCCAGCATCTCTACGATCGTCTCCATGGGAGAATAGCAGCCTGCATTGCTGCGAAAGGTGGATATACACTGTACTAGTGCCGACATTGTGCATGCTCTGTTGCCTGTGTCTATGTGCCTGTGGTTCTGTCAGTGTGATCATGTGATGTATCTGACCCCAGGAATGTGTCAATAAAGTTTCCCCTTCCTGGGACAATGAATTCACGGTGTTCTTATTTCAATTTCCAGGAGTGTATTTACCATCCATGTTTCTCTTCCATACATGGCTACACTCCACACACAAACTTTCAGAAACGACTTCCTGACACTTAAATCTATACCCGATGTTAACAAATTTCTCTTCTTCAGAAACGCTTTCCTTGCCATTGCCAGTCTACATTTTATATCCTCTCTACTTCGACCATCATCAGTTATTTTGCTCCCTAAATAGCAAAACTCCTTTACTACTTTAAGTGTCTCATTTCCTAATCTAATTCCCTCAGCATCACCCGACTTAATTCGACTACATTCCATTATCCACGTCTTGCTTTTGTTGATGTTCATCTTATACCTTCCTTTCAAGACACTGTCCATTCCGTTCAGCTGCTCTTCCAGGTCCTTTGCTGTCTCTGACAGAATTACAATGTCATCGGCAAACCTCAAAGTTTTTATTTCTTGTCTATGGATTTTAATTCCTACTCAGAATTTTTCTTTTCTTTGCTTTACTGCTTGCTCAATATACAGATTGAATAACATCGGGGAGAGGCTACAACCCCGTGTCATTTCCTTCCCAACCGCTGCTTCCCTTTCATGTCCCTCGACTCTTATAACTGCCATCTGCTTTCTGTACAAATTGTAAATAGCCTTTCGCTCCCTGTATTTTACCCCTGCCACCTTCAGAATTTGAAAGAGAGTATTCCAGTCAACATTGTCAAAAGCTTTCTCTAAGCCTACAAATGCTAGAAACGTAGGTTTGCCTTTCCTTAATCTTTCTTCTAAGATACGTCGTAGGGTCAGTATTGCCTCACGTGTTCCAACATTTCTACGGAATCCAAACTGATCTTCCCCGAGGTCGGCTTCTACCACTTTTTCCATTCGTCAGTAAAGAATTCGCGTTAGTATTTTGCAGCTGTGACTTATTAAACTGATAGTTCGGTAATTTTCACATCTGTCAACACCTGTTTTCTTTGGGATTGGAATTATTATATTCTTCTTGAATTCTGAGGGTATTTCGCCTGTCTCATACATCTTGCTCACCAGATGGTAGAGTTTTGTCAGGATTGGCTCTCCCAAGGCCGTCAGTAGTTCCAATGGAATGTTGTCCACTCCCAGGGCCTTGTTTCGACTCAGGTCTTTCAGTGCTCTATCAAACTCTTCACACAGTATCGTATCTCCCATTTCATCTTCATCTACATCCTCTTCTATTTCCATAATATTGTCCTCAAGTATATCGCCCTAGTATAGACCCTCTATATACTCCTTCCACCGTTCTGCTTTCCCTTCTTTGCTTAGAACTGGGTTTCCATCTGAGCTCTTGATATTCATACAAGTGGCTCTCTTTTCTCCAAAGGTCTCTTTAATTTCCCTGTAGGCAGTATCTATCTTACTCCTAGTGAGATAAGCCTCTACATCCTTACATTTGTCCTCTAGCCATCCCTGCTTAGCCATTTTGCACTTCCTGTCGATCTCATTTTTGAGACGTTTGTATTCCCTTTTGCCTGCTTCATTTACTGCGTTTTTATATTTTCTCCTTTCATCAATTAAATTCAATATTTCTTTTGTTACCCAAGGATTTCTACTAGCCCTCGTCTTTTTACCTACTTGACGCTCTGCTGCCTTCACTACTTCATCCCTCAGAGCTACCCATTCTTCTTCTACTGTATTTCTTTCCCCCATTCCTGTCAATTGTTCCCTTATGCTCTCCCTGAAACTCTTTACAACCTCTGGTTTAGTCAGTTTATCCAGGTCCCATCTCCTTAAATTCCCACCTTTTTGCAGTTTCTTCAGTTTTAATCTACAGTTCATAACCAATAGATTGTGGTCAGAGTCCACATCTGCCCCTGGAAATGTTTTACAATTTAAAACCTGGTTCCTAAATCTCTGTCTTACCATTATATAATCTATCTGATACCTTCTAGTATCTCCAGGATTCTTCCATGTATACAACAAGATCTATGAGAGAGGCGAAATTCCCTCAGAATTCAAGAAGAACATAATAATTTCAATCCCAAAGAAAGCAGGTGTTGACAGATGTGAAAATTACCGAACTATCAGTTTAATAAGTCACAGCTGCAGAATACTAACGCGAATTCTTTACTGACGAATGGAAAAAGTGGTAGAAGCCGACCTCGGGGAAGATCAGTTTGGATTCCGTAGAAATGTTGGAACACGTGAGGCAATACTGACCCTACGACGTATCTTAGAAGAAAGATTAAGGAAAGGCAAACCTACGTTTCTAGCATTTGTAGGCTTAGAGAAAGCTTTTGACAATGTTGACTGGAATACTCTCTTTCAAATTCTGAAGGTGGCAGGGGTAAAATACAGGGAGCGATAGGCTATTTACAATTTGTACAGAAAGCAGATGGCAATTATAAGAGTCGAGGGACATGAAAGGGAAGCAGCGGTTGGGAAGGAAATGACACGGGGTTGTAGCCTCTCCCCGATGTTATTCAATCTGTATATTGAGCAAGCAGTAAAGCAAAGAAAAGAAAAATTCTGAGTAGGAATTAAAATCCATAGACAAGAAATAAAAACTTTGAGGTTTGCCGATGACATTGTAATTCTGTCAGAGACAGCAAAGGACCTGGAAGAGCAGCTGAACGGAATGGACAGTGTCTTGAAAGGAAGGTATAAGATGAACATCAACAAAAGCAAGACGTGGATAATGGAATGTAGTCGAATTAAGTCGGGTGATGCTGAGGGAATTAGATTAGGAAATGAGACACTTAAAGTAGTAAAGGAGTTTTGCTATTTAGGGAGCAAAATAACTGATGATGGTCGAAGTAGAGAGGATATAAAATGTAGACTGGCAATGGCAAGGAAAGCGTTTCTGAAGAAGAGAAATTTGTTAACATCGAGTATAGATTTAAGTGTCAGGAAGTCGTTTCTGAAAGTATTTGTATGGAGTGTAGCCATGCATGTAAGTGAAACATGGACGATAAATAGTTTGGACATGAAGAGAATAGAAGCTTTCGAAATGTGGTGCTACAGAAGAATACTGAAGATTAGAGGGGTAGATCACATAACTAATGAGGAGGTATTGAATAGGATTGGGGAGAAGAGACGTTTGTAGCACAACTTGACTAGAAGAAGGGATCCGTTGGTTGGACATGTTCTGAGGCATCAAGGGATCACAAAGTTAGCATTGGAGGGCAGCGTGGAGGGTAAAAATCGTAGAGGGAGACCAAGAGATGGATACACTAAGCAGATTGAGAAGGATGTAGGGTGCAGTAGGTACTGGGAGATGAAGAAGCTTGCACAGGATAGAGTAGCATGGAGAGCTGCATCAAACCAGTCTCAGGACTGAAGACCACAACAACAACAACACGAAACATATGTGCCGACAATTATATAAAAGGCACACTATCAGTAAACACTCTTAAATTTACGACAACAGCAGTTGTGTCAGCAAACCTCTGGAGCTAGGCAATAAATAATTCAGGCATTGTTAACGACAATGTTTGCCATGAAGATACCTAAGAGCATGTGTTGCTCATGTGTCCAGATTGGCGGGAAGCGCAAAGAGATATCAACTGCAAACATAAGTTTGACGAGGGTTTACTAATCTAGAGTTAATGAGGATAGAAAGTTGGGGTGAATTCTTTTTTACATATGGGACCAAAAGGTCTTTGTTTCTAGAAGAACGATCCAATTTACAATCGTTAACAGGTACGCATATTCAACGTTGGAGTACTTATTATAGTTACGGTTTAGAATCAAAATTTTCTTTTGACCTTCACAAACGTCAGTGTGCCTTCTAATGGACGCATCATAACTATACAGACAATATAAATTTCCTTTGCTTCACGTCAATGTTCACAAATTTTTATGTCATTAGACTACCAGTTTCGGTCTATAATTGCCATCTTCAGATGTGCTTTATAAAAACATGTCCTAATATACGGGAGCCATAGTGGCATCGTCAAATGCTAAATGCAAAATCAGCGCCAGCATCGTCAAACATATATAAATAATAGTATTCATAAGAGTCATCTTGTGAGCAGCACTACTGTTCAGAACAAAACTTTGTTTTGACAAGATTACTCTTGTGTATACTATTATTTATATGTGTTTGATGATGCTGGCGCTGATTTTGTGTTTAGCATTTGACGATGCTACTATGGCTCCCGTATATTAGGACACGTTTTTATAAAACAGATCTGACGATGGTCATTATAGACCGAAACCGGTAGTCTGATGACATAAAAATTTGTGACCATAGACGTGAAGTAAAACAAATTTATTCTATTTTCGTGTCACTGTTCAATACGTGACCATGTCGCAGCTTTTGATACAGACAGTAGTCAAATTGGCCCATATTTTTGGGAGCACATCTTGTGTCACTGCTGTTACCATGCGGCATCGCAGTTGGAAGAGGAGGCAAATACACGGAGTCTTTCACAGACCGCTAGATTTCCCCTTGCATAAACCTGAAACTGCTGATGCCAACGTGGAATGCTTGGGACTTTAGGAACCGCAGTTGCAGTCCTCGCAGATAAAATCATGCCTCTCGGTCATAAGTGAATTGCAGTGAGGAAACTGAGAATGCAAACGCTCTTTGTTCATGTGTTATCGACATCTCGACTCGACACATTTTCGTTAATGAACGAGCGTGCAAGTTAGCTGCACCTATCGCCAACTATTCGAATCGGTCATTTACAACTGGCGCGAAGGGAAACTTATGATGCGTAAGGTAAAAATCACCTCAAGTTTTATCTTCATTAGTTCACAAAACAAAGTCTAGTGAAATCGTATTTTTTGGAAACATCCTGTAGTTCGATTACCCCCGAGTACAACATGGCCGAAGTGCTCTTTCAGGCAACGCCACATGCCGTATTTCAGCAGAATAATTACCGGCCATTTGTGCCGAGTAATGTGCGTGCCTTCCTTGAAGAATAACGAGTATCATTACAACATGCTCAGAAACCAGCGCAATTGTCGTCCTGTAGAAACTCGCACCCTGTTTAATTACTGTGTGTTAAGATTAACCCCTTTAATTTTACTGTATCGTAGGGATGACTGCGAAAATTACTCTAAAAGTGTGTTTCTATGTTTGTTTTATTATGAGTGAGTGCGGGTTAAATGGAAGGAATAGGGTGAAAACCGACGCAGAAATATAGTTTATCCCCTCCAATACACCTACTGTGATTCCCGAGCCTAACAACGTCCCATCCATCGGAAGAAATATTATTTACGTAATTCCAACATTATGTTAGTATCAGCTATCAGCATCAGCAACTCTCTATATTTATAATTTATTAATTAAGGTCCCCGTCAGAGTTGCAAATGATATTTTCATTAGTGACTAGTTTCGAACTTCTCATTCGTTCTCAAATCATTACCTATATCAGGAGTTGCAAAAGTAATTTATAAAGCAGTGCAATAAAGTCTGAGACCTTTACCAACACAGCATCTATGGTTCAAATGGCTCTGAGCACTATGGGACTTAACTTCTGAGGTCATCAGTCCCCTAGAACTTAGAACTACTTAAACCTAACTAACCTAAGGACATCACACACATCCATGCCCGGAGTAGGATTCGAACCTGCGACCGTAGCGGTCGCGCGGTTCCTGACTGTAGCGCCTAGAAACGCACAGCATCTATGTTTTTAGTTGTAACACTGTGATCCCTGAGAGACAGAGCGTACGGACACACAATAAACAATTGTGGGCACCTGCCAGTTTTTTAGGTCCAAGCAACAAAAGACGCCTACCGAATTTTGAGTGCATCAAGACAAGCATAATACAGTCTAGAAACATTTTTTATATTGATCCGATGTAAAAACAATTGTATTGTGTACAGTGAAACACTACAAATGCAGGTATGTCACAAAAGATTTATTGCACTGCTATAATCTGTGCACACAAAATGTTTGAAAATGATTTTCATGGTTTGTTAATAATATTCTATCTTCAAACAATAAATTACAGAATTATTATTGATAATTCCAGACGTTCTAACTCTATCATACACTGCATACGAGGTTGAGATTTTATCTAGAAGACTAATGCACAGTCTAGTAACGAAGAACTTTACACAAGTACTTGTCACCTCCTTGTCGACCAAATATTTGTGATGAAAAAAACCATTACACCACCAGGATTCAAATTATCTAATCCCAGGTCTAGTGTGTTCACACTAATTTGTATTAGCGAATAGTTTATTGAAAAATATAACATTAGTCCTCACGGTTGGGAGCAAGAAGACAAAAACTAATATTAGCGTCTTCCTCTGATTAGTACCGTAATCAACACCGACAACCGTTTATTGACAGCTAATTGCGAGATGCATAATGCTAATCATGACATACACGGTAGCTGAAGTAAAACTGACACGCAAAAATGTCAATCATCAGATGCCTGCTACATATTTTTGTAATACTGATATCGTGAGGTTTCTAAATTTGTTTAGATTATGTTGTCACAAATTACCAGACACATGTCGGACAGTTTTATTTTTAGCCTCACTGCATTAATGATATGATTTATATAAGTCAGATAAGTTCTCCAGACGACGGAATGGGAAAAGGCTGCGCAGGGATGAAGTACACAAGTCGTGAAGAGGTGGTCGGTTCTGTCTTGCCACAGTGTCCGTTCGCCACGCAGCTAATGTTAGTGACATTGTCTTTTTAAAATTTGAGTCGTTTGTTGGTCCTATTAACCCTTCAGTAAAGATATTGCTGAATATTTTCCCCCGTTTTCAAAAATATTAACTTAGTGATCCACCTCAAAATCGTTGCTGTCTATAATACCGGTTGTTTCAAAATGAATATCGGGGTTTTAAGGTTTTGTACCATTGATTACATTCAGCTTACGATTATAAACAATATGTAAAATGAAAGATCAAATCAAACAGTCTTTGTTACACGTATTCAATGTGTGGTGTCACTGCCAGACACCACACTTGCTAGGTGGTAACCTTTAAATCGGCCGCGGTCCATTAGTATACGTCGGACCCGCGTGTCGCCACTGTCAGTGATTGCAGACCGAGCGCCACCACACGACAGGTCTAGAGAGAGACTTCCTAGCACTCGCCCCAGTTGTACAGCCGACTTTGCTAGCGACGGTTAACTGACAAATACGCTCTCATTTGCCGAGACGATAGTTAGCATAGTCTTCAGCTACGTCATTTGCTACGACCTAGCAAGGCGCCATTACCAGTTTATATTGAGCATATTAATGTACCGTCAAGAGCGATGTACTCCAATTATGGATTACAGTTAAGTATTACAGCAACTGCGTCCGTTTTTCTACGTTCTCATTTCTCTGACCTGTTCCAGACCTCACGCCAGTCTGCGTGTAATTAAACGCGTGCATTTCGGCATCCTCTAGCAACACGGTGTTGGTTCTTCTGCCAACACCGCACAATGTTAGCACCATTCATGACACAGCATATATCGTATCGATAGGCGAGATCTTGCCAAACCTTGATCAGTATATCAGGAGTAATTGTTGCAACAATTGCTTCAGTCCTTTTCCTTATGTCGGAAAGATCAGCTGGAAGAGGGGGCACATGATTTATCAACCCATAAAGGTAAAAATCGCATGGCGTCATAGCGGGTGCACGCGGAGGCCATGCGAAACAAGCTCTTTCGTCCGGCTCCTTGTGGCCAGTCCAACGGTAGGGTACAGTCGCGTGCTGAGGAATGCCAGTGAGGCAGAGCAACAACTCGCTGCCAAATTAAGTTCTGTCCTTCAGATTCTTCCAATCGAGGAAACAGCCATAGTTTTAGCACATCGATATAAGAAACACCAGTTACAGTCGCCTCATCGAAAAAGAAAGGCCGACAAGCTTTCAACCGGGATATGGCACAAAAAACATTCAGTTTAGGAGAGGCTCGTTGCAACTGTACCATCTCGTGAGGATGCGCACATTATGTGTGTTCACATTTCACTTAGATGAATTGTTGATTCATCACTGAAGACGACATGTTCCAGAGTATCGTTATCTTCATGCAGCAACATTTTGTTTGCAAAGTTGGCACGTAAACCGTAGTCTGTAAGCTTTAGAGCTTGTAACAACAGCAAACAATAAGGACGTAATTGAAAGCACCTCCTTCAAAGTCTGGAATTGCTAATTCACGACTAGTATCACGAACTGAGTTCTTGCGGCTAAGCGTGAAAGTCTGTCTCACTCGTTCAACATGTTCTTGGTCGTCCAGTGCTCTTCCTCTTGCAAACACAGCCTGTGTATTCAAACTGAAGATACCACTACGGATGTTATTATCATCTGCAATATTACAATGGAATTTAATACGGAACCATCTTCGCACAGAAGCAGTAGATTCAGTCATTGCAAACCATAAAACACAAAAAGCTTTCTGCTCACTAGGAATGTGGTTATGCCCACGCGCGTAGGCGTACAAATAAAACTGTTTGAGTTACTATTTCGTTGAATGTGGTATTTATAATTGTAAGTTGAATGAAGTAAATGCTACAAAGCCTTTAAACCCCGATATTCATTCATAGTGTATAAAACAGAAACTCGAATTCTTGAAGACGTATCATCAACGAGGGTACGTTTCATTTTTTTTTTTTTTATATAAAGTTCTGTTTTACGTAGCAGCCTGATACTCGTTCAAAATTGTTTCAGACATTATTTATTCGCCATCTGTTTAAAACTTTTGAAAAATGAGCGTTTTCAGTATCAGCATTCTCAACGAACTGCTGTAGGATCTTGTTTTTGAATTCAAACGGAATTCAGTTATGTTATCTCAGCGCTGGTTGAAATGTCTATTACATATTCGAAAGGTAGGAAGACGCCTGTCGGACTTGGTCTGCTAAATCATATATTCGATTGTGGCCATGGACAAATCTATGAAACGAGCTACGTTGCTCATAAGTACAGACCGTGGCGTGGGCTCCACGAAACACCGAAAGCGTTGGGGAGCTATCTCAATCCATGCGTGCTCAATGGCAGCACACGATTTACGAATATCTTTATGTACAGAGTCAAAGAGTTGGCAACACAGCATTACGCGTTTTTCAACGAGATGTACAGATTCACTGTTGCCGCTGGTATCCGCATCTAAGACTACCATTTCACGAACAGTGGACTGTACAAAAGTGTTCTTTAACACTTGAATTTACAATTATTATACTGCATTAGACTATCTATAACAACTAATATGTACGTTCTGCCTGCAGCCAAATATTCTCTCAATAATGATCTATCGATGCCTGTACCTTTACTGTAAGAATAAGAGGCTATGTGGAGTAAGCTAAAGGTCAATAAATTAAAAACAACTTTTTACTTTCTAAGAGCGTCGATGCACCGCGCCCATCTCTGTGGTTGTGAATGGAATGGTCGAGGAGGTCTTGTGGTAAGGCATTTACGTTCACCAGGCCTGAATCCGCTTGATTGCTCGCTGTGGGGACATTTAAAGGCATTGGTGTATACCCAACCCATCGACAATGAGCAGATGTCACAGGAGCGTGTGACCCAGGCATGTAAAGCAGCCCGAATGAAGCTAGATGTATTTGAAATAGTGTGTGATTCACTGTGAAGAAGGACTAAAGGATGTTTCAGGATACGTGCTACTCACTCAGTGTCTGCTTCTAAGTAACAGACAGACGAGAATGAGAGGACAGATTGATCCACATCTAAACAGGTCAGTATAGGAACTTTTCTTCTAGTTTTGACCAGTACTACCCCCCCCCCCCCGTAGGAATAAGTGGGGATATATTGAGGCAGATAATCACGGAACAGAAAAGCAATTACAATCGATTAGTAGTAGAAAGGCATCAGAATTAGATGAGATAACAACGAAAATTCTACAAAGATTATGCGAAAGAACTCCCCCCCCCCCTTTCCAGCAGCAGTTTACAGTAGTAGATCGTTGGAGCAGCGAAGAATACCTAGCGATTGGAAAAAAGTGCAGGTCATTTCCGTTTTCGAGAGGGTCGTAGGACAGATGCACATAATTATAGATCTATATCGTTGACATCAACCTGTTTTAGAATTATGGAACATGTTTTATGCTCAATACTTATGGCGATTTTGGAAAAAAAATCTCCTGTATGAAAATCAACATGGACCCAGCAAACAGAAATGTTGCGAATCTCATCCCGCTCTGTTGCTCCATAAGATCCATAAAGCTGTAAACAACGGCACTCAGACGTGTTCTTTGACTTCAGGAAGGCATCTGACACCGTCCCGCAATGCCGTTTAGTGAAAAAAAAATACGAACTTACCGAGTAGCGGACCAGATTTATTACTGGATCAGAGACTTCCTTACAAATGGAACTCAACATGTCGCTCTTAACGGAACAAAATCGACAAATGTATAGGTAATTTCCAGAGTACCCTATCGAAATGTGATTGGACCGTTACTATTTACAATGTATATAAATGAAATAGCAGAAAGCATCGGAAGCTCTTTCAGACTGTTCGCAGATGATACGATTGTCTATTAAAAAAAAAAGTAGCAACGGCAGAAGACAAAAGCGATTTGCAGAGTGATCTACAGAAGATTGATAAATGATGTAGTCTCTCGTAGTTGACCTTGAACGTAAATAAACGTAACATACTGATCATGCATAGGTAAAGAGATCCATTACTGTACAACTACACTATTGACGAGAAACTAGTGGAAACAATATCTACTCTAAAATATTTAAGAGTAACTATCCGGAGCGACCACAAGTGGAATGACCATATAAAGCGAATAGTAGGGAATGCAGACGCCGGGCTGGCATTCATAGGAAGGTTCTTGAAGAAGTGTAGCTCATCCACGAAATAAGTGGCTTACAAGGCGCTTGTTCGACCGATTACTGAGCATTGGTCATCAATCTGGGACCCTTACCAAGTAGGACTGATAGAAGGGATAGAAAAGATCCTTACAAGGCGATTGTTCGACCGATTACTGAGCATTGGTCATCAATCTGGGACCCTTACCAAGTAGGACTGATAGAAGAGATAGAAAAGATCCTTACAAGGCGATTGTTCGACCGATTACTGAGCATTGGTCATCAATCTGGGACCCTTACCAAGTAGGACTGATAGAAGAGATAGAAAAGATCCTTACAAGGCGATTGTTCGACCGATTACTGAGCATTGGTCATCAATCTGGGACCCTTACCAAGTAGGACTGATAGAAGAGATAGAAAAGATCCTTACAAGGCGATTGTTCGACCGATTACTGAGCATTGGTCATCAATCTGGGACCCTTACCAAGTAGGACTGATAGAAGAGATAGAAAAGATCCTTACAAGGCGATTGTTCGACCGATTACTGAGCATTGGTCATCAATCTGGGACCCTTACCAAGTAGGACTGATAGAAGAGATAGAAAAGATCCTTACAAGGCGATTGTTCGACCGATTACTGAGCATTGGTCATCAATCTGGGACCCTTACCAAGTAGGACTGATAGAAGAGATAGAAAAGATCCTTACAAGGCGATTGTTCGACCGATTACTGAGCATTGGTCATCAATCTGGGACCCTTACCAAGTAGGACTGATAGAAGGGATAGAAAAGATCCTTACAAGGCGATTGTTCGACCGATTACTGAGCATTGGTCATCAATCTGGGACCCTTACCAAGTAGGACTGATAGAAGAGATAGAAAAGATCCTTACAAGGCGATTGTTCGACCGATTACTGAGCATTGGTCATCAATCTGGGACCCTTACCAAGTAGGACTGATAGAAGAGATAGAAAAGATCCTTACAAGGCGATTGTTCGACTGATTACTGAGCATTGGTCATCAATCTGGGACCCTTACCAAGTAGGACTGATAGAAGAGAGAAAAGATCCAACGAAGGGCGGGGCGTTTCGTTACGGGATCGTTTAATCACCGCGAGAGCATTACAGAAATGCTCAACAAACTTCGTTGGCAGACGTTACAAGAGTGGCGTTGTGCACCACGGGAGGTTTACTATTGAAATTTCGGGATAGCACTTTCCTGGAAGAGTGGGACAACATATTACTTCCTCTCACATACGTCTCGCAAAATGACCACGACGAGAAAATTCGAGAAATTGGAGGTAATACAGAGGCTTACCGACAACCATTGTTGCCATACTTCACGCGCGAGTGCAAGAGGGAAGGGGGGGATCAGTTAGTGGTATCAAAAGTACCCTCCGCCACACACCACTAGGTGGCTTGCGGAGTATGATGTAGATGACATTTTTTTAAACATACCATGTACCTAAGCTATGTTTCATCTTATAAAACGCTGTTTATTGTTAGCTTTATCAATCCGGTAGCCCACGATTTATTCAAGTTCTTCGCTTTTCTCACTTAAACACTATTAACTACAATACCGAGAAAACAGTTTGGAAGTATCTTTGATATTGGTGCTGTGCCTCTTCTTAGGATTCTATCAGAACGCTACCATATACAACTGCATCCACATACGTACTCCGGGAACTACATACAGTGCATGGCGGCTGGTACTTCGTGCTACTGCTGGCCTTTCCCTTTCCTGTTCCACTCGCCAATGGAGGGAAAAACGACTGGCTTCTCTTATCTCGTGTTTGCGGCCCTAACGCGAAATGTACGTTGTCGTAGAATCCTCCCAATAAACCGCTGTCAACCATTCTCCATCCCTACAACCGACCTTACGGGCTCGTTCTATTTCATGTCACTTTGCAACGTTACGCCTAGGTATTTAATCGAAGTGACCGTGTCAAGCACAAATTCGTTGATACTATATTCGAAAACTATAGGATTGTTTTCGCTACTCATCTGCATTAATTTTCATTTCTCCACATTTGGACCAAGCTGCAAGCATACGTGCTATGCAGATATCTCCGGTTTGTTTGAAGGTAATCCGACCACCATATACACTATCAACAATGTACACACCGTTACGTGTCAAGAAAGTGGCACCAGCGTATTTGATTTTCCATTTTGCTAAACTGGACATTTCCAGTACTAATGTAAGTATTGGACTTACGATTGAACTTCGAAACAGACTTGCGTCATGAGAGAACTTTAAGATATAAAATTGTTGAGGCTTTCGTGGCCACTTGTTGACAAACTACCTATTGGCTTCTGTCTCGGGTTCTTCGGCCGACGTTCATCTAATGATTTTTCTGACGTTTCGCCAGCCCGAGTGGCTGGCATTGTCAAAGCTTCACCCTCCATTAGTTCACCACCGGCAATGGAGGGTGAAGCTTTGACAATGCCAGCCACTCGTGCTGGCGAAACGTCAGAAAAATCATTAGATGAACGTCGGCCGAAGAACCCGAGACAGAAGCCAATAGGTAGTTTGTCACTTTAAGATATATCCTACAAACGTTTCCGACGTTATCGTTTTTGTTTGCTCCAAACACTCTTCTTTGTGGCAAGATAGACACCCTTCTATCAAGCAAATTAGATACGCTCTTCACCTCTGAGAGGAATTTCTAACGGCCGCTACTTTACTGTACATATAAGTGGCTGTAAACGTGGTAATAGACTGTCGTTTGGTGAACCTCGTCAGAAAGTCTGCAGGCACGCGGGGAAGCTGGCAGGAAACAAGGCGTTATCTCGCCAAGGTGCGTTATCTCCACGTGCGGCCAGCCATCTACTCTTGTTGCTGCCCTCTCACTATTCCTGAAGCCACTCTGGACTTGTCAGTCGAGTCCACCACGACAATGCTTTTGGTCTGATTTGTTTAAATTTCTCTACTACATAAGATGTCGGGGAAAAGCAGTCACTTTTTTAAACGATTGAGAAACCATTAGTGCAGAATGAAACGGATGCTAGTGGTACAAGTCAACGTTTAAAGTGTTAATCAAATAATACCAAATCATACACGTATAAAGTGATATTTCCTGAAGCTGGAATGTCGTCGAATAAGAGTTGCTCCTACATGTAACAATATGAAGCGCACATGGAGTAACACTTTTACATATCACTGCCTGCTAGGCGAACCAGACTGTGCAGTAGCTAAGGCAGTCAAATTACGTATGTGAGGAGCGGTATTCAAATCCGTTTTCGGCTACTTAAATTTAGGATGTCCGTAGTTTTCCTAGATTATTTAAGGTGACTACCGGCAAGATTCCTTTGAAAATGCCCTGTTCGATTTTCTACATCACCAGTGTCCACTGCGTTTTTCTGCCAGAACTAAAACGCTTCAGCGTGCTCTATTAAATATGTCAACATTGCCGTTCTGTAATTAAAAGAAAGAAAGTAGCTAATTTCCAAAGGTTATAATACAACACTTTTAACTCATACTTTCGTGGTTAGGTTGTGATGACTGTGTAAAAGAATAGTTTTAAGGAGAAACGAAATCTGTAAGTAGCCATAAACGAGTTACGTTAACATTCAACAACGCCTGTCGAAGTTTAATATTGGTCCAGAACATCTGGGATTGTGCCTATCACTGAAGTACCCACCTCAAAGAAAAGGAACTGAAAAAGAAAAATTGTCAACTTACTGTTCACTGCGCGAAATAAGAGCGACCTTTGAGTCCTTGTGTTTGGTAATTAACTTTAAAAATGGCAGAGTAAAATTGTGCCATAGGAGGTTCCAAAACAGCGTACAATTGAATGCACAGTGAAAGATTTTTTCTGAGAACGCTAAAAAGTATTGTATTGCCTCTCTGTTCAGATTATGCTGAAACATTATGATCATGTGTCACCGACTGTTAACAGTGTTTATGCACAGGATGAACTCTAACCCCACAGACACTTTTGGGAAGTTGTTCATGGATATTTTATGAGTATTTAGGTATAGAGGACTCATGGTGTCCGGTGCTAAAGAGCAATTTCATTTCGTTTGATTTCTTACCCACATTTACCATTGTATCTGCACTGCACTGAAAGCACCTGCACGCCAGTGTAAACGCAGGCGGTAGGCGTCACTTTCCTCTTCATATGCTCCATATCGACCAACAAGTTACCGAATATACAGGGTGTTCGGAAATTCCCGTTACAAACTTCTACGACTTGTAGAGAGGAGTGAGTACATAAAATTTTGAACAGGAACCCATGTCTGGAATAGTATCGTTTCTGTTCTACAACAGTTTAAGTTCAGATGTTTAACTCATCCACTTCTGCTTGAGGAACTGCATTAGACATAACGCAATACAATTATTAGGTAACAGTTCCAAAGGAAACATAACGAAACATCTATTTATCACTTAAGTACATTTGTTTGTATTAACGCGTATACATCACGTGTTTACATTATTCCAGAACAAAAAAGAACCCAGCATAGCGTACGTACAGGACAGTACTGATGAATTGCAATAGCGGATCGATGTGAAGACCACCATCGTTGTTACAAATATTGCACCTACGAAGGATGTTCTGGTACATACTCTACATCCCATATGCTGTCTCTTCAATTTATAGTACAGCGGCCAGAACCAGTGACAGCAGATGTTCCCATGTCTCTACAGAAGTCTCGTAAATGAAACTCTGCACACGACGTAGTACACTTCATCCTGCAGACCAGGACAAGCTACTCTGAGATTTTCCTCTTTCCCTCAGCAGACGTGGACGTGTTATACGTCCGAATTTAAACCATCATTGATCGGAAACGGTACCTTTCCCGACGTGAGTTCTTATTCAGAACATTACGCACTCACTCTCTCATTCCACTCTACGAGCAGGAGGACATTAGTGTTTAACGTCCTGTCGACAACGAGGTCATTAGTGACGGAGAAAAAGCTCGGATTTGGGGAAGGATAGAGAAGGAAAGCGACCGCGGCCTTTCGAAGGAACCATCCCGGCATTTGCCTTAGGCGATTTAGGGAACTCACGGGAAACCTAGATCAGGATGGCCGGACACGGGTTCCTCCGGAATGCGGGTGCAGTGTGGTAACCAATGAGCTCCCGCTCGCTACTCCCCTCTGCAAGTCCTACAAATTTATAACGGGAATTTCCGAACACCCTGTGCATAGTTCTGAATTGTGGTTAATTTTTTGTTATAATTCGATCTGAATCAGAATGAAGATTGTTTAAAAGAGCTGTAGTTGGAATCTGGGACCTCTCAACCAGGTATTTCACGGTACAATTGTCCTCATCGCAAAACTGCTAACATAATGATGGGTATTGTTGTACTACTTAAAATTCTGACAATGCACATAAATGGTTAATTACGGAAATTTATGTTTTTTATCGTGTCAAGTGGCTCAGAGGATACATAGGCCAGAACAACGGATAGTGCTTGATGTCCACAGTGAAAATGAATTTTTGGAATAATATCACTTTTCCACCGTATCTGTAATGTTTTATTATTCGCAACAAGACTGCAATTTCGGCACCTAGAGAGTTGTCAATGCACATCGAGATCTTCCAGACAGTTTTCAAGTTAGTTCATAATATGGGCTTCACACAGAAATCTTATTAAAAAGTGATCTATGTTTTATTCTGTAAATGTTCCCGTCGCATTGTGTATTTTAAGTCGTTTTGGTGATAACACAGCCATCTTTTTTATAAGGTTTTTGTTTGATGTTCAAATCATAATGCCACCCTGGCTTTCTCGATACCGGACTCGAATATCTAAGGTGAGAGATTTTTATTGTTGATTTCTGCTAAGACACTGTTTTAAGCTCTTTAACAAGAGATTAAATGCCGAAATTGCAATCGTGTTGTGAATAATAAAGCGTTATAATCAATGGCAGAAAGCTGATTCCATTACAAAATTACACAGTACAGATTTCAAGTCCTCAGCAATTCTGAAAATACCACTCGTTTTTGATAACGCCACTTCCTGCGTAACGCCAACAGTTATGCCTCCTTCGTAAAGATTGCCTCTAAATCTACCACAATGCGCACAGAGAGCAGTTTAAACATACCACTTGTGTAAAAATTTTGGAATTTCTGTCGTTAAAGAAGCTGGTTTGAGAGAGAAGCGGCATACAGAAGTCGGAGTCCTGCGCGATGCTTTAATTTTATTGCATTCTCCCACTACTTTCTTAGGTTTCGATCGAAACGGCCGCAGCCGTCAGGTATTACGAGAATCCCGCCGTGTGAACAAATCCGTGGCGTTATAAGGCAGTCGGGTGGCAAAGTACAAGCTGTGGCGCGAACCACAACCCGGCCGCCGCGCTGCGCCGCGCTGCCGCTGCCGCTGCGGTCTCCGGCGGGCCTCGCATACTCGTATCGCTTACGCAGCGCTACTTTGTATGTGATACGGACGCCGATGGCCTTTCTCAATACTTGGCGTCGGCTTCAGCGCTCGCCTCACTCGTCCGTTCCGTTCAGACAGGGTGCGTGGCTCACCTCCGAATCAATAGGACACTAGCTACAGCGTTCCCGTGCTCTACATACACTGACGCGACAAAAGTCGTGGGATAGCGATACGCACATATACGTACGGCGGGGACATAAGGTATAAAAGAGCAGTACATTGGCGGAGCTGTCATTTGTACTCGTGTGAAAAGGTGTCCCACGTAATTATGGCCGCACGACTGCAATTAACAGACTTTCAACGCTGTATGTTTCATTATGAGATCCACAGTGTCAAGAGTGTGCTGAAAATACAAAATTTCAGAAATTACCTCTCATCACAGACAACGTAGTGACCGACGGCCTTCATTTTATGACAGAGACCAAAAAATGGCTCTGAGCACTATGGGACTTAACATCGGAGGTCATCTGTCCCCTAGAACAGAACTACTTAAACCTAACTAACCTAAGGACATCACACACATCTATGCCCGAGGCAGGATTCGAACCTGCGGCCGTAGCAGTCGCGCGGTTCCGGACAAGCGCTTAGAACCGCTCGGCCACTGTGGCCGGTTAATGACAGAGACCGGCGGCATTTATGTATAGTTATCAGTGTTAGTAGACAAGCAACACTGTGCGACATAACGGCAGAAATCAATGTGGGTCGTACGACCAACGTATTCGTTAGGACTGTGCAGCGAAATTTGGCGTTAATGGGTTATGGCGGCAGACGACCGACGCCAATACCTTTGCTAATAGTAAGACATCGTCTGCAGCGCCTCTCCTGGGCTCGTGACCATATCGGTTGGACCCTAGAAGACTGGAAAACAGTGGCCTGGTCAGATGAGTCCCGATTTCAGTTGGTAAGCGCTGATGATAGGGTTCAAGTGTGGCGCAGACCTCACTAAGCCACGGATACATCAACGCAGTGTTGAATCTGGCGGTGGCTCCATAATGAAGAAGGCTGCAGTTAAATGGAATGAACGGGGTCCTCTGGTCCAACTGAACCGATCATTGGCAACAAATGACTACGTTCGGCTATTTGGAGACCATTTTCAGCCATTCGTGGACTTTATGTTCCAAAACAATGGTGGAATTTTTATGGATCACAACGCAGCTTGTCATGTGGCCACAATTGTTCGCGATTCGTTCGAAGAACATTATGGACAATTTGAGTAAATTATTTGGCCACCCAGATCGACCGACATGAATCCCATCGAATATTTATGGGACATAATCGAGATGTCAGTTCGTGCATAAAATCCTTCACCAGCAACACTTTTGCAATTATGGACGGCTATAGAGGCAGCATGGCTCAGTATTTCTGCAGGGACTTCCAACGGCTTGTTGAGTCCATCTACGTCACGTTGCTGCACTACGCCGAGCAAAAGGACTTCCTACACGACATTAGGAGGTATCCAATGACTTTTGTTACCTCAGTATGAAGTGCAATTCAGTCCCGGTTAGTTTCGCGACTGTTTTGTTTTTGTTCGAAAGTCGATGTGTGTGGAACGAACTTTACACAAAATTATCTTTTCTTCAAAACATTCTGGAGAATGTCTTGAACATTTGATACAGAGATGTCGCTTCATTGCGATTTATGACACAACAACACCGGCACACTACGGTCGCACGTCCACTACTTAACACTGCGTGCTAACAACTGTCTGATCGAATATATGTCTGCTGTTTACAGTTGTTAATTCATGCTCGGGGTACGTTGTCGCAGTTGTGACAGCAAAACACGCGGCGGTGAAGAAAGGCCTGTTTACGCTGAGGGTCAACTGCCGCTCATTGCACTAAATGATGATGCTTTGCAGATCTTTTTGCACTTTGCTACAATTTCCTAGCGTTGCGACACCTCTGTAAACAATAGCATCATCTGCGAAAAGTCTGCTGGAATTTTCAACGTTATCCACTATATCAATTATATATATTGTGAAAAGTAATCGTCTAGAACACTCCCTTGGGATATCCCCGATATTACTTCTACGTGAGAAGATTTCTCTCCGTTCAGAATGAAATGTTGTGTTCTGTTTGCTAGAAAATCTTCACCCATGCACACGACTGATCTGATAGGCTATACGTTTTATTTTGTTCCGCTATCTACTGCTTTCTCAGTCTCGAGGACGAACAGAGCGAGCTGGTTTTCAAACGATCATCATTTTCGAAACTCTTGTTGATACCTGCAGAGGATATTTTCAGTTCCAAGAAATGTCCTAATACGCAAGCATAGAATATTTTTCGAAAGTCAGAAACAGACTGACGGTAGTTAGTCACTTTGAACTAAAGGTTGTTGTACTACGACTCAGAAGCCACTAATTAAAAAAAATCTTCCACCAGCCGACATCAAAATCTTTAGAGTAGAAGCAACAACAGAGCATCTCCACAGTAACTGACTGGAGGTTTCTAGGCGCTATTTTTCCTCTTTTCAAATGATGCAAGGCAGCCAGCGCATCGACGGTCCAATGAGGTGTTTAGCTATCTGTGTGTGGAGGGTTAATTCAGGCCGGCGGTGATTCTGTGAAGGTTTAAGGGTGTTTTTCGTACGATGACTTGGGCCCATCCCTTACTGCTGCCATCAGCATGAACTAGGGTGTCCAATGTTAAATGATAAATTTATATAATGGTGTAAAAAGCAAAATATAAATATGTCCAATACAGTTTTTACTAATTTATAAATGCAGCAATAATTAACATTGCATCTCCCACAACATTTTGTCTACAGACTACAACAATAACGTTTTTGAGATCTCGCTTAGGGATCATGAGAATTAAGGCGTTTACGGAGCCATAGAGGCAGTCACTTTTCGCCAGGTCTACATACAGATGCAATAGCACAGAAAATCTCTTGTACTGGTACGACCAACTGTCCACCACGCACCGTAAAGTGCCTTCCGAAGTATACGGCGTGTCACGTAAGACGAAACACCCTTTTTATTTCGTGAACCGTTCCAGATATCGAAGGGAGGTTTACAGCAATTGATAGTATGGTGAGGGGCATGAAATGTTTTGTGTGGATAATGCTCTGAGCTCTAGTCTCAACCGAGATATTGAAACAAGTAATTTTTAATGAAACCGTATACTTTTCATAACTGCGTTTAATAGCCCTTGGAAGAATATCAGAGTGATATAGCGCTTACTAGTATTAACGTTGAAAGCTTTCGAAAAACAGTCCGAGCAATGCACTAAAATTGGAAAGCAATGCAGCCAGAAGCAGCTGGTGTGCCACGCAGAGCTCCCATGCCAAGCTCCGTCGTTATATGCAGCAAGACAGACCTACGCTACTAAGATAGAACCTCATTTCATATACGGCGTACAGGGTGGCAATTATGGAACTATATGAAAGAAACGTAAAGTAGTTACAAACTTCGGCGTGCACACATTTTATTCAACATGTAAACGTCACTACAGATATTCGGATTTAGGTTATGACATGTTCGATATGCCTGCCATCATTGGCGATGATGTGGCGCAGACGAATAACGAAATTCTGCATGACCAACTGGAGTATCGGAACATCGATGCTGTCGATGACCTTCTGAATGGCTGTTTTCAACTCAGCAACGGTTTTGGGGTTTTTGCTGTACACCTTGTATTTAATACAGCCCCACGAAAAGGAGTCGCATGTGTTCAGATCCGGATTATATGGCGGCCACGCCAGTGGGCTATGAGTTCCTCAGAGGCAGAATGCGGTCCCCATAGTGCTCCTCCAGTACATCAAACACTCTCCTGCTTCGATGGGGTAGAGCTCCGTCTTGTATGCACCTTGTGAAAATCAGTGTCATTTTGGATAATGGGGATGAAATCATCTTCCGAAGCCTTCGCGTACCGTTCGGTAGTCGCTGTGTAATTCAGGAATATTGCGCCGATTATTCCGTGACTGGAAATTTCACACCACACAGTCACCCACTGTGGGGGTGGAGAGACTTGTTGATCGCGAAATGCGGATTTTCAATCCCCAAATGTGCCAATTTTGCTTATTGACGAACCCGTCCAAATGAAAGTGGGCTTCGTTGCTAAACCAAGCCATATTCACATCAAAATACAATTCGTCAGTTCTGTGGATATAGTGATGGCGAAACACTACTGCCGTTCCATGGCCCTGAGGCTCAATGGCTGATGGTTTTGAATTTTGCATGGGAAGAAATGCGGGTCTTCAACAACAACAAAATGGTTCAAATGGCTCTGAACACTATGGGACTCAACATCTGAGGTCATCAGTCCCCTAGAACATAGAACTACTTAAACCTAACTAACCTAAGGACATCACACACATCCATGCCCGAGGCAGGATTCGAACCTGCGACCGTAGCGGTCTCGCGGTTCCAGACTGTAGCGCCTAGAACCGCACGGCCACTCCGGCTGGCTCTTCAACAACAATCTGCCGTAGTATCACCTGGTTGATTCCTCCCACCTGTTGTGCAGCTCGTCTCATCGGTTTCCTGCTTCTGGTTTGCAACACCGCGAGTGTCTTCTCGACGTTTTCGAGCGTTTTCACCCATTTTGGACGACCGACATTGCCAATACTGTCGTCACGAACAGTACCCGTTCTCTCAAGCTTGCGAATCAAATTCTTGATTGTTAGCACGCTTGAAACTGTTGTCTTCAGCTTTAACTCGGTCGCAAACTTACTTTGAGCCGCAGTTGGGCTGTTATTGTTCGCATTGCAGGCCTTCAAAGCGCTATGCGCTCAGGCACACTGTACCGTGATATTTTCACGTGTAAATGGCCGACAACAATAACACGCGTGCGCATGCGCATACTAAATCTTATCATGCCTCGCGGCCAGCCGTTCAGTTTGAACGTCCTAGCGAGAACTCTTCAGAAGTTACGACAATTTTATTTCACATAGTTCAATAATTGTCGCTCAATATATAGAGGGTTAGCTGTAACTTCTGTATCTGAAACTACGGCATATGCTAGCTTCTGGCGCATCAGGCTTAGGAAAACTATTCCGAATGTGCGTACGTTTCCAAGTTTTTGTGGAAACAACTACAGTTTCGGCAGACAGTTATCCATTACCGTTTCGATAGCAGTTGTTTGGCGTTCGCTGTATAACAGTAGCATGTCTAACTTCTCTTCATACGTGTAAATGTCTGCTTTCAAGGAATGTTGAAGCAGAAATGACCTGCCGATGGACAACACTATTCCTGCTAGTTCTGCAGTGCCGACAAATAAAGAGCCGAAAGGCTTGATGCAGCGACGTAGCCTGGCATGGGCGTGTTTTCAGGACAATAATCGATTCCGTCCAACTTGCTTTTCGACTTTAGAATATTTCTCGGATTCTTTTGCGATACGTTTCAGCCTCAGAATTAACAATCAATATATAACTGTACTTGTCTTTTCAAACGCTTTCGGATCCCGTTAAAAAAGTATACAATTTTAATTTTAAAATTCATACTTCCTTCAATATCTCGGTATACGTACCAAAATACGTGCCCTCTAGCATATTATCATTTTTCGTGTACCTCGTTTCGATATCTCGAAACGTTCACGGGGTAAAATGGGTGTTACGCTTTACGTAACTCGCCGATTATATAGAGTAGCACCTGATTTTCGATTAACTATTGCCGGCCTCTATGGCCGAGCGGTTCAAGGCGCTTCACTCTGGAACCGCGCGACCGCTACGGTTACAGGTTCGAATCCTGCCTCAGGCATGGATGTGTGTGATGTCCGTAGGTTAGTTAGGTTTAAGTATTTCTAAGTTCAAGGGGACTGATGACCTAAGATGTTAAGTCCCATAGCGCTAAGAGCCATTCGAACCATTTGAATAACTATCTCTGACGCTAATCCATCCTTATCATCGCATACCTTACATTTAGTCTCCATTAAGGGAAGCTAGAAATTGGTTCATATAGCAACAGTTTCTTTGCATTTCAGGTTCTGTAGGCAGTGATGTTACAAGGAACGGGCACCAAGCCATCGACAGGTATAAAATAAGACGTATTTTTTCCATTATCAGGCAAGTATACGCAATTCATGTGCTTTAAAATCAAACAACAAGTTAACCAGGGTACATCCGGTACTGTTGTGCTTTTATCCAAATGGTGATGCCAATTTGCAGACGATGCATCTAGCTATCGTGCATTTCCTATGCCAGAACTGTTTTCAGAACGCAGCGTGTCCTGAAAACACCGTAAGTACCTCAAATTGAGCATGTAAGGATTGGAGTAGGGAAGGTGAATGGTCGACTTCGGTTCATTGGGAGAATTTTAGGAAAGTGTGGTTCATGTGTAAAGGAAACCGAATATAGGACACTAGTGCGACCCATTCTTGAGCACTGTCCGTGTGTTTGGCATACGCACCAGATCGGATTAAAGGAAGACATCGAAGCAATTCAGAGTCGAGCTGCTAGATTTGTTACCAGCAGGTTAGAAAAGCCTCCAAGTATCGCAGAGATGCTTCGGGAACTCAAATGGGAACCACCGGGGGGAAGGCGACGTTCTTTTCGAGGAGCACTACTGAGAAAATTTAGAGAAACGGTATTTCAAGCTGACTGCAGAATGATTCTACTGCCACCAACTTACATTTCGCATAAGGACCACGAAGATAATATTAGAGATATTAGGGCTCAAACGAAAGTATGTAGACATAGTTTTCCCCTCGGTCTTTTTACTAGGGTAAAGGAAAAGGAAATTACTGGTAGTGGTACAGGGTACACTTCGTCACGCACCATACGGTGGTTTGGGAAGTATCTATGTAGATGTAGATATAGGGCTCACCTAAGGCTATTAAAGACTACAGCAAACGCGCCTAAAGCTACACAAGACAGCCCTTCCACTTATTTTTTTTTAGAAAACTATTAAGTCGGATCGCTGTTGAACAGACTATAAATGCAGACTTTCGTTGTTAGTGTACACAGTTCAGTTACTTGAATTTTGTATTTCAAACGTTTTTGGTGTTCGTGAATTTTGAATACACCAGTATTGTATGACGAGTGTTCAAAATTTTATGCACCCGACAAAGAGATTCACACCACGTTTAAAAATTGTACTCAAGCTTTTCGTTGCATATAGAACCATTTCACTTTCTTTGGTGCAATTTCACCTTTCGTCACATACTGTTTCGACTGATCTTTTGCATCTGGAGTGTGATAACGAACTCATATTTAAGCTACTGCTACGAAACGTCGATAAATCTTCCTGGAATTACCTTTACGTAAGCGTAAATACTTTAGAGCCAAATCCGGAAACAGTATTGATCGGTAGTTGACAAAAGCGGTATTTAACGCTCGGAAAGTTTTGTCGTAACCAAAATTCCGTGTAAAATACGAAGTTCATCGAGTTCGTGTGCCTTCAATCAGAGATCACTGAATAATCCGTTGTGTATTTTTTGCCACTATCGCTCTTACAGATTTATTGATATCCTAAGCTCTCGTTAGCTTTACTGGAACTGCGAGCAAGTTTAAATTAAGAAACATGTTTCTTAACCGTCGAAAACAACAGGGAAAAAACCTTAAATGTTTCACGAATGTCCACGAAAATTTTAAAATTTCGTTGTTTAAGCGGTCGCTGCAAATAAACAACTATATGTACGTCTTTGAAACTTCACATTATGCCCTCTACAGAGCCGCACTTCCCATAGGTCATAGTATTTTTGCCATGTTCATACCATCTCTACGTTAGGCCTACAGCTCTTAGAACGTCCTCCATAAAGTGTATAGTATTTATTATTGCCTCAGCATTGCCGTAGAAATAGAGAGAATGGAAATATTTTTCTTTTGTGAGGGGTAAATGGAATGGGAAGGCAGCAGGGAGAATCATTCGAGTGATCGAAGCCAGCCGTAGTGCGGGGCGTGACGACGCCGTATAAGGCGCACCAGTTATTTGCACTGGACCGCAGCCTGCCTGCCGATCGCCGCTGCCCTATGTAAGGAAGCTTGCGAGCGCCCAGCTCCCCATACAAACACGACGGTGTATTTCTGTTCTGCCCGCGGTATATTTCCGTAAGACGAGGACCCGCCTGACAGAACACTGCACACATTACCCCAATAAAAGAAAGCTTTACTGGCCATACGGAGAAGTCACCACACCGCTAATTCTGCTAAGGTACATTTGGGCATGGAGTTCCAGTGTCGGATAATGATCTTACACGTTTAACGAAAATATCATTTGCAGTTTTCTGCTTCTACCGAACGATCTGCTCAATTTACCTCATTATACTGTGAACGCTTTTTGGTCTGTTCTGCTTCTTTGTCCCAAGTAATTTTACTATCCCACTAGAAATTAATAACTCCTGAATTCCGCGAACAATTGCCGCCTGTTCTGCTAGACGGGATTCCAATATCTTATGGAAAAACCGTGGAAAACGCTAATTTCACTTCCTCTGAGTGTCTCAACAGGGGAGAAAATACTGTCGCCACATGCAGGATGAATTCCGCTTCTTTATATGCTCTTAATAAGTTACTGAACATACTTATACAGGATGTGACAAACTTTTGCCATTATGCATTCTACGGAAACTCCACTATTGCTATGTACTCCAACACAGTATGTTTAGTGAGAACAACAGATCGTTCGAACTAATAATGAAACATTGTGCGTGTTACATCTGCAACAGTATTTGATACGCCCAGTTCAGATGCTAAGAGCCGACCGGTGTGGCCGAGCGGTTCTAGGCGCTTCAGTCTGGAACCGCGCGACCGCTACGGTCGCAGGTTCGATTCCTGCCTCGGGCATGGGTGTGTATGATGTCCTTAGGTTAGTTAGGTTTAAGTAGTTCTAAGTTCTAGGGGACTGATGACCTCAGATGTTAAGTCCCATAGTGCTCAGAGCCTTCAGATGCTAAGGATAGACAAGTTTGGCGACTACCACAAGCTATGTTTACCTCACGGGCTCCTGAGTACGCGTGCACTTCAGTACCTCCCATCAGAGGTTAAGCATCTGTCACTGCATCGTAATCAAAACACATGGGCTCACGTATACAATGAGATGACAAAAGACATGGGATACCTCCTAATATCGTGTAGGAGCTCCTTTCGGTTGGCGTGGTGCAGTAACTCGACATGGCACGGAATCAACAAGTCGCTGGAAGTTCCCTGCATAAAACTGACCCTACTGCCTCTATAGCCGTCTTTAATTGCGAAAGTGTTGCCGATGCAGGATTTTGTACACGAACTGCTCTTTAGATTATGTCCATAAATGTAAGATGGGATACGTGTCGAGCGATCTGTGTGGCCAGATCATTCGCTCGATTGTCCAGATTGTTCTTCAAACCAATCGTGAACAACTGTTGCCCGGCGACATGGCGTATCGTTGTTTGGGAACATGAAGTCCACGAATGGCTGCAGTAGGTCTCTAAGTAGCCGAACTTAACTATTTTTAGTCAGTCATCGGTTCTGTTGCACCAGAGGACCCATGTAAACACAGCTCACACCACACCAGATTGCAGTGCCTTTTTGACAACATTGGTCGATGGCTTCCTGAGGTTTGCACCACACTCGAACCCGACCACCAAGTCTTACCAATCGAGGCTCATCTGAGCAGACCGCGGTGTTCCAGATCGAACCGATATGGTCACTAACCCAGGAGTGACGCTGCAGGCGATGTCGTGCTTTTTGCAGGCACTCGAGTCGGACGTCGGCTGTAATAGCCCATTAACGCCAGATTTTGCTGCACTATTCTAACGGGTACGTTCGTCGTAGTTCCACATTTACTTATGCTTTTATTTCAGGCAGTGTTGCTTGTGTACGCAAACGCCGCTGCTCTCGGTCGTTAAGTGAAGGCCATCGCCACTGCATTGTCTGTAGTGGGATTTGGTATTCTCGGCACACTCTTGACACTGTGAATCACGGAATATTGAATTCCCTAACGATTTCTGAAATGGACGTTTCATTGTGTCTAGCTCCATCTACCATTCCGTATTCAAAGTCTGTAAATGTCCGTCGTGCGGCCGTAATCACGTCGGAACACTTTTAGTATGAGTCACTTGGGCACAAATGACAGCTTTGCCAGTGGACTGCTCTTTTATATCTTGTGTACGCGATACTTTCGCCATCTGTATATACATCACATGACTTTTGGCACGTCAGTGTACAGTAGTCTAGCTGAGCCCAAACATTTGCAAACTGTCGCTGCTGTCTGCCTCTGGAATAACCTAACCTGCACTCTGCTCACAATTAAGTTCCTTGTTCCTTTTAAGAAGAAGCTCAAATACTTCTTTCAGTTGCCCTCATAACATTTCTCCAAAAATTAACGTATATCGCCAGTTTTCCTGCGTCAAACAATAAAGCAGATGCTCCCATCTTATCGCATTTACGCTTCTTATTCGTTTCATTTCTCGGTCAGTCACGTCACTTTCTTTTCTCTTGTTTTCATTTATTGTGTTATATCACGTTCCTCTTTCTCTCTCTTCCAAGTCCATTGCTGCTAACCCTCATAGTTTAAAGCTGCCTTCCTGTAACTTACTTGTGTCGGTTGTTATACTCACGAATGAATGTTAAGAGTTTTTCTTTTAAAAAATCTCCCATTTGATTGTATATTACCATTCATTTATATCACACAGTCATGTTTTGTTGTGGGCACCGTCTTATTTTAGGAATATGTAGGGAATGTCATTGAGCATGTTCTGGCTCAGGATTTTTCTGCTGTGACAGTTTCTGGATTTTGTGGCTGCGTCATTTCACGTGATCTCGCATTCTGCTACATATGTGCGACTTCTTTTATGTAAGTCTCCAGGGGTTGTAAGGTGTCAGGCAAATCCAACACCTTCCATGAAAACCCTGACATGATAAGCAAATCCAGTAGTATGTCACATAGCTCCGAATAAACCGTGACATTAAATTAACCAAAGTAATACGAGTAACGAGTGAGCAAATGGAATACCACAGACTAACACAAGAATGCCTAAATGCATGTCATACCTTCCCACCGTAGGTCCGCCCCCGGTAGCTGAGTGGTCAGCGCGACAGACTGTCAATCCAAAGGGCCCGGGTTCGATTCACGGCTGGGTCGGAGATTTTCTCCGCTCAGGCACTGGGTGTTGTGTTGTCCTAATCATCATCATTTCATCCCCATCGACGCGCAAGTCGCCGAAGTGGCGTCAAATCGAAAGACTTGCACCAGGCGAACGGTCTACCCGACGGGAGGCCCTCGTCACACGACATTTCATTTCATTTTCACCGTGGGACAGACGCAGTTCCGAGGGGAGAAACGAGAACAGAAGCCGAGAGCAGAACCGTGTTAAGCTGGAAGGCCCTACGATAAGGAACGGACGGACACCCACGTCGCCAGCTAACTGCTAGGACCACACCACCCGCAAGTTTTTAGCGTGAGACTTTTTCGCGTCTCTGTTACGTTAGGACCACCCACCAGCCCATGTTAAAAGCTAGAGCCCTCCAGAAGAATAGTATAGATCTTACGATAACACAAAAAGGGCTACACCACACGCAAGTTTTAGCGTGAGACTTTTTCGCGTCTCTGTTACGTTAGGACCACCCCCCAGCCCATGTTAAAAGATAGAGCCCTCCAGAAGAACAGTATAGATCTTACGATAACGCTAAAAGGACCACACCAGCTGCAAGTTTTAGCGTGAGACTTTTTCGCGTCTCTGTTACGTTGCAAACTTTAAAAACATTGCCCCACCACGAAAAGCATAACGTTTCTCATTGAATGGACAGAATTTTTGTAGGCGGAGCTTAAGGTTAACATTGAGACCCTGATTGGTCAGATGAAAACACAGCCAGATAGTTTTTTTTTTTAAACCAACTTCGGTAAATTGTAGTAAGGAGAAGTTAGGAGAGAGTTCCTTCCGAGACGGCGAGGTGAGCGGAGCTGCGCTGCCCGCAGTCCCCTGACGAACACCGACAAGGTAATGAACGCACGCGATGCTGCATTTTTGAGCGCGTAAGGCTTCACTCAGAACTGCAGAAGTCTCATCTGTTACACCCCCTTCTTGCGTAATACTAGTGTCGATCGTCAATTAAAGCTCATGGTGTTCACATTTGCCACTTGAAGTAAAAATCTGAAACGCGATGATTTTCCTGTTATATAGTTATTGAGAAGCCACATCAGCCACTGTAATTTACGACAAGTTAGGTAAGTAATTAAAGATAATTGAGGGTCACTGTAGACCATTTTGATAGTTTTCTCTCTTGTGAAACTTAATTTAAACCTAGATTATAGATGTGATATGGCATAGGTCATCCTTCGATCCATTGTAGAACTTGGAAACCCATTCAGGGAATATTCGTCCACATTTTTGTTGAACGCAGTTGGTTTTTACCATCCTGTATTAAAACATTTCCTTTTATCAATAGTGCAATTTATAAACGATGTTTTGTGAATAGAATAAAATTTCCAATGGTAAACTTAACTGCTTTTTCGACGTTATTTTACCAGCTAACTAAAACTAGGAAAGCCTTGAACCCCTTCCACTAAATTTAGTTAGTATTCTTTTACAGGGAGTGCAGTGGAGCTCAGCTCGCGCGGTTCCAGACTGTAGCGCCTAGAACCGCTCGGCCACTCGGGCCGGCAGAAATGATCATGTGGACACAGTATTATAAAAGCGTGATTCGCTGACTTTCTAAACATTCTGCGTGGTGTCTGTTTGTTCTATACTGTGTCTCCCTACCACTTTGGCGCAACGACGCTCTGAACGTGTTTTTTAGGGAATTAACTAGTTTGAACCTGGGACCTGTTGCTGGTAAGGAGAAGCCAGACCACACATGACATGTAGAATTCAGAAGAGTTCAGTGAGACTAGCGATGATATAACCAAATACTTAATGACTGTGATCCCCCACAAAGGAAAAACCATTAAATTTTTTAGTGTGTTTATTTTTTCTTTGCCTGTACTATGGTAATTGCTAAATGTTTTACGGTGTTGTATATTGCATATAAATTATGACACACTTATCGTAATGAATGTACACTGGGGTGACAAAAGTCATGGGATAGCGATATGCACATGTACAGATGGCGGTAATATCGCGTATAAAAGTTCAGTGCATTGGCAGAGTTGTTGTTTGTACTCAGGTGATTCATGTGAAACGATTTCCGACGTTACTGTGGACGAACGACGGTAACTGACAGACTTTCAACACGGAATGGTAGTTGGATATACACGCATGGGACATTCCAGTTCAGAAATCGTTAGTGAATTCAATATTCCGAGATCGACAGTGCCAAGAGTGTGCCGAGAATACCAAATTTCCCGCATTACTTCTCACAGCGGACAACGCAGTGGCCGACGGCCTTCACTCAACGACCGGGAGCAGTGGCGTATTCGTCGAGTTGTCAGTGCTAACAGACAAGCAACACTGCGTGAAATAACCACAACAATCAATCTACATCTACATTTATACTCCGCAAGCCACCCAACGGTGTGTGGCGGAGGGCACTTTACGTGCCACTGTCATTACCTCCCTTTTCTGTTCCAGTCGCGTATGGTTCGCGGGAAGAACGACTGTCTGAAAGCCTCCGTGCGCGCTCGAATCTCTCTAATTTTACATTCGTGATCTCCTCGGGAGGTATAAGTAGGGGGAAGCAATATATTCGATACCTCATCCAGAAACGCACCCTCTCGAAACCTGGTGAGCAAGCTACACCGCGATGCAGAGCGCCTCTCTTCCAGAGTCTGCCACTTGAGTTTGCTAAACATCTCCGTAACGCTATCACGGTTACCAAATAACCCTGTGACGAAACGCGCCGCTCTTCTTTGGATCTTCTCTATCTTCTCCGTCAACCCGATCTGGTACGGATCCCACACTGTTGAGCAATACTCAAGTATAGGTCGAACGAGTGTTTTGTAAGCCACCTCCTTCGTTGATGGACTACATTTTCTAAGGACTCTCCCAACGAATCTCAACCTGGTACCCGCCTTACCAACAATTAATTTTATATGATCATTCCACTTCAAATCGTTCCGCACGCGTACTCCCAGATATTTTACAGAAGTAACTGCTACCATTGTTTGTTCCGCTACCATATAATCATACAATAAAGTATCCTTCTGTGGGTCGTACGACGAACGTACCCTTTAAAACAGTGCGTTAGTGATCTATGGCAGCAGACGTAGCTAGTACCTCTGCTAACAGCACGACATCACCTGCAGCACCTTCCCAGGCCTCACGACCATATCGGATTCACCCTAGACGACTGGAAAACTGTGGCCTGGTCAGATGAGTCACGATTTCAGTTGATAAGAGTTGGTTGTAGCGTTCGAATGTGGCGCAGGCCCCACGAAGCCGTGGACCAAAGTTGTCAACAAGGCATTTTGCACGCTGATGGTGGCTCCATAACGTTTTGGCTTGTGTTTATATCGAATGGACTGGGTTTTGTGGTCCAATTGAACCGACCATTGACTGGAAATTGTTATGTTCAGCTATTTGGAGACCTATTTCAGCCATTCTTGGACTTCATGTTCCTGTACAATGATGCGCGAAGTTTCGTGACCACAATTGTTTGCGATTGGTTTGGAGAACATTCTGGAAAATTCGAGCGTACGATTTGGCCGCCCGTATCGCCCGATATGACTCCTACTGAATAATCGAGAGGTCAGTTCGGGCATAAAATTCGTCACCAGCAACACTTTCGCAATTATGGACGGTTCAATATTTCTGTAGGGGACTTCGAACGACGTGTTGAGTCCATGCCACGAGAGTGACTACACTACGCCGGGCAAAAGGAGGTCCAGCACGACATTAGGAGATCTCCCATGACTTTTGTAACGTCAGTGTAATACAAAAAATATGTAGAATGCATGGTAAGGTGTAAGTAATTTTAGTATCCCCTCAGAAATTATTAAGTCCTGAATTCCGTGAACAGCTACGTCCTATTCTTCTCGGCCATATCATAATACCTTACCAAAACACAGTGAAAAACCTGTGCATAACTTCGACTTGCCTGGTTAAATACATAAATATGTAAACAAAAACATTAATGAAGCACTAGTTCTTCCATTAGTGTCAAAATGGTTCAAATGGCTCTGAGCACTATGGGACTTAACTTCTGAGGTTATCAGTCCCCTAGAACTTAGAACTACTTAAACCTAACTAGCCTAAGGACATCACACACATCCAAGCCCGAGGCAGGATTCGAACCTGCGACCGTAGCGGTCGCGCGGTTCCAGACTGTAGCGCCTAGAACCGCTCGGCCACCCAGGCCGGCTCATTAGTGTCAGTATTTTTGTTAATATCACTTAAAATGCTGTGACCGAATCGAGTCCAATAACATAAGCGTTGGAACTTAAAAAGATAATCTTGTGAACTTGGTAGGTTCCATAGGTTCCAAATACTCGTAGTACTGACAGTAACATAGTAACAACACCCGCACTTCAATGCAACGTGAAACCATGTCTACTTCTGTTCCATGAAAGAATTTCTGAATGTGCGTGACAGAGAGAGAGAGAGAGAGAGAGAGAGAGAGAGAGAAACTGAACATATTGCATAGTGCCTGTTGGCGCTCGTCTCGGGATCTGCGACCGAATTGGTTTTTCTGACGTTTCGCCTGAAGACAGACAGGAAAAGTGGCTACGCTAGGTATTCAAATTTGTGAATCTGAGTAGCAATAGACGGAAATGTATAGAAATGAGTGATTATAATCTGCAGCCGGCCGAAGTGGCCGTGCGGTTAAAGGCGCTGCAGTCTGGAACCGCAAGACCGCTACGGTCGCAGGTTCGAATCCTGCCTCAGGCATGGATGTTTGTGATGACCTTAGGTTAGTTAGGTTTAACTAGTTCTAAGTTCTAGGGGACTAATGACCTCAGCAGTTGAGTCCCATAGTGCTCAGAGTCATTTGAACCATTTTATAATCTGCAACTATTGAAGCACAAATCGAATAGTTTAGTTACCTGAGGATCAAATTATGTTCTTTACACAATTCAGTTTCCAGAAAATGGCAAAGTGGTCTCATCGCCCGACATGAGGGCGCAAATTGGCCACTTAGCTTTAACTAAAAAACAATGGATAAAATCGTGTTTTAACAAAGAACTAAATTTATTTTATTGTGTAACACGATTCGAGTTACACTTTTCACAGATAAAAGTCCATCTGTGTTTCTCAGCTTCTGACAAAAGTTCGTGGGCCCAAACGGAGCACAACTGACACGAAATTCACTACTCTTCAGGCCTCGAATTCGAAGAGTTTTCTTCGCAGAGTGCGTCACTCTCTGTATTCATCGCTGTCGTCAAAAGAGCTCTTCTAGGATTGGGTTTCCTGCACTTCGCACTTTCCTTTTTTAGTGCCTTTCTTCTCTTCATCTGTTTTCCCTTTTTTCTGCTTCTTACTTTTTTTCTCTTTATTTATTTGCCGCTTCTAGGTCACAATTATAAGGACTTGCTGTGAGTATAGTCACGGAGCCCTTCCTTCGGCCGCTGCTTTTACGTTTTCCACCTACACGAAGCGGCAAGAAGCCACCATCGAGATGGCTACTTAGCACTGATTTCTTTACACAAAAGCAGTATTCGCTCTAATAACATGGCCGAACTTTCAATAACTAAAGTCGGATTGTGGGGTCTAGATATGAGACATTCAGCACAAAAATACACAAAAATTATTATAACTCCGAGGAGCGGCACAGCCGACTGGTTAGTCTTCGTGGGGTGCCTGGGCTCTCCACGTACCGTAAGTTACAGCCGCCTTATAGCTCCCAGGATCCCATTATCATAGATAATCCCGCTGACGTAACTTTGGACGTTAACAAACCACTTCCGAAGGTGAAATAAGGGCTAACTGACAGAAAATATTGCAGGAGTGATTTGGAATCGAATTTGCAGCCTGGAAGTTAACCATCGAGCCGCAGCGCTTGTTTGTGACTAAACTTAATATATACCGTGGGCAAAATGAAACTGGCCGGCCGGGAAAATATTTCACGCACCTTAAGATAGGAAACACATTGATCAGTCAGAACGTTATGACCACCGGCCTGACATCGACACAACCCATCCAGGCGATAGCAGCGTCACCTGGCGAGGAATGGTTGCTAGTCAGACACACGCACGGTGCATGTAGTATCAGTAAGGGTGCTGTCCTTGTGTAGAAGTGGGAAAAATGGGCCGGAGGCTTGGCACGAGCAAATCGGGAACTGCAAGACCTGTCGGGTGTTCGAGGAGAGCTGTGGTGAGTGACTTCAACATGTGGCGAAACCAAGGTGAAACCACGTCCAAAAGTCTTGGGGTTGGGCGGCCATCCCCTGTTACAGATGGTGGACGTCGTAGGCTGGGCAGACTGGTAAAACAGGACAGGCGGCGAACTGTGACGAACAAATATCAGACTTTAATGCTGAACGGAGTACAAGTGTATCTGGACACACTGTGCACCGAACACTCCTAACGGTGGGCCTCCGCAGCCGATGGCTCATCCATGTGCTAACGGTAACTCCACGACATCGGCAAATACGACTGAAATGAGAATGAGACCGTCGGCACTGGACGTTGGCGGAGTGGCAGAGCGATGCATGGTCTGATGACTCCCGATGCCTTCTTCATCGTGCCGACGGTAGGGCGCGAATCTGTCGTCTTCCAGGGGAACAGCTGTACTGCGGGACGGAGACAGCTGGCGGCGGCTCCATCATCCTCTGGGGAGCTCTCGCGTCGGCATCCGTGGGTCCAGCGGAGCTTGTGCAAGGCACCAAGGAGTGTGGTACACTGGTTGCAGATTACGTACACCCCTCCATGATGATCATGTTTCCTGATGACAAAGGCATTTTTAACGAGATAATGCACCGTGTCACTAGTCCAGGGGTGTGACGGAGTGGTTCGAGGAATACAGTGGCGAGATTCAATTGGTGTGCTCGCCCCCAACTCATCAGATCTAAACCCGATCGAAAACATCTGGGATATGATTGAACGCGGCGTCAGACCTCATCTCCCCCTCCCCGGAATTTACGGGAGTTAGGCGACTTGTATGTGCAGATCTGGTGCCACTCCCTCCAGTGACCCACCAGGCCTGTCGTCTCCGTGCCACTACGCGTCGCCACTTTTATCCGTGCCAAAGGTGGACATACCGGCTATTAGGTAGGTGGTCGTAATGTTGTCGCTGGTCACTGTACATCCTCCACACCTGTGGCGGAGGATGTAAAGAGTTGCCTATCTTACGGGGCATGAAGTATTTTCTAGGCCAGTTTTACAGTACTCACCCTATATTTTGTGTCTACAGTCCCAACAGTATCATCAGAGAAAATATGGTTCTGTGTGGCATGCAGTTTACCACAACACACAGTGTGAAAATAATTCGCCTTTTTGCGGGAAATGAGAGCGAACGTAGTTACGTTTACGAGGGCTATTCGGAAAGTAAGGTCCGATTAGCCGTGAAACTGAAACCACTGTGAAAATCAAAAACGTTTTATTTGCAGGAGTTAGCTAGACCTTCCAGTTACTTCTCTACAGAGTCGCCGCTCCCATTTAAACATTTGTCGTAGCGTTGTACCAACTTTCCAATGCCCTCGTCATAGAAGGTAGCCGCCTGTGCTTTCTGCCACATCTCTATGCTGGTCTACAGCTCGTTGTCTGTCCCAAAATGTTGTGTTCGTAGCTAGCGGTTCATGATAGCAGAAACTAGACTCGGTTGGAGCCATTTACGTGCTGTACTGTGGGTAATCGAACACTTCCCATCGAAAACACTGCAGGAGCATCTTCACTGTCCTTGCAGAGTGCGGGTGAGGTCATGACGAAAGAAACGCATGACAGTTATGTTATGTTGGCTGCATGACATCAGGCGAAATCTCTCACTAGACCCTCACACTTGGCGGGAGACACTTTTTTCTAGGCGTCTTCACGTGCTCACTTCGCGCTCAGAACTGAAAAGAGCGACGTGACGCGATCCTAGAGATACTGTCCAACACCTCTGTGCAAAGTTTCATCGGATTTTCAATGTCGTTTCCATTTCGCGATCGATCGGACCTTACTTTCCGAATGGCCCCACGTACTTATTGACACAGTAGACGGTAACAGTGCGTCGGCTAACTGGCTCTGTTCGTCATATCAGACCTAACCAGAGTGAGCGCACTACTCAGTTAACCGAATCCACTGATCACACCTAACCGAAACCTACTCACACACTCATTACATCGCATTCGGAGGTAGTGTCGTTAAAATCCCCGATAGATCATACAGATTTAGTTTGTTTCTGTTATTTTTCCAGATCACTCAAGACGAATGCTGGAGTGGTATCTAAGATTTTATTACGATAGGTCAGTGCCAAGTTTCTTACCAGTATTTGTCCAATGCGAGTTTTTGCTAAGTGTTGACGACTTGGCGTTAAACTTTGGTCGTGTTTCGTTCTCTTTTTTTTTTCACTAAACGCAGCAGACAAGTCAGCTTGGACGTAGCTATTTTGACGATACCGGTACGTGGCGGTCTCCGCACGAGCATGTGCAGCCACGCATATTTAGCTCACATTTCCATTTAGCTAGCGTTCGATTCGGCAAACTTTTTTTAAACGCACCGTGTATACTGTGAGAAGCAAGTTACTGAGATACGTCTAACACTAAGTTCACCTCTCAGTCTTCAAGATACGTACTGATTTCAGAACCTTACGAAATCCTGGATCCCGTCGTAGTTGTAGCCAGATAAACTCCGAGAATGTACGTTTTTTAGTAAGTGACGGTGTGAAACACCATCGAAAACTCTCCGTAAGTCAAGGAAAACAGAAGCACTATTACTCACAGCCGTCTAGCATCTGTAATACTACAGGGGATCGTTCCTTCTGAAACCCAACAAATTATACTGTACAAAGTTGTCGTGTGACCTTCAAAACCTACGGTGATAACTAATCTCTTCTAGCTACTATACAACATATGATCAAAAGTATCCCGATACGACTATTTGATGGGCACTGACCGCTAGATAGGACGAGAAGTGTGTCCGCCAGTGTAAAAAGGTAGCGGGGAATATTATGTTGTCTGTAGAGAATGTGTCAGTCAGCAGAGGTCAGTGATTTCTAGTCACTAGATGTCACACGAGTGACAAATCCATCAGAGGCAGTTCAACTCTTCTAAAGCTGCCCACGTCCGCTGTTGGCGATGTTGTTGTGAACTGGAAACATGAAAGAACAACCACAGCCAAACCAAAACTAGTGAAAACCTCGTGTACTGATGGACAGGAACCGCCGAGCATTGCAGAGGATTGTCGTACAAAATCGTATGAAATCAGCGGAAGAAATAACTCGTGAGCCACAAACCTCTGCCAGCAGTCCAGCTAAAACAATGAAGTTACAACGAGTGGGTAAGACTGGTGGAGCAGCGGCTGACAAGCCACACATTTCCGTAGCCAGTGCTAAGCGACTCTTGAGACTGACGTCACTAGACAGTGGATTGGCGTGAGGAATCGCGCAATATCCTGCGGAAATCCGATGGAATGATTGAGGTTTGGCCGACGTCACCTGCCATCATAGAAGGAAAATCTGCTATTTATTCGGTAGAAAACATCAGTTTTCTCAGATCCCACCGGAACCACAACCTCAGAAACCAAACATATTTGGAAGAAACAACCAAATATTTGTGACAACGAAGATATGTTTGACAGCTGTCCTGTTAGGATGATGACGATTAAAAATTGTGATACCACAGCCAAAGGCTATCTAAACAAAAAAGACAGTGAAGATAAAAATTAATATAAACAATATCTTTTTATTTATTTCTCCTTGCATTGTCAAAATCTATATGTTTAGAATACGCGTAACATTTAATTTTTACGCTCGTAACATACGTCAATAAAAATTTGTGATTTTGATTAGTCAGAATATGTAAAAAATAATTTTTTTCTCAAGAAACCTGTTAAGAAAAGGGGGTCATATAGTCTATTCAGGAAAATAAGGATTCCATTGATTCATTTCCATCACCATTTCGTATTATTGTAGTATATGGAACACTAATTGGAACTTATGTCAATTTATCCAAAGATTTGCTGAAATAAATCTGCATAGCAACATTGTTAAAACACTTTGTTTGAATTTCATACTAAAAAAATCAACACATTGAAGATATCAACATTTCTATAGATGGGTACCTAGCATAAAATTCCAAATACACAAAATTCCTTGGGATAATAATCGATGAAAATTTAAACTGGGACAAGTACATAGAATACATAAGTGGAAAGCTCAACTGAAACCTATATGTTCTCCACAAACTCAGGTTCCTAAAAAACATAAATATTATGAAAATTACGTACTACTCACTAATTCATTCCACATTAAGCTATGGCATAATTTTGTGGGGAGAAACCTCGAAAACAAACCATAATAGAATATTCAAAATTCATAAGAATAGCCAACCTTAAGTGGAGAGAATCATGTCGGTCAGCATTCAAAGCACTCAAAAAACTAACACTACTAAGCATTTACCTTTATGAACTCTTATGCTGAACAAAATTCAAATATGTATCCGATGCTCAAGAAACCAAGCCCCAACAATAACGTGACACAAGGAAGCGGAACTTCTTCCACGAACCCAGACATAACACCATGAAATTCAAAACACAGCCATCCTATGCAGGTCCAAAAGCCCTTTAAAAACTTCCTTCATACTTCAGAGAGATAACAATAAAATATTTTCAAAAAGTCTCTCAAAACATTTTTGATAGAAAACTGTCACCTCAGTATAAATGATTTCATGTGCATAGCCGAATAATCCAAAATTGACATTGTAGTAGTATGTACAAAAATAGATGTAGACGTGTTTGAGATGTAAGATGTGTACTAAAGTAAGACAAATTGCAATGTAATGGCGTGTACTAAATACAATGTGTCTTACAAATGTAAGCAAATTGTAATTAAAATGTATATGTTACTAGAATATTGATGTATACAGTCATAAATTGCTCAATGCTAGTTATTAAGCATATTATACTACTTCAGTTCTTGTGATACAAATTTGACTTGATCCATACAATGTATGTTGTCTACGGATCCAATGAAAATAAATAATAAATAAATCAAATGTGGTGCCAAAGTGAAGTAAGGAGGAGTGTTTTCCTCGTTTAGGGTGTGGTCCCCCTATTGCGCTAAAGAAAACTCTGAAAGCGGAACGAAATAAACACATTTTTGCAGCATTATGTACCGCGTACAATAGAGGAAAAGTTCGGAGACAATGGCTCTGAGCACTATGGGACTTAGCATCTATGGTCATCAGTCCCCTAGAACTTAGAACTACTTAAACCTAACTAACATAAGGACATCACACAACACCCAGTCAACACAATGCAGAGAAAATCCCTGACCCCGCCGGGAATCGAACCCGGGAACCCGGGCGTGGGAAGCGAGAACACTACCACACGACCACGAGCTGCGGACGAGGTCGGAGACGATGACCGTTTTTATCAGCATGACGATGCGCCATATCATAAAGCAGTATTTGTGAGGCCATTGTAAGCAGACAACAACCTTCCTGAAATGGGCTGCTTTTCCCAGAGTCCTGACCTGAGCCGAATGGAATACCTATTTGATGAGCTAGAACGTCAACTTCGCTCGAGACCGCAGCGTTCCAACATCACTACCTTCTCTGACTTCAGCTTTTCAGGGAGAATGGGCTGCCATTCCTCCACAGACATTCAGAAATATCATTACATTGCAGAGTTTTAGCCATCATAAAGGCGAAATGTGAACAAACCCCATCTTAATGTCCACTGGTAGGTGTCTGGATACTTTTAACATATAGTGTATATAATGTCGTTCCCTCCAGCGACCTTCGATAAACTACTGTTAGAAGAGAGGCCATGTCTGATGAATGTTTAATGAAGAAATTAGTTGCTACACTACGTTTCCGCTTTATGAAGTTTTTCGACACTGCCACCATCTGTCTGTGTATCTACTGTTTTGCGTCCTTCCAGCGATAAGAGGCATGGAGTGTGGTACATCTTGGTCCGTGGAGGTTGCTGCAAGAATTCGGTTTGACGCTAGCTGTGCGACTTCCGTGTCAAGATGGCTGCTTACTTATGCAGGCAGCTCCTCAGCTGCCGTCACGAAGCTCAGCGAACCCGTCTCCAGGCAGAAAGACCTGCACAGTCTGCAACACTAACAGGTAGACGACACACGTAACACTGAATGAGCGAAATTTTCAATTCAGTCAAATTCCACGTAGAAATTTCCTGGTGTCGCTAGCACTATTAATACTTGTACGAATCTGTTTCGTCGTCGTAACTATGGGCGCAAGAGCTGCCACAAGTAAGCTATATGATAACTATTGGGCAATCTCGCCGAAAATATTCGGTGACAAAGTTGTGTGCCCTTGGAGTATCATCTTGTTGTTTTAGGAAGATCATATTTTTACTTTATGTACTGACATTTTAAATTTCAGATACGCAAAATGCCGTATTTTAGTATTCCAACACGTAACATGCTGCATAGCAGGTATCTTCGTATATTGTTTATGAATAAGAGACAGGTTACTTCCATGTGGAAAAGAGCTTGCAGACACAATGTAGACTAAAAAAATGAAATACTGGAGATCTAACAAAACTGATATTTTAATAATAATACTTTATTGTGCAACTAGCTACAGTCATGAGATCCTCTTCTAGCTAATGCATTATATCAGCAACAGTATGTGATTATTAGTTCACTATCTCAAATTCTTTACGTTCCGATCTGAGCTGATAAGCCGCTTCGCTAGTAATTCAACGAAACAAGAAATGAACCCTTAACATATTGTCATTACAGGATGCTATATGTTTCTTATAAAACAATAATTACTAATGAGCTTACTTTTACATAGCCGACCGCAGTGGCCGAGCCGTTCTAGGCGCTACAGTCTGGAACCGCGCGACCGCTACGGTCGCAGGTTCAAATCCTGCCTCGGGCATGGATGTGTGTGATGTCCTTAGGTTTAAGTAGTTCTAAGTTCTAGGGGACTAATGACCTCAGAAGTTAAGTCCCATAGTGTTCAGAGCCAACTTTTACATATTTTACATCAATAGCATTCTCATCCAGTGTTCGCGCGACGAAAAACCTGCATGCCATCACGACGTGTATTTTGCAAGTCTTTTGTACGTGGCCTGAGATTAATAATATCAGTACCCAAACCAAAAGTCCCGAAATTCCTGTAGATTATAAGGACATAGTTTGTATGCTATCTGGCTAATATCTGTCGGATCTGGGCACCAGGACACATATTATTGTAGATCAGTATTTTCGTCGTTTAACGACTGTAGTACGGTTGTGGTCTCATAATGTGAACAATTATCGTACTGTAATTTGCGATATCTCGTCGAGTGACATATCGTCTCGACGGTATTCAACTAGTCAGCAATAGTTATGACCTAGGCCACTGGTTTTAATCTCTGCTTCATACACCCTCTTTACTTTTAAATTTATATAAAGTAATCTCTTTGTGGGATGCAATATTAAACGATTTGATGAAAAGGTTAGTAATGTACTGGGCTTCTGGGACATAATTATTGAAGCTGTTCATAACTAAAAAGATGGAAGATGAGGTTCAAGTGTTGCATCGAGGATTTGTTCATTTGAGTTGGAGCACTACCTCCGATTACACATGGATGGAGAAGAATATCACCCCAGTCTTTTTCAAGGGGTCCGCAGAGCAAACACATAAAATTGTTTGAGAAAACGACGGAAATCATAACTTTGAAGGTTTTACTGATATTTGAACCTAATTCCTTCCGAATCCGATTCCAGGGCTTTGAAATATTTCGGTTGTTACAACTGTGATATAGCGTCGCTATCAGCACCGAGCTGATTCTGGAGAACGCAGTGTTACTACAATATGGGGCAACCGAAATCTTATCCGTATAGACGTAACGGACAGAACACTTTCGGCTTCAGTGTTTGCATGTTCAAGAAGTGGGGACCTGGCTGCGTCAACGGTTTTCGACCCCGTGTCTTCCTGACTGAATTGGTTGCAAGTGAGCCATTGCGTCTGCTTTCGCTGTTCGGAAACCACAAACTCCACCCATTATAATCAACGTGTGAGCACAGCCGCCGGTGCGCTCAGTAGCAAATGGTTCGAATGGCTCTAAGCACTATAGGACTTAACATCTGAGGTCATCAGTCCCCTAGACTTAGAACTGCTTAAACCTAACTAACCTAAGGACATCACACACATCCATGTCTGAGGCAGTATTCGAACCTGCGACCGTAGCAGCAGCGCGGTTCCGGACTGAAGCGCCTAGAACCGCTCGGCCACAGAGCTGAGTAGCAACACGCAGCGTTTTTGGACGAGTATTGCTTCAACTTGTCTCACACTAATGACCTCATACGTGTTACATGTCATCGTGGTGACCACAATGTTACAACTTGCGTTGTTCAATGACGTAGTGGACACGCGTGAAATGGCTTGAGGCGTGATTGGATACTAGAGCGATCTAAATAGCAAGCAGTGCGTCTGTTAACAAAACTTGACACGCCACACTCATGAAGGAGACTGTGTAAGCCTTCACCGAAGACCTACAAATACTATTCCCTCCCTAGTTTGCAAATTGCATTGAACGTATCTGGGACACGGCTCGCCAGTAACTAGTTCATTACTATTCTCTGGAAAGGACTAATTATGTACTGAAGACTCTCACACAAACAGCATGGATGCAGATTACCCAGGGACATATTCAGACATTTGTTGGTTCCTTGTCACGACGTTTAGGTGATACTATCATAGCACTGGGAGGCTAAACACCACACCGAATTCTCAGACAGGTCATATTAAGTTCCACGATTCTAATAATTCGTGTATTGTCATGTAGCTAATCGGTAGTGTTAATCGTATTTCAGTGATATCTAACGACCTTTTGAAACTACCAGGGCTGGCCATATTGAGGCATTCAACGACTTATTACAGTGGATAGATAGTTGTTTTCCTTTATTTTATTAATAATAGGACATCAATTTCAGTAATTTATTTCCAAGTCAGTTATCTGATATAGATGTTAGTTTCTCCGCTTTGTAAAGTAATACCTGTCACTTGTTGTGTATTACAAACTCTCTGCTTGTTATACTGCGAAGTCGGATTTTTGTTCTCTTTGTGGTTCTGGAAGTTGACTTTTCGCTAGAGGCAGTTCAGTTCTAATTCACATAATTCCA